>NC_135188.1:41490742-42120742 GCF_041146795.1 Maylandia zebra | reverse complement strand
CAATTCTGTGCTATCACTATATTTTTTACTTGTATTGTTATTTTATTTATTTAATTTTTTGGCAATCTTTCTGATTTAAAAAAAAAAAAACCCCAAACAAACATTTTTTGCTTCTCAGAAACATGGGGTTAGGATTGGGGCTGGTCATCATCACTCATGGCGACTTAAACCCCCGCACACCTGCGAGTCCAACGGCACCTGTTTCCCTCGGTGCTCTGAGCACATCCCCATCCTTGCAGAGACACCTCGTCTGTCACTATTACAAACAACAGGATGTGGCTGTGTAGAATCATGGTTGTTCATCAGTAGCACCAACAGTAGATTTCTTGATATAGCAAAAGTGCTGCAACAGCAAGCCAGGATTTGATAAAGAATCAAGGGTTCAAATTGCTCCATGAATAGTGAGTCATTGTTATGTGGAGATTGTCTGTTTAACGCTGGCAGCCGAGCTCGTGTTTCTGGTTCTGCACTTTTTTTTTAGCCACACTGTTGAATGTAAACACAGTCAGAGTTAATAGTGATGAGAGGATCGATAAAAGCCTGTGAGCATGGCGGGACGCGTTCATCCTCGCCAAGTACAGTGAATGTGCGCCGTGCTCCAGAGAGTTCCTGCACCCTTCTCTTTAGGGACTTAATTGCTGCAAACCACAGAGGGCAGACTCTGTTAAGAGCAGCATCTTTTGTCTTTGTTTCCCTTCATTCGCTCACTCTTTTTCCACTTTGTGTCATCCCCACTTTTCTTTTTTTAAACGCCACAGGTTTTTTAGGCAGACCTCTATTCTAGTCGGTGAGTCAGCCGAGCAGTCTGCTCGTGGTTTAAAACCCCACAACACTGTTCTAAATAAAGTAGTCCACTCTGCTGTGAAGCCACTAGGCTGGGCTGCACCACAGAGGACATGGGAAAGGATGGCTGATTAACTGAAATTTCAGTCTCTCTCAAGTCTGCAGCATGAGCTGAGAGTTCTGCATGCCGTTGGTTCATTTTTCCTTTTATTTATTTATTTTTTTTCAGGTGTATATAACTCTATTACTTTTCTGTAATAAATGAGTTCTTATTTAAACCCACAGTAATGTGCTTTTTTTGTTGTTGTTGTTGTTTTTTTTTTTTTGCTTTCCTACTAACCATAGTAGGAAATTGCATATTTACTCCTTTTTGGCTCCATTTTAGTCTCAACCAACTTAGTTGCAGTTAACAAGTCTTTCATGTTACTTGTTGTCTTTTTATTCTCATTTAAAATAAAAATTACAATTCTTCTATGTTTATGTACAGAATTGTTTGAGATTGTGGTTTGTGCAGAGATGAGCAGAGAACTCTGTTTATATATATATATATATATATATATATATATATATATATATATATAAAAACTAAGTGGCATTTATTACCACAATGGACAAGTTTTTAATAATGTGTTAAAAGCTGGAAGGCTCACTGCTTGGATGCAGGGAGACCTCAGCTCTTTGGTTTGTAATAGGCTGTGCACTGTGGTCCAGTCCAGCAGGGGTTTAAACATTTTTTGTTCTGCTTTTTATTTACCTTTTTACAGTATATAGCTTTTCATAGCCAGTGGGTACAAGAAATAGGTGTGGGCAGCAAGACAAAACAAAAATCAATTGTCAGCTAATGGGACAATTTACTGCAAATTACTGCCCGTGAAATGAATTTGCCGGGCCTGACAAAGAGCAGAGTGCGACCAAATATGAGCACAGACGTGGAGTTTTATTGATTTATCATTTTGAACTCATATAATGCGATCGTGACGCAAGCAAATTCCTCAAATTTCCAAACATAAGGTGTTTGTACAAGAAACCCTCCTCAGCTCTTCGTCTGATGACTACTGAATAATAACAAGAAAGAAAAATTAAGACACACGTAAGCATTAAGCGCGAATCACTTTAAAAACACAAGAGGCACGGTTAAACGGGAGTGTCCTTCGGCTACTGTTAAACCTTTACAGATGCTTTGATCATGCGTAGAGAGCACCAAATTACCACCTGCCAGCAACTCATAAATGTTCTCCTTAATCCTAAAGGAAATGAGATTGGAGGCACAGCTAATTATTTTCTCAGAATGGATTAATGTGCCTTTTATTTTATTTCGTAGTCATATGACCCACAGCTACATAACGCAGGGGTAACGAAGTTGTAACTATGGCAACAACAATGCAGCCTGTTAACAACTTCAAGTATGAATAAAGAGAAGTAAAGCCATTGAAGTTTTTTTTTTTTTTTTTTACTATGTCTGCTTAATAAAATAAAAATGATTGATTAATTTTTAAAATCTTTTGCTTATAAATTGTTCAAAAGGCAAGATGAAAAATTTCTAGTATACATCCTGGTTAATCCACTAACCCTAAACTCAAATGTATCCAGATTACTCTCACACATGACAACAGAAGAAACAAGTGCTCACTTTGACGATGCTGTTTAACTTTATCACTTAAAATATTACAAAACTAAAATGAGTAATGGATAAACTGACATAGAAATCACTATATACACTACATGTGTGTGTGTGTGTATGTGTATATATATATATATATATATATATATATATATATATATATATATATATATATATATATATATATATATATATATATATATATATATATTATTAGTATGATATGCTGTTTTTTCAAGTTGAAAATCACACAAATTGAGCTCAAGCAGTAACACTGTTAAATATTTAGGCTGTAAAGCTTCTTTCTGCTCTAGTCTTTTCACCTTCCTCTCCATCCACACTCAATTCTTTTTTATTATTTATTTTATTTTATTCTATTCTACTCTCCATTCAGACCCTGTACTCCAGCTTTAAAAGGACACGCCCAACTTATTTGCGTACTGGCTGCCCATTGGCCGCTCAGCTGCCAGAAGGAATGTGTGCAGGCATGCAGCAAAGTGTGTGTGTTTGTGTGAGAAGAGAAGGAAAAATACTCTTCTGCTGTTTTATTGAGAACTATAGCTCATTTCATGTCTGTCTCACAGACACACACACACACACACACACACACACACACATACACATACACACACACACACACACACACACACACACACACACAATAACCACAGCTCCCTTTTCTCTTGCTCACAAATGTAGTTCAAGTGAGGCCAAATCCAGCCAACCCACTGCAGCCACACATCACCACATGAAGCCAAATACAGTAGAGAACATTACCATTTTCTTATCTGCGGCAGCCAGCGTTACAGGATAATGACATGATGTTTCCAGGTCTCTCAAAAATGCAGTTTCATTTTACACACAAAAAAAAGGTCTAGGGCAGTCTTTCAGTATTTTACTGAATTTTAAAACCTGTTTGAAAACTCTACCAGTGCAGTGAAGGATAATTTCACCTGTTTCGTGATAAAGATGGAAGAAATTCCTTTAATCTAGGAAATATCTCCTACAGACTGGAGCAACCAGGAATTTTTTGGTATTTCTTTTTTCTTTTTTTTTTAAGCATGCAAAATAATCCCTGCTTTTATGTAAGGAAAAAAAAATCAAGGCTTAAATCAGAGAAAGCTAAACATAGACTAGACACATGAAACACACGTGCGGCTCATATAACTCATTTATAGGAAACACTTTAAACAAATGCATCAGGAAGAAATTTATTTCTTCACTTTGTCTGGATTTTTTTCTTATTTTTTTGAAGGCATAAGTCATGCGCATGGTCGGGTATGAGAACCAGATTTATTTCACTGTGGGATTCATTATAATGGACCTTAGTCCTGCAGGGTTTTGGACCTAAAACTGTCCAGGTTACTGACAGCAATTATGTGAGCGTTTGAGCTAATGCTAACAACCGTTGCTGAGGCAGTGGCACAGAAGTGCATAATCAGAGAGGAGGTCTGCGTAATACAGGGAGTGCAGAATTATTAGGCAAGTTGTATTTTTGAGGAATAATTTTATTATTGAACAACAACCATGTTCTCAATGAATCCAAAAAACTCATTAATATCAAAGCTGAATGTTTGTGGAAGTAGTTTTTAGTTTGTTTTTAGTTTGAGCTATTTTAGGGGGATATCTGTGTGTGCAGGTGACTATTACTGTGCATAATTATTAGGCAACTTAACAAAAAACAAATATATACCCATTTCAATTATTTATTTTTACCAGTGAAACCAATATAACATCTCCACATTCACAAATATACATTTCTGACATTCAAAAACAAAACAAAAACAAATCAGCGACCAATATAGCCACCTTTCTTTGCAAGGACACTCAAAAGCCTGCCATCCATGGATTCTGTCAGTGTTTTGATCTGTTCACCATCAACATTGCGTGCAGCAGCAACCACAGCCTCCCAGACACTGTTCAGAGAGGTGTACTGTTTTCCCTCCTTGTAAATCTCACATTTGATGATGGACCACAGGTTCTCAATGGGGTTCAGATCAGGTGAACAAGGAGGCCATGTCATTAGTTTTTCTTCTTTTATACCCTTTCTTGCCAGCCACGCTGTGGAGTACTTGGACGCGTGTGATGGAGCATTGTCCTGCATGAAAATCATGTTTTTCTTGAAGGATGCAGACTTCTTCCTGTACCACTGCTTGAAGAAGGTGTCTTCCAGAAACTGGCAGTAGGACTGGGAGTTGAGCTTGACTCCATCCTCAACCCGAAAAGACCCCACAAGCTCATCTTTGATGATACCAGCCCAAACCAGTACTCCACCTCCACCTTGCTGGCGTCTGAGTCGGACTGGAGCTCTCTGCCCTTTACCAATCCAGCCACGGGCCCATCCATCTGGCCCATCAAGACTCACTCTCATTTCATCAGTCCATAAAACCTTAGAAAAACCAGTCTTGAGATATTTCTTGGCCCAGTCTTGACGTTTCAGCTTGTGTGTCTTGTTCAGTGGTGGTCGTCTTTCAGCCTTTCTTACCTTGGCCATGTCTCTGAGTATTGCACACCTTGTGCTTTTGGGCACTCCAGTGATGTTGCAGCTCTGAAATATGGCCAAACTGGTGGCAAGTGGCATCTTGGCAGCTGCACGCTTGACTTTTCTCAGTTCATGGGCAGTTATTTTGCGCCTTGGTTTTTCCACACGCTTCTTGCGACCCTGTTGACTATTTTGAATGAAACGCTTGATTGTTCGATGATCACGCTTCAGAAGCTTTGCAATTTTGAGACTGCTGCATCCCTCTGCAAGATATCTCACTATTTTTGACTTTTCTGAGCCTGTCAAGTCCTTCTTTTGACCCGTTTTGCCAAAGGAAAGGACGTTGCCTAATAATTATGCACACCTGATATAGGGTGTTGATGTCATTAGACCACACCCCTTCTCATTACAGAGATGCACATCACCTAATATGCTTAATTGGTAGTAGGCTTTCGAGCCTATACAGCTTGGAGTAAGACAACATGCATGAAGAGGATGATGTGGACAAAATACTCATTTGCCTAATAATTCTGCACTCCCTGTATCCCTGCAGAATGCAGCAGGTTTGATACATTTAATAGTAGTTGTATTACTTCATGATTAGCTAAAGCATGGATTAATGAAGTCTGGAAGCTTTGATTACAAGTAGTCATTATGTTTTACCTATTAATTTACTTATGATACACAAGAAATACTTTCTTGCATAGGCCATTATAAACATTATTCATCAAATCCAAGTGCCAATTTTATATGTGTGTATGTATGAATTGATTGATTTGTTTATGGCTTGAGGACCCGAAGACAATTTTCCATTGATGTGGATAATAAAGTTATTCTATTCTATTCAAACCTCGAGACTTAAAAGTCGAGCCATCACAGATGGCCACTTGAGGTTGGTACAGGATGTGACTTTCCATAGACTTCCTTTTTAAAATGTCCAAATTTAGAGCAGAAATAAACATGTTTACAGTAAAAAATAAGATTTTTCTCTCTCTTGCTGAATTCCCCCTTCAGGACAACTGAATGGAAGTGAATTTCAATATAACATCCATCTATCTATCCATTCCATTCTGCCACTCATCTGGGTCTGGGTCGTGGGGGTTGCAGTCTAGGTAAAGACTCCCAGCCTTCCCTCTCCCCAGCCACCTTTTCCACCTTATCTGGGAGACACTAAGTTGTTCCCAGGAAAGCTAAGAGATATAATCCCCCCAGCGTGTTGTAGGTTTGCCCCGGGACCTCCTCCCAGTAAGACATGCCCCAACCACCTCGTCCAGGAAATGTCCATGTGAAATACCCAGACCACCTCAACTGGCTCCCTTCAATGTGGAGAAGCATCGACTTTCTCTCAATTGACCAAGTTCCTTACACTATCTCAGTCTTCATAAAAGTGTGGTCCGGCTCTCTCTGGTGGTATGTGGGAAATCTCCAATTTTTTTTAAGATGAAATAATATACCATTGTGAAGGTATGCAAAGACGACACGAGAGTTCCCGAGGCTCTTCTGGGAGCCGGAGTCAACTCCCTGAGCATGAATTCTCTATGAAGAGTAGCCTTTCCTTATCCCCAGCGGTCACGGCCGCTACAGAGCGCTGGCGGACTAGTTTCCCTCGGCCTTAAAACTGCAAAGGCACGCTGGTGCCACCATCCCAGCCACCATCGATGAGTCGTTGAGAATCGGTGGGGGCGCGGGAGATGCCATCGGTGAGTCAGGAACTATTGCTTGGATGCCGAACCTCCTAGTAGCCAGGAGAATGCGATCCGCTTCTTCTGCAAGTGAGTGGTAATCCTTCACAGCCAGCAGCGGGGAGTTGGCGAGGCCAGCTCGCACCGGCAACTGTCGGAGGAAGACGTGTGAAGAGGAATCTGCCGTCATCCGTTCCTAGCAAGGACGGTGTGCTCTCCATAAGCTTGAGTGCGGTACCATCATCCAGGCACGAGAGAGGGATTCTCGGGCAGCTCTGCATTTGAGAGGGAGTAGCACAACAGCAGCAGCGCCTTGAGAGCGGTGTATTTCCTTTGGGTGGGGGGATCCTGGAGGAGGGTCATCACACAGCAGGTGGACAGCGGATCCAGCGAGGCCACCACATGATGATATTTCGTGTCGACGGCTGAATTATCAGCGCCGGAGAAGCGCCCGATAAGACATCGTGAACGCTTCCTGGCCATCCGGTGAAACTGCTGGGAAGACAACGTTGGAGAAACGTTAACATTTTATTTGTACTGCATAATCTGCAGATTCTGACAGAAATCTGCAACTATCCTTTCATCAGGCCATCACTTAAAGACCGGATATCCCACCTGCTGTGAATGTTTTAATGCTGTACAGTTGTTATTATTATCACTTGAACCACTCCAGTGTGAGCTCACCACCTCTATATGACTTGTGCATTTAACTTAATGAGTAGCGTGGCCCACTTGATTGACAGGTGGCTGCAGTTGTGAGCTGTAGCTTCGCTAATTTGAATCAATGAACAGGACTACAGACTGTGGTGCTGGTGAATTTGAATGCAATTATCTAGTAAATTAAAGGGCTTAAGCTTTCAAAACATTCCTTTTATAAAGTAAGTAAATCTCCTTTGTCAACATTAATAGCAGGTATCAGTCTCTGTGTCTCTTGCACCTTGCTAAACAAGTTTACTAAAGTTAGCAGAAACGTAGCGCTCCACCATTTCATCTAAATTTCATGGTGACAGCCAGTATGCTTGATGGGAGGCCTCAACACAGTAGTCCACAAACCGCTGGGGGACGTCACAGTGGCTACATCCAACTTTTATATGAAGCCTGTGATCAAATCCAAATGATTGTCAGTGACAGTTTACAAGGCTACATGACTTCATAAAGATATTTTTCTTTCAGTGTATTTTCCTTTGGCCTTTTACATGTTGTTCTGAAGATTTTTACGATACTTTCCACTGCTGTATTCCCTCCATAATGAGATACAGTTTTTGGCCTCAGTGATCCAAGTCTGTGCTTTCAGTCCTCGTAAAGATATAGGAGGTGGTTCTTCTTGCCTGTGAACTCTACTACCGCTGACTAGTGGCTAGGCAGTTTAGTCCATTTTTTTTCTGCCATCTTCACCTGAACCAGCGAGGTAGCTGAATGAAAGAGAGAAGAGAGAGATGTGTTAAGACTCCACACGGTTAATTACAGGCATAGCAGAGCTGCTCTCTACATTTATAATTACCCCATACCTCTGTCTTTCCCAGTTCTCTTTGTGTGGTTTATCTCTCAGCTTTGTCCCCTCTAATGACACATCAGCCCTGAAATGAGCTATAAAACTTGTCAACTGCTTTTTAACACTGTTTTCTTCTCTAAAGTGGATCTTTTCCCAGCAGAGAGGGGAAGCGTTTCAGGTAATAACAGGTTCAGACTTCGGCTCCTCCATTCACGGATGCAGATTTTTGAGGATCGAGTATCGAACCCGAAGACACTCTGTGTTTATTAAGCTCCCCAATAATAAAAGTATTCTTCTAGTGTGGCTGCGCTACACAGGGTGTTCTCGGTACAGATGATAAAACAGTTCATTGCGATAATAAATTAATTGCAAAGAAGGCAGTTCTAGGAATGGGAAATGTTGCCGGTGCGTTTGCCATTTGAATGTCAGGTAGTGCAGGTGTGATGCAGATTAGCATCGGTGCATTTAGCTCAGAGAAATTATCAACTGAATATTGACCTTTAGTCTGAAAACGGATTGGTGGGGCACAAAAACATTGCTTTATCTGCGTGCATAAATTTACTTGTGGCCCACAAGTTAACTCTGTAGCTGCCACAACAACAGCTTGGCTTTCTCCATAGAGTCTTATTTGTGTCAGCAGCTCTTCACCTGGTGGTGTGAGGGATGATTGATTGTAAAGGAGGTTGTTGCTGCTGCTGCTGTGTTGAGATGCAGGGACTTTTGGCAGCATCTGATTATTTCAGTTATTACATTTGGCTCAGTATTGTGGTGTATACATCTACACTCTACACAAACTGGAAAAACATTTATTAACATTAAAATGAAAGATTTCTTAAGTTGTCATCGCCACACCCCTCTTGCAGCATATTCCATTGCATGTGAAATTCACCCTCCAGGTTTTTTTTACCTTTAAGGTTTACCTGGAAGGATGAAACTTAGCCGAGTCTTGAAACTGCAGATTTCCCATTGTTTTTCTAGTGAAAGGAGTCTGCACATGTCCAGCCACAAGAGGAAAAAGGCTTATCAGCCAGAATACTTGAATGTGCAGGATGCAGGGGGGGGAAAAAGTCAGCGTGGCCGCGCATACATCAACCCAATGCCAGGTGATGGATAAGCAAAAGATTAACCTCACACAGGATTGTGCTTGTATTGGGTGAGAGCTGCATCGAAGGCTCCAGGTGTGTTGGAGGTAAGCAAGTGGAAAACAAACCAACCTCCCAAAAATAGAGTCGCTCTTCCAGCTGAATGCAAAACTGAAGCCAAATGTAGACAAATATGAAGTAAAACCCAACACAGTATAGCAGAATAAAGAGAAAACCACATATTGGCTGCACTGTTGAGCTAATGCAGCTACTAGAACTAATTTTAGATGCATAATGCTTCAATTATGGACCTTTCTCTGCTTTTTCTCTGTCCCTCTCTCTACATCACTCCCATTATGACCGCAATTAGGAAACTTTTCTCGATTTGTTTTTGAATAGGGTGGTTTTAAATGTGACCTATATTCCCTAATGGAGCAGTATTATAGGGGCAGTGTCGAGGTTACTTAAACGGATATTTTGATGGCATTTAGTGCAACAGGGCTTCTCTTGTCACGATGCATATGCTATTCCTGTATGTGTGTATGAATGGGCGAGTATGCACATGTGAAAGAGGATCACTGAGTGTATGCTAGACTGATACTAAGATATGAGCTAATATCTGGTCATTTTGGATTACTGTATACATGAGTTATATTCAAAAGGGAAAATGATGAGATGACTGCACCTTCTGCATTGTATTTCACCACTGAGTTAGGTTCACACTAGAGGGTGTTTTGGACCATCCATGTCAAAAGAGCAACCGCCAGGCCCTGCTAAACACAGTCCTTTACCGCAGGAGGTCTGCAGTGAAAGACTTTGCACCTCGGGAAAACTGCACAAAAGCCACAGGGAGGACGACGGGTGGCCAAGACCCCGCAGGTTCACTGCTACAGAAACCTTGACTTTACTTCTTGTTCATAGATGTTTTTGACCTGAGGCTTGGCTTATGCTGTCTTGGCTTCAACTGCACTAAGCAGCGACTGCGTTTTTATTGGAATTTGCATGACTATAAACAGAAGGAGTTTGCTGAGTTTATAATAGGCAGCACAGTCATGTAGTGGTTAGCACTGTCTCCCTGTAGCTAGAAGGTTCTGGGTTCATGTCTGCCTTTCTGGCAACCTGTCCAGGGTTTACCCAGTCGTTTGCCTTAGGATAGGGCAAACCCAGAGGTGGATAGGTAGTAAAGGAAGTGAAAGTATGGATGAATTCAAAACACAAGATTAAAAGAGAGCGACATTGAGAATGTGAATATGGAACAGAAAGCTTTTTATTTGATGGAGCCACCGTCCTGGACAAACTGCGCTGTTGTTTGCACGCTGATTTGGAACCAACTAAACTTTTCATATCATAGCGTGAGCTATATATCATTCGGGTTCTTGCGTATGTACACACTTCTTTTTTGCCTGGAGGTTCAGTGAGCCTTGAGGTTCAGGTACAAAAATTGATCTGGTTCATGGACTTCCTTTTATCTTTTTTTTTTTTACTCCAGCGGACCATGACTCACACATGCGTAGGTGGGTTTAAAAGATGCATGTGTTGATATAGGACAGAAATACATATAATTACAGTTGCCGTTGTGTGCAGGACTATTTCCTGGCTTACTGTCAAGGCCACCCGGAGCACCTCAGTGTAGCAGAGATCTTTAAAATTTTCATTTGCACCTGTACATCTGCTGCATGTCTGCTGAACCTCCAAATCCCGAACCTTCCTCCCTACCTCCAAACCTAACTGTCCCCCTGTGAAAAAAGTAACTTCCCTCATTGTTAAATCATGAATTAACAGTTATTAACCACATTTTTCTTAGAAACTTGAGTTCAATGTCACCAGTCACACTCCGTCCTGATTGCTGCCAGTCCTCTTGAGTCACGAAATCATTTAAATACAACATGTCTGATAAAGTGAAATAGGCTTGATCTAAAGAAACAGATAAGAAACAAAGTTATTGACATCTATCATTCTGAAAAGGCTTATAAAGTAATTTCTATGGCTTTGGGACTCCAGTGAACCACAGTGACAGCCATTATCCACAAATGGAGAATACCTGGATCAGTGGTGAACCTTCCCAGGAGATGACTGCTTAACAAAATGACTTCAAGAGTGCATCGACGACTCATCCAGGAGCTCACAAAAGAACCCAGAACAAGATCTAAGGAACTGCAGGTCTCACTTGCATCAGTTAAGGTCAAAGTTCATGATTCATCTTGAAAAAAATCCTGATCGTCTGAGAGACTATTCTGATGATTCAAAAGTTGGACTTTTTGAAAGGTTTGAGTCCCGTAACGTCTGCATAAAACTAACACAGCATTTCATAAAAGGAACACCATAACAACAGTTAAACATGGTGGTGGTAGTGTGATCGTCTGCAGCTGCTGTGCTGCTTCCGGATGACTTGCTGTAATTGATGCAACCACGAATTCTGCGCTTTACCAGAAAATCCTGAAGGAGGATGTCCGTTCATCAGTACATACCCCGAAGTTCAAATACACTTGGTCAAAAGAGCTTGCAAAGAAAAGCGTCTGGACTTCTTTAAGTTGCTTGAAGACGTTTCACCTCTCATCCGAGAAGCTTCTTCAGTTCTAAGGTCAAATGGTGGAGAGTCCCAGATATAAACCTAGTGGGAGTGACCCCCCACAGAGGGACAAAAGGACCCCCTGATGATCCTCTAATCGCCTGAGCCAAGGTGTGAAACTGGGTGTGGGTCCCAATCAGCCAGAGTTTCGGGTGTGTTCATTGTGAAACCTGGCCCCACCTTATCATGCAAATTCCTGAGGTCAGATGGCCCAGGATGTGAGTGGGCGTTAAGGCGTCTGGGAAGGGATCTCAAAACTGGATTATAGATGGCAGAGAGTTGGTGTCGTAAACCCCCGCCTCTGTTCAAAGATGGTCGCTCACAGTGGACATAGATGACTTCTTTCACTCCTCTTTCAAACCATCTGTCCTCTCTGTCCAAAATGTGAACATTGGCATCCTCGAAAGAGTGTCCTTTATCCTTAACCCTTGTGTGGTGTTCGTATTTTTGTTACTCAGCCAGTGTTCATGGGTCTGGTGGACCCGCTAGAGTTTTGGCTTTCCAAATTAACACTATCAAACAATTTTATGTTAAATTACTCAACAGATGTTTACTTCATCCCAATTACAAGACACTTATGAACAGCAAACATGGTTAATTTTTTCCCTTTACCTTTGTTAGATCACATTTATGAATTAATGTGCTTCTCGTTTTTCTTTTATATAAAATGTTATAAATAAATCAGTTATAATCAAGTGGAGTGAGTGGAAAGACACAACACATTTACACGTGAAAAAATAATTAATTGTTTAATTTTTCTTTTGAAAAAAACTGAACACGGGTCTCACAGACCCGAACACCATACAAGGGTTAAGATGCAGATGGACTGCTGAGTCTTGTCCTGTGGAGGTGGCTCTTCTGTGTTGTGCCATGCGCTTGTGAAGTGGCTGTTTGGTCTCTCCAATGTAGAGGTCTGAGCATTCCTCGCTGCACTGTACAGCATACAGTTGTATGCTGTACAGTGCTGTACAGTGCAGTGCTGTACAGTGCAGCGAGGAATGCTCAGAACTGAAGAAGCTTCTCGGATGAGAGGTGAAACGTCTTCAAGCAACTTAAAGAAGTCCAGACGCTTTTCTTTGCAAGCTCCTTTGACTACGATGACCTGGATGACTGAGAACCTTCACAGACATTCAAATACACTTCCACCCCCACTTTCAAATGCAGTCATGGTTATTAAGCGAGCTCTGCAGAGTTTTTTTTTTTAATGTTTTTTGATGGATACATTCAGCAACATTTGAATAAAGCCAATTAATAAAAGTCAGATATACTTTTGAAGAGGTTAAATCTGTTAAAAGTAAATTGCTCATGTGAGCTCTATCTGATAGTATTAATTCACAGGGGGAAAATAATTCCCCCATAATAGACAGACACGGGAATCTAATCATAACAGGAACGCTTAGAAAGTAATGTTTACCTATCAAATTTAAAATGTGCTCTAAAACTTAGTGTTTATGTCAGCTCCGTTGGTAGCCCTCAGTCGGTTTCTTACAGTTCTTACAAGCCCTTTCCCTCCGTGCATATGATCCATTGTTAGTATTTGAAATATTGAGGTAAGCCTTGTATTTATTGTCCCAATCATGTCTTTATTGTTGCTCCTGGACTGATTTTATCTGTTGTGACACTTCTGGCAGTTCTGGGAGCCTCGCTTAAGCTAATTTCCAGGAATAAAACATGTAAATCAACTTTTGTGTTTCTTGCTAATTAAATCAAGTTATTTCTGTCACTGTGTCTGAAGAGCCTCCAAGCAGTGTGTTGATGGGTTTCCAACCAACCCATGTGTATGTGCGCATAGGCTTTGGTTCAGCTTTTCCCATGTTTTCTGAAGACCAGGGTGACTCATATCGTGTGTGTGTGTGTGTGTGCGTATTTATGTGTGCATAAACCAGTGAAATCAGAGCACCGTGCTGTCCCTTGCTTCCAGAACACCGTCTCTCTCTGCTCAGTGACTCATTCATCCAGACTAGAGGATTAATCTGTCAATGCTGTTTCCCATTGACTGACTCTTCGTGTCATCAACACAGCCTATGTTGTCTTGTTTCTGACACTGAGAGATAAGTCTGTCGTAGAACTGAAACTATAGGTCCATTATTTGATGAGTCGATTTGCAGAAAATGAAGTAATTTTCCAGCTATTTTCTTGTCCCAGCTTATCTAAGGTTGCCACTTTTGTCTTTTTTATATCACTGAAAGCTGGATGTTTTCAGATTTGCACTGTTGGTTGGAGAAAGAAAAGCATTTGAGCGCCATACCTTGAGCCCATCTTCCCTTGTCTTTATCCTTGTGCTTTTCATTGAACGTTGAATTGCATGAGGTTCATTGTACCAGAGTGGTTTTATAAAGTAACGTCAGCTAAATACTCCTTTGTCTGTGTCTGTTTCTGTATATGTTTTCCAGCCTTTCTCGGGTGACCAGATGGACGACTTCAGCAGTGAATTATTTAACAGTTTCTTCGACGACCATGTATTAGAGCGACCCCTACTGGCAGAAAGACCTTCATTTTTACACATTGACATGGACAGCAGCCCAGGTGAGCTCCTCTTGTTTTATTATGAGAGATAATCCAAATCCACCTGTCACACCCACCCACACACAGCTCCTTATGGCTGGGCTTTTTTTGCTCCGTATCATCCCTTTTAGTTGTTTAGTTCTCACTTGTTTTCCGTAATCACCAGTAATTCCAGGAGCACTGATTGATCCTTGGATCGAATACACATGGGTACAGCACCAGGTTGGACTTACGTATGCTGGTATGATGACAATAGCTATTGAACTGTAAGCTAAGGCCAGTTGCTGCAATTCATTTGCTGTGTGTTTCCATTCTTTGTACTCTTCTTTGGCGCAGTAATAACAGATGTCTGGAGCCGCGACTCAAGAGAGCACTGCAGTTCTTTTTTTGTTGGTCTTTGTTCATTGAGGGCAGCCCAGAACTGTACATTTACCTCTTTTTCACCAATGAAGCACCAATCCTGGTGCCTACTCTAGAACCAGTTTCATGCATTTTCACCAAATGACTGGCACCAGGGCCAGAATTGCTGGGCACAAGTTAGAAAGTTGGAACCAGTCACATCTGTGGTTATGGGAAAAGCCACTGTAAGAAGTTCACCGTTCAAACCTGTCTAAAGGTCAGAACTAGCTCAACTGTGGCAACCATATCATTGCTTTAGCCAACCTTTGGGGAGAAAAGTCCCCAGTCTCATTACTTGGGTTGAATCAAAAGCCTTCTCTGACATCAGCGCTGGCTCCTTCTGTGCCCAAGAGTTCAAATTTCATGATATGAGAGCCAGCTTTTGTTGCCAAAGTCTGACTTCCAGAACTCCTGCCTGTGGAACGGAACAGATTAAACTCACTTGTTACTGGATCTTGTTTATCAGCTCAAAGTTATTGCAAAATAGGCGCTCACAGCCTGTGGAAGCTGTCATCAGCTCATCACTTGAGACAAATGAGTGTCACTGTTAGTCGTTGCCATAGTCACAAAGTCATTAGAATGATTAGAAGAAAGGACAAAAAGCAGGATGTTATGTTATTATCATGTCTCAAGAACGCCTGAGTCACTTTTACATTAAAGTCTTAACAGCACTCTCACTATGTATGGACATATGTATATGTACTACATGTGGATATGTACATAGCATCATGAATGTATACATTTATCCAGAAAATAGTACTTTTAGTACTCTGGAAAAGTTTATTCTAATGAGTTTGGTAGTCACTATTTGGCATGACCACCTTTATTCTGAACTCTTTTAGTCAGCTTTCCTTTAATTTCTTTAAGTAGTCTTCAGGAATAGTTCTCAAGGCTTGTTGAAGGACATTCAAACCTCTTCTTTGAACGTTGGCTGCCTTTTCCCTCTGTCCTCTGTCAAGATGTTCCCACACAGTTTCAGTAATGTTGAGGCCTGAGCTCTGGGGAGGTCAATCCATGACTGGTACTGTATGCTTTTACTGCATTGATAGTGTGTTTTGCATCATTGTCATACTGAACAATGAAGCTGTTCCTGATTAGTTGCTTTTCAGATGGTATTGCATTGTGAATCACAATCTGATGGTGCATTTCTGTGGTCATAATTGCATCAGTTTCGGCAGGAACTCCAGCACCACTGGTTGAAATTCAGCCCCAAACCATGATAGGGCCTCCACCGTGTTTTACAGATGACTGTAGACACTCACTGTTGTACCTCTCTCATAACCTCTTCCACATATCCTGACAATGATTCTAACCACATTTGAATTCATCACTCCATCAGACCTGTTGCCACTGATTTTCAGTCCAGTTCTTGTGTAATTTGGCATATGTCAGCCTTTTCTCCTCATTTCTCTTTCTTAAGAATGACTTCCTTGTTATCCTTCCACTGAGACAATTTGTAATGAGCCTTCGCTGAACAATAGCTGATCACCTAAAAGTTCAGTATCATCTCTCAGGTCCTGTGTCAGGTCTTTGCTGGATTTTTCCTGTTTCCTACGGACATGAGTTGCAGATACTGTTCATCCAAAGTGATTTTTTTTAGGTCTGCTTTATCACTCCCTCCAGTTAATACACGACACCACGGTTCTTCATTCACAGATGGATTTATTCTTCTGTCACACTTCTCCTCAGAAACACCATAAAATCCACCGTCAAACCGTTATTACATAAAAGTACAGAATGACCAACATAAATATTACAAATAAACATTTAAACCCAAGTTAACAAATACGCGATAAACAAACACAGTTAACGTACCTCGCTGGCTGCACGTAACCGTGAGGGAATGAGTCCGCTTCAGGAACAAAACTTAACAAAAATAATTTCTTCCCAATTTCTTCTTCTTTGCAGCTTTCTTTTACTTTAAACTGCTTATTTATTCCTTCTTCTGCCTTAGTTAACTTATTAACTTAGCTTCTTGCACATGCTTTTTACTTCCCTTTACGTCACTTAAAAAGGCCTGTGTGCAACACAGAATGAACCTTAGTTCCTACCCCAAAAGGAACAATAAATAAAGAAAATAAATAACATAAATGAACACAATAAATTAAACAAACTGACATAATTTACATTTATGGCAGTTAAACTCCCACCAAATCTCAACTTGAGATTTCTTCACAGATTTGCATCTTCAAGTTATAAGCATTTAGTTTAACACATGCTTATTCTGCTTCAACAAGTAGTACTATTTTTTGCACTGGCCTTTCAAGATAAACTGGCCTAGTTGTGCGTTTTCCCTGTTTGTCCAAAGTTGAGTCACTAACCAACAGCTTTACCTTTCTGACCCTTCCATCAGAGCTGGGGTACACCTCCGTGACTCTTGCTAGTCTCCAGTGATTTCGCGGAGCACTGTCCTCTTGAAGAATAACAATGTCATTGACATTGGTGTTCCTTTTATCCCCATGCCATTTCTGTCTTTGCTGGAGATTAAGAAGGTACTCCCTCCTTCACCTTGTCCAAAACTCATTCGCCAAGAACTGCACCTGACGCCATCTCTTACGCAGGTATAAATCTTGACTCACGAACTGACCCGGAGGTGGCAATATGATGTTAGACTTCATCAGAAGAATGTGATTTGGTGTGAGCGGTTCAAGACTTGTTGGATCATTCAGGTGCTCTGTTGTCAGCGGTCTGCTATTTATAATAGCCATCACTTCATACAAAAAAGTCCTAAGTGAGGCGGTGTCAAGTCTTTTAGCAGACTGATCAAGAATTGCTGTTAGAACACTTCTGATTGTCCTTATTTGCCTCTCCCAAATTCCTCCCATATGGCTTGATGATGGGGGATTCATTACAAACTCACAGCCATATTCCTTCACCTGCTCATGATCCCAGTTCTTCATTGAGTCCATGAACTCTCTTTTTGCACCCACAAAGTTGGTACCTTGATCACATCTCAACTGCCTTACATTCCCACGTATTGCAATGAATACGTGCAATGCATTGATGAAGGCATCTGAACTGAGGTCATCAAGCATTTCGATATGTACAGCTCTGCAACACATACAAGTGAAGAGAAGACCATACTTCTTCAGTTCCTTTCTTGCATCCCTCACATAGAATGGTCCAAAGCAATCCATGCCACAATATGTGAATGGAGGGGTCATTTCCATTCTGTCCTCTGGCAAGTCTGCCATTTTTGGATCTTGTATGTTCCTTCTATACTTTCTGCATGTGACGCACTTAAAGATATGTGAGGCAACTGCACTGCTGCATCCAATGACCCATATCCCATTAGATCGCAACTCATTTACAGTCATACCTCTTCCTTGATGCTGTACTTTCTCATGATAATGCTTGATCAATAAAGAAGACACGTGACTTGTTTTTGGCAGAATAGCAGGATGTTTAACATGTGTATGAAGATCACTTCTTGTTAAGCGTCCGCCTACTCTCAGCACACCCTGCTCATCCAAAAATGGACTTAATTTGCATAGCTTGTTTGCTTTGTCTTTGGATTTTACGTCCTTGGATTGCTGTAAATTCTTGATTTCACTGCTGAATACTTCTGTTTGGACCAATCTGATTAGGAAAAGTTCAGCTTGTTGTCTTTCCTCAACACTTGTACTTCCATTGAGTTTGGGACTAAGACCCTTAACTTGCTTAGCATGACGTTTAAGACAAGCAATAGCCTTAACAACTCTTTTCCAGTCAGAAAACTTAGTCAGGCGGTCCAACAATGTTCTATTTATCCTTGCGCTGGTGTTGAGCACCTGAGCCCTTCGAAGTTCTGGATCAGTATCACTAACCTCTCCCACCTTAGCATCTCTTGTGGGTAGCTCCCTTTCCCACAGAAAGTCTGGGCCAGTGAACCAATTTGAAGCAACGAGCCGATCTGCCGATAACCCTCTCGAAGCATGGTCCGCCGGATTGTCTTCGGACTGCACATGATACCACTGGTTGACATCTGTGGTGGCTTTGATTCTCTGGATCCTATTTGCCACGAAAACATGAAAGCGTCTGGCATCATTATTAATGTACCCGAGAACAACCTTTGAATCAGTCCAATAATATTCCTTAAGGTTGTCTATTTCGAGCTCATGTTTTAAGATGGCACCCATCTTCGCAGCAACCACTGCTGCAGACAACTCAAGCCTTGGAACTGTTGTGACCTTAGTGGGGGCAACACGTGCTTTCCCCATGACAAGTGAGCAGTGTACGCTGCCATTAGAGTCCACTGCTCTTAGATAAGTGCACTCCCCATAACCTGTGAAGCTAGCATCTGAGAAGTGATGTAACTCGTACTGCTTGACATCTATGAAGCTTGCTGGTATGTAGCACCTCTTAATCTTTACTTGACACAAGTTATGGAGATCTTGTAACCATGACTGCCACTGTGATCTGCACTCCTCTGAAAGTGGTTCATCCCAACTAGCTTTCTCTCGACTCAACTGTTGCAAGATCAACTTCCCACGCAAAACAAACGGTGCTACGAAACCCAAAGGATCGTAGATGGAAGCTACTGTGGATAGCACTCCCCTTCTCGTCATTGGGTGTTTCTTGACAGTTACTCTGAACTGAAAGTCATCAGAGGATACGCACCATTGCACGCCCAGTGCTCTTTCTAGGAGTGGCTCCCCTAAATCTATGTCCAGTTCTTTGACACTGTCTGCACACTCTTCCTTTGGTATTGACTCCAATACCTTCTTGCTGTTGGAAATGAACTTGTGTAGTCTAAGCTTG
Organism: Maylandia zebra; assembly: GCF_041146795.1. Taxonomy (NCBI): domain Eukaryota; kingdom Metazoa; phylum Chordata; class Actinopteri; order Cichliformes; family Cichlidae; genus Maylandia; species Maylandia zebra. Next base: position 42,101,387 of record NC_135188.1, on the reverse strand, counting down.
CCTGTGCTGCAAAGCTCTCTTGCTTCCTTGATCAGCTTGATTGCCTCAGCATCAGACCTTACACTCACCAGTCCATCATCAACATAAAAATTTCTTCGGATGAACTTGACAGTGCTTTGGTTAAATCGATCTTGACCTTCTGTGGCTAGATGTTTAAGTCCAAAATTGGCACAGCCAGGTGAGGAAGCTGCTCCAAACAAATGGACTTTCATCCGAAAAACTGATGGCGGAGACTCAAGATCACCATTCTCCCACCATAAGAACCTCAAGTAGTCTTGGTCTTCAGGCTTTACATGGAATTGATGAAACATTCGTTCCACATCACACATAATAGCGACTGGGCCCTTTCGAAATCTACAAAGAACTCCCACCAAGGTGTTTGTGAGCTCTGGCCCTGTAAGAAGGTAGTCATTCAATGACATGTCTTGAAATCTTGCCGAGCAATCAAAGACCACTCGCAGTTTCTCTGGCTTTTGAGGGTGGTATACGCCATGGTGGGGAATATACCAAGCTGATCGTTTATCAAGCTCTTTTTCTGGGACCTTTTCTGCTTCACCACGACTGATAATGTCTTCCATGAAGTTCATGTAGTCTCTCCGATATTTCTGGTCTCTCTTGAGCTTCTTTTCCAAGCACATGAGGCGTTGAACAGCACTTGGCTTGTTATTTGGTAGCTCTGGCCTGCTCTGTTTAAAAGGCAGAGGCATTTCAAGATGTCCGTCTTCTTTGTGCTTAATTTCTTCTTTCATTTTAGTCAAAAACCGGAGATCTTCTTGCGAGAGATTTGTCTCTTCTCCAAGCCTTTCACTGAAGTCAGATTCCAGCACCTTAAGTATGTCTTCTGGAGCAGTCATCTCCTTAATTCTTGTTTTGCAAACATAATGAACTTCGCTCTTCAACTTACTTGTTACTTTGGGTTCAGGGGTCACTTGCTTTACAATGATGCGGTGACTTACTCCTATTGCATCACTGTAGTGTTCACCTGGATCACCATAGCTCACTATGCTCCAGCCTACGTCAGTTTTCTGTGCGAAGGGCTGGTTGTCCTCACCACATACAACTTCTCTAGGCATTAGTGCTTGTGGACAGTTATACCCGATAAGAAGACCGATTTCACATTTCTTCGGCGGGGCAATGTGTTCCGCAAGATGCTCTAAATGAGGCCATGCCTTTGCAGTCTCTGGTGTTGGAATGTGTGTACGATTGGCAGGTATGAATTCACGAGTGTAGACCGTTGGCACTGTGATCTTCTTAGAAGAAGATAACCCTCTTATTTGTAGACCTTTGAGTCTTTTGCATGGTACAATTGTCTCCTTGGAAGACATTGTAGACAGCTTCAACTTGACTGGCTCTGCATTAACATCAAGAGCATCTACCACTTCTTCAAGAATGAATGAAGAATCACTTTGTGAATCTAACAGAGCATAGACAAGGACTTCTTTGTTTGAATCACTTGGCATTGATGCATAAACAGGAACTATTGCTGAAGTCTGAGCACTGTTACCATCATGCACAACTCTATTGGATGTGGTTTCGTGAGTGGTGTCTTGCGGCGATTGTGGCTTTCTTTCTTTACTGCAACTTGTCTCGTCATTTTCCTTTTGCTTTGAGCGACCCTCATGTAAGCATGTGGGGTGGCGCTTTGAGCAGGTGTCGCAGACCATCCGGTTGCTGCAATGCTTGGATTGATGGCCAGGACTCAAACAGCCAAAGCACAGTTTCTCACCTTGTATGAACTTCACTCTGTCAGCAACTGGCCTTGCAGTTAGTCTACGGCACTTGTGCAAGACATGCCCTGTTTTCTTACAAAACATACATGTGCTTATGCTCTTCTCAGTGGTGTTAGTTGTAAAAATCCTTGCATTTGCTGCTTGGTTCTTAGAGGTCACTACATTCTGAGGTTTAGATCTTGTCCTTTCTGGCTCCCCTTGCCGCAAAGCATAGTAAGATGTAACAGGGTTACAAGCAATACTAGCCTCCAAAGTCAGGAAAGTTACGAAATACTTGAAATCTGGGAACCTTCCATGCTCCAGCTGATACTGTGTGGCTTTTCGGTTCCATCTGCTGCTTAACCAATCAGGCAACTTGGCTGTCAGTTTTTGGTTTTCAATGCCATCATCAAGAATACGCAGACTCTCATTGTGAGCCATGGCACATTCACAACTCCGTAAAAAGTCCACAAATTTCCTTAAGTCAGCGCTCTCTCTTGATGCTATCTTTGGCCAGGCATGTAATTTGTCTCGGCAGGCTTTGGCAATCATAAAAGGCTGGCCGTATCGCTCATTGAGGAGTTCCCATGCAGCAACATATGCAGTATCTGAACCAATCAGAAAATAACCTTCTAATGCCTCTCTAGCTGCTCCTCCAACATATTTCTGGAGGAAGAATATTTTCTCCGAGCTTGGAATGTTTTTCTTTTCAATAAGAGTTTGGAAGGATGACTTCCAATGATTAAACTTGAGTGGATCACCACTAAAAACTGTGGGCTCTGGAATGGGTAGCCTATTTGCTGATATAGCCTCAGCTAAGACCTTCACGAGCTCTCCTGTGCTATCGTGGAGCACATGTGTTAGCACTGCATCCTTTGGTGGTTGTGAGTGCTGGTCCTCAGTCTTCACCTGATTGAGTGGCTGCATAACCTTATGTAGATCCAGGCTCTGTGCAGCATTCCCTTGGGCTGGACTGAGCTCACTCTCATCATATACTTGAAGCCTTGCTTTGGCTGCATTCAGCCTTTTCAAATTTTCCAAACGCTCAAGTTCTCTCTTTAGGTTTTCTACAGACCTCCTTCTTGCAGCATTCTCTTCTTGCTGTTTCTTTAAGAGAGCAGCCTCTTGTTTCTCTCTTTCTAGCCTACGTTCAGTTTCTTCCCTTTCTCCTTCAAGACGACGAGCTAATGCTGCTGCTTCTTGGTCTGCAATGATCAACCTCTCTTCAGCTTCAAGGTTTTGCAGTTTCTCTTCGTGGCCCTCTTGTTCAGCCATAATCTGCAGTACAGCCTGTGTAGCTGCATACTCGGCAGCAGCTTCTTGTCTTCTAAGTGAAGATACGTTTGAGTGAATAGAAGAAGCTTTAGAACCATTAGAGGCAGGAAGTGAAACACTGGAGGCTGACGATGAGAATACAGAACTATTATCTGGCCAAATCAACTCCTCCGCTGTTCCCTGCATTTCAGATTGAGCATTTTGTACTACAGTCTTTGTGATCGAGATGCAGTTATCCATCTTGCGACGCATGTCATGGGCTGGTTGATCAATTCTTCTGTAATCATCATAAGCAATGTTCAACTCAGATAATTCCCTTTGAATACTGGTGATGTGTTCTTGTAGGATGTCACTAGGATCCTGTTTTAATACAGATCTTTTAGCTACCTTAATCAGAGCTTTCCATCGTTCATATTTGCTGTCAAAGCGAAGCAATAGCCCTTTGATTTGCTCTTTCTGAAACTCTTTTCCTTTTTCTGTTAATGTTCGGGCTCTTTCACTTCTACGAGGCTCTTCAGGTGGTGCTATATTTTGCCCGATATTTGATTCACCTGTCTGTTCTAACTCAGTCTCTTCTTCCGGAGCAGCTACTGCACCCTGAGCTTCTTTACTTGTATGTGACATTTTGATTATTTAGACACAGATATACACAGGCAGCATAGAAGAGCAAGCTGCAACAACATTTGTGAATACTGAAAGAATGAGCTTAACTAAATGAAGTCACTCTCATTCAAATTAGCCCATACATGTAGAATATTACAGAGTAAGTACACTTAACAGAGTTCTTAAAAGACACTGAACCATAAATACAAACTGAATTTCTGTCAAAATGTACAAAGTTTACTTCTGCCCTTTCAGAGCCAACTATAATTATTCAGCTGAACATGAATTTACATCTCTTACGTAAATGCACATTCATATACGTGAAACAGCGTGGCTGCCAGGCTATACACAGTTCCTTTTAGTTTCCAACTCTTGTGTTACTTTTCAGACCAAAAACTTTAGAGTCTGGCTTATAGACTTCTTCATGAAAACCTTATGAACCTGTGTGTCCTAAACAGTGGCTTATCTGTGTTCCCGTCTTGATGAGCTGTCGAATTTGCGCTGATAGGGCGAGTCTGGGCAGGTCCGAGTTTGACTATCACTCCCTCCAGTTAATACACGACACCACGGTTCTTCATTCACAGATGGATTTATTCTTCTGTCACACTTCTCCTCAGAAACACCATAAAATCCACCGTCAAACTGTTATTACATAAAAGTACAGAATGACCAACATAAATATTACAAATAAACATTTAAACCCAAGTTAACAAATACGCGATAAACAAACACAGTTAACGTACCTCGCTGGCTGCACGTAACCGTGAGGGAATGAGTCCGCTTCAGGAACAAAACTTAACAAAAATAATTCCCAATTTCTTCTTCTTTGCAGCTTTCTTTTACTTTAAACTGCTTATTTATTCCTTCTTCTGCCTTAGTTAACTTATTAACTTAGCTTCTTGCACATGCTTTTTACTTCCCTTTACGTCACTTAAAAAGGCCTGTGTGCAACACAGAATGAACCTTAGTTCCTACCCCAAAAGGAACAATAAATAAAGAAAATAAATAACATAAATGAACACAATAAATTAAACAAACTGACATAATTTACATTTATGGCAGTTAAAGCTTCTTCTTCTTTTGTTCTCAATTATTTCCTCAAGATTTTAAGGATACACTCAACTTCATGTTGAGATATGGCAAATTTTCAGCTAATACCTCTTTGGGAATCAGCTTGTTGGTGCAACAATACTTTTTTAATCCTGTGTTATTGTTGACATTCTTCATAGATTTAACTATGAAGAAATGGGAACAAATGATGTGTTTTTGTGACAGTCTCCTAGCAACAAAGTGCCTAAAGATACAATTTAAAATGGGTTCTTTGCTACATTTTTTTTTATTTGTAGGATCAACACTGGTTCATCCTTTGAGTTGTTACATGGCTTAATAAACAAAACATTCCTGTGACAATAGTCATGACTGGACTGATAATAGGTCAAAAGGGAGCCAAAGGGAAATTGTTGAAAGACCTTGGAGAACTATCGCTCCTTGGAAGCAAACTATAAAGAAATGATAGGTAGCTCGAGACTTATGCACAGCACTGGGAGTAATTGTGAGAGTCTTAAATCTTGGACATCATGAAGTTCCCAGCAGATTTTTCTGTCTAATTAAAGAAAATCATGAATATTGAGGGGCAGCATTCATGAGGAACCCGTGCTCTCATGATCATCATCGATTAAGGCCTTAATGACAAGATAGGTCTTAATAGCTATCACTGATGCAGCCAAGAGACCGGAAGAGCACTGCAGTGACACCGCTCATTCATGAGGTGTCGGGCACTGAACTGGCTTTGTGGCTTCCTTCTGTAATCGTGCTGTCATGTTATAACTCCGTATTTACATGACAGAGAGTGTGACTGAAATCTTTTTAAAAATTGGAACTGAAAACAATTGACTCAGAAGATGAGAAAGCTCTCAAATATGCACACACAGAGCTTGCACTGCTACATTTTCCATCCTTGTGAGACGGCCTTGTTAATCTCACAGATATTCAAGCAGAGCACAGCTACTCCTTGAGTGAAGACTCAGCCCCCCAGAGCCCAGCCCTGTCAGTCAAAATGGACCAAGACTCTGGTAAGTTTGATCTTTTCATTATTTCTTAGCCTTGGCTTCTTTTTAAACCGCTCAGAGCCAAGCAAAGCTCTCCTGCTGATGTTTAGTCTGGCTCTTTATCACGCTGGCTGTCCCCTGGTTATCTGGTTGGCTCAGGTTTCTGCCTGATATAACACATAGCAGGCAGCCTGACCCTCTCTGCTGCCTGTCAACTGTCGTGCACTTCGATTGGCTCAATCCTGTCATATATAATCAATGGCTTAACGATCCACTTGCACTTTGTGTGCAAGTTGAGGAGAAATGTTGCATATTCTGAGTCCTGCTTTCTTCACCTTCCTCTGTCTATTCCTGACTCATCTTCCTCATTATCCCTACCCTCCCTGTCTGCGTCTCTACCTGTCTCGCTCTCGCGCCGTCTGTCTGGGTGCTGTCTGTTCTCCGTTTGTCCCGGGGATCCTGCTGTATGAACCCAGTATGAGCAGCTTTCCTCCAGCTAAGCCCTGCCCACCTAACACACACAGACACACACACACACACACAGACACACGCACACACACACAGACGCACACAACACTATGACAAGCGTATGGTTTTAAATCTGCAGCTTTAGCCGGAGCCAGCGGAAACTCTCTCTCTCTCTCTTCTGTCAGGTTATCTCTCTCGTTCTCTCTCCTTTTCTCTGTCTCTCTGATGCCTGTTTATCTTCTTTTGCTTCTCTGTCTCCTGTAATCCAATAAAATCCACTTCATTCGTATAAATATCAAATTATCTGCACTGCCAAAATGCCACAATTTCTTGAAAAAAAAAAAAGCACAATCCTTGATGGACAGATAATACTTTGCTCCTGAGAGAGAGAAAGAGAGAGGGACAAAGGATGAAGTCATATCAGGCTGAATAAATCAGTTTACAGTGACAGTCACTCCGGTCGGTCCAAACTTCAAACAAAATATGAATATCTGCACAGTGATTCAAACCCAAACAGGAAAATGGAAAAGAAATACAGCATTAAATATTTGATATTGCACAATTAAAAAAATTGCTTAGTTGTGATTTCATGGTACTTTGTGGATATTCTTTTCTTTATTTCTTCACTGTGCAGTTGGAGCACTATCAGTTCACATATGGTGCACACACACACACATTGACAAACCCACGTTGTATGCATTTGTTATTGGACATGTGCATGCATGCATTTTACAACCCGCATCTGCTGCATGGTGCCTTAATATTTCACTCTAGAGGCAGCGTTCGAAAGTTTTAAAGGGAAATGGTACAATATCGCTTAACCAACTGTGCCCTAACATGCCTTTTCCGCTTGTACACTGGCACAAAAATAAGACGCTGCAAGACTATGTTAATGTTGCTTTGCTTTTCTTTTAGGACGACAACATCTTGTCTTCTTCTCTGCTTTTGCATGAATGTTAAAAAGTTCTCCAAAGCGTCTCTGGCAAGCAAATGGCAAACCCAGCAATGTGTTATAAATAATCATAAAACGGATTTAGTCCCTGTTTTCCAGCATTTCCTTTTAACCTTAACGTGGTTATACTGGAGAGGATGACCAAAAGGGGTTTTACTGTGTGCAGCGGCGGTGAAAGAAAACTGTCTTGCATGCAGCTGGTTGTACATGTTGTCTCAGCGGTTTAAGAAGCTTTTAAGAAGTTTTTTTTTAGCATTAGCTACTATATTAGGCTCTGTTTTATGCACAGTGCTGTGCCTGTTGAATAAAGAGCTGCATGTCAGATTAGGCCACTTGTTGAATGCTCAATTTTCACTTCTAGATTTGACACTTTTCACAATGACAGATAAGTTGTGGCACTCCTGGACTATTAGCTGTCATATTGGCATGTAGCAGTGTTTTGACAAGACTGCTGCATCTGAGAAGTTCTGCGGTATCGCTGCATGAATGACTTTTCAGGGTTGGACTTCTGTGCACAGTTCCATTGCTGTGTGTTATTGCTTATGCAGTTTGGAGAAGGGGACTTTGATAATAATAATAAAAAAAATGCACATGTGGTCACAGCACATGTCTTGTGAGATTCCAGGCCATTTAGCGTGCATGCTAAAATGTTTCTGAGACGGCAAGTCTTGGTCATAAATCCTAGTATCTCAGTTCCCAGAATCAAACTCTAATCCTTGCAGCCTTGCCAAAGATGCGCACATCCTTGCAGGCCTTTCCAGCTTCAAACGAGAGCACGGCAGTAGAGCAGCTGCTTGTTTGTCACGATGAGTCAGGTTAATTAAGCACCAAGAGGTGTTAGACGTTTTTGACCTTTCAGAAAGCACGTCAGTTCTGAATGAAGGGATTTGTGGATCTTAGTGTGCTTTGTTGGACAAGAAGGTCCTGTCCAATTAGAATTACAATGATGGGTAAAACAGTGGATGCAAGGATCATGTAGCACTCACAGACAAGATCAGACTTATTTGACACCCACTGCTGGGCTGTTTATACGAGAAGCGTCCTGATAAACACCCAGAAAAAGTTGCCCCTATTGCCCCAGCAAGTATCACCCATGTTGCATTGCTTGAATTGCACAGTGGTTGATAAAAGTGAGATCAGATATTAGCCTGATGAACTGCATCCAGGCCACTTTTGTCTTAAAGTACCCATCACATACAGTGAACACAGCACACAATAGATGGAAGGTCATTACGGTTTATATGGAAATCAAGAAATCAGTTAGTGCTTACTTAGCCTCAGTCTACAACAGCAACGTATCACTGTAACAATAAAAGATTATGATGTCCTCCTATTTGGGCGGTTCCCAACAAATCAAGTCAGTTCAATCCTATTTTATTTATATAGCACCAAATTGCAACAGCAGTCACCTCAAACTCATTTTACATCACGGCCCACTTTGATTTTAGGTGAGGCACACTGGGGAAACTGCCCTCTCTATTAGTGTAAAGAAGTTTAACTTCAATTTAATCTCCCAGTTATCTCAATGTAAGAAACAGAAGTGCGATTTCACCAGCACATTTTTAGTTTTTGTGATAAAGAAATGTTGCTGTAGTAAACAAAAGAAATCTGTCAGCACGACTGTTTGGGCTTAAACTGTAAGAAATAAATGTGTAAAATTACAGCCAAAGTTTTGGCAGCTGACTGCCCAGACTGTTAATTCACAAAAATGTCCTGTTTTATTTATTTATTTATTGCACTGTGAACAGTGTAAAAATTCAAAATTTATGTAGCCCACGGTGAAAAAAAATCATTTTTTCTGTCATTTAATTGTTTATCTGAATGGCTGTGGTGGACAGAGAGGCAGAGATTAATAATAACTAATGATTAACTTATAAACACAGAGAGAGTTAAAAGAGGTGAGTGAAGAAGAACCACTCAATGCATCATGGGAAGTCTCCAGCAGCTTAGGGCTATTGGAACATCAATAAGGGAGGATTCAGGGTCACCTGATCCAGCCCTAACTACAAGCTTTGTCAAAAAGGAAAGTTTTAAGCCTAATCTTAAAAGTAGAGACGGTGTCTGTCTCCTGAATCTAAACTGGGAGTTGGTTCCATAGAAGAGGGGCCTGAAAGTTGAAGGCTCTGCTGCTTAAAATCAGTAGTGATCAAATGTGGTTTGGTGGTTTCTGGAGGTCTTCAAGGGTCACTTGGCTGTAGGGCTGCCACAAACGATTATTTTGATAGTCGACTAGTCACCGATTATTTTTGCAATTAGTCGACTAATCAGATCATCATCCACTGGACGTAAAACTACAGCTTATATAACTATCATTAGCTTACAGCTTTAAGCTTTTAAGGTGCTAACTAAAAATAAAGACAAGATGATAGTTTATTCAATTTTAATGAAATTTGCAGATTGTTTCGGTAAAGTTTAATAAACTCCTTGCTATCTAAAATATAACAGGACACCGGAGTATATTCTCCAGCATCTCACACTTCTGATGATCAGCTGTCTGCTTGACGTTTATTCAGCTGTGTAAAAACTATAACTTTAATCTCAGCCAAACCGATTTACTCAGGAACAAATAAAATACTAAAAAAAAAAAAAAAAAGGCCAAACAACAACATTTTTAATTTATCTAAGTGACTCATATATATTTAACCTGAGTCGCGAAAGACGGCGGTGGGTTTGAAAACAATTTGCCGGGAGTCCGGTGTTCTCACGGCGCTAGTGACCTAGCCCCCGGATAGCTATCGAGCTAGTGGGTAACAGACGTCTCCGAAAACTGAGCCGATATTTGAGGTTTACACAGCTACATTCTCGCCTGAAAATATGTTAAACGTTTATTTTGTGACCCAGAAAGAATAATAAGAGTAATATTAAAACTAACTAGCTACCGCCATTGTTGGAAACTAAGCTGGGCCGCGCTATGAATTCTGGGACACAGCTACTTCTTCTTCTTCGGGGTTTAACGGCAGCTGGAATCCTTGTACATGCAGTGCTGCCATCTTCTGTTTCAGTCCGTTATTACACTCTTAAATCCTGCTATTATTCCTGCGTCTTTTGCGATCTTACAAAGCTTCAAACGACACGTCGACTATTAAATCAGTCGTCGACGATTTTGATAGTCGACGTAATCGTGACTAGTCGACAAATCGTGGCAGCCCTACTTGGCTGCCTTGCTTTGTTGTTACTGCAGGACTCACACTGCTTCCAGCAGAACACAACAGCGTACAGATTGTCTGTGGTCATTTTAAACTTTCTTTCTTCCTCTCAGCGTGTGGTCTTTGTTGTTGTTGTTGTGCCTCTTATTCGGTTAAAGAGAAGCTGCGTGTTTTACTGCAGCTCCTTTTTGCGCTGATCCATTGAATGTTTTAATGCTACTGCTGCCCCGCTGAGATCAAACACAGCAACCACCTCGCCTCCATTAACCCCCCGTGGTGACTGCCAGGAGCCATTTGGTCATTAACGCCGGATTTCTTACCTGAGCTTACAGCAATTTACCTACACAGGAAGACCTATAAAGCTTTCTTTCTTTTTTTTAATTAACAACATTCAACGAAATTCCAAAACGTGGAGAGTGAAACAATTGGTTTTACTTGTCCTAAACCTTACATTTACATTTAGACAAGTGTGTCACTGTGATGTCAGTGGAAATATCACAGTGGCCTCTCCGTGTTCAGGACCATTTTCTTATGCATTGGCTAACAGCTAAGAGCTTCTGGTATTCATTAAAAAAAACAGTGTTAGAGGACTTAACGAGGGCAGGAGGCTTAACGAGACTCAGGCGAGCAGCAGGACTGGCCTCATTAAGGAGAGGACTCTTTCTGATAGGCAGGATGTGTGGCATAGGTAAATGTCGGATCCACCCCCAAAACTGGATTCCTGTCTTCCTCCTGATGCCTTTTGTGCGCTCGTTGATTTCCTAAAACATTTCAGGCTCACGTTGCTAATCAGCAACATTAGCGGCGAATGATATTTTTCACAGGTAGCTGAGCCGTAATGAGTGTAAGATCATGCAGGAGTCGGGGCAGCATGGAAAAAAATACTGAAGTGGGACTAATGAGCTGTTTGGGGTGGGGTCCTCGCACTGCCAGTGGAGGTTTTTATCCAGCTACATTATCATTATCATCACTTCTATGGCAGTTACGCTTGCTAAAGGGACGTCTATTACAGTGATGCCGTGGCGTGGAAAAATGCGATTAACTGATTAGGCATTTGCTTTTTGCTTCACTGCAGTCAGATAAAAACCAAAAAATGTTAGGATTTCCTGCTTTTAACTGTTTTTTTCTGACTTTTGAGGAGTTGGGGGCCTGTTGATGGGACAAAACAAGATATTTTGAGATGTCACCTCAACCTTCAGGAAGTAATAACAGGGATGTTTTTCATCAATTCGCAGACCTAAGGACCTTTTTTGTGTAGAATAATTGAATAAATTAGGAATAAAAGCGCAGCGATTGTTAGCTGCAGCCTTGGACTTAAGCTCTTCCAGCTCAAGGGGGAAGTGCTGCGGTTGGACTTATTAAGCCCAATTTTCTACGCTCATGTACTACCTACTGATGTACAAACTCAGATAATGCACAGTCCATTGATGGCAATAATTCGTCCCTCTATTGCCTGCATCGCTTTGAACATTCAGTCAAGTATAGGCTAAAAGGCAGATTTTTATAGGGTTGAGAGACCCTTGTGATTTCAGAAGCAAATGGCTATCCATGTTTGTGCCCACTGTGATTGAACTATTGGGTTCAAATAATCAGCAGCAAGTAGATTTAGATATATTGTAGCTCATAATGCTTCTTATCATTGTTTTTCACTGCCCTGAGGTGTTTATTCCTCACATGGCTGCTGACTTTGGGCGTTACCCACACGCCCAAAGTCAGCAGCCATGTGATTTATTCTCTCTCTGCTGTAGTGATGGACAGGATACAGACACAAAAGCACGCAAGCAGCTGTCTGATTGGGAATACACCTCCGTCCCCCCTCTTTGCTCTCACCAATCACGCACACACTCACGGCTTGTAAACTTCAGTCCGTTTTTTACCAGCACAATGTTGCTAGGAAACCAGGATGTGATTAACGTGACGTTCACACACACAGACGCATGCACGAAAAAGCAAAAGCCCTCTTTCAATGCACCAGGGGAGCCTTTAGGATGCGTGTTTGATGCGACAAACATCAAAGTCACTGGCGTGGCGTCCGTGTGTCAGTGCTGACATAATGAAACATCCTCACTCCTCCCTGTCTGCCCGCAGTTAACTCTTTAAAAGTTGTGTCGTGGTTTCGCTTTTAACGTTGTAGGAAGAAAACTTTTAATGCGTGACTTTTGCCTAATTATGCCCCGTGGAGCAGCTCACCTTTAAAGGGCCTTAATTCAAAGCATGTGCAGCTGACCCTTTAATTCTGGTTAGACATACTCGTATGTCCCAGGGTTATAAGCGCTGTTCAAATAAACAGGACAGTTGTATTGAAAATTTCCATTTGAAAGCTCGCGGAGCCTTTTAGACTTTAACTTTTAGACCTTCACTCACTCTTAGGAGTAGATTCAGAAATAGGTACATTAGAGGGACAGTTCAGGTTTGAGCAGTTTGGAGACAAAGTTAAAGAGGCACAAGATGGTGCGGGCAGGTGCAGAGGTGAAGATAAAGGAAGAAGCCACAACTAGGACCTGTCTTCTAAGGCTAAGAAATACTTCCTAAGCACTGATCAGCCTCCTGAGAACTAGGGAGGCCAGGAGGTTGCTGTCACCAATGCATCCATTCTGAGACATTAGGTGAAATAAAAGGCGACAAAACTTTTCTTTCTTTCTTTCTTTCTTTCTTTCTTTCTTTCTTTCTTTCTTTCTTTCTTTCTTTCTTTCTCTCCTTCATAAGCTGAGGTGTGGCATTTGGCATGTGTAGTTGGCATTCTTCCAGTGACTGTGTGGGTTCTCTCCAGGTACTCGGCTTCCTCCCACAGTTCAAAGACATGCACTTAGTGGGGTTAGGTTAACTGGTGATTCTAAATTGCCCATAGGTGTTAATGTGAGTGCGAATGGTTGTTTGTCTCTCTGTGTTAGCATCAGATCGGCCATCTGTCGGGCGTGTACCTCGCCTCTCACCCTGTGTTAGCTGCCAACTTGCCATACAATTGTGAATGAGAGAAACAGAAGACAGTGGATTGATTGAGTGGCTCCATTTTTTTTTTTCAATCTAAACATTCAATTGACGATTGGATTTCTCTTTCATCAACCACAGTGTCACATGACTTATAAATTATTGCACACCACTTTCAAGGACAGTTTCTTTTAACCAGTGCCTCAACTTGGCTTGACTCGGGTTTTGTTTGGTTTTCCGTTATATTTAAGTACCACCTCAATGTTTTCCATTTAAACGTTTGCCCACACACACACACACACACACACACACACACACACACACACACACACACACACACACACACACACACACACACTTCTGAGATGAATCTGGCACAATTGCCTCTAATGCAGAGTAAACTGAACTCCATGTGCAAAATTGGTGGAACGCTACTTTAAAGCCACCTATTTGGAAAGGTCAGAGTTGAGTTGCAAGAAAAAGACCACCGAGTAATGTATCTATGGATTAGATGACGCTGTTGATTGCAGCATCTGGATTCTGACTCGCAAACAGGAATCTTGTTAGTTGGATAGAGCAGCTTGGAAAATCTGGAACCAACCAAATCTGTAACAAAACAAAACAGCTGTTTGAGGTTTTGTTCTGTGCAGTTATCCAGCTAACTTGGTCATTTTGTTTTGTGAGACAGGCTTCAGGAGACACGACACTTTCTTGTGGATTTTCCTCCGACCCTCTTTCAGGGACAAAATATCTCCAGAGGGCTACTGTGCTGTGTGGGAGTTAGCAGAACTTGTGCTTAGAAAAGGCTTTAAAAAAATAAAAGTCAACGTCTATTTTAGATCGTCTTGCTTCAGGTACCGGTAAGAATGTGAAATCTGGTCCCGGGGGTGAAAACGTGAGGAACAGGTCGATGAGGTTACAGCTGTTTATCTATTTATCCTTTCCACTCGTCGTTCTTCTCTTCCCAGGATCCTTCTGACTCAGCACCCCTCATGAGTCATGGCAGTATCTAACAAAGCTTCCAGTGAATTTTTTCTTGTCGTCTGAAGACAGTCTTGTCAAGCCCCTTTTCTTAAGATCACTCAAAATCTTCAATGTTTAGTTAAAACAGTCTCAGAGGTTTGAATGCTGCTTTCATGCCACTGTTTAAGAAGTTTTAGACAAAAGAAACAGTCCAGCAAAGATATGAGGCTTGTCAGAGTGGAAAGAAAGAAGTTCCTCATTAGCTGTCATCAGTCACTAACAAGCAGCACGATGTTAGTCAGGCCTTGTCAGCTTTGTCTTGCCTCAGGTCGTTTCAGGAGGTTGGATGCACTGGCATCTCTGCAGACACACTAAAACTTCCTAAAAATACTTTCTGGATTTCAAAGCAGACTAAACAACGATTTACCTGTGCTCCTCTAGAAATATACCCACATCGTGTTTAGGTGAACCCTCCTTTGAAATTGCACTCTCGCCTCATTGCCGGGTCACTCGATTATGCATATTTTCAGTGTTTAAAGGCGGCGACTGTTTCTCTTCCCAGGAAGCATAATGAGGGCGAGTTGCTGGTTCAGCCCATCTTTTATTTCAGGGTATATACACCAGCTGGAGGGAAATTATGCACCGCAGTTGCCAGAACGACATTGTCCAGCCTTGTCAGGAAGAGCTCAGATATTTTGAGCTCCTTCAAAGTGTGATTTGGAAGCTGTCAATTACTTCCCGTTGGAAGACCTACAGCAAAGCCTCCCTGAAGAGAAATAAGGTCAACTTTGCTCAAGTTTCTCAGTTAACTAGAACCTTCTTTTCTAAAGAATAGGAACACTTTTCTTGAATTCTTGAGACTTTTTGTTGTTGCTGGTGGTTTTTCATTATTGCCACTGGTATTTCATTTGATAGTTGAAAGAAGGAGTTAGCGATTGAACCTTAAGTTGGGATTGTCTGTTCCAATACACAATAACACTGTGGCCTTTAATTGTGAATGCAAAAGTCAGGGCCATATAGTCGGGGTACAATCGTGGTTGTATGTATATGGTTGTATTGGAGTCATGGGGGTTAGGGTTAGGGTTTGCCAGGGTTTGTGTAGATGGGACGGTGTTCCCATGTTGCACTGCTATGACATCAAAACAATGTGATTGCCCGTTCCCCCCCTTCCCCTTGTGACACATGGAAAACATCTGCAGGTATTTCTGCAGTTTTTTGCTCTGCTTTAGCTTTTTCTTTGTGTTTTTGTTGTTCTCACACATCAAACCATTTGGTTCAGATTAAATACTTCAGTATAAGAAAGCTGAGGATGACTTTGGGGGAGCATGATCGTGTGGTGGTTAGCATCGTTCTTTCACAGGAAGACGGCCTTTCTGTGTGAAATATTCTCTCCAGGTACTCTGGCTTCCTCCCACAGTCCAAAGAGATGCCTTGGGTTTAGGTTAGTTGGTGATTCAGTATTGGCCGTAGGTGTTAATGGTTGCCTGTCACTATGTGTTCGCCTGCGACAGATTGGCAGTCTGTCCCGGGTGTATTCTACCTCTCACCATGTGATAAATGGGATAGACTCCAGCCCCTTGTGACCCTGCCTGTGTCTGTGGTGTCTTTTCTGTAGAGTTTGAGTGGAGCTTCAGCCAGGACCTGTCAGCTATCTTGGTGAAGCAGGAGGAGCCTGATGTTGGCCAAAGGTTAGATCCTCAGCCTTTGGAAGCCCCGCCTCTCATATTAAGCCCTGCCCCTCCACACAGAGGCTCACCATGGAAACACACGGTTAGCATCCATCTGTCCTTTGCCTCAGTGATGAAACATTTAAAAAAATAAAATGAGTGGTGTTTTTGATGTCAGGTACGTTTGTTGTTTCTACAGGAGTGCAGTCAAGAGGATATGAAGCTCATTGCTATAAAAGATGAACCCAGAGAGATTGGACAGTACCTCAGCCTGCCCAGCGGTAACAGACACACTCACAGTGCTATAGTGGTTTGTCTGACTCAGATTATTTTAATGTTAGAAGTGGCTTCCTAGTGTAGTGGTTAAGACATTTACCTAACATCCCTGGTTTGAAACCAGAAGGAGACACAAATCCCTGGGAGGGCTGAGTCAGGAAGGTCATCTGGTCTAAAAAATCTGTGCCAAATCAAATATGTGGATCCACCCATTGTGGTGACCCCTTGTGAAGGAAGTGAGCAGCTGAATGAGTTAGTTAGTGCACATTTTCACCTAAAGTATTACAAAATAAATTACCTCAAACATCTGTTGGAACAAAAGCCTTCACTTTAAATATGATGAGGGCTTAACCACCCCAGCGTTAGAGGCACTACTACCTTGCAGACCATAATCAGGGCAAAAATACTCGCCGAGCTGTCTCTGCATATGCCACAATAATCACAGCAGTATAATATTTGGGGTCTGGGAGAATGGACTTACATTAGCTATGAATATCTTCAGTGGTCATTTGTTTAAAGTAGAAGCACTGATTCCTTTCACGTGCTGCGCTCCTTTTTAGATGATGCTCTCCAGCTGCCGCCCACCCCTCCCAGCAGTAACCACGGCGACAGTGATGGCTCACTGCCCCCCTCCTCCCCACACCTCCCTCTGCCGCCGTCTTCCCCTCAACCACAACAGAGGCCAGGAGGTCGCGCCTCGTCCTCATCCTCATCTTCTTCGGCCATCTCCTCTTCGCCCCTCCTCACCGCGCCGCATGTGAGTTAAAGAGCCCCTACCCTCTGTGCCCTCTGTTGTTTTTTTCCCTCTCCGTGCCCGTTCTGCAGCGCATGTGGGGGATTTAATGTGTCAGTGGTTTGGTGTTTGCTATAAGAAATGTTCAAATGACTGTGTCCTTATATAGCGCTGTGAGTTTCATAGGCTGCCCTTCTGTTGTGAAAGCAGACACTGTAGAGTTGGGATTTTTGATCTGTAAATCAGCTTAATTTGGGGTTAAATACATCCCATAATTTGCTGAAAGAACAGAAAGTCAGAAAATCCGTCCGTCTGGACGTTGTTTGTCTGATTCAGCAGCTTTTCTTAGAATAAATGAATCACATTTGCACTGAGGCCATCGTGACCCAATCTTGTTTACTCACAATTGTTCAGTGTCAGCAACATTTTTCTTTTTTCTTTTTTTCATTTTTATTAATGAAACACGTGAACAGCTAAACCATCGCACAAACTCCAACAGTGTTGTTCTCGGGTGTAATGCAATGTAAGAGAGATGTGAGATTTTGGTGTGCTCGCTGTCAACATGCAAATTAAAAGCAGACCGACATAAATAAGAGACTGAATTATGAGAGCTTATTAGCATTATGCGCTGATGAAGTGCTTGTTTCACTGTGCAGAAACTGCAGGGTTCGGGACCCCTCATGCTGACAGAAGAAGAGAAGAGGACCCTGGTTGCGGAGGGTTACCCGGTACCTAACAAACTTCCTCTCACGAAGAGTGAAGAGAAGGCACTGAAGAGAGTCAGACGAAAGATCAAAAATAAGGTAAGCAGGCACTGCACCTTTTTGTCTTCTGTTAGTGTGCACGGCTGAACTGAACATTTAATTAACCAAAAAAACAAAAACGTGAGCTATTCCCAGAATCTTGGACTGCCTTGTGTTACTATTTCAAACAGAAATAGTAACACATTTACCAAAAATTTTGCTCCAATTAGAAATGTGGTTTTGTGGTGGAGCAATGATTGGTTTTGTGCCCGTTTCTCCAGATCTCAGCTCAGGAGAGTCGGAGGAAGAAGAAAGAGTATGTGGAATGTCTGGAGAAAAAGTAAGGCTGGAAAAAATGTTATCTTTCCGCTCCATGCACATTTCTTTTGGTTTACATTCGTAACTGTCGTCTGTGCTTTCCAAAGCCTTTAAAAAATAATAAGAATTGTAGTTTCCTTAAAATTATATTAAGAGCATTGTTGTCATTGTTTAGAAGACTTTCACACCTTAAACTGCTGACTCGACTCAACTGCTGACTGCTGTTGTCATGCCAGCCCAGCAGCTGTGCATGACTCTCCTAGACTGGCTTAGCATGATTCACATTTCAAAACAAGAGCACTCAGAGAGTGCAGCTTCCTTCGAAGGGCAAGGGCTTTACTAAAACTTTTATTTTTACGAAGTTTTTATTACAAAATGACGTCAGCCTGTTAAGGCGTCACTGTGAAATCACAGGGCGTCGTATTGAACTGCTCTCTCCATCCTCTTTAATATAATGTATTCTTATTTGACCTTGAGCCCTAACAATGAAGGTCAAACACTTAGCTAACCTACAGTAGGTACTCATATTCCCCAAGGCCTCGTTTATTGTTGTGAAGTTTGAAGACGATCCATAAGAAGCTGTGGCTAATACAAAGTTTTTAATGAGATTCACATGGTGTGACCTTGACCCGATTTTTACCACAATTAAATCAGCTCAAGCTGTTTTTGGTATCCACCATCACACAAAATTTGAAAATGATAACGTGAAAACTGTGCACGCTAGACTCCTAACAAACAGACAGGCAGACAAACAAATGGATACGATTACCTTCTACCTCCCTTTGGGGGAAGAATAATCCTTAGTAATGTTAAGCCAGCCCTTGGTGCAGCACCTCAATTCACTCTTTGAGTAAAACAAGACCTTTTACTTCTCTTTCCCCTTCTCTTTCTAATCATTGGCTTCCCCTTGTAAACAGAAGGTTTTAACGCCAGATGCACCAGGCTTCTGTGGCCATGGCTAGAGCTGTATGTGATCCCCTCTCTATGACATCGCAGAGAGCCGAGAAAAGAAAAAGCCATGTGAAACCAAAAGTTTTATTATTTGAAATGTTAGAATCGTGTAAATTACAGAAAATTAGCACAAGCACAATAGGCTCCCTTTGAACGGTTAGTTAGAGCAACATCTAACCAGAATCTTCCACGTCTTTCACCTTACAATGTATTTGAGAGTGTTAAAGAGCTTTGTAGGGTTTTATTCCCAAGATGACTCTCACCACATGTCTCTTTATGCAAAATCTTGTCTTTGGTCATTGCATGCATGACTGGCAAAGAAAAAAGCCCCAGAAAAATTCAGGGGCCCAAAGAGAAAACACTGAAGTGAGCTTGGTAGTTGCAGTTTAGTCAAGAGCCAGATTTCTTTTTTTTCGCATTTAGAGGTTTCCCTAACTGCTTTGGAGCTGAGCGCAGTAACAGACGCAAGAGCTCTGCCAGTGAATGGGAGGCAAATGCAGGTCCTTGTGAGGTCAGAGATAGATAGATAGATAGATAGATATCTATCTCTCTCTCTCTCTCTCTCTCTCTCTATCTATCTATCTATCTATCTATCTATCTATCTATCTATCTATCTATCTCTATCTATATATATATATATATATATATATATATATATATATATATATATATATATATATATATATCTTTGTGTCTGATAGAGAATTTAAAAAAAGCAAAACGCACAAAGCATTTCTTCAGCACTCGTCTCCTCCACTGTGATTCACTGAAGAACAGCAAAACTTAACAGAGACTGCTTTTCTCTCCTCTCTACTTTCCATTATTCCAGCCATTCCTTGCTATGGCAGGACTCCAATAACCTGCTTAACACATGGGCCAGATTCACTGACTTTCCTGACAGTGGCAGTGAAATAGAGTTGAAAATATGGGTTTTCTTTTACACAGCTTCCACTGCGACAAATACAAGTGCCAACAAAGATTTGTACAGGTATACAAAATGCCCCATTAATCCCATTAGAGCGAGGGGAGAGAGGTGTGTCAGAGTGCAGCCTCTTTTAACTGAATCAAAGCAACCAAAGCAGCAGAGACATAAGAGGACGTGCATAAAAACAGAAATCCATCTCCTTCTATTTTTTTTTTTTTCGGACATGAGGAGGGGATTATTGGACGAACCTTTAAAAAAGAAAACAGCGGGATGCTTTCCTCAAAGGAGTGTGCATGAATGAGTTATATTCCAAGCAACACACAGCGGGACATCGGGAGGATTAAAGGAAGCGAGAGATTAGCGAGACGTTACCCTGATAATGGAGATCAGTAGGATTAGTAGAAGACAGACAGAGGAGGAAAACGGGGTAGGGAGAAACTCTTGCAAGTGAGGCATTTTTCTTAAACTTTGTAACAGATTTGTGTTCTCAAAGATGCTAGTTTGACACTGTGCAAAGTAAAAAAAAAATGGTGTTGACATTACTGGGACCCACGGAGTGGTTAAAGCACATCTGAGCCGAGCAAAGGATTCTTTTCTTGTGAAATGATGAGCTGGTTAAATGAATTTGAGAGGCTTTGTCAGTTACGATAAACTTATTGACCTCATAGTTCTGAATTAGGACCTTCATGTTTTGCATCATGTAGTTTTTTCAAAGATCCAGCTGTTAGCGCAGTAACTTAGAAAAGCTGGTATGAATCAGCAATCGGCTGTTCACCTCCTTTTAAGTCAGGTTAGCTGATTAGGCTAGGTTAAATCATGTCGTAGCTACAGACTGTACCTAAAAGATGACTGCCCATTGCTTTAATTGGGGCATATTTGGATCCAAGGATGGAGAGCCAAATTTATCAGATTACCAAGAGTTCAGTCACTAAAATGAGCAATGAAGGGAAGCTCAGGAGCTCAACAGCCATGGCTAGTAGGGGAACTGCAGCTTTTGGCACTTGTGCATTGCCTTCATTTGTCAGCTATGAAGTTTGTCACTTGATGATCCACAGTCACTCTTCCTACTACAACCTTCAACCACCTACAGAGGCCAAGCTGAGATGGTCTGGATAAACAGAGGCAGGATAGTGGCTATATTGCTCAAAGTATATTGAAGATAGAGATGCCAGGCAGGAGGAAAAGAGGAAACCCACATAGAAGATTCATGGTTGCATCTTCCATTGTCCTCCAGTGGAGCTAGTTTCACTCATTGTGCATGTACTGTTTAAAAGGTTGCAGAAACCTTCAGTCAGCTGAGACTGAAGACGTCACTAGGATGAGTGACAAAACATTTCTCCCAGTGAACACACTATGTCCAGGTGAACACAATTAACCTTTTAGGATCCATGGATGTAGTGTAGAAGGACATGCAGGGGGTTGGTGTGTCGGGATAGGGTTAAATGGAAGCAGCTGACCTGAAAGGGAGCAGTCTAGAGAAGAAAAAGAAGTTTTTCACTTGGCAGAAGATTTGAGTTTTTGTGCCTCCTCAACAATAACAGATAATTACCGGTCAAAATGTTGTGGATTAGTGGTCAAAATGTACCGTTCATGATACTCCAGCCTTTGGGGATAACGCTGTTTTTCATTAGAGCAACATATGCAGGGATAAGACAATAAAAACAATGTGTGTATCTCTGACTGTGTGTGTATCAGGGTGGAGAATTACACGTCAGAAAACAGCGACCTGTGGAGAAAAGTAGAACACCTGGAGACAGCCAACAGGTGAGGTTTTCACTCACATGCACGCACACGTGTGCCAGCATACTTTACTTTATCTTCCAGCTTTGAACAGACTGAAGCTGTTTTATGCTGGCTCCACACACCAGTAATACAAACCCACCATTCATGTAATGATGTTTGGATTGCGATCACTGAGAGCAGCAAGTGTGCAAAGAATGCAGCCTGGTAAACTGAGAGCCGGACGAGCTGCAGAAGGCCTTACGAAGATGGTTCTCATTTTTCACCCAGAGAGAATGAAGATGCAAAACTACAAACAGGACTGTAGCTTATACACAAGCGTATGCACACACACACACACACACTCACACGCGCTCTGTGGGTAAAACCTTTACGGGATTTTAATATCTATGCAGCGTGAGAGAATTAAAGGGGTCTGAAGTGAAATTTATCTGTGCTCTATAAGCAAAGCGTAGACTCACCGAGGTGCCGCTGTCTCCTCTGTTATTATAACAATATGAAACCAATCTGCTATTATCCTGGAGTGGGTGGTTAGAAGGGTGGGTGGGTGTGGAGGGTTGGATGGCTGAGGAGGAGGGGGTAGGAGAGTCTGTCTGTCTGTCTGACTGTGGCACACTCAGCCTGTCATTAAAGTGGCGAGTTAACAGCAGCTTTCATCATGGAAGGCAGCCCCCTCCCTTCCAGCCACACACACACACACATGCACACCGATGAATATGTTAAACCACTGCAGGGAGGAACAATGAATTGGCGCAAACTGGGAAACGTGAGTCAACACGCAGCCCCGTTCACTCTCATAAGAGTAAATGTGAGTTTAAAAAAAGGCTTTAAACAAACGCACTAAATTTAAGCTCCCAGTTCCTAAAAGTGTCCCAGATGCAGTTATTAGTGGTCATTTTGTTCCCCTGTGCTGTTTTCTTTCCGTCTAGTCGGATCCACGCAGGACTTGGTTAGGACTACCGGTTTGTTAGTTGTGTAACTCACACTCGGGGTTGGATTTGGATTAGCGTCTGCATATCCACATCAGACAAACGTTTAGGATATGTTTCGTTTAGCTTAGCTTCCAGCACTGAATTTTAATTACCTGACAATCGTTTCCATTGTCCTTGTTGCTTTTTTCACACACGTTTACTCGCTCACTGCCGTGTATTTTAAGCTGCAATAACTTGAGGTTTTACATCAAAGACTCGTGCGAGTGATGCAGGTCAGCATCATTCCTACACGAGTTTACTACAGCTGACAGGTCGCGTTTCCCTGCTCTATTCTGGGGCCTGTCATTGATTTCAGCATGGAAATTTGAAACTATAAAAGCAGCAACAGATGACTAAGCGTCTGACTTTTTAAACGTTTAACTGACTTTCTGGTTTGCATTGCGCGCGTGTGTTTGTGTGTCAGAAACTTGATCTCTGTCTCCACTTAGTGGTCAGAGTGTGTCCTCACAGCCACAGACAGCTCATACCATCAGAGCCCTGCTCCCCAGATCCCACTAATGTGCTGTTTTCTAGTGGTTTTATTCATGCACTCTATTCATCTTAGCTTTGCTCTCTGCTTGTTTTGTTGGACACGGAAAACAAAAGTAAATCAGGTGGTTAGAGTTCTCTTTGATGTAGAATAAACCCGATAATGAGAGCCGTGCATCTTTCGGCTGAAACAAACTGTACGTCTGAGTTTGTGTGTGTGAGACCTTTGTTGTGGGTTGGGTGGAGATCGAAGCCATGCATGCACGTTGTGGGTGCAGCCATATACATATTATAGAGATTGAAATTCCCAAACGCTCTGAGGCCACAACCTGTGAGAGTCAAAGTCTTCTCTGTACACTAAATAATGACTACTGCCCTTCTTGTTCTTTAATCCCTGCCTCTGTTCCTGTCTCCAGGTCTCTCCTACAGCAGCTCCAGAAGCTTCAGTCGCTGATTTCAGGGAAGGTCATCCCCCGTTCGTGTAAAATGGCCTCAACTCAGACAGGAACATGCCTCATGGTAAATACTACTGCCGCTGTTGCTGTTCACACACATTTATGTTAATATTTTTGTTGTAATTGAGGTGATTTTATTTGCTTTTGGACAGCATTTGGATATATTATAACTGTATAAATATTACAATTAATATGTCTCTATGATGTTAGCCTACCTGCCTCCCATTTGAAGTTTAGAAGATGCATTCTCGTTTGGCTAAATCATCTTAAAGCGGTCAATGATAATGATTGGCTCCTATCACTATATGTATGCTAAGCACAACTGTAGTGGTCATATTACTCATATCAAGCAAACTCATATTGATGATGGAGCAAGTATATCACATGCATCTCCTCTTTTCCATCAGTCTCTGTTGAATGGATCCATTTTTCCTCCTTTTTCCTTTTGCCGTCTAAGAAGTTTAAAAAAATGTTTTTTGGTTCTTTTTTCTTTTCTTAATTTGGAATATGCACTGAAATTCAGAATTCAATAAGTTTGAAGTGTCTGCATGAGCCCAATACATCACGAGCATCACAGTCTGAGCGCTCTGGTGATTATTATTAACACGAGTGTTATGTTCCCCTCTCTCCGCAGATGATGGCCCTGTGTTTTGTCTTGGTGTTGGGCTCCTTCTCTCCCTGCATTTCTCCCCTCTCCCTGGTCAGTCACACCTCCTCTTTGCCCTCCTCCCCCGCTTCTTCTCAGTCCTCCCCCTCTTCTCATTCTTCTCCATCGGCGGACCTCTACACCACCAGTCAGGGTAGGTCTAGAAATATGTTCAGTATTTAGCATCTTAGTGTTTATGGCAGATTTGTCATCATCAAAAGGTGTCTATCCTTTGCTGAAGTTTCCTTTTGTAGCTCCAGTCTAATGCATTCAATGCATTTACAGTTATTAGACAGAGCAAAGAGCGGCATCACATTTTAGAAATATAATTTTCTCCATCTTCTCATATATACTGTTACAATTTTCTTCAAAATGAAAGCCCATTTGGAAAGTGGATACAGGTTTTGATTTTCCTTCCGAGCTGTTTTGCACTTCCCTATAAATTCACTTCCTTTAACAACTCACTCCTGGGAAAGCCCTACTGAAACCAGAAGTTAGGCTGTCATCAAATTAAGTGCAACTTCCTTCTGCCAGCAACCATCCTCTGAGTGGTGAGGTTTAATAAGCTCTAACCCCCTAAAATTGACCAGATTCCTCTGCAACTGTCCAGGGAGAGAAAGGCACAGTTATATGTTCCCCATACAAATAATTAAAAGTGGAAAACACATAAGTTAATAATTAAAAACAAAACTGGAGTCACAAGAATTCTGTATCTGGACTGTTTTCAATTCAGTGTTAAGAGTTGTGGTCATATTAGATTTTCTCCTCTGCTCCCTGTTTCACCACACGTGTGTAAGCCCCTCCCACCAAACACAGAACCGAGCAGTCAACCAATAGGAATCAGCTTTTAGCAAAAAATATGAGAAAAGCTCATCCAGTTGACTTTAAACTCAGCATAGAATTTCCTTTGTTTCACAGTTGTTGGAAAGTTTATATATGATCATTTCTGATGGGTCAGGGTCTTATAGTCAGGCCCTGACCCTTACTATGAGAAAGAACTAAAAAATGTAACTGGGATGTTGTTCGAAATGGGAGATATTTTGAAATATGTACAAAAAGCTTTTGGTTTCACATAATTAAAAGCAACGATGGCTCACAAGGGATGTCCAGTGAACGGTGCATGTTTCTGTGTCGTAGTCCGCTCCCGCAGCCTGCTCTTCTACAACGAAGAGGCTCCACTGGAGGAGAGTTTAGCGACATCAGAAGGAGAGAGGCTACAGTCAGAAGGCCACTCCCACAACCAGATCAGCCGATACACAGCTGACGGCCACAGCAACCAGACAAGCGGGTCCAAGATAGAGCAGAGGTACAAACAAACTCCACTGTATGCTGCAATATTTACACGCCACTTGTCAAACATTAACCAGCCGTCTCTGCCTTTCTCCTCTCCTCAGAGAAAGAAAACCAGATGGAGACTCTGAGTTTTTCTGACACAGCTCAGCCTCTCCTCATCTAACTTCTCAGCCCTGAATCCCTCCAAAGGACCCCAATGCTCCAGGTTGCTGAAATCAACATCCAGCTGGACCAAAAAACGTTTTCTGTTAGTTTGTTAGAAAATCCATTATCATCATCTCCTCTAGTGAGCTTAGATTACGGCTCCCATCCTGCACCTCTGTTACCATGCCTTTATCTACAGCGTCACTTCTCTGCTTTGACAGACTCTGTTGTACTTGAACATTCTCGATTTTAAACAGACCTTCGTGCTGGAATCTCCATTGTTATGCACAAAAAAGAATCTTGCATCATTTTAAATACTCAACGAATCTTTTTTTATATGTAGTTATTAAAAAATAGTTTATAACTCACAAAACATTAAAAACACAGTCGCCTTACTAAACTTTAAAGAACCTGCAGTCAGAGCTTATAGATTTGATTGGCTTAAACAGGCCATGAGCACAAAATAGCCACAGCTGCCAAAATGAAAGGCATATATGAGTCACTTATGCTGTGATCACGCGTAAAGACCTTTTGTGTTACTTTGTTAGACAGCCCTAAAGATGACCATCTAAAACAGTTGTTTCCCGTTTCCAGAAATATATTTAATTCCTCCCCAAAACAAATGAAGTGTAGCGTTCCTGTTCAGAGCAAAGCAACGCGGTCTTTTTGCAAGAGCAAACAGAAAGAATTATGGGAATGTGGCTGAAAGAAATGTAAAAAAAAAGGCAGTGTGCATTTAAAAACAGTGAAAACGTGACGTCCACTGTGGGATTCTAGTTTTTATCATGTAGTTCTTGTACTTTTATTCCAAGATGCTCCTGATGTGCCACATTAGGTTGGTGAACAAAGCACGAAGGGCTGCATCTGCTTAATATGTCATCAATGTGTATTTTTTCCGCAGTATGAGCCTCTGTTGTGTTTTTAGGTCATCTCTCCTCTGCTCTCTGTTTCCCCGTATACGTGAAAGCCCTTCCTGTACACACAGAGTGGAGCAGAGCAGTTGACCTAATAGGAACATTTGTAACAGGAAACACTTTTAAGCCAAGTGTGAAATAGATAACAGCATGTGTAAGCACCAACACCAACTAGGCATCAACATATGCTTTTGGAAGCCGTGCCATTCTGAAAGTGCCTTCCACTTCGCTCAGTTGAATATGACCAACTTGGCCTTACACCTAAAGTCCCACATGGAAACACAGGCCTGAAAATGTTCCTCGAACTAAACGATTTGTTTATTCTGTTGCAGAAAATGGATGAATCATCTTTTTTTAAATCTGGGTGAAACCTTTTTATTTCACATTCCTTTACACATTTGAGATCACAACAGTCGCAACTTGTTTGACAAAGATCTCTCTTACAGATCCAAAAAAAGTTTCGCTTAGCGCAATCAACACAGGGTGTGGATCTTTTATCTGGCTTTAAGAAAAAAATTATTTCCATTACGCTTCAGCTTTTTTACATCTGCATCTGACATTTGAATAATTGAATAATTTTTTCCAGCTCTGACCAAAATTCTGCTCTGTTTCTTTTGGGAGAGAGATCATATTTTCATACCGAGGGATCATAAAGAGGTTGGGGAAACATGACAAAAGTATTTTTATGAAATTATAAAATGTATATGTAATATATTTGCAGCATTAAAAAAGAGCATATTTAATTTATGCATCAAAAAAAAAGTTACTTTATCTTATTGTCTCCATTTTTTTTAAAAATAACGTTTAAAAAAAGCATAAAAATACAACTTATAATATATTCTGAGCATCAAAAAAAGAGCATATTTATTTTATGCACAAAAAAAAGGAAACAAGGAAATAGTGCTACGTTGTGTTTTGGCATTTAGGATGATGTAACGTTTTACATGCTGATTCATCAGGTGTAAAGCTTTGACATGATCTGTTTCTGTCTTTTAACTGTAATACAGTGTTTATGTTCCACTGCTGTCGCATGAAAATCTCTGAGGGTTCCTCGCAGTAATTTGACCAAAAATAATCTCCAGAATATAAGAAAACAAAATATTTGGGAAAAAAGTTTAATTTCTATATATATTTTTTTGGTAATTAAATGTAAAAAGTAAACTTTGAATAAACTACACAAAAAGTATAGCAATCCTGATATAAAAATGTGGTCATGCGACAGCAGTGTATGTTGTATTTATTCCTGTTTGTAGAAAGTTTGTATATATTGATGAAGCCATTTAAATGACTAATACATTCCAGGCAGTAAAACACCACTAGTTTTGTTAATTACATAACTTGATTGAAAACTGACCAAAAAAAAACAAACACTTTTTGACAAGGTTCAAGAAACAGTGGGAAAAAAAACACCCTTAATGACCGGTATTCCTTCAAAATAAAAGCCTTATTCATTATTTAAATCCTTTAAGAACGTTCTGCCACTTCAAAATCAATTTTAAGCGCCAAAAATTTAGCTACCACAGATTTTCTGCTTTTCTTACTCACGTCGTCTGTATCTGTTTCACGTTGTGACTGTTCCGTCATGCCGCACATGCTCCAAAAAAAAGAAAAAAAGAAGAAAATCATGTGACTGCAGCCTGTCATTTTCACCCGTGAGTCTTAATGCACCGATGTACATAAAAAAAAAAAAGACAACTTAATGTGCAGTTGTTGTAAATAAGGGTCTTGTTTTTGTATTGTGACATAGTCCAAGATCTTAACCTGTGGAATCTAATGGGGAAAAGAAAATTAGAGGGGTGGGATTTAAAAAAATAAATAATGGGGTGGGTGATTTTTTTTTTTCAACTTGTAAAGAAACCTGGATGACGAAGCAGCTGCACAGTTTGAATAGTTGTCAAACACCAGGAGGTGCTTGATTATTCCAACCACTCCATGAAGATTTGGAATCTATTTGAATGTCCTGAGGGAATAATCAAGCATTTCCAGGGAGTTCACTTATTTGAAATGTGTATGGATATGTCGCCTTGGTTTGTTGTATAGCGTCTTGCATGTTTCTCCATACATAAATATATCTATGTTATCTTAGTATAGTCAGTAGAGTAGAATCCAGCAAAATATTAAAAAACTGCATCAGCAACAGCGTGTCGGTGAACGTTCTTGCTTTAAATGTGTTTCTTGTGATATTGAGCTTTGCACTGGTCCCAATCTTCGTCCCCTTTAACCCCCACAGCTTCAGCTGAAGTGTTTGAATATGAGCTGCCTTCGAAGATCCTCTGCCTGGCTGTCACGGTCCTCGGGTCTCTGGTTGAGGCTCTTTGGCTGCTCGAGAGGCTCTGTTCTTTCCAGAGTCCAGGCGTCTAATCCAGACTGCAAGGAGGCGTTGTGGAGAACGCAGCAGGCCAGCAGGATGGATGAACTCCTCTCTGGAGAGTACTGTAAACAGGAGAGGAGGGGTAGCGGCTACAGATGCAAAAACCAACTCATTACTGGCAATACTACGCCAGATGCATTGCTATATTTCACTCACAAATAAGGTAAAGGTCTCATTTTCGGTTATGACCGTGGCCTGTTTGACTCTGGTACTGATGGTGTATCATTCTAATACCGTGAACTCAGCAGATTGTCAGATGTTATCAGCAGATATCACCTATTTGCCGATCTATCAGTATTGGCTTTTATGACATCTGATAAATAAAAAAAATAAAGAGGACACTGGAGAAACATCCTTCAGCTTTTTAGTTTGTCCACCAGAGGGCACTCTGCTGGGCAGAACGTGAACAAATAAATACACTGTTTGGAGGTTAAAAATGTCTCATGGTTTATTTCTACTAATATGTTTGGGCCTGATTATTGGCTGTGACACATTTGCCATACCTGTAAGTATCCTTTGGTGCCATCTAAACATCTGAATCTGGTTTGGATGGCTCTGAAGGTTCGATCCACGATCTCACGTGTAGCCGCGTGGGCCAGATTGTATCGAAACTCTGCAGGGGATTCTGGGCAGTCAACTGGCGTCATCAGCCATTTCCTCAAAGGGTAACGGCTGTCACCTGAAAATCGGAAAACTTATAACCTCTGACTCCAACGCCACAAGCTAACTTCTAATAAGGAATAAAAAGTCCAGAGCTCACCCAGCAGCCAGCCCTGCTCTGTGTCCTGCAGCTGTTTGTAAAGAGCAGATCTTTCTAGAACAACAGTGTCTTGGAGTCCACCTGCCCAGTGCGTTTCTGCGCTAAGTAACAGTCCCCGGGGATCACAAACCAGCTGACAGGCCACAGAGTGAAAGCCCTTCTTATTCACATATGAGGAGTCTTCGCTGTTTGGTGCTTTGATGGCCACCTGGAAATTAAATTAAAGTAAGAGAGATGATTAGGTTACCCCTGTAAAAACAAATGAGTGCATGAGCGTGCATGCACATAAACACACACACTAATTACACAATGTCATATAATGAACCTGAACACAGTCCAGCACCCCCAGGACTCCAGGAAATCCTGCGACCCTCTGAAACTCCCGGAAGGACTGCTCTACGGTGGATAAATCTCTGTTTGGAAAACATCATTATTATTATTCAAGTGAGATTTTCTTTTACTTCTTTTGAAGTAAAAACAAGTTTCTGGGAACACAAAGTTACAGTTTCAAATTTTTTTGTCATTCCTGCCTGACATCAAGTGGCATAACATCATCGTACCTGTTGAACGTGATGAACTGAGGTGCTTTCTCCACCAGGGCTCTCGTCACATTGGACACACATCTCGACATTGACGCCTGGCTTATACCGATCGTATCCCCCATAGATGTCTGGAATGAACCTGATGTGTAGAAACCCAGTGCGGCCAGCACCTGGACCTCAGGACTGATGGCTCTGGAGCGCTGGGTTCGCCTGCATAGACCCTGGAACACAACAGAGTAGTGTTTGCATATTTCATAAAGACAAAGTTAAATTGATCTCTTAACATGACATGAAGGCCCACAAACCTCTCTGAGTAATTCCACCAGATACAAGATAAAGTCTCTGGGGAAGCCAAATTGCGTGATGAGGAAACTGTCTGAGACTGAGTCCAGGTCAAAGCGGTCAAGGGTCTTGTGGCCTCGACCATGCAGGAGTAGATCACAGTCCAAGATGGCTATAGGGATGGCCATGCTGAGGATAAGAAAACGTTTCCTTTTAATTGCTAATAAGTGCAACTCAATTTAAATACTTGCTATAGCCTTATTTCCTCAAACCTGGGAGGAATTTTACATACAGATTAATCTGCAGCATATATTATTCCACTAAACATTGCTACAATTATTAATGTGCTATTTTGCTGATATTATATTTTCGCTAATAAGGAAAACCACGTTCACGTTCTTTGTATACAAGAACCTATTAAATACCGAGAGTTTAATACTAGGCGGGAATGTCCTGATGTTTTAAACGTTATTATCAGCAAGCCATCATTAGCTTTAGGGATAGCTCCAGTACATGTGAGCCAAGTCAAGCCAGCGTGCTAACGTGCTACCCTAGCTTGCGTTTATTATTATTATTTTTTTTTCTTTGCTCACTTGAGATGACGACTTTGCTGTCATGTAGTAGTGGGACAGTTGCAAATCGAATTGAAAGCACTGATAAATAATTTTTGCACGATTAAGGACAATACTCTTACCTTCAGATAAAAAAATAAAGCATTTATGGACCCAAAAAACAAGTCATTGAAATAGCTAACGTTAACCTGCGGCTCTGAATTCGCAGATTCGCCACACAGACTGGCGTTTATGTTTTAGATATAAGTTCAGTGTGGTTATAATTTTTTTTCAAATCGCGTAAAAATACTTCCTGATTATTTTGTCAAAAACTTGTTTTTTTTACTCTAAATGTAGCAGTTTTGTATTTTAACGAAAACGCCGCGGTGAACACGCCGCTACACAAACACGTCGACATGGAGAAGATAAACAGAAAAGTGGCACAGCAGCTGCTGACGTTGTGTACATCTCAAATGGGCGTATAAAATGTCTGTGTGACACAGCTCTGGGTCTCGCTTGCATTAAACTGGCTTGCATTTTATTGAAGCTCCGTTGTTAAGGTCACAGCTAATGTAAGTACTGTTGTTTCGCGATCAAGTCAAAGTACGTTATTGAGCTGGGCAGCTAGTGTTAGCTGCAGGCTAACGGCAGCTGCTCCGTGGGTCAGTATCCTCATGCTTCACAGATTCGGCTTTGCGAACCTTAAACCTTTCGTAGTTGTCCAAAAAAAGACGGTACTGTAGAATTTGAATTTACCATCGGTTGTTGTGTAAAGAGTAATAAGGCTGTCAGGCTTTTTTTGTTTTCTAACATGACCTCTAACTATAATTTGGACAATTTCAACGTGGAGGCCTAACCTGCTAGCCTGCTTTTATTATTATTTTTTTGTAGTCCACTGTTGTTTGGAGGGCTAAGACCACGGTGATAAAGTTTTCCTTTTATTTATTACTATATTGTCCACGTTTTTCAGTTAAAACGCTAAACTGTTGCCAGTGTGGTGAAAAATGCTTATTTTGTTAAAGTAATTGAAATATTTTCTTAGGAACTGTAGTCCTGAAATGGGAAAGTGAAAACCCCCCAACACGTGGACAATGGGGGAGATAATGGGGGTTGAATTCCGCTTTTCCCCAGTATTTAGGTTTTTCAGTCACTTTTACTTAAACACATGTAATTGCGCATGCACATGTATGTACATGAATAGTTTACGTTTTGTTTCTCACTCTTGTTTGGTTGAATGTATACACCATAAATCTGTTTTAAAAAGCTGTAAGAAGGTGTATTTTTGTATTTTACCCTCTTGCAGCTGTTTCTTAGATTTATAGTGCACATATTACTTATTAATTATTTTATTTGTTAATGTAATTTGCACTACTTGTGCAATTTCAGTCTTATCTTTTACTTTCTTTGTGTTTATCATTGTTTTACATGTAAAGGTTTTGCACTCCCACAGTTTAGGGCCCTCACTGTGCTTTTACACTTTTACTGTAACTATCCTCCTTATTTGTTGTGGGCTGTATTATTTTTATTGTGTTATAACACAATAATTTCCCTTGTTTCCTCAATAAGTTTCCATTGATCATCTATCTTGCAGGGTTGTAACAATATGGAGAGTGACCTGAAGCCCCAGGATCAAAAGGACTTAGACAAGTTTATTAAGTTCTTTGCACTTAAGGTGAGACACTAACATAACTTTTTCTATACATCTGTAATTGCAGGTTTCTAAATGGACATTTGAGGCTTCAGAAGTGAATAAATAAATAAACAATGGAAAGCCAGGTTTTTATTAGTGTGGCTCAAAGCACTGGAATTAAAACAATCTTTTCCAACATATGTCTCTTTCATAAAAGTGCCTGTTATATTTTGGACAGGCTTGTCAGCAATTTTCTATGGATTGTTTCTGTAAAACCAGCTCATTGTTTGAGCAGCCTGTTTCTGTATCTGTAGACTGTCCAGGTGATAGTTCAAGCCAGGCTGGGAGAGAAGATCTGCACTCGCTCGTCATCATCGCCTACTGGATCTGACTGGGTAAAACAACGTAGTCATTCTCTGTCATGATTGTTTGGCTTTCAAGTTAACTGTGGATCTTTTCATGGCATGGATTATGGATATTCAGGTTAATATTCCTTCTAGTTTAATTTGGCCATCAAAGACATCCCAGAGGTTACCCATGAAGCCAAAAAGGCACTGGCTGGCCAGCTTCCAGGCATCGGGCGCTCCATGTGTGTTGAGATCTCTCTGAAGACATCAGAGGTAAAAAAAAAAAAACAAACAAAAAACCTGCATCCTGTTTTCTTGTTTTGTAAAAACTGGGCTTTGGGATTTATCATTGTTTTACACATTTGCAACACCAGCCAGACCACATCATTAACTAAATATGCAGCCTCTTTAATGTAACTGTGTTCGTTAGTTTTTTTTTGCTTTGTCTTCCTTCAGGGGGACTCGATGGAGTTAGAGACTTGGTGCCTGGAGATGAATGAAAAGTGAGTGAATTTTGTTTTTGCTTTAGTAAAAGTCTTCTGTAGGCCATGTGGTTCAGGGTTGCTGATTTTGCTTCTCCATGTTTGCACAGTATCAGCCAGCAGGACCACAAATCTTTTAACTATAGTATCTGAATCAGTACTGTTACTGATTTTTCTCTGCCAAAACTTAGCTGTCAGACACCCGTACTAAACGTAGAGCTTTGTGAGCATCCAAGTCATGAAGAAGCTCAGAAATGCAGTAATAACCAGCAGTTTGAGTAAAATAATTTGTATATAAACAATTGGACATCACCCACTTTAATGGACAATGAGGTCCTATCCTCAAGCCTCAAGCTGAGAATTTTGACCCTCACCTTCTTGGTGTCTTGAAGCTTATTTCATTGTAGGAACTTGTAAATCAGAAGGGAGTTCTCTGTAAGTGTACTCTGGTCTATGGCTGTTTTTTTTCTCTAATGAGAACCGTAATTTAAAATAAACGAGTGTCTTGCTGTATTCAGTGAGATGTGAAGTCAGTGATTGAGCCCATAAACACATCAGTAAAGTGGGTCAGTGACGAGTGGCATTAGCTTCTCTTAAACCTCTTTAAAATCAGACTTCTTTTAAAACTAGAAGAGTCGAATGATAATTTGACCTAACTGCTGAAGTGTTTCCGTTTGAAAACTGTGTCTGAACTATTTTGTTTCTGTAGGTGGTAAAGTGAGCCTGTCAGCACCCTGTCAGGTCCACCAGCACTGTACAAAACACTGTTTTAATTTTGGTATTACTCTGTGCACCTGTGCTTTTGAAAGTACAGTCAAAATGATCAGTAATGGTCTCCATTCCCCAAGCACCACACTGCTTTATTCATACAAGATAAATTTAGAGAGGAGTATCAAAGAAAGGTAGTCGGCGAGAAGCAGACCTGGAAACACGAAAACGAGCTGCCTTGCAGAGATATTTTTAAAATCCCCTTAAGCTGCTGTATTGTAACACCTCACCGTGTTTTCTGTCTGCTGCAGGTGCGATAAGGAAATCAAGGTGTCATATGCAGTCTATAACCGTCTGTCTGTCCTCTTGAAGTCTCTGCTGGCCATCACCAGAGTCACGCCTGCTTATAAACTGTCCAGAAAGCAGGGACACGACTATGTCATACTCTACAGGTGATTTGTCCTCACTTCCAGAATGCATCATCTCACTCCTTTTTATCTTTGTGCTGTTTTCAGTCCATTCTTCTAAACTGCGTGTTGCTTCTTCTGTCTAGGATCTACTTCGGGGAGGTCCAGCTGAGTGGATTAGGAGAAGGTAAGTTTAAGACCTGATTTAAGCTTCTGTGAAAAAGCTTTGTAGAGCCTACAACTGTTAAATATTCCTTATATTGAGACAATGATTGCTGTTCTTTCTCTGATAAATTCAAAACTGCGTTGACAAAGTAGCTGTAAATGCCCCGGAGGAGTTGATGGTGCTAAACAGGCCATTCACAGTAGTTGTAGACTGCAACCTGATATGTAATGACCCTTTTTTCAGACTCATGTGATGAGGCACATGATCAATAGTGGGTCAGCGATCCTTTTAAGGGACAACAACATTAGGGCTTCAATACCTGGGACTAGAGCTGGGCGATATGAGATTTTTTCATATCACGATATG
Source organism: Maylandia zebra (assembly GCF_041146795.1). Classification (NCBI taxonomy): domain Eukaryota; kingdom Metazoa; phylum Chordata; class Actinopteri; order Cichliformes; family Cichlidae; genus Maylandia; species Maylandia zebra. The sequence continues at coordinate 42,066,418 of NC_135188.1, read as the reverse complement.
TTTTTTTCATTTCAGGCGATAACGATATCTATCACGATATAAGCCAAATAACTATATTTGTAAGATTTAAATGTGCCGTTGCTCACAAGTAAAATGTGAAATAATCAGCAGCTTGTTTTTATTTAAATATTTATTTCCCATAATAAGTTCAACATGGTAGATGTACTTAAGGAACATGAGACTTTTTCAGATAAATAAAGGCAAATATTGCAAACTACACAAAAGGCAGCCGCTAAAGCGTTTAAGTTTCAAAATAGAACAAACGAAACAGACTAAATTGTCAATTCCACTTAGAAACAAAATATTAATTCTAAAAATAAATCTTAGTTTGTTTTACAGAAGAACAGACAAAACTGACTAACTTTTGTCAATATCAAATAAACTGAGAACTAAAAGGAAATTCTCAATCTCTCCTTGTTGTATAGCTTAGCTTTTCAAACAGTTTTAACAGTTACTTTAGTCTGACAAAAGCCGAATGACGAATTAGCGCTTCCAGTCAGAGACTGAGGCTACGTCCACACGTACACGGGTATTTTTGAAAACGGAGATTTTCCGTTTTCGTTTTAAAAAATAATCCCGTCCACACATAAAGGCAGAAATGAAGGAAAACGCTGCTATGAACATGCCAAAGCAGCAGGTGGCGCTAGATTCCTAACCGTGTAGAGATGTTGGCCAATCAGAAGTCTAGAAGCCTCGGTGGGAAAAAGTAAACAAAGCTGGGGCATAGAAGCAGAACCGAGTCGTATGTGTGGAGGGACAGTAACTGTGTGTATATGTAAGCATTTAAACACTGCAGAGAGTAGAATTAACAGTATTGTAGAAATTCATTTCACAGAAACAATAACGTGGCGCACAGTGTGACGCATGCACCAGTTTATTGTATTTCCAGACTTGCTTTCGGCACAATTTACAGTGCACGCTACTCTGTTTTTTGTCAGACTTGAAATAGCCGAAATACCTTCACACTACGGAACTTCTATGGCTCTTCCGTTCGACAATCTCTCCGGCATTGGAACCATCATCTGTTTTCTCTTCGGTCACGCTCGGTTGATTTTTCTAGTCGGCACACTCATTTCCTCCATTACCCGCTGGCTGCTTCCCAAACAAACAAATGTGCGGCTTGGCACTTGTGCTGTACGTAACAAGTCACGCGACGTGACGCTGCGGCTGTGATTGGTTCGGCTCTGCGCTACTTAATTTGGATTGGCTGACCTTTTCTTTTTTTTTTTTCTTTTTTTTAAAAGAGGACAAGAGCGGCGAGGTCTATCGCGATAGCTTAATTTCTCTATCGAGTAAAAGTTATATCGCGATACATATCGTTATCGTTCTATCGCCCAGCTCTACCTGGGACTCGCCACCGTTTGCTCTTAGAACTGAAGAAGCTTCTCGGATGAGAGGTGGAAACGTCTTCAAGAAACTTCAAGTCCAGTCGCTTTTCTTTCCAAGCTCCTTAGATTACTATGACCTGGATGACCGACAACCTGACATGTAGTTAAATTTCTAGGGAGGTGTGCACCAGGTTATGTTGTACTTTCTGTTGTTCAGAGGTGTTTGTGGTTGTGCCATATGTCGCAGTGTTTTCCAACTGAAGCATCACCAATTTATGCTTCACTGGGAAATCTATGATGAAAACTGACGTGCACTTCCAGAGATACATAAGGAACAATAGTCACAGCGTCAACATAAGGACTCGTGGTAATTAACACGTAATGCACCCGCACAAGCATAAAAGTCTGCAACGACATCAGCCAGTCACATAGGTTGCGATGTGGGCTCTGCAATGGTGTACCACAGAAGTCTAAATCAGGACCAACTCGGCTCCATGACTGACATTTGTTAAATCAATACAGAAACACTGAACAACACACATCTCTCCATGTTTTCTGCTCCAGTTTGACACAGCAGTTTGATTTGCTTGTACTGTAAACATTTTTTCAAAAGTAAGCTTTCATCACTATTGTATTGCATTAAGTACTTTCACACTATAGGGCTGGTTTACATTTGCTTATGTTGTGCTTGTTTTTAAGGTTTCCAAACGGTGCGCGTTGGAGTTGTTGGCACCCCTATCGGTACAATCACGCTTTCGTGCGCCTACCGCACCAATCTGGCATTCATGTCTAACAGGTAACCAACAAATCAAAGCCACAACAGCTGTTCTTCAGAGAAGGTTCTTGTATATTTATTCCAATGGGAAACGCATCTTATGAGCAGTTTAACTGTCCTCCTCTTCAGGCAATTCGAAAGGTCGGCTCCCATCATGGGGATCATCGTGGATCACTTTGTGGATCCTCCCTGCAGCAGCCAGCGTCCGGCAAACATGGGCCATCCCTGCAACTACAGGTAGCTTCGCCACTCAGTCTGGTTTTGTCTCCCACAACTGCAGAGAAGTTTAAATGACCTCCAAGTGCAGAAGTTGAGTAGTCAGATTCAAGGTGATGCAATCCATCATTCTGAGGTCACACTTTATCTCCCTGTCCTTTATCTCCATGAGAGTCGAATCGGTGTATCAGAAGGAAAACATACAGTGTCTTAATCTAATATCACTCTGTGTCATTTGACCTCAGGCTTTCTGTTATCTTTCAGTAAAAGAAACAAATGTATACATGTCTGCCATCAGCTCAGAACTTCAACTACAAATATCTCTGTGTGTGCAGGGCTCCCGATGAAGAGGACGGAGGGCAGTTTGCAGGCGTTCAGGACTCACAGGAGGTCTGCGCCACCTCCTTCTCCACCTCCCCTCCCTCTCAGGTTAGCGTACGCTCCCTCACCCCTCGTCGTCATCTCTTTCTTTAACCTGTGGATTCTTCTCTCCATTTTCACTCCTGTTTTTCATTTCGCTTTCTCTTTTTCTCTCCTTGTCTTTTTTTTCTCTTTTCCTGTTGTCTTGTTGTGCGTTCTGTGTGTGTGTGTGTGTGTGTGTGTGCGTGCGCGCGCCTGCTTTGGCTCAGTGTGTGTGTACGCTGAGCCCGTCTCCCTCTAAACTGCCCAAGCCCCTCCCGCTGGATAGTCTGCAGCTCCCATTGGCTCCTGGACTTGTCACTCACACTGTGAGTCTATACTGACCATTGGGAGGGAGTGTGACTCTTTGTGTTTTTGTGAGACACATCCTGATTCTGCACTGAACAGATCTGTTTTCTCAGACTTAACATTTGCTTTTGGGCGTGTGTTCATCTAATCCTGTTCTTTCCATCTTCTGTTTAAATTTCCACTACTTTGTTCAGTGCACAGCTTCAGTTTGCTGCTGATCACTAGACATGTTTGATCATCCACATCACATGGCACCACCTCAGTAAATCTATCATTGTGATAGCTCAGCATGTCCCTTAAAAGTCACACAGTATATGATAAACCTGAACTCCTCCAAGCTTAATCGTTCCTCCTGTGTCTCTTCCTGTTCAGCTGTACGCCTCCAGGTTATCCTACCAGCCGACAGCTTTAACAGGAGCTGCAGAGTTTTGTCACCCTGCTTCCAATCCAAACCAGGTGATAACACCATTCACACCATCAGCAGTTAATTATGTTTTATGCCCAGAGTTTATTTTTCTCTTCACAAGAACACAATAGGAAGACAGAAACAACAGAACTCAATTAAACAAGAATCACCAGCGGCTACAATGATCTGAAGAAGTGTCAGAAAATAAAGGTTTAAGATCCGAGGCAGCCGTGGAAAGACATCAAAGCTCTCAGCTCAGTAGTTTGTGATGGAAGAGGTCAGGCATACTTTTTACACTAAACAAAAAGCTGTGTTTTATTTTAAATTTTTGAGCCAGCTGTTGAACAAGAATCTTCCAACTTCATATTTGTAGGTCATAGTAAGAGGACCTTCTTGCTGCAAGGCTATCACCGCAACATTTTAAAACTATGATTAAAGTGTTAATAAGTTCATAAAATTAGTTCGACATAAAAAGAAAACTGACACTGAAACACTGACTAGAAATAAACATGATTAGAAAGAAACGGCAGTGGACTAAGAATCAAACCCTGTGGAACTCCATTTCTGAGGTGATTGCAGGAATGCATAAAACGTCCCACTTATGATGAGGACGATGCGATCAGTGAAGCAAAGACTTCTGACTGTTATAAATAATGATGTTATGGTGGTTTATTCTCATAGTTTGATATTCTGTTTTCCAGAAAGCCTAATGAAGGACTGCAGTTATGATTTCTTCTATTTACTGATTAACATTCTTATTTCCTAATTAGCTTCTTAACCCCTGGAGGGTCTTGGGTCGATTTGTGGCTATTTTTCGGCTATTTTCAAATTTTGATTACCTGCCATTTGCACAGTGTTGAATGGAATATAGCGAAAGTCTGCAAAAAAAAAGTTTGGTCACATTTACTGTTAAAATTTCAGTATGACTTCCGGAAATTAGCTTCAGGGGCTAAGCTAGCGATAAACTTACGCTCTTGATCCTAGGGTCGATTTGTGCCCCATTGAAACCCTTTATAAACGCTATTTTTCACGGCAAAAAAAATACGGTCAAATCGATCTCGATCGGTAATGCTTCCGCTTCCGCTTGCAGTACTGGCCTTGGAGTTGTAATTTTTTTATTTGTCCACCGGGTGGCGCCCTTGCTCCACATTTGACCCGGGGCTGGAAAACAGCGGGCTGCTTAAAGAGACCTGCGGGAAATGACGCCTCTTTTCCGGCGTGCTGCCGCGGTTTCGCCCGCTGATCGTGCGGGACAATTTTCGGCCCCAGGACCGTTTGAGGTTGGATTTTTTTTTTTAAATCAACAGGAAATGACGTATTTGTTGTGACGTGGTACCGGATGTGTGTGTTGGAAAAAGGGGTCCGACGCAACATGCCCCGGTCATCGTCGCGAGTCAACCCGGGAGCATGCACCGATTCCGGGCTAGAGGAGGAGCATTTGCCGCCTGGAGACTATTTTCTGGTCCTGAAAAAAAAAATAAAAGGCGATCGAAATGACTGTTTGTGCCAATCTTTAGTCCATCTAAAGGCCTAATTATAATAACAATCAAATATTACTTCAAATGTTTTTTTGGGAAAATATTTAGTTTTTTAGTTTTTTTTTTCGTTTTTTTGTAATTTAAAGGGTTAAAACAACGAAAATATAATTAAAACTTTATATGAATATTTCAGGGAGAAGTAGTTTTAAAAGACTGACCAATTTAAAGTGAAAAAAAAAATTAATATTTAATATTTTTATTGCACTTTTTGGGCGTGGTCGATAGTGTGCATTTTATGAAATGCGCTCCTGGAAAAAAAATAAAAGGCGATCGAAATGACTCTTGGTGCCAATCTTTAGTCCATCCAAAGGCCTAATTATAATAACAATTGAATATTACCTCAAATGTTTTTTTTGGAAAATATTCAAGTTTTTTGTTTTTTGGTGCAAAAAAAGCAGTGCGCTCATGTGACGAAACCGGGATATAAAGGGTTAAAATCCGCGAAATGTAATTAAAACTTGACATGAATATTTCAAGGAGAAGTAGGTCTAAAAGATTGGCTAATTTAAAGTGGAAAAAAATATTAATATATAAATTTTTTATAGTGCTTTTTTGGGCGTGGTCGATTTGTGGCTCTAAGACCAATAGTGTATGCATTTTTCTAGGACCCTCCAGGGGTTAAATAACTAAACAATGTCCATCAAGATTCTTGTTTATGTCCTCTCATAACCCTGCCATTGCTTCTTCTCTAGGTCTTGCATGCTGGGAAGGAAGGCGGGGCTCTGTTGATGCCTCCTCATGGAGCAGATGTTCATCTGACAGTAGAGCATGCCCCCAACACACCGAGCAGCAGGTGATTGTCCGCTGGCTTTGCATTAACCAGTGAAAACTGTAACCTATTTTTATTCCCTGAACTCCAGTGTTGGTCCGTAGTTCCGTTAAATCATTTTGAAATTTAAACTTCCTGTCTTGTCCCTCTCTCTCCTCTCAGTGGCGATGATGACGGCTTGTCGCAGAGCGGAGAAAGACGCAAAGAAGAAGGGCGGAGGAGCGTTTCTCCCTCGGACCCTGTGGAGTCGCTCAATGCGTTCACAAGGAAGGTCGGAGCCTTTGTTAATAAACCCAGCACACAGGTACGTCATCTTAAGCTGCTTTTTACACCGATTTTAGTTTCTCACCCACCACACTGAACCCTGCTCTGTGTGTATCTATGTAGATAACAGCAGCCAGTCTGGACCTGCCATTTGCGGCGTTTGCTCCTCGAGGCCTGGACTCAGAGGAGAATGATCCTATGGTAACTTCAGTGTTATGGTGGACAAAAATAATGCTCCCAAATGTCTTGTCTTGCACAACAAGTACAGTTGAGGTTCACTTTAAGGCTGACGCCTTTTCTGCTGTGCGTGTGCGTTTGTGTTCAGGTTCACCCTCCAGATTCTCCTCCCTGCCCGTCTCCCCTGCAGGGCAGCCTTCATTCTCAGGGCTCAGAGGGGTCAGGGCAGCAGGACGACTTCGTCATGGTTGATTTTGTATGTAGTTATTTTTTTTTATTAGGGGAAAAAAAAACAGTGCACAGCTGGGTTCAAACAAAAAAAAAAGTCCAATTTAAAGCAAAACAAGATTCCAGGTGTTTTATTATGAAGCTGAAGTGGTTTCTCTTCCCGTCTACCTAGCGTCCGGCCTTCTCTAAAGACGACTTGCTGCCGATGGATCTGGGCACCTTCTACAGAGAGTTTCAGAATCCTCCACAACTGGCCAGTCTCTCACTTCACATCAGTTCCCAATCGATGGCCGACGACCTGGTAAATACCTTCTTATTTGCAATTGTGTTGACGGCGAAGCTTTTGGCGCCTACAGAATTGACAGCACGGAAATGAATCTCAGTAGTCACGTGAGTTTGCGTTCTCCCTCCGCAGGACTCGCTGCCGGAGAAGCTGCGCGTCTATGAGAAAAACATAGACGAGTTCGACGCCTTCGTGGACATGCTTCAGTAGGCGAGGAGTGAGGGGGGCGAAGGCTGAAAGTAGAGAAGGACTTCCTGAGGAGACAAAGACAAAGAAATGGACACTGAAAAATGAATGAAAGGGAGAAGCAGACTGGAGGCTCCTCTGGTTGTTTGTCCTGTGGAAATTACTCTGACTTAATCACCGTGTTTCAATGTGAAATTTCCCTCTCCTTCCTGTCAAGCACACTTAACAGCTTGTACATCTTCACTGTAAATACTATGTTATCTCCTGTGACACTGACACACACACCCCTTTGTGGTCCGGTAGGGTTGATCCAACTCAAAGGTCTTCATTTTCTCTGTGGCGTAAATCGGCTCTCATCTTCAGTGTTTAATCAAATCAGATGATCGTGGCGTTTTCAGTCACTTCAGACAACCACCCACATCCGAGGACAGGCTACCTGCATTCTTGAGAACTGTAGCTCACCGCCGAACACTAAAATCACCTTGCTGATCATATCTGAGCTGAAGCTGACGGATCTACAAGTCGAATGAGTACGTTTCACATTATGAGTTTTCTCTTTAAAGCCAGTCTGGACAAATAAAGTTGCACATGGCCTTGTAAGAGGATTTCTGTGCTCGGCTTTACAGCGAAGGCGGCACTCGCTTCAATGTCCCTCAGCAGGTTTTCCCAGCTGGTCTGGGGATTTAAACTGCCAACTTCAGCATTTGCAAATGTCCCCAGTGGAATGTAAAGTGAATTAACTGCTGTACAGAAAACATTTCCACGCTTCAGTTTGCTTTGCAACAACACTCAGTTGCCAGTTAAACCACGTACTCCTAGCTGAAACTAATACAACATCCCACCCCTGCGATAACACGTCGGTTTTTGTTGAAACTTAACGATCATTTTGAAGGTTGGTAATTGTGAATCAAGGGGAATAATGACCCCCCCAGTTCAATCAAATTTACCACCATCTTAAATCGCAGCCTTGAAAATGACCATGAGGTTTAACCAGCCCCAGTTTAATCAAGAAGTCAACATAACCTGCGTGGATACTGGATTTTATTGCAGGATGTTAGTTTGAGCTTTCCAGTAGCCTGGTGTTTACCGTGCGCTCTTCGACATGCTTATGTTTATTTTGATCTTTTTTTGATTAAAAGAGGGAAACATTTCCAGTTGTCTTCAGAGGGTAACATCCATGACTGTTCAGTTTGGTTGAAAGCTTTAAACTTTTCTTTTGGTGTAGATGTCCCAATAAAGCTCTGTACAAACTACATGGCAAACCTGTGACTCGTGTCTTCAGTGGCTGGGATGTTTTACCAGGATCCAGAATTACCCAATAATTCATAATTTAAAACTTTATATTTTTTAAAAATATATACATGTATAAATATAAGTGCGTAATATAATAGACACTTAAAAAAAATTTCTTTTTAAGCGTAGCAGTTATCTTGCCATTTTAGTGTAACAGCACCTGTAAACACACTGCAAGAATTTGAGTTGTGACAAAGTATCCTGAATTTCCCAGAAGTACAACCTCAAGAGAAGCTTTCAAAACCTCTGAGACAAGATGGGGAGAAAATTTTAAAATTGATTTTTAGTTCTGCCATCCAGGAGGGGCTCAGAGTAGAGCAGCTGCTGCTCCACATCGAAAGGAGCCAGCTGAGGTGGTTCGGGCATCTGACAAGGATGCCCCCTGGGCGCCTCCTGGGTGAGATGTTCCAGGCATGTCCCACCGGGAGGAGGCCCCGGGGCAGACCCAGGACACGCTGGCGAGATGATATCTCTCGGCTGGCCTGGGAACGCCTTGGTATTCCCCCGGATAAGCTGGAGGAGGTGGCTGGGGAGAGGGAGGTCTGGGCCTCTTTGCTTAGGCTGCTGCCCCTGCGACCCGGCCTCGGATAAAGCGGATGAAGATGGATGGATGATTTTTTATACAGAAACTACTTTCAGCTGTGCCACATGTTTGAACACTTTAATCCTGGCTGTAAACACTACTTTGGGTTAGAATTGAACTGAATTTCAGCTTACAGAACATGTTAATCAGGATGGCACTGGCAGAAACAACATCTTATGTGTTGCGAAATTAAAGCCAGTTTAGACAAAGCTTCAAAATATGCGCGTGTAGACATGTGATGACAGTTTCCCCTGGTTGTCCAAGATGCCGAATGACTGGAAGTTGCAAGCAGAAAATGAAGACCACTTTTTCAGAATTCTCAAATGTAGTTTTATTCTTGGTAGTTTCTGGATTTCCATCACATACCTGCAGGACTGCAAAGGGTCAGAACTGTAAAGTTAAGAGTAAGGTAGTACTTAAACAAATACGTTTCATTCTACACTTCATATTTCACCAACGCGCCACAGGCTTTACAGCTGTGACCAACTTCTTAGAGAGCGCCGAGTCGTTATGCTGCTACCTAAAAAGGGCCCTTAACCGTTCAAATGCTTCACTTCCTGTGAACAGCTGTCTGGAAGGCTATGGAGGAAAGCTGCTCAAGTCGATATCAACTCTCCCAGACAACGATGACGTAAATTTCCTAACGATGAATATTTTCTAGGGTTAGCCACTTAAACATGCCATTACTTTTGAAAGCTCTGAGCTGCAGTAGTCAGAGGACATTTCCCCCCAGGAAATGCTAGGGTGAAACGAGAAAAGAATAAAAATAAAAATACAAAAAAATAAAATAATAATTTCACAGGAGACAGGCAGTGATTGCCCAGTGTGCATTTCCACCTCGTTCAGTTGCTCAGTCCACTAGAATTGTCCTGTCCCCACGTCCCCCCCCCCCACTGTAGCTCCTCCTGAGCCCGACTGTCCAATGAGTTTGTGTAGGGCGACTTGGTGATTGAGTCTGGGCGCGACGAGACCGGTCACATGTCTGGGAATGGTTGGGAAAAAAAATAAAAACATCCGAGTAGAAGACGTGTAACGGTGATGAGACAAAACCTTTTACTCTTATCCCACTCCCGTCAATACAGGTAAAAAGTCTTTAAAGCAGATGGCCAGAGTCCTCCTTCGTCATTCATATCCAACCTGCTCCAAGTCAGTTGAATGTAGGTGGAGTAATGTAGTTGGTAGGGGGTTGTGGTTGGGGTGAAGCCAGCATCCATATGCACTACAGATCAGAGCAGGAGGAAGAAGAGGGAGTGTTTGGAGGAGGTTCAGGAGTTCAACTTTTCTTAATGGGCTTGATTTTTAATTTTTAAAGAGAAGGGAGGTGACGGAGGCGAGGTTCAGGCTCAGGCAGTACTCAGAAGGTCCTGTATGGCTTTCTGCTGCGTCTCATTGAGTGTCGATATGCACTGTGTCCACAATCCTGCTGAGGTCTGGAAGATATGACAAGAATATGTTTAAATGCTTTGCAGATTACCCAAAGTAGATTTGAGGGCTGTGTCTACATTTCTGGGCTTACCTGCACTTGACGGATCACGTTAGCGAGCCGCTTGCTGCACGCGTCTTCGCTCTTGATAGATTCATTTGAGACGCCGTCGGCTATGATGAAGAAAATTTTAGGAAGATTTGCGTTCTCTGGTCCGAGGACAATCGGGTTGTTGCTGTGGAGAAAGGATTGAGAGGTCAGGTGTGCAGGGTGGAGGTGGTTCATAGACAGTCAGGAAAATGAAGTCTCGGTACCCTACCTCTCAATGAGGTCACAGAGGAAGTCAAAAGTGTGGACCGCCTCCTCTTTGTCCTCTTTGAGCGGTAGCCAGCTGAGCCAGTGGGGAAGGACCTCGTTAACGTTGACGCACTCTGGTCGGAACCTCATGAGCTTTCCCACAGCAGAGACGCAGTTCTCTGTAGCGTTGACGTTTTCCTTTGAGCGCGAGTCAGCTGCCTGGATGACTCTGACCAGCAGGGGGAGGGCCTCTGTGACGAAGAAGAAAGACCAGAGCACATCATGTAGGTGTCGCTAAACAACTGAACTGCCAGCAGGTAAAGTAAAGACCAGGTCATACCTGTGCAGAAGGGGCGGTAGTTCTCGCCTCCGAACTGAGCCATGACGCCGACGCCGTAGGCAGCTGCCTGCCGGACCTCGGGGCTCGTGTCGCAGAGTGACTGGATCATCGGCCGCAAGAAATATTCTGCGTATTTGAACGAGGAGGGGCTGCAGTGCTCCACCACATCGTCAAAGATGCACAGACCCCACTGTCTGTCAGCCCAGGGCCTGTTAGGACACTGAAGACAAGTGAGACAGTTTAGTAGTATTCATTTCCAGTTTCCATGTACATATGATACTAAAAACAGTGCTCAACAATCACTCACTATTAGCTGGACAATGAGCTGCAGCAGCTGCTCAAACCAAGGCAGCACCTTCTCTTTGTAACTGCTGAACACCGAGTGCAGGATGTCAGATACTTTGGTCAGAATATACACATCGTTCTCATCCTGGGAGAAGACAAACACCATGATGGCTTGGAGTGTCTTGCATCATCATCATCATCATCATTTTTGAAGGTTAACACACAAAGCAAAAATATTTACCTCATCTTGTAGTGTTTCCTCTACCTGCTCATCATAATCTTCATCCTGTCTCTTAGCTGGATAACACAAGTATGTGTTAGGATTTTGTACCAGCATTTAAAATAATCATGCCCTCATGGTATTTGTGATGTATCATTTGTCATGGGTAAAATATTTGTGTTTCTGAAGTCTCACCCTGCCTGAGCTCCTGGTTCTTAAAGTGCTCCTCCAGCTTCCCCTTCAGGATGCCGCCCAGCTCCTCAAAATGCTCGCTGTTCAGACAGCCGTCTCCCATCAGCTCTATGCACTTTAACAAACACACTTTTGTCAGTGCACAAAATAACATGGCTCACGGGGAGAGAAGGGGGAAAAAAAAAAAAAAAAAAAAAAAAAAAAAAAAGCCCAAAATGTAGCTACCTTGGCAAACGAATGCATGATTTCTGACAGGACATCCGAGTCTGGCTCTGTGCCGATGGCCTTGATGAGGGCGTCGCACATGAAGTGCCACATCTGGGTGAGGTATTCTGGCCCTCGAACCCGGGCACACTCAAGCAGCAGGGGCATGGACTCAGCTGCTGCCACCCGCACACGTGAGACAGTTAAGGCCAACGTCACCTGTATTTTCACTTAATCTGAACAGTGGAACCATCAGAGACGTTCATGCTGAAGTCTTTAACATCTAAACATGGAATCTGATCGTGCTGCCTCCTCCTGAATGTTTGAATCCAGCTAAACTATTTTAAAGGTTGAATGCCCCTGCCCCCCCAAAATCATGCAGCACTGAGTGCCCTGGAAGAATAGGAAATTGCTATATAAGAATCAGACCATTCAATTATACTGAAGTTTAAAATGTCATAACAAGAGGATATCATCATGAAAGTAGAACTTGAGCAGAGGAACCATGAGTTTCACCACCTGCTCTGTGTACTCAACAAAACCTTCCTTCAGCTCTTTGGCATAACACACCTGAGAAAAAGAAAGAAGAGGAAGAGTGAGTGATGACCACATCCACAGCTTCTCAGGACAGTCTTGAGTCTCATTTTCTTCTCACCAGCATCTGACAGGCAGTAGCCTTCTCCTCCAGGCCAGCTGTCTTGATTCCAAAACTCTGCTGGTCTCCCAGGTTGACAAACTCCCAGCCATCATCCTCTGATATGTTCTCCATGTCCTGGGCTTTAAAAGGAGAAAAGTGAAAGAGTTTTAAGTGAATCCTTTACATTACACATACAAGAATCACATATAGAAGTCCCAGCAGGCAGCACATTACTGCAATATTAAATATGAACACGTGACAGTGAGCAGATATTCTTCAGAGATTTGTGACTATTAATCTATGGACACTGATTCGTTGCAATATGGGTAAAGGTACATGGCTGCAGCCTTTATTCACCACTGGATTGATCAGGTTTAAAGCATGCTTTGGTAACTGATCATTTGAATGCCTGCAGACTTTCATTTCAGGCTTATAGAACAAACTGGACACGCATCAGAAGTCAGTGCAGGAGGCACAGGCGGCAGCTGTCTGTTACTTACTGTCAAGCAGGGCCACCTCAGGCTTGATGGAGGCAGTCTTCATCAGGGGGCCCATCACCACCGGCAGATACTGCTGGAACTCCTTTCCCAGAATCTTGCACATTCTCGCCCAGGCTGAGATCATGTAGGAGATCTAAACCGAGAACAAACCATAGCAGCTGACTGTGTGTGACCACCACCTTGAACTAGATAGTTTTAAGTTTTGTTCAAGTCGTCCTACCTGGGGATCATCATCCTCCAGATCGTTGAAGTCAGTCTGGGTCTTGAGGAGCAGCTGCATTACAGCCGATGCATCTGGCATGAACTAGAAGGGCAGAGAGAAAGATGTGCGAATATGAGGGTTAAAGCTTAATTTAAAGGGAATAACCTTGAATTAGGATCTTGGCTTTGATGGTCAAAGTATACCTTCTCCTTGCCGACAGCCAGGCCGATGAGACTGATGCACTCTATGGTCTTGCCGCGCAGCAGCCGGAGCTCCTTCTGCACGGCGTTTTCTACAATGTGTTTGAGCGAGGGCATGAACATGTCGTAATATGGCACAAACTTCTCCTCTGCGGTGTCGGCCACTGAGGCGATGGATGTCACCACCTGCTCCAGCACCAGCTTCGTGCCCTTCTGGATCAGCTGAAGGTTGAAGAAATGATTTGTATGAAACAGACCACACACACACACCGACTTTGTGAATGCAGGGTCTCCTCGAACACTTTACTGTACCTCCTGCAGCTTGGCAACCATGATGACATGAAGGTGCTGCACCAAGTTGTCCAGATAAAGGATGAGCAGCGATTTAGGACAGTCCTCTGTAAAGTTTATGAGGGCGGCGGCGGCATGGGCCTGCACCCGAGGGTTACTCTGGTCCTCCATGGTCTGCAGCAGGGCTGAGATCACCTAAAACGAATAAACAAACTGTCTTTGTAGCCATGAAGAAAATGAAAATGCTTGCACAGCTGTTTAAGTCACTTCAGATACCTTATCATGGAATTTCTTTTGGAAGGTGGGGGCAAAGTCTGTGGCCATTTGTCCAATAGCATTGCAGGCGGCATACCGCACCCTTGGGTGCTAGGAAGGAGAAAAAAAAAAAAAAAAAAAAGTGTAAATGATTAAGAAATGGGAAATGATGCGACTAAACATTGATCAACCAACCATTAAGACAGTTAAGTAAACTGAGTGGCACTTTTGTACAACGGCTGCCGTTTCCTTACAGGGTCGGCGCAGAATAGGAGGACAAAGCTGACGATCTCTTGGAGGATGGCCTCCATCTGCTGGTGGCAACCCTCACCGATGGCCGACAGCGCCATTAACCCAGCATGGCGATACTTCCAGTCAGCTAGCAGGAAACACATAATTGACACAAATTTAAGCACTTTAGTACCAAAGCAGCTGTTAATTTTGCTGTATGAAAACAAATGGTAGCTTAATTAAAGTTAAATCAGTGCTGCAGTAATGTGCAGCTTTACTTACGATTCTGCAGCATCTGCATGATATGCTGTTTGATCATGGGAAGAATGATCTTCCCTCCCAGACCACAGGCAATTCGATCAAGCGCGCTCTCCCCAGCCACAGCGTTACTGGTGAAGCACAAGAAACATCCAGGAACTTATGGACATGCACACATCTACTGAACTTCAGAGTACTTTAAGAAGTAGGGGACGCAGATGCTGTACAGACCCTCAAAGATGGAAATATATTAGTGCATCAGGACGTACCTGTCAAAGTCTTCATCTTCCAGCTCATCTGCCATCGCCCACTCATCATCATCCTCGAGATCCACCATCATAGCCAGCATCTGAGGCACTAATAAACATAACAGACTTCTATCAAAACTACTCCACTCATCTTATTTGGGCACATCATTATAGAGGCCGCTGAATCAAACTCTTACCACTCTGTGCTACAATGGCCGTGTGTTTTCTTAGCATGGCCGCTGCCGTCTCTGATAACGTGACGATGACTTCCAATGCCAGCTGCCGTTGCATATTTGTAAGGTTGGTATCAGCGCACAGCTGAGGAGACAGGACAATTGCACATGAAACGATGCCTCGAGTCTTGATCAGTGGTAAAGAGATATTCACCATTTAGAGGTTGCAGCTTACCCTCAGACAGAGCTGCAGTGTTTCCTCCAAGTTGGGTCTCAAGTATTTGGGTGCCGTGTCTGCAATTTCCACCAGAGACTTGAGCACAGAGTCATCTCCCTGGTAACATGACTCATTCACTGCCTGATGGGTAAATCAAACAAACAGGTAGGTTTGTAATGCAAATATATTCAACAGGTGTGGCAAAGTTAATGCCACATTCTGTCCTGACTTCCTCTTCCACCTTTATGAGTCAAACACAAAATATGCTACTGCAATAGAAGATTTGCTACAGGATCCAAGATGCCCAATATTTCATAATGATGCTGCATTATTATAACCTGCAGGAACAAACGCTACCAAACACTTGCATGTGTATTTGCTTTCACATGACTTCAATAACCTCTCAATGCAGAGACTGTCGTCAGAATCGATCATAACAGTATGAAAACATCATGTCACTCCGAGTAAGCAGTAGACCATTTACTTTGAAGTTCCAGCCTCCATTTGCAGATATCCAACATTAAACTTTAATTAATAGATCTTAAATGACTGATGCTCTTAGTGCTCAGAAGCCATTACCGGTGCAAAAACATAAGTACTGACGGGTTCCGTATCTACAGTACAAAGTGATCTGATCTGAAATCACAAACACACCAATGTGTTATAGCTTACCTGCAGGATTCCCGGCAGGAGATCAGCAAAGTGTTTCAGCAGAGCTGTGTTGCTTTCATTGGACAGAACAAAAGATGCTGCAGCCCGAGCCGCCAGGGTACGAATCTGTGAGATTAATTTAAATACATAAAAGCAGCTAAGAAAGGGAACTGAGAGGTGTGTGATATGAAAGAAAGATCCACACAAAGTTAAATGACATCACGTTTCAGCTACCAGGCCATGCCCCATCCTAAAACCTTACCTGTGGGTTTGCCTGGTCCTGCATGCACTGAACAAGCATGCGCTTGATAACTTCCATATAATGCTGCTGCTGGTTGCCAAAGATTCCTGGAAAGTTCCTAGAAAGATATCATTGGAAGACATCAGTCAGCCATCAGTGCATCCGCCTGAGTAAGAGTTTGAATTCATCATGCAACAGGAGCTCACCAGAATATGTGCAAGGCAGCTTCTCTGAGGCCGACATTCTCAGCGTTGACAGAATCAAACAGAAACTTGAGCACCTCTGGCCACTGGTTATTCCCATCGTCATCTACATTAAACAAAAACACCAAACATTCCTCAGTAATTTCCACTTTGAATGTTATTTGATCAACATCTGAGAATTTCATTAATTACCCATGAGAATGTTTGCCCATTATTCCTGCATAACATGGGAAATACTGAGTCATGGCTTATCCATAGCGTTTAATCAACAGCCACCAGAAGAGAGTGAGAGAGAAAAAATAAATAAATATAAAAATCACCGATCAGGTTCCGGGACAGCTCGGCTGCAATGTCGCAGATCTTCTTGCGGATGGTTGGGGAAGTCTCTTGTTGGATGCCCGTCAGCAGCTCTGTTTTGATGGCTGTCTGCATCTCCACGGTCAGGCCTGGGTAGATCTCCTCAAAAGAGGAAGACAGCAGCCGCCGCAGCAGCACTGCTGCCATCTGTTTGACCTGTGGGGGCAAAAAAAAAATTATTAAATACAATGCTGCTTTCAACATGACGTCATACCTAAACAGTCATGTCAGACACCCATACACAAGTGTTCCTTTTTCAGCTTAGTTGGGCAGTTGGCTTACTGGACCAGCTAGTTTTATAGTTTATGCTCTCTATTTAACAAGTGTTGTGAAACAAATAGTTTCCTTCTGCAAAGACATGTTACCCGTTTGGTAAACCAAAACCTTTAGAGTGAGTGGTCATTAAGGGGAATAAAAAAAACAAAACCAGACCGAGTGTCTTAGAATGGCAGAGTCACTCTCCCTGGGCCAAGCACCTCTCTGCCTGCTCCCATTTCAAGCCTCTAAAAATATCAGCCTTGAGGTAAAGTAAAGCAGAGGAAGCATGAGGACCCAAGCAGCTGGTGGATTCAGAGTAAACATGACTGCCTGAATGCCAGAACTGTGACTCACAACAAGCCGTAGTCAGGCAGCGCCGAGGCCTCACATGTGATAGCCGGACTACATACTTGAAATGCCAGCAATGTTGCATCTTTTAGAGATAAAAGGTATTGCAGGCTTCAGTGTCACGCATTGCATCACTCTTTCCCATGTGTACTGCCATCTGAATGGGTAATAATTACGACAGATAGACATATATAAGAATATTTGGATTTAATATTTCACCATCCTTTTATTAGATTCTGACAGAGGCTGGAGCGCATCCCTGATTACTTTGGATGATGTTTTTCCAAGTTATTGTGTGTATTAAAACCCACTCAGTACAGTATTCATATAGGGCAAAAATGCACATAATCCATTTATTTAGCATGTAATGTCTCATATTAACTGTGACACAGCACCCGAAAAACCCACGGAGATGTGAACGAGTGAAAAACAAATTTCATACACAACATTTGTTGACAACTTAAGATTTTAAAGGTGAAAGAATTACGTCAACTTTGTCTGACCTTTGGCCTAAATGGTCCGTTTTTGGGTGTGTCAAGACTTCATTGAGCACAATACAACAGATCATAAATGTCTCAGATGGGCTCTTAAGTGGCCAAGTTTTTGAAGTTCCCCTGCTTCAGGCTGAAAAAATTCACCATGTCATGCCACAGATATGTTCACAATCCGTGTACAAACCTCCTCTGCAGCAGACGCATCTCTGACAGCTTGTAGCAAGAATGTGATCTTATTCTGGCCTGGAATATTGTCGTAGGTCTCCTGAAAAGAAAATGAAAGCACCGCGGTTAGGATCAGACAGGCCATGCACAACATGAATTTCTACTGCTAATACAGCATCATGTTCCCTTTACTGCAGTTACAAAGAAAACCAAAAAAAAAACCCCCAAAACAAAACACTCAAGCTTAAACAGATGCTGTGGTCAAAATAATAAGGACTGTCCAGTGAGGTCATATCAGGGATTACCTGAAATATAAAGGCAGGACTGAATATTCACTTTTCCCATTTTTACTGAGGGTTAAGCTACAGAAGCATGAATATATTTTCCTTATAAAAATGGCCAAAAAAAAAAAAAAAAAAAAAAAAAAAAAAAAACCCACAGGAAAATACATAGACATCTGTCAGGTAAGGTAACACTCTGCCTCAACTCACATTGTGTTTCTTTGCATAATCGCACCCCAAATGTCCAGTTCTGAGCCAGGAAAAACCCTGTACATCACTGATGTTTGCTATAAAGACAATCAGTATTTTAATCAGCAGTAAAAGTGTGACATTTGTGCAAGTGTACCGAATATGGCTATAAACTGAACATGAGCCCTAATGGGCTCATACACAAGAGCCACCCATTTATTTTACCACTGTTATGCTGGTTTACCCAAGTTAAATGAGACTCCACAGGGATACAGTGAAACCTCTGGTGTGCGCTCTGGTAAAAGTCACTATGTGCATGTAGTTTCAGCATCCCCATCATGTGGAAGGATCGAATACAAACTCTTAACACAACTGCACGGGAGAGCCACCTTCAATGATTCCCAAACTGACAAAATGAGACAGGGAGGAGCACAGATGTGCCAACGGCTGGGCTAAAATCAAATCCCAAACAATTAGAATCAGAATGACCAAGCGCTCAGGTTGAGCAACCCTTGAATTACCTGCAAATCAATCTGCAAAGTCCACTCCTCTTATAACCTGACTTGAACTACTGCACTAATCCATTTGTCCACCTAAAGCCTAAATGAGTTTGGTTGCCACACAAATTCAAATGCACTTCATGGCTTCTCACAATACCACCACTTGGATGAACTAGTGATGGGATTAACTACAAAAAAATTAAAATAAAATAAAGGGTGACTAACTGTATCTTTCAACTGTTAAAATGTGAGTTTAGGTCCCATACAGGTGGATCAATTCCTATTATGCGAGTAAAAGAGAACGGGAGGAGTTCCTATAAAGGATGAATTCCAGTGAGCTTAGCATCCCGGCAGACAGTGTGAGTTTATCAAAGAAAAACGCTGACTGGTAGAGAGAGGCGGTGTGTGATAAGATTCAACCACCTCATCCAAAAGTCGGGGTGCCGGAGAGGGAGGGGGACGCTGGTAACAATGCTCTGAGGCGACAAGAGGCTAATAATGGTGGTTGTGAGGGGGGGAGAGTGAATAGACGAGCTAGACACAGCCTAAACAAATCCTCTGAGAGAAACTAATCCGAGGAGACGAGCCTAGCTACTGACGTGTCTGAAACTGAGATGATCAACTTCACGAAGGGAAACACGGCTGCTAGTTTAAAACTGTCTGGTTAAGACTTGACTTTTAGTTAACACGACCGGAGGCCATTGCATAAGTAATCGCCCCTTTGAATGAACTACCTCACCATCTACAGCCTATCCCTTTGATGGTTTGTTTATCACCGCAGCAGTAACTCAGCATATGTGCCACGTTCAGTCTCAATATTCCGCTTTAATATTTTAGCAAGCCAATGTGCTGAACCCTAGCGTGCTAGCTAACAAACCTAGCAGCACTGTGGGTAGCTCATTAGCTTGCTGCTACTTCCTGTACTCTACAGGCGCCACTGTCAGCTGGAGGTTTGGAGGCTGGTTCCGACAAACGGGTCCGTTCACTTTTTACCGAACAGCCCGAGCTTTGCCGAGACACGTACGGCTACATGGTGTCATGACAGCGCTGGTATCTGTGACATCGAAATTATGTCCACGTATAACTACGCAACATGGTGGTAGTTAGCGTTAGCTGACTAGTACTCGGCTTCACAGCGCACGTGGGCTACCGAGCTTGACGTGAGAGGCTGCGCGCGGCCAGGATGGACAGCTAAGTGGTTAGCTTCTGCTAACTTGGCCACACGACTTCCAGCATTCGCCGAACTTGTCAGCCACTAAAAACTGTTTTTTTCCTCGTCTTACCTCTGCCTGTTTCCTGACGTTGTTGTCAGGGCTCATCAAGTTACCCAGCAAGAGGTAGAACTGCTGCTGTTCCGCCATTGCAGTGAGATCCAAAAAGAGCAGCCGGGTGGAGGAGCGGCGAAATGAACCCGGCAGACCCTGCCTCGGTCACACAATGCTGCTAGCGTCTTATTGGCTAGCTTTATCGACCTTACTCAGGGGTCATTGGATCGAAGACCTTAGGCATGCGCTCGCCATTGGCTGGCACGCACTCTCTGTGTCTATTGGTTGAAATCGACACAGGGAACGTGAATGCGTTGTTTCTATTAGCTACCGGTGAATTACTAAAGCGCGGGAGTTTATTGCGTCATGGCTGAGAAAATAGAAACAATCAGAGCAACAGTTCATCAACACGTTATCACAGCTAAAAAAGCAAACAGGTTTACTCAGTTGGATATACTAAAAACTGCGATTAGATAGGACTGAACGATGAATCAATTCCCCTTTATTTTCTAAATAACAAGATTGAAGTAGAGCTTTGAGTGAAGACTTTAGAAATGGCATGATTTGGTAATTTTACAAAAGAAATTAAACTTAATGCTTTCTCAGTCACTGCATATTGTTAGAATTAACCACATGAAGCCAAATGCATCATAGTTCATACAGGAGTTTTTGAGACCTGTGATTTTTTTCTTCTTCATGAAAGCCTAAATAAATTGCACAACAATGCCAGATGCAGATTATAACTCATAAATGCAAAGTAATATTTAATTCATTTTTTTATTAGTCAGAAGGTTCAAGGAACAGTCCAGGTTTTTTTTTTTAAAAATACCATAAATAAATAAATAATTTTCTGGCAATTATTTTATGGTTCAGGCTTTATTTATTACGTTGTAATTTCAGGAAAAAAGTGCTATAATATGATGATGATGATGATTAGTATTATATGCAGATCATAAAGAATGAGAAGAAGAAGAGGCAGAAAAACAATACACTTGTTGCCCTATTAGATTTGTAGCTGATTTGTCGTTGTTTAGTTTTTTGTTCTGTCATGTTTCCCAACATTCATTCATTCATTTAGTTATGTCATATGCTCACATGCTTTTTTATGTTGAACATCTACCATTACAAGTCCAAAAGCATTCACATCTTGCAAGTAGAAATAGGTAAGAAAGAAATAATTCTAGATTTAAAGCCAAACTATGGTTGAAAATTGCATTTTTATATTTATAGAGTATATAGAAGAAACACCTGAATACAGATTGCAAGGTAAATTGTCTCATTTTTTTAATCTTACATTAACTGTATTATATGTTGAACTTGTTCTATTTCTGACTGAGTTTTTATGTGTTTATGTTTTCAAATCAAATCAAATCACTTTTATTGTCACATCACATGTGCAGGTACACTGGTACAGCACATGTGAGTGAAATTCTTGTGTACAAGCTTCACAAGCAACAGAGGCGTGCAAAATACAATACAATAACGTAAGAACAAACAAAATATAAGAATGGGTAAATCTGAGGATTATAACAATAAATATATGTACAAATATAAAGTGTATGCACATTACTGAATATGTATAGTATATACGTATATCTACGTGTGTGCATGTACATACATATATATATAAAATTAAATAAAAATAAAATACACAGAGGTCGTAATTGATTATTTTAATTGAAAAACGTGTTTGAGGCTTTTGGAAATATTCATAACTTATCTGAAATGCAAACTGCAGTGCTTTAGATACAGTCATTGTTTACATAGAGTACATGATTAGGTTAATGTTTTGCAGTGGGATTGCGTAATGTTCTCCCGCTAGGTGGCAGCCAAGCTTTGCTCAGTGGTTTCTTGATTGTATTTTTCTTTTTCTCAATGAGCTCATCCATGTGCCAGTAATAAGTGGCACATGCCTTCTATCAAGAAAGAGAAGGCAACCCTTGGACAATCCATAGCCAAGACTAATTTTAGCACAACCTTCCTGACTAAGTGGATCCACTTTTTTTGTAAAGTTTTTAAAGTTTCTTTAAAAAGCGAGGTTTGTCTTACTGGAGAAAATGTTCTGCAATACAGTGTCACAGACTCACACTGGCTATCGGCTCTGGGAAGTCATAATGACTCAATACGGGCCTGAGACTGACTTTTATAAAAAACAAAAAAGCAACATAACTTCTTGTTTTCTTTCTCTTTTTGTTTTCCGTCATGCATAAAGACGCCTGTCAAATCACACTTATTGCGGTATTAAACGTAGAAACCACTCAGTTTATCACACAGCGCCCCTAGTGGTCTGAGCCTGCCTCGCCCTGCCATCACAGGGCTGCAGCAGAGTGCACAGCTGTGGACGGCGGGTCTGCAGCGAGTCCTGCATCTGTCTCTGAGCCCGCATAACTCCCCTCACCGTGAATCCTGTGATGACCCAAAGGTGAGAGGTAAGCTCGCGCTTCCATTAACATTGTTTTCTTTTTTTGTTCCATTTTTAAACTTTATTTCATAGACAAGCTCGTGGAATTCATCAGCCCGTCTGTGGTTAATGCGTTGAACGAATTAGCGCCGAACTCCATTTACAAATGTAAAATTTGTATTGCCTGGAAAGCTGGAAAGCATATTTCAGTTTAAAACCCTGAAGTATCCTTTAGTTGGAGTTCCCCCTCAAATTCGGCTCTAATATTTTCTTATTTAAATCACATGTTGGAAGCATTAAGTACTAAAGCTTTGAAGTTGACAGTTTGATGAAATTATTTGTTCTGTAAGTCAGAACTTCTTAACACTGCATCACGTGCTGTGAATGCATTTTAATATCTTTAGAAAGATTAGTAAAATTAGACAGTGTCGTCGGTGCAGGATTTATTTGTAACCGGTTAACCAAACTTTAGAAGTAGACTACATTCCTGGTGGACTGATGTGCAACGGTAAAGCTACAGTGACTGTACTGCAAGTGGATAACATGATGGATTGGCTTCACATCAGCCCGTAATTTTCCTCCAGGTGTTCAGTCAGTATACACCTCGGACTGTGAACCTGGTGCCTGTAGGTGATATAGTGAGTGAATATTTTCCTTTTAGGACACTGACAAATGGGTTTTGCTTCAGAGTGTATCCAGCTTTCTGAAAGTAGTTGATTTGTGCAAAAGTACCCGCCAAACAAACTGCAGACAACTGCAAACCACTGCAAAGATACATTAAAACAACTTTTGTAGCACCGTCTTGGGCGGAGAGCACACCATGACTTCCGTCTTCCCTGCACTATTGCTGTTGTTGTTGTTGTTGCTGTCATTGAAGATGGGGCAGAAACACAAGGTGGTTATTGTATTGTTATTGTTATAAGGTCAGGTTATAGGACTGCTTTTTTTTAAAAAATTTGCACAATATCTCTAAAACTTCTGTTTCAGAGTGATGCTGAAAAACTTGTTCATGTGCCTGATTCTGCCAATGGTTTCTTCCTGTTAAAAGGGAGTTTTTGCTTCCCACTGTCACCAAGCGTTTGCTCCTAGGGGGTTGTCTGATTGTTGGGGTTTTCTCTGTATTATTGTAGGGTCTTTACCTTACAATACAAAGCACGTTGAGGCAACTGTTGTTGTGATTTGGAGCTATGAATAAAACTGAATTGAACTGAATTGAAGAGATCCATGTGATAGAAGAAGGAAAAAAGGCCGAGAACTTAACAGATATTTCCTTCAGACAGACTGTTCAGACTCTAAGTTTACCATACTTTAACTGGTAAACATGAACGTGCTGCTATCATTATTATGATTATTCCTCGGTTAAATGTGTGACTGACAGCAGGCAGTGGAGTCAAACATGTCAAATCTATGACAAGCTTTACAGTTAGACTGTGCAGGAAGTATTAAATGTGTTTATTCCTATATAATACTCAAATAAATAACAGTTTTAGTTGCAATTAATTTTTCTTTCTGCCTCAGCACTAAATAGAGACAGGGCTTCTCAGAGCCCTGACTATATGCAACAGCCCTTCTGCTGCTAATGTATAACCCCTGAAATGGAAGTGGCATTCAGTCATTAAACTGGATTCCTGAATGTGTTACCCACAGACCTCCACAGTGTCATGAGGTTGGGCTGGAGTGGAAAAAGAGCAAATGAGCAAGTTTATTCCCGAGGCCCTGATGGACAGACTGAGACTGTGTCTGTGTGCCTAACCTTTATTTATTTAAATAACCTTGGTACAAATCTCTGCATTTTGTGCCTTGCATTGTAGGACAATGGTGGTAATTATGAGGAAGAGCAGAAAGCTTTCTGGAAATGAAAAGCAGCGACCTTCGGATGGCATGTGAATTTTGGTAAGAGATTTCGTGCCGCTGTGCGAGATGCTTACCCTCCCGAAGTTTACCCGATAAACAGCAAAAAAAAAGTTTGCAGCTGCTAAAACCATCTCTCATTTTTGCATTTCTATTTCTGCACAAGTAAATAAACAAGATATGAAGAGTAAACATGATATTTTAAAAGCTGCCAGACTCTAGTTTTGACAGAACAAGACCAGCTGCATGCTATAGGTTGGACCCAAACATGACTTATGCAAATCTACATGTTTGAGATCTGATTTTAGCAAATTTCCCAGAATGTTGCTCAGTGACTCACCGTAAGTGTCTGTGGGCTTCTTCTCTAACCTCTAAACTGGACCTAGCCCCTGTTTCTTCTTGTGTGTGTGAGTCTTTTTTTTATAGCTCCAGTAGAAAGGTAAACCTCAGTGACTGCAGGGTTTTCGAAAATCAACACAGCCAGTGTTTAAAGCGGAACGAACTGAATGTTTGAAGTGTTTAACATCAATATTTCTTTGTGACACGCAGACGTGCTTCACAGTGGAGCCCTATGTGCTGCACAAGGAGTCCATTGAAGGCGGTGACGTGGGTGGTGGTGGCGCTGGTTTTGGGGGTTAAGAGTTGTTGGGCTACCACTGTAGCCCTCCTCTGCAGCTGGTCTGTGATTAATGGAGCCCATTGGGGATTGGCTGGTGTGTTTGGATTAATTGATTGTGACAATATTAGAGTGTTGATATTGTGATGTTCAGTAATAATATTTGCTAATAAGTTTGGAGGAAATGTGATCATAGGCAAATTTAGTTTTGCTCCGTGATAGATTTCTTATCAACAAAATGGTCAATAAGTTGATTTTGAACATAACTCGCAGTTTAATTGACACTGAAAATAATGCTTTCTAATACCTCAGACAAGCTGCGGGACAGATGTCAGTGTGCATGACTGGAAAATAAGTTTGCTAGTTCAAGCCTGAGCTGCTGAAGTTGATTTTACTAAATGTAACCAACGCCAAGATCTAATTTCCAAGAGTTCATCTACAAGTGCCACAAGTCACATAAACACAGGAGTGGATAACGAGTGCATAAAAGCAAATTGATTCAGAAACACAAGTTTAAAAAAGTTGTGTAATATTTAAACAAAAACTTACATTTTCTGAGATTAACTTCGCAAATTCACAAAGAAAAAAAGTCCTGGAGCTGCCCTGATATTAATGTGGTGCAAAAATGTAATATTGTCTAATATTATGAAGTTAAAATATGAGCAAATAATACAAAATCAATTTGTAAGAAGAGAATCTGAAAATATTCTGAGATTAAAGACACAAAAACATGGAAAAAATTGGTTTTTTATTTTGTTATCGAACCATTTTTCTTGACTTCACAAGCGCAGATGACGCCTCTAAAAGGGGACGTCAGAAATATTTTGACATGATGATGCCAGAATTTCCAAATATGGGATAAATAAAGTACTTCTAAACTTATGAGCGCATATTTATCCAACAGTAAACAGAGTGGCACTTATATCCTACTCAGTTTGAGCATTCAAAGTCTCATTCACCCAAGCTTTTATCGAACATTCACACACGCACACACGCACACGCACACACACACACACACACACACACACACACACACACACACACACACACTCAGATGGATGCATCTAGGGCAGGGGTAGGCAACTCCTGGCCTCAAGTGCCGGTGTCCTGCATGTTTTAGATATCACCCTGTGTTCACATACCTGAATCAAATCATTAGTTCATTCCCAGGTCTCTGGAGAACTTCAAGACATGTTGAGGAGGTAATTTAGCCGTTTGAATCAGCTGTGTTGGATCAAGGACACATCTAAAACCTGCAGGACACTGGCCCTCGAGGCTGGAGTTCAACACCTGTGGTCTATGGTAATGTAATAAATTGTATAAGCCTGTATCTCGTATTAAGTGAACAGTTATGTATACTCTCCGGTAGGGCAGGGCAATATGGCCAAAAATATTTATCATGATATATATTATCATTACTCTATAATGTTCCGAGCTGGTTGTTTTTCACCGGTGCTGCTTCGGCTTGCGCTGAGGGCTCCCCTGCCGCCTCACCGTGCCTGCAATCTTTCAGCCTCAGCGCTGACAGGAGGGGCAGCACAAACACAGCCGGAGGAGGTCATCCTGAAGTTTGCACAGGAGCGAGCCATTCATCCTCTCAGGGGGTGGGGTGGTGGTGGTGGTGGTAGTGGTGGGGGGTTTGGTTCTCCGCTGTGGTGAGACTGAGGCTGGGAGAGATGAATATCCTGCCCTGTTAAAGTTGGGGATGAGACTGGACAGTGTTATTTGTCTCTTAGGCTCCGCCGGGCCCACGAGAAGCTAAACGAGCCTGTCGTTTTTCAGTGTGTTTGATTTATCGGTGCCATTAATTTCTGAACAGGAGGTCACCCCTTCGCCTTATCAGATTGGCAGCCACTTGTACAGCCGCGCCTGGCTGCTGTTTCTGTCAACAGTGTGAGGAGCTGTCATATTTCCTGCTTGCTGGCTTGACAGATATGATGGTGTGCATCCATAGGAGAGCTATTTGATCTTAGTCCGTCATACAGCCCGCTGATCAGGCTCATTACAGCCAGAAGATTTCTGTATTTATCATTTTAACGACAGAAACAGTATTTGCGATCATTTATGCCTTTTTGCATTCCATTTATTAGTCCTTAAATTTCATGATGCACTTAGATATGCCCAGAATTTTTATGGTGGGTGAGTTTCGGCCTTTCCTGTACTCAGCAGTGGTCAGTGGCAGCACGGTGCAAGCTGTCCATAGCATGCCAGCAGCTGTGTTCGCTTGCTTAAGCAAATATCACACATGTATAAGGAAGCAAAAAACCTTTCAGGAATGACAGAAAGAATGTGATTATGCTTCTAAGTTTGAAGGAACCTGGACGGGCAAAGATCATAAAGCACACAGCGGTGGAGAGTGGAACATCAAAGATATTAGATGTAAATTAATACAACAGAAAGATTGGACTGCATTGCCATTTCTAAGGTTGTAATTTAAAGACGCCGCGTGTTGAATTGGAAAATGTATATCTTATTTCCTGCACTGGATGTAGATTTCTGCATTTTTATTCAAACAAATACCCTTACCTCTTTTTATTTCTTTGAGTATTTCCCAGTAAAGACACAAGCAAATACACACACACACGCAGCATAATGATTTTCCCCATTCAAAAATGCCATTAAAATGCCGGGATCTCTCAAATATATTGAGTCTCATATCACCGAGAAGCCTCAGTCTCTCTAGTTGCAACATATTTACAATTCTTCCCATCCAAAGCTCAAATGTGAGTGCAGAGTCTTTTTTTTCCCACCCGACTGTCGTACTATTAACTTTCTTGCAATTGCCATTCCAAAGTGGATTGCAATCTGTTCATACTTATTAACACACGTCAAATCACTGGTCACCCCAAGGATAGCTGTAAATGCGTCTGGTTCCCAGCTCTTTCCAAATGCTTCAGAGTAACAGTAAAAATGCTCTTCCAATAACTACATGACCAGAAAGAATAAGTCAAATTACCAGTGGTGGATTTGCATTGATGACAGACAGGTGGAATATCAGGGGAGAGAGTGTGTAGCTGATAGTCTATGGCAGGGGTGTCGAACTCCAGGCCTCGAGGGCCGGTGTCCTGCAGGTTTTAGATCTCACCCTGGGTCAACACACCTGAATCACATGATTAGTTAATTACCAGCCCTCTGGAGAACTTCAAGACATGTTGAGGAGGTAATTTAGCCATTTAAATCAGCTGTGATGGATCAAGGACACATCTAAAACCTGCAGGACACTGGCCCTCGAGGCTGGAGTTCAACACCTGTGGTCTATGGTAATGTAATAAATGGTATAAGCCTGTATCTCGTATTAAGTGAACAGTTATGTATACTCTCCGGTAGGGCAGGGCAATATGGCCAAAAATATTTATCATGATATATATTTAAAAATTTGTGATAACAAGATAACTGACGATACAATTGACTTCTCTTTCCACATGCTGAATGAGCATCATATCCCTGGCTAAACAATGCATCACTGCATTAGTTAGTTCCTCCCAGCGTTTACTACTTTTGTCATTAGAGATGCAGTAGGACTGGGCGATATGACCCAAAATTCATATCTCGATATTCTTTAGCTGGATGGCGATATACGATATATATCTCGATATTTTTTAAAGCCATAAAGTAAGAACAAAAAGAGAGTTCTTAGTCACACTGTGTCCCAAATCTCACACAGGCACTTTTATTAACATACAGCATAGATGTACAAGAAAAAATTACTCAGAAATAAATGATCAGCATTTATTAAATAATAATGCTCCATAAATAAAATAAAACAATGTTGTTTTTGTGCATAACAAAGAGCTCACAATTGTGCAGTCAAAATGTAAACTAACAGACGCTGAGCATAATAACAAGCAGCTGCTCTGTTCCCAGGTTCTACTGCGTGACTGACAGCCTGGAGTTTGAAATCCTCTTTGTAACCGTGTCTCTGAACAGATGCCATTTATGGTCCTTATACACACAGTAAGGTAATATTACGTTGAAGCAGAGTACGTATCACTCCGCGAGGCTCCTTGGTAGCTATAATGCTCCAACAGTCCTTTAAGCAGTGCAGCTTTCGTAGCTTACCAAAGTCGTACCAAAACACTTTTTGAAAGGTTTCTGAGCACTGTGTACCACATAAAATCGGTTTGCGGTCAGTAAGCACAACAAGAATTCATACATAAGGCACACTGTCGACATTTTGAGAAAATGAAAGGATTTTAGGTGTCAACGCGTTAGCCCGGTTAGCTTGTTAACACGTTGACGCCGTTCAGCCTCATGCACGGGGCGATGCGCGGTAACTCGTTAACAGATATTTGCCCCGTTAATGTAGTTATGGCGTTAACGTCACGCTGACAGCACTAAAATAGTAATCTCCAAATGTTTTCTTTTTACCGACCAGCTCCTCTGTGATAGCTGCCGTGTCCATCTTGTCGTTGCCTGCAGGTGAAGCGATGGGGGCGGAGGAGCTGTGTTCAGTGAAGGAGAGAGGCGAGGCAGAGTAACGTTGCGTAGAGACACAGTGGACGAAAGAGAGGAAAACTTGCGGCTCCACAAGTATAGTTATAACGTAACGTAGACTACATCGATATATAAACGATATTGTCACATCTCATATCTCGTATAAAACTGTGTCTATATATTTAAAAACTCGATATATTGCCCAGTCCTAGCGTGCAGCTATTTAAAGCTACGCCAATTGTTTGTTGAGTCAGCTTCTTTGGTCTCACCACCGTGCTAGTTGAAGCGGACGTTTCTTCACGTGCTGAAACAGCTTTGCTGTACTCCAACAAGTGCTTCTGGTTCGAATGATGAAATAGGTTTGTGGTGTTTCCTCCCTTTGCCCCCATGGACCGCTTCCATGTTCTACAAAATTTTTTGCTTTGGTGGGTGTCTGACGGATGAAAACCAAACCAGTTCCAAACCACTGAAGTTGCAGCATTTTTACAAACCAATTTTGGTTCATCTGATTCATTCGACAATCCGCTTTCGCCCTTCTCATTCTCCGTCGCCGCCATGCCTGTTCGCCATGTGCATATAAGCGTATGAAAACAAAGGCACTGCGCATGCATGTTTTACCCATATTCTAGCATGATATTTCATTTTCTTATCGTTGCCTAACATTATACCGGTATTACCGTGAAAGGTATAATATGGCCCAGCCCTACTCTCCGGACATTCCTCCGACCCCTCATTGCTTACTTCCATGTTCATTTGATCTGCCAAAGGCATGTGTAATTACCAGGTATCCACTAGTGATACTCTGGTATTGATCTGATACCAAGTTACTGTCTAACTAACAAGTAACTAAAAAAAAAGTTCAGATATTTTTCACAGAGTGTGTTCAGGGTATGATAAGCATCAATCTAATCGCACTGGTATCAATCTGATACCAGTGACAACAAGATACCAGTGGTATCGACTAGGGCTGGGCTATATCATACCATTCACGCTAATACCGGTGTAATTTTGGGCAACGATAAGAAAATGAAATATCGCGATAGAATATGGGTAAAACGTGCATGCGCAGGGCCTGTGTTTACATACGCACATGGCGGTGACGCAGAATGAGAAGAGCGAAAGCGGATCGTTAAATGAAACGGATGAACCAGAATTGGTTTGTAAAAATGCTGCAACTTCAGTTTGGCTTTCGTCCGTCAGATACACAACAAAGCACTATTTTTGGTAGAGCATGCTAGCGGGCCGTTGTTATTACCATGTTTTTTGGAAAATACGGCACACTTAAAATCAATCCTTTGATTTTTCTGAAAATTGACAGTGGTTGTAAATAGAAAATAAAAGTCTAATGATACTGTAAAGATACTGCTTTCTATAATCCTGTGTGCCTTATGTATGAATTCTGGTTGTGTTTACTGACCTCGAAACAATTTTATGTACACGGCGCTCGAAAATCTGTCAAATGTTTTAGTACGACTTTGCTGAGCTACGAAGCCGCACCGCTTGATGGATTGTTGGAGCATTACGGCTACCGTAGGCAGGCGCCTCGCGGAGTGATACGTACTGTGCTTCAACATAATATTACCGTATTGTGTGTGTATAACCTCTTTTTAAGTTTAGTGGATATTATACATGGTTATGCTGAGGATATGTCGGCCAATTTCCACTGGAAATGACTTTTGGTTAAACTGTCAGCAAGGAATTTGCACTGTTACGTTTTTATATAACTTTAATGCACATAAAAAACAGCTGCTTGTTTAAGTGAAAATACATTGATGGGGTTTTTTGCACTAATAAACTTGTGGAGTTGTAAAGTATTTTGTCTAGTGTCAATTATATCGTCAGTTATATCGTTATCGCAAATTTTCAAATGTATATCGTGATAAATATTTTTGGTCATATCGCCCTGCTCTAGTATCGACTATCAATATTTGGATTGATCCACCCGCCTCTAACATCCACTGGATGAAGTTTCTGTAAAGCCTGATGGGAAAACCAGGCTGGCTCACAGCTGTCAATATTAAATTTATTCACTGCATCAAGAGTTAAAGAGTTAGACTCATGTTTTCTGACATGATCTCTAATTATTCTACAGCTAACACAAAAATCCACAGCTAGTTTCTTTAGGGTATTTAAAGTATTCGTATTCAGTTGTAAAAGTACTCGTGCTTGTGTTTGAACTTTTTTGCCCTTAATGGGTCACAGTCAGTTAAATTTATTAGCGGATGTTATCACAGTTTTCTGCTGGGCATCGGGTCTCTCAAGAGGGAAGTCTGAATTTCTTTGTTTAGGCAAACGAAATGTTTGTCTGAACTAATGGAATTTGGTGTTGACTCTGTCTCCTGATTCATTTACACATCGGTGCTACTGCAGCTGTGTTCAACCAACACCAAGTCTTACTTTAGTATCCAGATGATTTCAGATGTAGCTGAGAGCACTTAACCTCTTTTTTGTCTGCCTTTGTGCCTGCTGATTAAAGCGTAAATAGTTAGTTTGAGAGTTCGTGCATCACTGTGTTTTAATTCTTAGCACTAATGTTAAAGGTTTTGCCATAAACACAACATTTTCTTTTACTTCAGAATGCTTCTCAGATAGAAGTGACATTTTCCTATCATCCATTATCTATCTGCTGCTGATTGTTTTTGCCACACTATATAATATAGCAAACCCAGCAACACTTGGTGCGTGTTTAAGGTGCTTTCAAACCATGTTAAAATGCTCAAATTTACAGCAATAAAAGGGCATTTTTTAAATAACTTATCCACCTTCATAACTGAGTTACGGGTGTGGTCACTGGAAGTCTCACTCCATCTGTCTTGTAACTCAAGCTTCGCTGTTAGCGTTTTGGTAGTACCAGGGACGTGTTAGTCCCTCCCTGTGGTGGCCTTTCTCATGGTTATAAGAGTGTGAAAGAGAAAGCGAAAGTTAAATGTTAAACCACCCCTCCACCTCCACCAAAAAAAACAAATAATTCAGTACACAATCCTTTTTTTATATTGTTTTTTGTCAATTGCCTTTATTTGATAATGATAGTAGCGACAGACAGGAAAGTGAAGAAAGTGGCAGGGCAAAGCTCCACAGGTTAGATTGGAACCTAGGTTGCTGCCGTCTGGAAATTGAGCACTTGGTTACCTGCTCACCCTTTATGTGCAGCTTTTTCATCTGATTTCCGTGCTTATGTTTTGCTGCTCTCCTCTGCTCGCTGTTTCACCACGTGTATCTCCTCTGCTCCACTGAGCACACATGAAAGAGGGCAAAGGAGAGAAGTGCAACTTATCTCTTGAGCACTCCTAGTGTTTTAAGTGCTCAAAAGGGCTTTGAGTGCTCAGTTAAAGGAAAGAAGAGCTTTGTAAGTACCAGTCCATTTACTATTGATCACGATGGTGGGCTCACGCACAGCTTTCTCATTGCTTGTTTTGTCCTTTTAATGTATTTTTCCAATACTAACTGGGAATCATGATTTTCACCAGCTTTTGAGTTATTTGTGCTTGTGTGATAAGATGATCGATTGATTTGGCGTATGGCTGCTTTGATCCAAAGCCAGCCCCTTTAGCTCAAGATTAAAGGTGTCCCCTTAAATGCCATTTGCTTTAGCTTGAGATTATAGACTGAATAAAACATGCACGTAGCTTCCAAGTCTGAAAAGTGAAGCCAAAGTGGAATCTGCCTTAAAACCAGAGGACAGTGTTTCTGGTTGGTCCACTGCTGAACAAAACATCAAGTACATTTTGTAAATTATGGTTATTACTAGAGCCAGAAAGGAGGTTTATCCCGGGCATGCTCATTGGCTAACGACGTGCCCATCGCAAATCAAGCGGCGTTTTCATTTTCACAGTCAGCTTCAAAAAGCTTAAACACTCCCCGCTGTTGTTAATCAACAGGTGACACCACAGTGATGATGTCTATATTTTATATACACTCTATGCTCATGATGCTAGCTCTGATTATTCTTTAGGACTCATAAAAAGGTGTCGGTCAGCAGTTACTTTGCCTGCTAATCAGCTACTCTTCATCAGTGCATCAGTCTGAGGTGACTATAAGTGAATAACAGGACATGTCGATAAGTCATCAGTCTTAAATGCAGTGCAAAAGCACAGCAATACTGAGCTTGTAACAAACCACAACTAATTCAAACGCTCAAGCTGGCTCCCGCCATACTGTGACCTAATTCTTTAACAGAATCTAAAACTGGATCTCACACGGGGCAGAACATCTCTGTCTATTGAGTTAACAGTTTGCTCTGCACAGATAGAAATTCTTTGCCCCCCTCCCTTATTTTCCCCATCACAAACACACACACACACTCACACACCCCTTTACCTCCCCTCACCTCCCTGCACACTCTCTGGTCAGCGTGCCACTGTGTGCCGATGTGTAACAAGTTCTCCCTCTCTTGTTTTTCATACCTTCCTTTCTCTCTCTCTCTCTCTGTCTCTCTGTCTCGCTCTCTCCCACCATGTGAAGCGCCGGGATCTGTGCCACGCTCGTTCATCTGCCGAATCTGTCTGGTGCTGATGGTGAACTAGTAAGTTTATTTTCTTCTGTGTGATATTTGTGCGGCGTGTGTGCGTTGCTTTCACATATCCCATGCGGAGATTGGCTGCATCAGTGCAACTGCTTATTCTTTTGTGTTGTCCTGTCCATTCTGTCTTTGTGTCTACTTTTTTCTGCCTGTTTTTTTCCTTCTGCCTGCCTGTCAGTTTTCGTGTCACTGCAGGCTCATTTCTTCTCTAATCATCTATAATATGACCCTTCACCTACCCCTCCTCTTTTTCCCCCTCGCTCGTCTTCAGCGTACATCACCCTAGCTGTGACTTTGGAGACTACATGTGGGGATGTGTTTGTGTAACGTGTAGTGGATGTTTCCTTTGTTCTGGTTAAAGCATAAGTGCTAAAACTGACAGAGGAATGGGGTGGAGAGAAGCATGGGAGACAGAGGAAACTCCCAGCCCTGGATCAATACTCCTAGTCTGGGTTATTATGTCTGAATGTGTGCGTGGGGTTTTTTTTTTCCCCACTTCAGTAATGAAGCCTTTCTGAAGCAAAAGCCACATGTTGCACGTGTGCAAGTGTAATGTTCCTGTTTGATGTTTTCCCACAGAGCAGCATGCTTATTTATTTCTATTTTTAAAATTGCAAAGAGTCGCCTTTTACTCTTCAATTAATTACTGACATCATGCTGTAATCTAGTTAATCACAGCACCAACAGTTTGCTGATTAATGTCTTCGGGGTGTTTTTACACTATGAGCATGATTTATGGAAATTAGTCGTTGGTGGAAAATAGTAGCCATGATAATTTTTTCTGGTGGGTTATAAGGACCAGGTCTTATGAGATTTTTCATGACAGCAGCATCGGTTATGTGCAGTGGATTAGTAATTAAAATGCTCAGACTGTCAGCCACCCAAGAAATTCAAAACCCAAGACAATCATATTTGGAATGATAATATTAACTCAGTTTGTATTTGCCGTGCACAGTTTTGGGGAGTAAGACATTTACGAGTCATTTTAATCAGTTACTATGAATGAAATTAAAGCTGATAATCGGAAGGTTGCCCATTCGGACAGTCTCGGCCGTTGTGTTCTTGGGCAAGACACTTCACCTACCGCCTACTGGTGTTGGCCAGAGGGGCCGATGGCGCGATATGGCAGCCTCGCTTCTGTCAGTCTGCCCCAGGGCAGCTGTGGCTACAACTGTAGCTGCCTCCACCAGTGTATGAATGTGAGAGTGAATGAATAGTGGCATTGTAAAGTGCTTTATTATTATTAGTAAAGGGCTTATATGTAGAACACAGTAGCCTTGACAATATAGGGCTTTTAGGACCAATATCAGAAGTTGGTGATTTAAAAGTCAGATATAACAGGCAATTCTGTAGGTCAC
Source organism: Maylandia zebra (assembly GCF_041146795.1). Classification (NCBI taxonomy): domain Eukaryota; kingdom Metazoa; phylum Chordata; class Actinopteri; order Cichliformes; family Cichlidae; genus Maylandia; species Maylandia zebra. Next base: position 42,031,360 of record NC_135188.1, on the reverse strand, counting down.
ATGAAACACAAACAGATTTCCCTAAAATTATTGTGTAGTTATTTATTTACTCGTTTAGGAGTTCAGCATGTCTCTCTGCAGACTGTAGGGAGTTACAGGCTGCCCGTCTACCTGCAGAGATCGTCTCTTCTCAGATGGAGGCAGTGTCCCAAGTTTGTGGTACAACAAGGGCTACTCTTGCTTGTGCTGTTGTTGTACCATTGATCAGCCATGGAGAAGAGCAAGGTTATAACGAACAAAGTCAAACCCGTCTTTGATGTTTTTTCACGCTTCTCCTGTCACTCCTTTGGCTTGTCAACCAATCAGCTTTTGACTGACATAGAGTTGAGCTACTCAAGCGTTACACTCTGCCCAACTCTGGTCAGATGATCTGGTTATTGTGTTTGTGGCGTTCCAATCACGTGTGTTACCAACAGGGTAGTTCTCAGAGTGCCCTCTGGTGGACAAACTATGCAACATCAATCCTCATAATATGGTTAAAGTTTCTTATATCTCTTCTTTACTTTTTAAATTTCATTTCATTTGTTGGCTAATATCGGCCCATTCATTCAAGACATAAAATTAATTTCGTTATTTTACATCTTTTGACCATAAAGGCTGGCTGTCCTTTGGTATTTCGTGACAGCATGAATAAGAATTTTTTTGGGGAAAAATTTGAGTGGATTGGGATTTTTATTAGTTTGCCAACATATCGTTGTGCACCATCTGTCGTCTACCAGTCAAATCACTAGGCATTGCTTGGAAGAGTCTGACAGTAGTTTGTTTTGACTGCACTTATGGCCATGTCTTGATGCATTCTCAATCATCCAGGAAAGTAAATCTCCAAAAGTTGATTCTGTTCATCCGGACGTAGCGTTTTCGTCACTCATCCAGGTGACTTCTTCAGTCTCAGCTGACTGCAGGTTTCCCCAATCTTATAAACAGTACGTTTGCATAATGACTGAAATCAGCCCACTGAAAGAACAATGGCCTGGGAGGTCAGTTCCTTAATCTTGATTATGCAAATCGTCATGACCATTGATCAACAACCACTGATCAAAGACCACTGATCAATGGCCATGAGCACCATTCACAGATAGTTGGGGAATGGCTACAATCACAGCATTGTAAGATGGCGAAAGATGTACCCTTAGGCCCGTCCTCGATTCAGAGATGGTCTTTCCCTTTTCACGTAAGTCAACTTTTGGAGACTTATGGCCATGGTGTCTACAATTCCTACTACTACTACCAGTACTGTACAAATCTCCTCCAACCAGGCCAGAAATAGTATAATAACAACAACTATAGCTCTGTGACCAGCAGTCTGCTTCAGTCCTGGTAGACCTGTTGGGCAAGATTGGTTTTCAGTGCTGGAAGTTCACCAAAAAATGTTCTTTCTGAAATTCTTTCTGAATTTTTTCTATGCCTGAATACTGCTCTTTGTTCCTTCACATACTGTTCAGTATGTGAAGGAACTCTTAATACAGATTAGAGAGGTGTGGATTGATCTCTATGATTTGTTTTGGCAGCTGCACTTTGTAATCTAAACCGTGTTAGCACTTGAGTTTAAAGTTCATCTTGGCGGATCAGATCAAAAGTGGACAGTGGTCAATACAAATGTAAACAAGCGCTAAGACTCTTTAATACCAAATGTTAAAACACTCATAAAGGATGTGTACAATTTAACACATCGGCGTTGTCTGCGCTCTTATAACATGTGAATTAATGTATTTCTGTTCTTTATGGGAGGACTTTTGTTGAATGCATCCATCTTCTGCCTTCCAAATTCAGGGTGTCCCAGAGGTCACAGAGCAAGAGGCAGGGTACACCCTGGCCAGCTCACCACTTTGTCACAGGCCTAACAAAGACGCCCACATTCAAGCCTAGATGTAATTTAGAATCACAAATTGACTTAACATGCAGCTGAATACCCCAGTTGCGCGGTGGTTAGCACTCATGGCACAGTTTGGCACCTTTGTAAACCATCTCCTCCATATCAAGAGTGTTTGTAGCTTCTGCACAGCTCCTTAAATATTGATTATCAGTCTTGCCTTGAAGTGAAACACAACTACTGTCTTTTAAAATTTTTAGATCAATGCAAGCATTAGAGCGCAGCTCCGTCTCTGCATCATCCACTCTGAGATAATCATTAGCAGTCATGCATACTACATGAACTGTTACTAACGTTTTTGCCATTCAGAGCTAAGTAAGTAAAAATACATCTGTTGATAGAGCAGATGACATTAGGGTTGGCATTAAAGTAGCTATAGGCTGTAAATTAACCAATTATTGATATAAACATCTTGATCAGTGACACCACAACTCTTCAACAACTGCTTAATGGATAAAACTAAAAGTTTGATGCATAAAAATGTTAAATAAATTGTTGTTGTGGTACCGTTCAAGCGTAGCTAAGGCCATTGGATGTTTGTTTTTTGTGATTTTTCCATCACCCTGGCTTCACATTGAAATTCATGTTACAGGGAATGAGCTGTCCAACCAGTAATCTTCAATCATGTCTACTGACAGAGCGGCTCCCTTCAAGTGGGGCAGCGGGTATTGACAGAGAGTGATTGCAGCTGTACGTGTTTGGTTATACATCCCAGTCGTGTCATCTGGCAAAAAAGCAAAGCGAAAGAAATGGAGATCATGATAAGAGGACGGAGGGAGACGGGGAGGAGCGAGGAGAGAGATAGGAAGAGAGGGATCAGTGCAGCTGTGTGCCTCTTTAGGATTCCTGCTCTCTACCTCCTCTCGCCCGGGCCAAACCGGCATCATTAGGTTTGGCAAATTACCCGGGCGGCCATTGTGGCGCAGCCATGGCACGTTAGTGTGTCTTTTTAACTGTGGCTAAACTCAGTCTATTCACTTGTAAAAGAGAGCAGCCATTGGCAGATAGTTGGCAGGTTGCACAGAGAGGCCATTCACCCTGGTAGGAAGGAGCTGAGAACACTGCCTCGGAAATGGTCCTCTCTGAATATTTTGATGGAGGGACTTTGGGTGCCCTCTCAGTGTCCATTTGCTCCAGCTAACAAATCTCCATCAACTGACTTCATTGGTAATCAATATCAGTGCTCCTTATAGGTGAGGGCGAGCAGGAGCTGCGGTCAGAAAGAGAATTTTAGCAATTTGATTCAGTGTTGTTTTGATGTTGTCTTTTCTTCCTTTTTTTACTCAAGGAGGAATTTGGAGTTTGGAATCCAGTTTTTTTTGTAGTGGGGTGTAGTGGGGTGGGGGGTTGGTGTTCACTCTGTCTTTTCATGATAGTTGGATGCTGTCCAAAAACTCGGGTGGAGAGAGTTTAGACAAGAGGCTGATATACAAGGGTCAGATGCTGGACTCCCTCCTTTTATTTTTGATGCCACGCAGGAACAAATTATAGGGCTTCTGAATGAAGAAATAATTACTCGTTATTAATTTCGCTGTCATAGAGTTCCTCCGTGAAGAGGACATGTCTGGATTTTAATGAAGCACACTTAACACGCGCACCCAGTGTTGTCGGGTGCTCGGTTTGTAGCTGGTGTGGCGGAAGTGCTAAAAAGCAGTTTCAAGGTCTTCTGTAGTGCGTCTTTTTGTAGGCAGATCACGACATGGATAATTACCTATAATAGCTGTTTTGCAAGAAATGAGGGAAGAGGTTACTCATGCTGACAGAAAAGGAAACGGCCCCTTCACAGTTGCCGAGCTGACGTATTAAAGCTTAATAACCTGCCGGTCACATGGCTCACAAAAGAGGTTCATCCATGCCTTGTTTTTTTACTTAGAGTCAACTCAAGCCCTCGGACCACACTCCATAAAGGGGCCATCTCTTTGGCCTCTATCAGAGTCCTCCTAAGTTCTCTGGGATACGCTTGTTTAGTTCTTCTAAGAGGAAAAAGTCAAAGTGAGCTTGCATGGTTCCTCAAATAGAGGCGGGGGGAAGTTCCATGTTTCTTAAATTTTGCATGAACATCACTGTGAATCACTCTGGCATCAGCAGAAGTAGTTGACACTCAGAGACAGAAAAAAAGTTGTTGTCAAGAAATCTCACAAACTTGAAGGAAAAAAAAAAGCAGCAGGGAAAGAGTCCAGAAAGAAAAATGGAGGATTTGACAAAGGCCTCTGCTGTGTGAAGTTTGTACAACTGTGACAAAGTGCTGCAGAGGCACTGCTGCTCTGTCCAAACACTTGTCAGTGTGTCACTACACACATTTCCACTTAAATGTTAAACCAGGGGAGAAACGTCAGCGGCTTCTACTTGTGTAGCTGTAGCGTGTAAGGGGAAGGAGAACAGGGGGGAAAAAGCTTTTTTTTTTATACTTTTCCTGACTTTTCTAAGGAGTCGATGGATCATTTTTACATGTTCAAACAACCAACAACGAAAGAAAACAAACTGTCTGGCTTCTGAAGACATGACACAGCCTCTTTTTGAAGGTTTGTAATAATGCCCTGTGTGGGTCACTTCTGCAAAGTTGTTGATCCCCCCCCTTCTCATGGCTTACAGGTTGCATTTATACAAGTACCTGTTGCAGTAAATGAAAGAAATCTGTCAACACAACACTTTGATGTTAAATTACTTTACTTAATTGGGGGGAGGGGTGTCTTTATCAGTAGGAAAACTTAAAAAAAAAGCATAGTCAAAGTCTGAAATTTAGCCTCCTTCACATTTAGAAGGAATTTATTTCCAACATTTTTCACTCTGAACATGGCATGGTCATTCTGAGTATGAGTGGGAGGTCTCTGGGTGAAAATGCCTTGCTGATGTCAGAGGTCAGAGGAGAGTAGCCAGACTGCTTTAACCTGAAAGGAAAGCAACAGTAACTCAAATAACCTAGAGCTGCGCGATTGTGATTATCACTATTATTCTGATTGATATTAAGATTACAGTTAAGTTTAGTTATTTATCCTTTCATTTTAATGACAGAAATGTTTTAATTGTGCTGTTATGTAAACACTGCTTTCACATTCATGTTCCTCTACGATCCTGCTGATGTACAATACCAAAATTATGTAAATACAATTAACTTTACTAAAACTTAACATGAAATTAAATCAGCAAGGCACTACTTTCATTTTTACATTGTGCTGCACTTCTTGGTTAGTCAGTTAGTTAAAACACCTTCACAAAATCCCATTTTTACTTGACCTGCACTGATGATTGAGTGCATCCTAGAAGCAAAATATAAAGTCTTCCACTCCATTTTTTTTCCAAACCATTATGATAGTTTGTGTACAATGTCGGTTTTGCCAATTTAGAAAATTAATTGCATGAGGGGAAAACATCTTTTGTCCACGATGATCCTTCATTACTCACCATGTTTAGTGGACACATATCTTTGGCCAAAAAGCATGCGATTGCCTCGATGATTTCAATAGGTCTTTGTGTGCTGGACGGATATGCAGACACGCATACAGGCTCGCTTTTATGGACGCCTGAGTGCACGGCGGATGATTCACTTTTGCAAATATTGCGTTGTTTCTCTTGTCCTTCATGCGTTAATAATCCTGCAGTTTGTGGTGCGTTTTCAAGCAGTTGTAATAAATTATCGTGCAGACGCTGTAACTTATTATTAGTTAACATCACTTGCCCTAAATCCAAAGTATTTCCAAACGTGTGATGATTTGCTCTGAGGGACAAGCTCTTGGTCTTCTGCTGTGCCAGACATTTGATTTTTGTTGTGTATCTGTCTGTTAATGTTGCGGTACTCATCTAGACTACAGCAGAAGAAAAGGAAACTGAGGCTACAGTTTGCACGGTCTCACCAGAATTGGACAACAGAAGATTGGAAAAATGTTGCTTGGTCTGCTTTGACATTTGGACGGTAGACTCAAACAAACGAAAGCATGGATCCATCCTTCTATCAGTGCTGTAATGGTGCATGGGCACACTCTAACCGAGCACTGTTTATCCACCACAACCTGTTTGAGTATTGTTGCTGATCATCACTTTATGACCACAGGGTACCCATCTTCTGATGGCTGGAAGCACCTCAAAAGCTCAAATCACCTGTTGAACATGACAATGAGTTCACTGCACATCAATGGCCTTCATACTCCTGACACACACCAGCTCTCAATCCAGTAGAGCACCTTTTGGATGTGGTAGAATGGGGGATTCCCATCATGGACGTGCAGCCAACAAATAAGCAGCACCTGTGTGATGCTGCTGTGTTAATATGGAGTGTTTCCAGCACCTTGTTGAATCTGTGCCGTGAAGAATTAAGTTTGTTCTGGAACCAACAGTGGTAAGAGTGTGGCTCCAACCAAGATATACCGATTAAAGTGGCCTGCATATATCATGATAGATTTTAATATAAGAATCAAACTATCTGTACTGCAGGAAAAGTTCAAGCACATTTAAGCTCTGTATTGACTCTGAGTGCCATTTGGTGTGAATGTGTAAGGGGAATTAGTTTAACCTTTTTTGCCAAGTAAAGCTGTTTTTTTTTTTTTTAGCTTAAGAAACTTCTACAACTCAAGTGCGGCAATAAATGTCAAAGTAAATTACAATGGCAGATAAAGAGGAATCACATGGAGAGGCACCAGTGAAGTAGGAGAGACAAATTGGCAGGCAGCAGGGGTTTGAGTATACACCTGTCATGCTTAGCTGTGTTGATACAGGGCGGCCCAGTCCTCAGCTTTATTTACTGACATGGCCCTGCCTTAAAATCTTGGCCGTGTTGCTCCAGTGTGGTGGTCACATGTTCACTTTGTGTTCCCGGGTGATTATTTTTCCCCACACAGTCCAAACACGGACCGGTCACATGAATTGCAGACTCTGTGTTTCTAATCCCATCACAAGTTGTTATTTCTTTAAGGTGTTTTTCTATCGCAGCCAGCTACACGAGTGAATGAATGTTCAGACACGCTCCGTCTCTGGGAAAACAGCTCTCTGATTTTATTTTTGAAGCAATTTATTTCCAACTTTCTATAACAAATTCAAAGACTGTAGCTCAGGTCCGTCTGCCACTGTCGGGTCCATAATATTACATCGAATCACTCAAGCCACATTTAGAAGCATCACACGACCATCTACTTATTTTATGTGTAACATATGTCCTCTGTACTGATGCGGTCATTTGCTTACTTCAGATTTCAATTAAATTCAGCTAATCCAATGTTTTTTATATACTGCCAAATCACAACAGTCTCCTTAAGGCGCTTTATATTTATAAGGTAAAGACCCTGAAACAATACAGAAAAAACACCAACAGTCAGAGCACCCCCTATGAGCAAGCACTTGGCGACAGTGGGAAGGAAAACTACCATTTAAACAGGAAACCTCCTGCAGAACCAGGCTCAGGGAGGGGCAGCAATCTGCCCTACCTTTTTTTTCAGATTATATTAAATTCATATGACTTATGTTGAAACATTTCAGGAAAAAAAGTATTTTTTGTTTGTTTAGATACAGTATTGAATAAAAGCCTTTAGCCACCCCTTATTTCTACTCATTCCTTTATATTTTTCAGGAAAATTGGGGAAGAGGTGCCCTGATTTACTAAATATTACAGTATACATTTACAGTATATAAGACACAGAAGGAATCTGTACAGTCAATATTTGGTATGGCCACCTTTTGTAGCTGTCAAAATGTTGGTGCAGCAACAGTCTGTAACCTGGCAGTGCAAGGAATATAAGTTTCATTAGCAATGTGTTGTTATAGTTCACAAAGACGGTTGGACACACAGCAATGATGTTGGAGATTGCAATACTCAAATAAGACTAATGAAAGTCAACCAGCTGACAGCATCATACTGTAAAGCTTATATTCTACACAGTACTAAAAGTTTTGTTGTGGATACCAGCTTACTGTAAAACCTTCAGGGTATTTCTGGAAAGAACTTATCAAATTTCCCTGTTACAGGGTAAGATGTGTGAAAAGGACAAGTATAAAGGCACAGCCATACAGCTTTGGGGGGCAGTACTTAGAAATAGCGTTGGCGACAAGTGAACTTTCATGGTCATATTAGAGGTGACTACCTTCTCTCAGAAGCAAAGAAGGGAGCACAATGCTTTTGTTAATGCACAGTTAAAAACATTCAAGAAAAACATCAGTGCAGATAGTTGGGCTCACAGTGTGTCTAAAGAGTTTGTGTGTTACTTGACTAAACTTAACCAAACCATAAAGAGGTCCTAGCACACTTTGTCATGTAGACAGAGGATGATGAATATGCGCTCTTTGTCTTTAACTAACGCTAATCACCAAGGGAGAGCCTGCGTCCACACATTTCCTACTGCCCCCGAAGAATCTGACTGACGTCCACTGTCGCTCCCCCTCGTTGGGCTGAATAGACAAATCCCAGAACATTAGGCCTCTCACTGGCCAGCCTTTGCGCGGTGAGAGGACCGTGGCCCCGTAACAAAGGCGAGGCCAGCGGTGGAGGCTCTGCTCCTGTCGCTTCATTAAGCAGCAATGTAAGACCCAGCAGGCTGAAAAACCTCTGCCTCCACACGTATTCAGTCCTCCCAGTGAGCAGTAGACAGGCAGACATTCACCGCCTCCATTCTTTGTAGTGCGTAGCAGCTGCACTGAAACTGGTTTAAGGGTTAAAGAAAAAGACGCCGCTGTGAATGGGCAAGAAATATGCTGCCCTGTAGTGTTGAGGATGTTCAAGTTTTCAATACATAGTTGGAACATTATGGCCTTTTCCATAAACTCATTTATCACTCAGCTCAGACATTTTCAGAGTCAAATTTGTGCTCTAGTCCCGCCTAACCCTCAGGCGACAGTGTAGCTAGATTCAGGCATTTCACGTGCTCTCATGGTGAAGGTGTCTCCTGTAGTTAGTCTTCAGCTACTTAAACGCTTGCTCACATCTGAATGGTTCACTGGCCAGTACAGGAGTGGAGCTTAAAACAGAAATTTATTAGATGATTCAAAAGACATTTTTTTCCATTTCAGAGCTCATACATAGAGTCATTTCACATGCAAAAACATTTAAAGGTCTTTATCCTTGTTTGCATCCACATTTTTTTTAATTTAGCAAACTTTAAATATCTTGGTGAATGCATGCAGCCAATGAAAAGTGATAGTAACATCCTTTATTGGTGGGTGTCACTCTGTCCTGTCCTGCTCTGTTTCCAGTCTGTGAATTTCTAAATAAATGAGAAAATGTAGCCCCACAGAAGTGTGCGTGAAAACACAAAGACCCAACACATTTGGATTAGACGTTAGCCTGTAACTAACTTGCCAGCGTCAGTATGTATGCTACAGCTAGTATGTGGCTGCATTTACTCTACCAAACAGAGTATCTTGAACGCTGCCTCCCTCTGTGTGCTGCACGTGAGAAAGCAAAAGTCTGATACTTGTCTGACGCAGCTGGATGGAAATTTGTAAACTACATAAAAGAGCCTTTGATCTTTGTGCCTAAAGTCACCATCAGATCATCACCTTTGAGCAGATTCTGATTCATATAAAATGAATTCGACCCTTCATGTGGCACACCCTCCTGTTTGGCTCTGTGCCCGGGGCTCATCTCTGAATGGATCCCCTCAGTCAGAAAGAGGCACCCAAAGTTTGAGAGCTGGCGTTAGTGAAGATTGGCGGCTCTGGCCTTTTGAGGTGAATTAGCCATGACCGAGTCCTGCTGACACTGAGGCGATGGACACCAAAAGCAGACAGACTGAAAGTGAGGAGGGACAGCGGGGCCGGTCGACTGGCAAAATTAATTTAGATGAATGGGCAGGAGGACGGAGAGAAGAGAGTGTGTGCAAGTGTGAGCTATTACTGAGTGGATATGGATTTTTAGAGTCCAGCACTGATGTATTGAGTTTTCTAGAGTGATTATCTAAATGCCAAAAAATATAAGGATATTTATTTGTCACAAGGCTGATTGGTTTACTCTCCCTGCCATTACTGTCTGGTTGATTGACAGATATCACTTCTGCTCCGACAGGTGATTCCTGAGGACCTGATAGAAGACTGGATGTGGTTGTAACTATGGTAACATCAGGGTGGGGGGTATGGGCCCTCTCCCCCTGTGGCCTTGTGCTGGTCATCTGTTTATCCATGTGTCTGTCAGAGGAGCCTCACATCAAGCCTGCCGACTGCAGCAGAAAGGAACATCCTGTTGTTTCCTACCAAGGTGAGCAAAGAAACACACCACTGATAGAGTGGGGAGGAGGGCCACGAATGAAGTTAGGGCTCAAAAATGAAGGCACGCTTGCAAAATCAGGAACTTTGTACATTTTAATCACTTTAGTTTAGGCCCACCCCATCGTAGCAACTTATGTGCACATGCCAAACTGAACAAAGCCTCCAACCTAGCACCAAAGTTCATGCTGAAGGGAGACACTTTTTTAGCTGAAATAAGAGACTGTGTTGCTTGCACATTTACCCATTGTGAAAAGAGGACAACGTATTTATTTTCCACAAGACAATTTCTGTTTTCAAACAACATAATTTGTGTTGTTTTTTTTATGTAAGAGTACACACACAAATATATGAGAAAGTCGGCGAATTGAAAAGAGTCACGCACACAAAGGCCGTGTTTCTTTGAGCCCACTTTCAAAGTGATGATTTTCACATGCAGCCGGTTAGTCCACGTACCCAACATCAAGATCAGAGATCTTAACCTTGTCACACAACGATCGGGTTGTCATGCTGATGTTGACAATTAGGCAAACTTGTAGACATGCATGCGTTTCCTAGACTGTCTACAGTTCTCAAATTCAGGCTCTTTAAGCAGGTTGTTGTGAGCGAGCAGTGTGGTAGCCTTATTGTAAAATGGTAATCAAAATGCATCTTTTGCTTGAATAAGTGACGTAAAGGCTTTGGATTAAGGGTTGTATGAGGACCAACTGTATGCAAAAGGCTACATAAGATATACATTTTCGATTTAAATTAAAGTATAAAAAAACTGTATATGTCTGCCCCTTCTGATTTTATCACCCTACATTTTGATCATACTCTCATGTCAAACCATGGCTGCTAAACAGTGCTTTACTCCAGTGCTTCACTGAATAAGAACGTACATATATGGATCTAAAGATCCCTTGGTAATGTTTACTTTAACTTTGTATAATTTTTTCTTGGAAGCACAAGGAGGTTCTCTGGCCAGACCCTGCTACACAAACAATAAAGAGTCCCTGAAGCTGAAATGGTATCTTTGTGAAGGAGCTTTGGTTGGGTCACAAACATTTTATGGTCCTTTGTAAAGTTAAATAACGATTGCATAATTGTATAACAATCTTCACTTATCCACCAACTTTAAATCAATGCCATCTCTCAACATTTCATTCGCCGCTCTTTAAAAACTGATTTTCGTTGGGTTTGTATATTCAGCTATAACCACCACAGCAACAACGATTGATTAGTTTGCATTCAAAAAATGCTCTCATGACAATTTATCAGCACAGCAACCTGGGTGCTTGCACAAAAGTCTTGTCCAAATCCATAAAAGCTTTAAACGTTTAGAATGTCATTTCACCTACTTTTGTTGCTCTAATCACTGCTGTCTAAACGCTGTTGCACGGCTTGTTCTATTGCTCTCACAGCCATATTGTAACCAACCATAAAACCCACAACAGTCTACAGCTTTTGAGAAATTATGTTTGTTAAATGCCACTGGAAATGGAAATAGACAAGGAACAGCAATAATAAATAATAATTATTTTTATCCTGGACAAGTTATGTTTCCGTCTGAAAAGAAGAGAAAAACACAGGACACAGAATGAAGATGATATAACAAGCAAAAGGTGAGTTTTAACTGATATAGAAATTGTAAAAATCATTAAAGAAACCAAAAAGGAACAACTGACAAAGGGAGACACAAAAAGCCACCATGTATAGCAAGGTAAAACGATAACAGCTGGAAGCAATCAGGGCATTGTAGTGGTGGAAAAAGACAAAGACAAGAGGTAAATAGAACACAAGAAAACAACAAACAATAAAATAAAGCAGGAAATGACACAAGAGCAGACAAGGAAGCACAGAATACACAGGAAATACACAGTAAATCTGAAGAAACGGACCAAAGAAACCAAGCATCTGAATTGGGAAGAAAGATGATTGAGAAAGATGATTATTTCAGAAACTGCTGATCTGCTGGATTTTCCCAAATAGGTATGCAGAACAGCATCTTTGCACCCTTGGAAGCACTCAGCTCTGCTGCAGCAGCAGAAGACCACACTGGGCAGTCAGCTAAGAACAGGAAACTGAGGTTACAATTATCACCAAAGTTAACAATGGGTCAGACTGGTGGTGGTATAATGGTGTGGCACACTTAATACCAGTCGATTGTTTAAACTCCGCAGCCTACCTGAGTCTTGCTGCTCACCATGTCTGTCCTTGTATAACCACAGTAGACCCATCGTCTGATGGCTGCTCCCAGCAGGATAAAGCTCATATCATCTGACACTGACTTCAAATCTAGCAACTGCGTGACTCTATCACATCCAAAATCTGCGAGGAACGTTTCCAGCATCTTGTTCAATTTATGCCATTAAGAATTCAAGTTCTTCTGGTGCCAAGAGCAGGTCTGACCTGACATCAGCAAGGTATCCCTAATATAGGATCCAGGTCCAGTAATAACAATGATCATTGCTGTAATCTTATTTTCTTTCCTGTGCTCATTTTGTTAAATAAAATTGCTAAAATGCAAAGAAGTTTACAAGCAGCAGACGGCAACTTACATAATGCAAAGTGTAGACAGTTCTGCAATCTGAAATGAAACTAGACGCTCTTAGTTAATTGGCTCTTTTGTTGCAAGAATGAGTGTCGATTTCTGATTCCCTGTAGTTAACTAATTTCTTCTTAAAAGAGAAAGTCCAAGAAACAAGTCGCTTCTCCTTGTCAGCTGTCAGATTGGTATTTTGAATGAGAGACTTAGACTGCCTGCCCTTGTCCGCTTTGCAGCAGCTCATTATGTACACAGGGAAGTGCACAAAAGCAATTTGGATTCAATAGCTCTCCAAAAATCACTGCTGTTCAAGTGATGGTTTGTATTCATGTTGTTTTGTTGCCCTCTTTCAGAGCTATTCAAAGCAGAACTGAGACCAGACAAGAATGATAGTTCAGTTTCTAATAAGCATCTTGACACGCTGGTGCTCATAACCTTTCAATTTGTTGTTTTATGTGACATTAATTGAGATTAACCAATACAAAGTGTGAAGCGTGACTTTAATATAAGGTTGTGAAATCTGGCAGCACTATGAACTCTTAGTTGGAATTAATTTGCATTCATAAGGATTTGTTGGAATTGTGTTTATCTCATGCATCGAGGCTTACAAAAGACACGTTGAAAGTTGAAACTGTGCTTGGCAATTTCTGCAAAAAAAATTGAATGTAAAGATTTATGTGAAATTAATAAAGGTGTTGATGTTGTGTCTGCAGCATGGCCTCATTAAATGCTCTTCTTCAGCTGTCTAATGACTGTGAAAGGGCCTTTGATGTCATTATTTTGACTGGATGTCAGTTTACATTCAGCTCAAAGTGTTTGCCTGGCAAACCGTGCTGCTTTTGTTGTTGATACATTTTTTTTTCCCACAAGCTGGCTATCAAATGAGAGGAACAGGCATTTAGTCGTGAGAGGCAGCAGTAATTTGCTCTGAAACATTGCGGGAAGCATTCATTTGTATGTGGTTTGTTTGCCCTCCCCGAAGCTCATGTAAAACAGCTAAAGCAACTTTATTTACCGTTCAGTTCTGATTGGCTGTCATACTGCTCAGGTGGTGGTTTTCAATTAAGGGCATGTAATATCAACCATGATAGACTAAAGTTATAAAGAACTTTCAAAACAAAGTTCTTGATAAGATGGAAAAGTCTTAAGCCACCCCTCATTTCTTTATATTTTGCTTAAAGGGAGGCAGACATACTTATCTTTTAAATTGGTTTTGAGCAATGTTTCTTCAGGATTGGGTGTTGTCTTTTTCACATGTTTTTAGCCCAGTCCTTGTACTTGACCTGGCAAAAAAGGCACCTTACTCAAGCGATGAACCAGTGTTGGGTCTACACACAATGGACAACTTAGGAAAGATCAAAATTTTAATTGGTTCTTTGTGTATCTTTAGGCACTTTGCGACTAGCAACCCGTTACAAAACAAATAATTTGTTCCCATTTGTTTAATAGAAAGACATAAAATTGTAGGTGTGTCCCAAAGAGCTACAATGTAAAGGTCTGTAATATCTCAGTATGGTATGCAATGTGTCCTTAAAAAAATCTGAGACAACTGCACAAGTTGAGAGAAAAAAGTAAAGACCTGACAGATATACCTTACTTATCTTATTACTTTGACATTGAACAGTCTTATGTAATGGTAAATTTATGTTGTTGAATTCAAGATAAATTATTTCAAGAGATTGCTAATTAATTAGAACAAGTAATATAATATGAAAATTGGGAGACTTCCAGATCTTTATTTCCTACCCTATAATTTTGGAAAATAAATCAGTACTTTCAGTCTGTTTAAAAGCCTCCTTTCTGGTCTTAGGCCCTACGATTAAAGATGAGTTGTAAAGTTGGCAAAAGGCAAACACTGGATAATGGATCTTTTTCATCTTCTTCTCTTGTCTCTCATATTTCATGTTATCATCTCCTGCTTTTCCTTTCACTTACTTTTATACTCTTTCTTCTTATTTTTTTCCCCTCACTCCTTATCATTTGATTATTTGTGCATCCAGCACTGAGGTCTTGGGTGTCTGAGTTCTCACATCCAGGTGCAAAGGACTTCTCCCAACTTGCTTTGGACCTGAGACGAAACCAGCTTGTTGTAGGAGCAAGGTACCAAATAGCATGCATTACTCAAACAGTAATCATACAGCATGTTACTAGCATACAGTGGTGTAAAGTAGATACATGATGTGTCATCATAGAAGCGTGCCAGCGTTCATATCCTGGACAAGCCCCCAATTCTTACATGATGATATTTCTGGACATAAACACGGGAAATACACACAACATTTATTTTTTAAAATTAAAACACAAAGTCCCGAAAGCCCAAAGACAGCACTAAAGGGTAAAGACAGCTCTTAAATGGAGTAAAAAGACCCAAAAGGAAGAAGAAAAAATCCAGCAACACAAGCTATACAGTTATTTTGCCCAGGCGGCACAAATGTGTTTTGATCAAACTGTGTCTGGACAGAAGTTGGGAGATACTAGAGGATAACATTTATATGCTGTACACTGCTACTGTGAGCAGTCTGTTGTTTTAGCTCTAAAATAAAATATCTTTTACAGAAATTTCCTCTTCAGACTGAGTTTGAATAATACCTCCCTCATACAGGTAAGGTTAAGACTACACAAAAATGAACTACTGTCAAAGACATTTTATTTTTAAACATTTTAACAGTATCTCTTATTAAATATAAAAGGTCCAATATAAAAAAAAAACATTCTACAATTGAACATTTCTCCTCAGGCAACAGAATGGGCATCCGATGAAGACACAAAGCGCTCATGTCAGAGCAAAGGCAAATCTGAGGTATTGTGCTGTGACTGAAATACAGATATTTGTCTGTGTATTCAGAAACATATTACGTTAGACTGGATTATGTTATTATATGATTATATTATATTGGACATTTTGATGACATGTCATGAAACAGTAAAACTGAGTTCTGGCGTATTTGTCTGCAGGGTGAATGCCAAAACTATGTACGGGTTTTGCTGATAAGCGGAAGGACGCTCTTCACATGTGGGACCAATGCTTTTACCCCGGTCTGCATAACCAGACAGGTTAGTAAAATGGCAGTTTTTGCACTTAAGTAGAATTAATGAAACTATATGACAAGAAAATACATATTTTATAGTCTAAAATCCTTTTGGGGTAATTAAAAGAAAGGCAATTATAAGTTGCTAGAGCTCAATGTAAAATGGAAAAAGGACATGGAATTTAAAAAGGATAAAATCAAGAAATCTGACAATAAAAGTCATTTTCTTCTAGTCACTTTGATTAGCTAATTTATCTTTTCTCTATATATTTTGTAATTATATTTAGTAATTATAAATAGTTTTGGTGCCTTTGTGATCCTCAGATGTCTTCAGCAGCTTTGTGCATTTGGGAAATGATAGAAACTGAAGATTACATTATTAAAAGTTTTGAAATTCATTAAAAGTTTTGAAATAATGTGAATAAAGCGATAAAAACAGAAAGAACAAATCGCTTGTCAACCCACTAAAATAGCAGGAAATGCTTAGTTCAGTTTTCCCTTCTTTTCGTCAGATTTCTAACCTCAGCCAGGTGTTAGACACTGTGAACGGTGTTGCCCGATGTCCCTACGACCCGCGTCACAACTCCACTGCCATGATCACAGAAAAGGGCGAGCTGTATGCTGCCACAGTGATTGATTTCTCTGGACGTGACCCAGTGATCTACAGGAGCCTGGGCAACATGCCGCCCCTGCGCACCGCCCAGTACAACTCTAAATGGCTCAACGGTTAACAAAGCACCACAAAGTTTGTCCTTTTCATCACTCTTTCGTTGGTCCATCACGCTGACCTGTGTCTCTGCCTCTTCTATTCTTCTAGAGCCTCATTTTGTGTCTGTTTATGAGATTGGTCGTTTTGCGTACTTCTTCTTGAGGGAAACTGCGGTGGAAAATGACTGTGGGAAAATGGTGTTCTCTCGAGTGGCTCGGGTCTGTAAGAATGATATGGGTGGACGCTTTCTATTGGAGGACACCTGGACCACCTTCATGAAGGCTCGCCTCAACTGCTCACGCTCAGGAGAAATCCCCTTTTACTACAACGAGCTCCAGAGCACCTTCTACTTACCTGAGCAAGATCTGATTTATGGCATTTTTACCACTAATGTGTGAGTTCTGTTTGTTAATAATGTCATTTCATAGACTTTATGTCACAGTCTGGCGAGGGCAGACTGTATGAATTGACAAGAAGGACCCAAAATGCAGACTCCAAGGAACAGGGAACAACACTTGAATGTTAACAAAAAGCAAGCCGTTTAATATGGCTGGTAAAAAAGGAACAAACAAAGGGCAAGGCAGACTGAAGTAAAACTAACATTACCCTAAACTGGGAGAACTAAACAAACAACAAGAAAAACCTAGACATGAAACTTGGAAACATGGCGTGGCCAACAGACGACCTGACAAAGAATGACCAGAACACACCGACTAAATACACACAGGAGGATAATGAGGGAAATGGAAACACATGGAGAAACAGCTGACACACATGAACATAACAACGTCACAAGAGGAGAGTAAAACTAAAAACATTGAACATAGGAACACCGGACCCCTTCAAAATAAAACAGGAAACATAATGCAGACATGACAATATGAGACTCACAGACATGAAACACATGAAGGGCAAGGGAGACTTCACAGGGGTTGAAAACACAAGGGGGAACTGATAAGCAAATGAACATAGGAAACCTAATGAGCTTAAACAAATAAACATCAAAATGAACTAAAACTCAAAACACTGGGTCACTAGGTCATAGAGTATATCCTCCTGAGAACCAGTCTGTTCATTTATGTCCTCTTTAATGGACGTTTGTTTTTGGTCAATATATTTTGACTTATTTGAGCTACCCTAATAAGTCCTGTTGTTTTCAAAAGTGTGTTTGGGTGGCCTCTTTCAGCTCCAAATAGGCAGGACATCACAAAAAAGTTACAATGAAAGAAACTTTCCTCGGTTCTCAGGAGGATATGAAAGAAAGATGCACTCACTGTAGCCTCACCAACAAATTTTGTGTTTTTGCTGTTACCAGCTTGCTTAACGTGGCTAAATATAGACACAAGGATGGAGTGCTAAGCTAGCTATTGAAAGCTAGCTAGGTTAGCAAATTGTGTTCCACTGACACACATGCTGCCACACTGACACACTGTCAGTGTCTGTATATAAGCATGTGTTTTGCTATGTTCAATTTTAAACTTGCATTTATTTAATATAAATTAACACTGTCGCTAATAGTCCTTTTGCAACAGTAGTCATTAGCCAATTTGTCCTAAATACAATCAATAATGCATAGAATTGACTCAAAAGAGTTAGACAGCCTGTTAGTACAATGAACTACCCAGAAGGCAATACTGTCTGTCACATAATTTCACAAAATTGGTGGAAAATATGGGCATGAATTAGCTGAGGTGAGACTATAGCTAGCAGCTACAGTTTTCTGTGCACCTACAGGTCACTCCAGGTCTACACAACCTTAATTACACATAGCTTTAAAGCATTTGTTCCTGGACAGCTGCCATGTACTTTGTCATTGTCTATAAAAACCAAGACAGGTTATTATACTGTGCTAGAAATGTGCTTTTTTCTTCTTTAAAGTCGTAAATGTTAACACATTGGCCATTAAAGGAACTGGATTATTTTGGCACTTGTACATTGCCTTATTTAAAGCCAAGTAAAAAACACTTGGTTTGGTAAGTTACAGTGATATTGTGTACATTAGTCTTTTTCTGGCTAATATACCTAGACAGCATTTTGAGGCTTTTTAATAAAACTTTGACCAAAAGTACTAACTATTAATATCTCTTATCATGTTTGTATGAAAGGTAATTTATTTTGGCAAATGTGTCCTCTCGCATACCAGCTGTGCCACTGGGGCTTGCTTTAAGACTACACACTAATGTTTATTCCATAGAGTAGTTTCAACTGAGGCAACTAAAAGGTTATGTTTGTATTTTACTGTTAAAATAGAAATATGTGCTTTTCTGTAGAGATGTGCTCAAGAATGTTTGCTTTCCTTCACATTCATTAGCTAAGACCTGAGCATTGTAATTTCCTGTGCTTCTCTAGAAACAGCATATCAGCTTCTGCTGTCTGTGCTTTTAATCTGAGCGCCATCACCCAAGCCTTCAATGGCCCATTTCGATACCAGGAGAACCCGCGCACTGCTTGGCTGGCCACTCCAAACCCTATACCCAACTTTCAGGTAACTCATTTCAAAACATGGACAATGACAAAGAATTCAGACCTCTTCATACATATGTATTTTTCTCTGAGAACATGAGGTTGGTGAGGACACTAAAGCAAACAGCTTTATCTTGCCACAGTTGCCCAGCAATTCCACGAAGGCTTGTAAAGAAATTTTCAAAAGACTGACATCCACTTCATCACTCTGTGCTGATTGCAGATATCTAAATGCAGTGCAGCAGAGAAGTTTTGCTCAGCTCCAACAAATACATGTCCCCAAAATAAATGCTTGGCAAATTTCCCAATGCATCTGCAAAGTGCTGTTCAGTTTGAGCTACAGGGAAACTGTAGTCACATTTCCTGTTGTATAATGTCTGTATATAAGCTTGTGTTTTGCTATGTGCAATTTTAACCTTGCATTTATTTAATATAAATTAACACTGTCGCTAACAGTCCTTTAGCAACAGTAATGATCTTGCCTGAAATTTTGTCCTTAAATATAAAACAAAAAAAGCTTAACAATTTTTTCATGAAGCATTTGTTGCCTGTAAGATTGCCATTAAGCTAGCATGCACAAAACTATTTACATGCCTAACGATAATAAGATATCCATCATCGGACTTTACCCTTTTTCTTTTTTTTTTACTGTGGACACTGTAAAAACCAGGAACTTTTCTGTCATTTAATTGTTTATAACTTCATTACTTTGGTGTAGCATGCATAGCTGCAGGGGAGGTCTTTATCAGTTGAAAAAGATATAAAACTTGTGAAAATACAGTTAAAAGTACCAAATATCTCTCCTCCACATTTTCTAGCGCCTTCCAGTGGGCCAAATTTTAATCTTTACTGGGCCAGTAAAGATTAAGGCCTTATGTTTAACACCCCTGCCTTATGTGGAGGTGCAGTGCACAAACACTGAATGAGGAGCAGCATCAGAAGAAAATGGGCTTTTGAGGTGGAGAATCTTAAGAGACGTGTGTTTAAATGCATGTTTCAGCTAGACGAAGAACTAAGAGACTGCATAATTGGCCAGTATATTACAAATAAGACTTTTCTGGATTATGAATTATGCAGACTGTCTATAATAACACAGTATAAGAAGTCTAAGGAGCTTGGAAAGAAAAGCGTCTGGAGTTCAAGTTGCTTGAAGACGTTTCACCTCTCATCCGAGAAGCTTCTTCAGTTCTAGGGTCAAATGGTGGAGAGTCCCAGATTAAACCCTGTGGGAGTTTCCCCCCAAGAGGGACAAAAGGACCCCCTAATGATCCTCTACCTAATCACATGAGCCAAGGTGTGAAAACGGGCTTCTTTCCAAGCTCCTTAGACTACGATGACCTGGAGGACTAAGAACCTTCACAGACACAATATGAGAAGCTTCCCTTTCACTAAACGCCCTTCTGCTGCCTCCTTCTTGACTGCTCAGTGTGGCACGTTAGAGGAGGGCGCCAATGGGGGAAACCTGACAGAGCGCAGCCTCCAGGACGCCCAGCGGCTCTTCCTCATGAATGACGTGGTCCAGCCAGTAACCGTCAACCCCCTGCTCACCCAGGACAACCTACGTTTCTCTAAGCTGGTGGTGGATATCGTGCAGGGCCGACACTCTCTCTACCACGTCATGTACATCGGCACGGGTGAGACATGTTCTAATTAAAAATTAGAAAATAATCACTTGAACCGTTTTTTTATCTGCTATCCTGGAGCTTGCTCTTATTACTATTATCTTAAAAGAATATGGCACCATTCTGAAGGCTCTCTCCACAACCAATAAAAGCCTGCATGACTGCTACCTGGAGGAGCTCAGGATCCTGCCCGAAGGGAAAGTGGGGCCAATAAAGAGTCTGCAAATTCTCCACAATGACAGATCACTGTTTGTGGGCCTCAATGACAGATTGGTGAAGATCCCATTAGAGCGCTGCTCCAGCTACCCAACTGAACGGTTTGGTCCAAGATTTTCTACAATGCTTTTAGTCTTTATACCAAATAGAAACAAATATACCTACAGATTAATGAACATAAGAACCATAAATATGACTGAGTATAAATATTTAGCATAAGAAAAATGAAAAATTGTAGCCTTTAGTGTGTGTGAGCCTGCACATATATTGATTTTCTGGTGCTGGTGATGAGTGGGCAAATCTACTAAGAAACACACGCGGGTGTCCAAGTCTTAAGGGCCTGCGAACAAATGCTGACAAAGATGATTCTGTTAAGAGCCCTATTTATCTTCCCTACAAAGAGACACATTTTGGACTGTCAGGGTACAGTTCTGCAAGACTCAGAGCAGACATATCAAGCAGGCTTTTATGAATTTTGTTGACAATGAGTACACTGCTGGAATAGTTGACAGCTTTCTCACTCAAAACACAACAGGAGATCTTTTATGAGCAGAAACACAACAATCAGTAGATTGTCCGACTTTGTGTCAGCTTAAAAATCTGCAAACTGCTAAAGAAAGGCATCTACAGACACTGATAGTCTATCTAAATACCTGTTAGCTCCTGCATGGAGGCCCGGGACCCTTACTGTGGCTGGGATCATAAACAGAAGCGGTGCACCACCATCGAGGAGAGCTCCAACATGAACCAGTGGACGCAGAACATCACTGAATGCCCTGTAAGACACTGGGTTTGTCTGTTGTATAGATCTTTCCTGTCTCACTTCTACGGTAATAAGAATTTCATCACAAGTTCCCTGTTTGATAATAAAAAACAAAAACTCATTATCACTAGCCTAATATAGCATGCTAATTATCATATGTGATTCTCTAATCCTCTCTGGAGGTGAGGAACCTGACTCAGGATGGTGGTTTTGGTCCGTGGAAGCCTTGGCAGCCTTGTAACCACGATGATGGTGATGGCTCCATCAGCAGCTGTTTGTGTCGGTCGCGCTTTTGCAATGGACCGGTGGCCAGATGTGGAGGGATTGAATGCAAGGGCCCGACGATCCAGGTGGCAAACTGCTCCAGGTATATTTCTTTTCATGCAGACATCCATTATTCCCATACTAATCCTTTGAAATCAATCTTTGAAAAAATGCACTGTTATGTAAGTAAATCTAAAAATAGTCCTTTATGTTCAACTATATTCTAACAACTAATACACTCATAAAAGGAGACAGTTTGCTTAAAAAACACATTCGTTTTAAAACATCAGGCTCAGTCACATCCCTTCTTATGTTCTCTTTCTCAGGAATGGCGGCTGGACTCCCTGGTCATCGTGGGGCCAGTGTAGCAGCAGCTGCGGCATTGGGTTTGAGGTGAGGCAGCGCTCCTGCAATAACCCCGCACCTCGCCACGGCGGTAGAGTCTGTGTCGGCCAGGGACGGGAGGAGAGGTGAGGAGGTTACTTCAGAATTTAGCGATCAGGCCCGATTACTGCATTACAAAGCTCTGTGTGTGAGTGAGTGTGCATTCCTCTTTGTATTTCCAGGCTGTGCAATGAGAAAAAGCCATGCCCACTTCCCATAGTGTGGACTGCGTGGGGACCCTGGGCTCACTGCAGTGCTGACTGTGGTGGGGGGGTCCACTCCAGGACGAGAAGCTGTGAGAACGGAAACAGCTGTCCTGGATGTGCTACGGTATTTTTGCTCTATATGTGAAGAGAAGAGAGTAGGCAAAATAATATCCGAGTTGATTTACAGACATGAGTGACTTACTTGTCTGTTTTTATTACACAACAAGATTAAGGACGTTTGTTTTCCCCACAAGTACCTCAGATTGTACAGCAGGTACACACAGTCCCCGCTCTTTCTGCTCAGTCTCAGTCTGCTAGACTTGGGGGAAAACATCTGTCTATCTGTCCACATCATAGGCCACTTTATTAGGTATACATTTGAACTCTGAAGCCCTGCCATTTTTTGGAAACACTTGGGAAATCTGAGCCAACCCAGTCTATCTGCTCTGCTATTCTATTTCTAGAAAGCTTCTACATTTTTTTTCATTTTGTATTGTCAGAATTATTTATTTATACTTACTAACAATATTTATACTTACTTTTTTGAGGGCAAAAAAAAAAAGTCAAAGTTAGCTGTTGTAGAGAAAAACTTTCCGAGCACTACCCAATTAAAGGGCTGGAAGTCCTTCTGCATTAAACTTTAATGTCTGTACCTGTACCCTCTCCCAGGAAAACTGTAATGTTTGTGTTGTTTGGCAGGATATAATAAGGCAGCAGGCTCTCTCTGCAATCAATTGGGAGATGTAGCTGTGATAGGATAGACAGCAGTAGCTGTAGCCTGCTGGGATTTGCCTTTTCATTAGCTCTAAAGTTGATGAGCTGTTTCCATCCTGTTCTGCAGGAGTACAAAGCCTGTAACCTGGAGGCTTGCCCTGAAGTTCGTCGTAACACCCCCTGGACCCAGTGGATGCCCGTCAATGTAAGCCAAGACGGGTCACGGCAGGAGCAGAGATTCAGGTACACATGCCGGGCACTTCTGCCGGACCCCCAGCAGCTCCAGCTGGGCAGGAAGAAGGTGGAGACCCGTTTCTGCCCCAACGACGGGTCTGGAGCTTGCCAGACTGACTGTGAGTACTGGAAATAAGCTGGGAGATGTGGAAAAGCGAGTTTAACAACTTAGGGAAACTAGAAATGTTGCCATATTTTCTGTTTGTAAGTCACAGCAGATGTGCTTGATTGTAAATGTGCAAACACAGCTGTTGCTGTGATTACCTGCTAGAATGCAGGTGTACCTGGATTCCACAGGGAGGGTAAGCGGGGGTAAATTTTTTAAGGTTTGAATCATTTTTGTGAAGTTTTTCGACTCCATACAGCAGTCGTACACACGCTATCTGCCTAGAGCTGTATCTGTCTGAGCTTTTATCAGCACTGCTGGTGGCATATCTCCCAGTATGCCACGCTAAACACAGCTGGTTTCCTGTCTGTGGACATCAGTCAGCAGATTGATTAAACATCATTGAACTGTTGTGGGGAAGCAGATGTCCTCTTCCTTCATCCCTCAGAGTCATCTAAGCTTTTGTTTTTTTTCTCTTCTCCCTCATAGAATCTGGATTGTATCACCCTTTGGGTATTTACTCCAAAATAAGTAAAGCTGAGGAAGTGGGAAATGTCATTGTTTTTCGCAGCTTGTGTGACTGCTCTCAAGTTGTCATCCTCAGAAAAGAAAATCTTAATGAAATGTTTCTGGTGGCCTCATTTAAAAGCCTCAGGAAGCGCTTCTGATTCATATGTAAATAATTTGCAATTGTGGGTATACCAACTGTATGTGTGTGTCAGCGTACAGGGAAATCTAGCTCATTTTGTGCCTGCATTGTACCTCGCTAATTGTTGTTTCATAACAGGCTGGCTGCTGAGCTTAGCAATAAAACCATACAATAGCGTGTCTCCGATTTGAATTCAGAGAAAATTTCTGACTCGTTCAGCAGATTGTGGCAGATGTTGTGATCGACTTGTATATTTTTTTAGTGTAATTTGTTTCCCTTGTTTGGATTCTAAGATAGAGAACAAAATGTGTTTTATATTTGTTGCCAGCTTTGGTTGAAGACTTAATGAAGACAAGTGTCCGAACTTCATCCCAGCCACAAGGTGCCCGATGGGGATCCTGGGAAACGTGGTCCAGCTGTTCCCAGCAGTGCTCCAGAGGCTTCCGAACTCGGAAACGCAGCTGCTTGACGATAGAAGGGAGGATCAACCCCAGCGCCTGTGTGGGATCGCCGGTGGAGTATCAGGACTGCAACACTCAACCGTGTCCAGGTAACAGAGAGCTTCTAGTGCACTGTACCTCACAGACTGTACATAAATGGTGGACACAACCACAGTGACATTACCAGCTGGACACTGAGGTCCCATTAAGCATTAAGCCTAGAGCTGATGTTGATTGGGTGGTGGATCTGACTGCAGAACTGTGGTCACTGCATGCTCACGTGTTAGCGGCTAACAATCATTAGGTACCCACATCCTAAAGCATGCATACATTGATTTCCTGTCTGTCTTTATTCTAGTGGGGACGATCGTTTACAAGATGAATGTATGTTGTATGTCTCATTTATTGTTGTGTTTCATTAAATAATCAATCATTAAATCATTAATTAATTCAGTATATAAATAATTGAATATTCATTCATTTAATTGAATTTAATAATTCTTTTTTTCCAATTTTAATTTATTAATGGCACATTTGATTTATTATTTAATGATATATTTATTTAATTCGTTTTGGTACTCATGGCCCTCCGCAATAGACCTCTGCACAGTTAGACTTTTTGCTACTATATGAATCTCCCCCTGGTGGCCAGTGGAAAAAAATGCCAATTAAAAACACTTGTGCACTGAGGTCACAGCTACATGAAACTGTTATATACCATCATTAGCTTGCATTACATTGTGTTACATTATTATGGGGTTTTCTTCTAAATCTAGTGAATGGAGCCTGGTCTTGCTGGTCTGCCTGGTCCCAGTGCACGTCCAGCTGTGGAGGCGGGCACTACCAGAGGACTCGGACATGCAGCAGCCCACCCCCTGCCAACGGAGGAGATATCTGCATAGGCCTGCATACTGAAGAGGCCCTTTGTAATATACACGCCTGTGAGGGTATGAAGGGATATGTGAAGCCGCACTATGGAAGGTTTCAGACAAACCAAAGATGTGTAATGGTCACAGATGGATCAGTTGAACATATTACATCACTAGCAGATTTTGTCTGTGTCTAGGTTTGAAGACAAAAGCTTTCTAACTGAAGTGAAGATGAGTAAATTATGGTACAGATATTATCAGCAGTTATAATATGAATTTCTGTGTCTTAGGGGGGGATTCACTACAAAGGACTGCAGTTAATCTGATTTGAACATTAATGTTGTGAAGTTAAAGATAAAAGTCAGCTTATAACTTTCTTACAAACAACCCCTTTATCCAAATTTCTAAATTTTTAAAAATTCATTACAATTATTACACCATTAAAAATACTCTAGATTCTCTCAGTCTATCTAGATTAAATAACTGCTTCTTCTTTGGCCACTGATGGGAAATCTCCCCCACACGGGCCAATCAATATTTGTGATGAGAAGGAAAACAATGTGGCCGTTGGAGCCTCTCCCAGCATGCGTCGTCTGAAGGTCGGAGAAGGAACGGAAAAACAGTTAATGAAATAGCTCCAAATTTCCCTATCGACGTGAATTTGGATGCGAGCAGCTTCTTGTATATCTTTATTCCCTTGGACTTTGAAAAGAAGAAAAAAAATGCAGAGACACGGGAGGCAAATCGGTGTAATCAACTCCTCGTCCATTTTAGGCTTTTGTTCGCGAAACAAAGCGATCCCGGGAGGCACACAAGGTTGCTGACTGATGATGATGACCATTGCACTGATGCACTGTGGCCAGAACTCGTCAGGCTGCACTCTTGGTGACTTACCACACAGTTCCTCTCCTTGCAGAGGAGGTTGAGTTTGTTGGTGATTGGAAAAATGCTCATTTATTTTCCCGTTTCTCATTTGGACGTTTGTCGTTTTCCCTGATTCCTGTGTTTGCAGGTTGGGGTGAATGGACAGAGTGGGGGGACTGTGACGACGAGGGCCTGCAGCATCGCACCCGCCGCTGCGATGAGAACCAAGAGGCTGAGGTCAGTCTCTGCCAGGGCAACGTCACCCAGTCTAGGCCGTGCCAGCCTCACGAGGTGCCGGGTAAGCGCATGATCGCACATGTAAACAGGACCGCTGCAGACTGTTGCAGATATAAGCTGGAAAAATTAACTTGAATGAAAAGTTTAATCAGGCACGCTAAATGCTGACTTGTTCACTCTGCATTTGGAGAAAATTAAAAAGATGAATTAGCGGAGATGTCAGCAGCGTGCCTACCTCGAGAACAGGGAAGGCTTTGTGAGAAATTAACTACTTTTGTCTTGTTTGATCTCTCGGAGCTGCTGTGATTTTCTTTTTTCTTCTTCTCTACATTGATGGCTTTTTTTTTTTTTTCATTTCTCTTTCTCTGCAGTCATTTTGCCCGGTCAGGAGGACCAGAGCTGTGGAAGTGAGTGAAAACAACTGATGTCTTTCTGTTCACTCTCCCCCAAATAATTACACATTGTTCCCAGCTTACACACATACACACCTCCTGCGCTCTTCAATTCCCAGCATGAAATATCTGCAGGGTTTCCTGCTTTTCTTCCAGCGTTGCATCCAAACCAAATCAGTATCTCCTCGGTTTAATTGGAGGATGTAGCAACAACTAGCCATTCTTGTAAAAGTTATTGGCTTTCTTCTTCTCCTGATGTGTACCACACAGTTGGTACCATATTGACTTTTGTTTGTGGCACGGGATTGGCTGAAAATGTGGAATCGATATTGGTCCCATTCAGGTAGTGACATGAACTTTGAGTTGCTTTTAGTTCCTCGCTTTCTTTCCCTTCTAACAAAAGCTCAAATTTTTTACACCACCTTCTAGACAGACTATTTTCTATTACAGTGAAAATTTTACCTCAAAAGTGTTGCAAATGCATACGACATGACCCACGAGCACGAGAAATTTCACACTGCCAGCTCTTCACAGATCCACAAATATAAGCTGCGTTCAAGTGGAAGTGGAAAACTAGGAAATATAAATTCTGTATATTTTGAATATCAATATAATCCTGGTCAATGTGTTCTCGAATTTGGAAGGAAGGAAGCCTTTTTGCAAGAGAAAATGATACACAGCTGTTTGATCCTGTGTGGTCAAACAGCTTATTTGCGTCTGGATCAGACGCAAATAAGCTGTGCACACAAATAGTTACACACAAATTGCACACATTCGTAAACTTAGTTTATGCTTGCGGATCATATCGTGTGCATTTGTAACATTTTGAGGCAAACTTCACTTAAAACTTCATCAGTGTTATTTAGTGTCCTCGATTGTTTGTCATCTCAGCCTATCATTACTAGAGATGGCACGATACCACTTTTTTATGTCCGATACCGATACCGATATCATAAATTTGGATATCTGCCGATACCGATATGAATCCGATATAATGTTTTTTAATCAACAAAACTGTTTTTTAAAATATCTTGCTGCATTTTGCAAGTCTGCAAGTTCATACTCAAGTTTAAAACAACAACTACACTAAAGCTATTCTGTTATACCTGTATACAAAAAAAATATTTCATAGTTCAGCAATACTGATCAATCTAATAAACTTAAACCTACACCATCCTCACTATTCTGGTATTTTAAAGAGTACTTAGCGTAAATATTAAGCAACCTAACTAATAGGGTTCCAACTCCCAGCAACAACAAAAATAAATAAATAAAAAATAGGGAACCACCCCTCACGCTCCACCTTATGATGCTTAATCGACGTAATCAACCTTAATTTGATGAAGTGTGAAAAAAATGCACAGAAATCAATTATTTTTCAAGAAATATTAAATAGATTCAACATCTTTCTTCAACAAAATTGCAGACTGCACAGATGGTACCTTCCCAAAGGAAAAAGTACTATAGCTTACTAGGGTATATATATTAGACTTAATAGTCACTATATACAGTAATTGACTTCTATTCATTTTACATCAAATTAAAACTTTGGGTGTCAGATAATTATTTATTAAAAGCTCGACATTTTAAATGAGAATAAGAAAGAAAAGTATGTCTTTGTGCCCCCTTTTCCCAGTTAATGCCCTATCGGCCCCCCTGGCTAAACTTTGCTAGATCCGCCCCTGCACAGTTACCAGCGTCAGCTACGTAGAAAAAGATCCTCGAGTAGAAAGTAATATTAAATAAATTCTAACAATAGCTGATCAAGCTTAAACGTGCTGCTGTTGTTCAGCCACTGGTTTCCTCTTTCTGGTGCAAAGTGGGCCAAAAGCAAACCAGAGACACGGACTCGCGACAGAAAAGCCGATCAGCTGATCGTTAAGCAGTTTCATGATTGAAGTAGCAGCCGGAGAGCGAGAGGCAGTCGCTTGTTAAGATTAACGCAGGAATGCTTTACAAACATTCAGAGATGGACTTACACACTTGCTTTACTTCTCTCGGGATAACTTTGTCGGAGATGAAATGCCGGGTTGCTAGCGAAGCTCCAAATGCTATCCAGACCACCGACAGGTCCCGCATGCCACAGCCGCTCTATCACGTGACCACACTGCTCCGACGTGCTAACGTTCTGAGGTGAGTTACGGCGTGTTGCAAGTTTTGTGAGGTGTTTTCGTGATATTTAATGGATCGGATTACATTTTTTATTTTTCTCCGATATCCGATCCAGTAATTTAGGTCAGTATCGGACCGATACCGATACGTAATATCGGATCGGTCCATCTCTAATCATTACCCATCCCCTTACAAGGCTACATTTCTCACTGGTTTAACAATGGCTCTGTTTCTGTGCTCTTCCTTCCCCGCCTCCCTGTGTACAGCCTTTACCTTGTTCCAGCTGGCAGCTGTGGGCTTAGCCAGTTTCTTTGCAGCAGCCCTCCTGTCAGCTCTGGCCTTCACATACTGTCACCACCTGAACCGACCATCGGCAGAGTCAGCGGTAATCCACCCGAGCACACCAAACCACCTCACTTA
This sequence comes from Maylandia zebra, assembly GCF_041146795.1. Classification (NCBI taxonomy): domain Eukaryota; kingdom Metazoa; phylum Chordata; class Actinopteri; order Cichliformes; family Cichlidae; genus Maylandia; species Maylandia zebra. The sequence goes on along the minus strand of NC_135188.1, from coordinate 42,002,089 downwards.
CAACAAGCAGGGCAACGCCACGCCAAAGAATGAGAAGTACATCCCCATGGAGTTCAAGGTGGGCTTGTAATTACTTTAAATACATTTCTAAATGGTTGATAGACTCTAAAGGTTTTTAAGTGAGGATTTTTATAAAACACGGTTTGCCATTTTGTAGATGCTGAACAAGAACAACATTCATGTCAACGATGAGACATGCAACCATTTCCCCTCTCCGGTGCCCTCAGGCAATATGTTTGCCACCACCTACTACCCTTCCAGTTTGAGCAAGTACGACTTCCATCCAGACTCGCCCTGCAGGACCTACATGCACAGCTGAGAGGAGGCCGGGCTTCAGCCAACAAACTCATCCACCACAATGTGCTCATCATTCAGAAATCAGAGCAAAGTCTTAAATAGTCTTAAGGTAAATACCAAAATGATTTCTATTAGAGTTATTCATGAAATACCCAAATATTTGGCCATGCAAGTCATTTTGGTTTTGGACTATTTCTTTGCTTTAAAGCAGTTCCAGCTGTGTGTCACAACTCAATATCATTTTTGACCACAGCGCTGAGATTATAAAGATTTCGAGTATAAATCACTCAGATGTAAAATTCCTGTTTAAAAAATCTGACCCGTCTGCGCACCATCTCCCTGCACGATTTGTCATTTTACCCTAACAAGAATAAATGTCTGCCAGCCCAAAAACCCCGCAGTCAGTCAACGTGGACTGTGTGGTGCTGTAACTAGGGAAGATTGAATTTATTAATCCCAGATTTGGGGACTAATAATCTTCAAAATAAGGTCAATTGTGTAAATATAAAGGAAGAAGCAAAACAAAGGTGATCCCAAATTACAGTTCACATATAAAGAAGCGCTACTGAGAGCACATCGTGAGTGTCTTTTTAGTTTTCCGCATCTATAGGAAGTTCTTTAAATTCTTATATTTTGACGGTACTTTCAGTATCCCACAAAAGCCGGCAGCCTTTTCGTTTCCTCCCTTTCTTCACCATGTAGCTGCCTGTTTTCTTAGAGCCAGAATGAGAGGTGACTGGTTTACTGATTGCAGAGACTATGAGCCAGTAACCAAGAACGAGCTGTGGGTGGTCCGATCGATCCGGCCCTTGTTTCAGATGTTGTGCGTGCATCTGTTCGTGAGCCACAGTGCATCAACTTTTACCTCCCAGAGGAGGACTTGTTTTGTTTTGTTTTTTAAGGCTCGTTTGTTCTCTGATGAAACCACCATCTACAGGGATCCCCCCCGTCTACTCACTTCACCCTCCCTGAAGTGCCCTGGTCATGCTCAGGGTGCCAGAAAGCAGAACCCAAACCTCCAGGGCTTGAACTCCGCTGACATTGTGTGTAACTGGATCCACTGGACTCTTTTGCAAAGACTGATTTCCATGATAAAAAAACAGATCCATGAAATGATGGGTATTAAGGAACATCTCCACTCTGAATAAAGCTAAGAAATAAACAGACTCGCAGCTTATTCGCTTTAATTTTCATACTTAGCTGGCAAAACGATGGACAGCAATCCTGAAGAGGACATTTTTGACACGCTTGACTTCGTACTGTACATTGGTAAAAAAAAAGAAAAGAAGAAAATGCATGTTTGCCAACTTTTCTATCAGCAGAATGAACAAATTATTTTAGGGGTGTTCACAGATTCATGCTGATTCAGCTATGGAAAAATATGGGGGCGTACCGCCCCGATTTTACAAGGCTACTGTTCAAAAATCACCAAAAACAATACAGCTGTTCATGTATATTTCAACAGAATGTGAATAATTCATTATCAGTGTTAGACTTTTCAAATGAATATTAATTTCATGCAACAAAATGTAACTTTTTTGTGATTAACTTGCTTATGGTGGCTACAATTTTTGTTTTTATTTAATAGCACATACTGAAGTGACTGGGAAACAACTGCTGCCCCCAAAAAATACAAAAATGTTTTGGTTTATGTTTTGGTTCTGCACAAATTTAAAATGTAAAACTTTAAGATGATAAAATGTGCTTAAACGTTGGTGTTTTCCATTGAGGAAGACAGCGTAGAAAATAACTGGTTTCTCCCTGCACGTCTCTTAATTCAAAATTGATCAAATTTTGAAGCTGCTGAAGTTCAAACTGAGCAACAGAATGATGAAGAACGATGAAGACAACAGTAACTCAAACCAAGTACGCAGATGAGCATAGGCTACAGCAGCAGAATACCACACTGGATGTCAGTCCTGTCAGCTAAGAACAGAAAACTGAGGCTACAATTAACACAAGCTCACCAAAATTGGGTAATAGATGGGAAAAATGTTGCCTGATCTGACAAATCTCAATTTGTATTGTAACATTCAGACGGCAGGGTCAGAATTTACCTTTAATCAAACCTCAGCAGGTAGCAGAATTGTGTGGGGAACATTTTTTTAATATAGTCTTTTGCTTAAACTCCGCCTGAGTAATGTTGCTGACCATGTTCATCCCTTCATCGCTACACTGTACCCATCAATCTCTGAAGAATGCTTCCAGCTCCTTTGTGAGTCTATGCCACAAGGAATTATGACAGTTATGAAGGCAAAAGGGAGTCAAAGTTATTACTAGTAAGGTGTATCTAATGAAGTGGCCGGTGAGTGTAACTTAAGTTTCGTCTCGTGATGGCGTGTCTCATTACTTGGACAACATTGCACACACTTGTATAAATGTGTTTTTCAGCTATTTGTTGCTTATTTCTTCAAATGGTGGGTAATTTTTCTTACAATGTGCCATTTTTTACATAATATAAAATATAATGTAATACATTTCCTGGGGAAATTATTAGGTAAATAAATAGGGGCATCTTTGGCACGGTTACTCGGTTAATTTTCCACTGTTAGGAACATGGAAACAAAATCGTTGCTTTTAGCTGAAAAAGCTGTTAATGTAACTGGATTGGAGGTGCACTGGTTGATCACTGGCTCTAGTTTCCTGATGATTTGTGCCAGATTCTGTTTTGATTTGCCGAAAAAGCCCAACCTCAAACTCTACTGCTGAAAATTTCCCACATAAAAGTCACTGTGAGAGGAAATTGAAAAATGTGTTGGCTTCTAGTAATACCAAAAACACTTTGCACCCTTAACCTCTAAATCATAACAAATTTGAACCGAATTGTATATTTTTATTTTAAAACAAATAAACTTTACAATAAAGTAAAGTGATTTTTTTTGGTGTTAAATCCAAGCCCTGTGTTGTTAATGATAAAACGTATATTGCATATTTTGTGTCTCTAATTTGTAAATACCAAGAAGTGAATGCACCAGTTTCTCAGCATTTTTACACAGCATGAAACAAAAAGCCCCGATAGTACAATATGTGTGTTTATATACATGTAACTGCATGTACTGACATTCTTTCATGAATATACAGTCCATGTTTGTGTAAAGTGTACAAATGTTTGAATGTATTTAACCAAGAAAGTGGAAATGTCTTTTTAAAAACGGTGTTCCTACCCTGTCTGCGGCAGAGAAAGTGAGTTTTGTATTTAAAGGCCACTTTGGTGTCAAATCAGATTCACACTGGACACAATTTATCCTCATATTTTAAGAAAAATCCCCAAAATGGATTTGTTTTGCTCCCAAAAACGCTTGTGTTAAATATGATTGATGTGACTTAACACTGCCTTTTGGACACTGTGAACTTTTGCTACTCTATATTTTTCTATAATGTACACTGAAAAAAACAATGAAGATGACAAAAATACATTTTGGTGCCAATAGTTTGATTGTCATTGCTTTTTTTCCCCTCACATCACCAGCAGGTAAAAATTGAATAACAGTACTGCTATATGGTGACGACCACACCATTTATTGAAAAATATATCAAATAAGTGCAAAAAATCTTTCAAATTCATGATGAAATCTGCTCGTTTTGGACTACAAATGTCTTCTTTTAAAACGGAGACAATGGATTTTAGGATTTTTAAGGATGAGGAAGTAAAAATTGCAAATGCCTAGTACGCCTTGCAGACAACAAGATCAGGAATGTGCAGTTTTAAGACTCTTTATGCCGTTCTATTCAGTTCAAAAAGATCAAATGAACTATTTTATTCAATCGATCTTTCTGATTGATTTAATATCTTGGATGTTTCTACACCACTCTGCAGTATGCTGACTTTACAGCTATCTGCAAATAGACTAAAGACTGAGCTGATACAGCAAAGTTGAATAGAGCACAAGGCAACATAGGCTGGAGCTTTAAGTTTAGAGGTTAGAGGATGTGCTGAATGCCCAACAGATCAGGAGAAATATGATGCCCACACTAGCCTTGCTTCTGAGTAAGATTACGTCCAGGCAGTTGTACCCGAGGATACGAGGTCAAACTGGAGAAACTGACCATGATGATGACATATTTTGCAATTTTAAATCACAGATATTGGAATTTGGGGGGGAAAACTGCACAAAGGATTTAACTGTAATAAGATTTATTTTGTGTATTAAACCAAAATCAATATTTCCAGCTGAGGTGAGGAGAACCACTGAAATGTCAGCACTTTGGTTTCTAAAAATGATTGTTTCTTCAGCTGTGAATGTTATTAGGAAAAATGCTGCTGTCAGAGTGCCAGGCCAAACGCTGAGAAAGCAGAACCAGGCAGTCTCTATGTGTCCCGCTGTATTAGACCCTCTGAAGTGGTTGATTTTGGTAAATTTTGGTACCTAAAAAGAGTCATGCACCCCCGCCCACCCCCTCACACTTTACCTCATTTGTAGGGACAAACTGGGGCCACAGCCCTGCACAGTTAGAGGTAAGACTAAGTGATGAGCAAGCACAGCTACTTTGTTTTCTTTCTGATGTCACACAAAATCACTCCAACTCCAAGCATGGGCTTGAGCAAATAAATATAAGCTTAAATAAGAGAGGACAGTCATGAAAACAGTGTGACATCACTATCCAGCCCCCAAAATAGACTAGAAATAAAACAAATGGGCTCAAAGGCATAAAAATAATTGCTGATATAGCTTTTCTGTGCACTCAGGTGTTATTCCCTGCAAGTCGTTTGACTGCAAAAGGTCACAAGGTGTTCTTCTTTTAGCGACTTCACTGCCTCCACTTCCCTCATGTCTTTAATATTTGACGTTGTTTGAGAGCAGACGAGCTTACAGGTAAGTCAAAATGGCAACTTTACCATTTTGTATACCGGGGTGAATATGTTTCTATCTTTGCAGGTCAACAGAGTATAACTGATAAATAATACAAACAGCAGGAGCAGGTGGAGAAGGGAGGGAAGGTGCAGGTGCCAGTAAAGCTGAAAACATTATCTGCACTATGTCCTCCGTTTGTTTACTTACTCACGTTACTAATCTGTTAAAGAAGCAGACTTTTACTTTGAAATCTTTTTAGAATGGGCAATTTGAAATCATCTAAGCTTTTGACTAAAGCTTTGATTAAATATCTGGCACCAGTATATTCACAGTGCAACTTAACCGGCTCTACAGTTTTGGGCATGTTACTGGACTAATCAAGCATAACGTTTCATCACTGAAAGTAATTCTTCTGTTCATGAATGCAAGTAAATGACTGTAATTTGGCAAGTAAATAAAAAATAATAATAATAATAATAATAATAATATGCTTTACCTTTTTCTTAAAACAGTAGATTTGTAAATTCATGGATAACAATTAATAAATTTTAGCCTTTGGTAATTAACCAGTAACTACCAGCACTGTTACTCTGACTGTTAATAACTTCAGTGACATAATTTCATTTAATGTGGTAAATTGGTGGCATTACCCATTACAGTACTGGATAACACTGTATAATAATGTCACATTATTAAGCATTAGCAGGTGCTTAATTTATCATTTATATGTTATTACGCCTCCAGTGTGTTTCATTTATAAATACAGATATGTTTATAAATATATCTGTATTTACAAATGGCATACTAAGGAGGAGTAATGATATATAAATGATGAGCACTTTATAATACCTTAATAATGCTTAATAGTGTGACATTGTTATCTACCTAGCACTTCTGTAAATAGTACTATTATTACTACCTTTACTTCGAGCACTTGAACGTTATTTTTTATGGCATACTTTTGCTGTAAATGTACACAGGGAGACAGTGTGAAATGTACTTGGCATCCTTTGGTACTCATGTGAACAATTAGAATATGCAATGTCAAAAAAAGTAGCGCTAACTCAATAAACAGGATGCACAACACTCTGCATGCCTTCATAATGGTGATTTATGCAGAATGTGGTCTTGGGATAGTCACTGCTGAAGAGCTCTTGATTAGTGACAAATTTCAAAAGCTAAAATTTCAAAGCTGCAGTCGGGTCTGTTGCTTGCCCACCGCTAATTTACCGCGGCCTTTGTGGGATTATTGCTTCTGTAAGATAAAAGGCGCTGCAAGGCCGAGTTCTTAGAAATCCTGCTTTCTGTGACTGAGGCTGTAATCCTGTTTGTGCTTCCCACTGTAAGAGCAGTGCTGCTGGATCATGGCAGTAACAGCTACGTCTGCTGTTGGAGAAGCCACACCTTCCTGCCCCAAAGTACATGACACATGATTAAAAGTGTGGAAGGAAAAATCTTTAAAACACGTAATACGCAACGATGTTTTCTACATGTGCGTGCTTTTTGTGCACATTAAATAAATTCATGGTGTTTCTATGCTTGCCAGGATAAACACCTGCCTGTTTGAATACATACATGCACTTACATATGCTGTTTTTATTAAATATATTAAATCATTTAATAACTATTTACAAAAGGCACCAACCGCTGATTAGCTCACATTTTTAATAAAAGACCAGCGTCTACCCATCAAGTCCCAAATGCTTTACTTCACATCACTGCCCCGAATAGATGGCACTCCAGTGTTTGTTGTTCACAGTCCAGTGAGCAGTTCTGCTCTGCTGTCTGAGAGTTTAATCTGCTGCTAACAAAACGCCGGGTCACCAAAATAGTCAACCCTCACGCAGCATATTAATTTATTTATTCATGTGAATTTCTGTTTCCACCCCTTCCCATTTAGGAGCAGGAAAAGAAGAGTGTAGAGTCCATAAATATTTCACAGTACAAAGAAGATGAACTGCGCTCACTAGTCACTTTATTAGGTACAGCTGTTTGTCTAATCAGTCTCTTTACACAATCTCACCAAAACTGAACAATAAAGACTCGAAAAAAGTTCAGTAAACAATGTGAAAGCAACTTTTCTTGGAACATTTTGGGTCCTTTAGGGCCCTTTAATACCAAATGATAATGATTTAAACCTACCTGAGTATTGTTACTAACCATGTTTGTCACTTCATGATCACAGTGTACTCATTTTCTGATGGCTTCCAGCAGGATAACACATCATCATAAGCTCAATAATCGTGGTCATGTTTCTTAAACTAACCACGATCTCAGTCTAATAAAGCATCTTTGGGATGTGCTGCAACAGGAGATTTGCATGATGGATGTGCAGCCAACAAATCTCCAGCAACTGTGTGACAGTATCACGTCGACATGGACCAAAATCTCGGAGAAATGTTTCCAGCACCCTGTTGAATCAATAATGTGAAGAATTAAGGTAGTTCTGAATGCAACAGGGGCCCAACCCAGTACTGAGAAGGTGTAACTAATAAAGTAGCTGTGCAGTATTTATTCACAAAGGTGTTGTCACTCACTGTTTGCACCTAGTTGGTCCCTGATTTAATAACTTTGAAGGGTTTTTTTGTTGCCAGATATCATTTCTTGTTTGCTCATTTAGTTAATAAGCAGCAGACCCTAACCCATAGTTTCAGTCACAGACATATGCAAGCAGTTTAATAATTTAAAGTGTGAAATCCACCTTTGACATTTACTCATGGAGCTTTTTCCAAATCTTACATAAATACATTAAAATGTAACCACGATTGAGTCTCTGTAAGAGAGCTGGTTGTCTTTACATCCCATAATACAATCCATATTATCCCAACTTGAAGCAAAAACAACTTAATCTGTCCACTTTAAAGCCAGTTAATCTGCTATGTTCACTTGTTTGAAGGTTTCTCTGATCAAAGTGCCTCAGAACATAAATCAGTGTATCAAAGTATTTTTTGTTTTTTTCAATATATGAAAAAAAAGTGCCACGCACTGACACACAGAGGAACATTAGCAATACCTTTATTTTTTTGTTTTTGCCTCCGGGACACTATACATCACATGCTTCCTCTGCAGAAGCCAAAAATAAAGTTTCTGCTTAGATTTTGTTATCCTTGCCAGCGGACCGTTATGTTTTCATCCAGGCTTCATGCGATGCACGCCTGCAGATACAAGAGATCGCGTGAGAGAAGAGATGTGTTATTGACCAGGTGAGTGCAGAGGCATTCAGGTACCTTGGAGGAAAAAAAACAAACAACAGATAAGAACCACTCAGTGTCTCAGAGGGCTGACTAATGGAGGAGCTGGCTTGCGCTATAACATGTTCTTTGTTAAAGCTGAAGCTTCTCTGCAGATACAAGTAAAACATACTGCATGCATCTGTTGTGACATTTTGCTAGAAAATTATTTTAAATGATCTAATAACAACATAAACTCAATTATCTTATGAAAAAAGAAAATGTTGCAGATCTACTCTCAAAATTTTACAGCCAAAAAGCGTTTGGCACAATTCTCAGTTGGAAAACTGTGATCTTTATTTGCAGTTAGACAAACTGAACCAAGAGCTCTTCTAGTAAATTAAAATGTGTTTTTGCAGTTTCAGATGCAGGACAGTCCATCAAATTGATTGTGACCACTTCATTGACTTAAAACTGATGTGTGCTGTAATTTACTGACTCACCGTGAAGTTATAGAACCACACGGATTTCTCCCAAAGATCGGGTTATGTGACAGATAGTAATATTACTGCTTTTGACCAATCAGCAGTGGCTTGAACAATGTCAAACTTCTGTGTTATTCCAGAATTCCAGTTTTTCCACATCACCTGCTCCCACACTTGTGCTCATAACATCAAAACTAATCATGGTAAATTGAGACCAATGCAGTGTGTTCGATAGTTGTTCTAAATGTTGTTGTTTCTCTTGGATATTTAGGCATTAGTGAAATTTGTGGCACAAAAATGGTGGCATGATATTTGATCATACACCCTGTTCATGTAAAACTAGCACAAATGATGCTAAGCATCAGCATTTAAGACACTGTGAGTACCAGTGAAATAACTTAAATCTTTTAAAAAAAAAAAAGTATAAATGATCAGGATTTTGATTGCAAAAGCTGCCACACAGGACAGGCTAGAAAGAAAGACAGAAAGAAAGAAAGAAAGAAAGAAAGAAAGAAAGAAAGAAAGAAAGAAAGAAAGAAAGAAAGAAAGAAAGAAAGAAAGACATTCAAAGAGAGTGACACAGTCTGGAAGCCTGGAATAGGTAGGAAACAAACGATTTCAAGGACTGGAAAGAAAACTGGTGAGAGATGTGTCTAAAGACAGAACAAGTGTCAGGACACCAGCGAATGACTTAGCAAAGTTGGGAATTATAGTCTTGAAGAAATAAAAAAAATCACTAGAACCCTGTACAGGAGTGGACTGCGAGGTTTCAGACCAAGAAAAACCTTCAAGCCAGATTGAAGTATGCAAAGATATACAACAAGGAGAAAGAGAATGGGCTGAGATTGCTCTGAGACAACACATTACACAGCTAACCGTTAGCATCAGGGGGGTTAATAATAATTTTGATCCTGGTAGTTTTTGATTTTTGTGAAATTATTTTGTTTCTGTGTGCAAATTAAAATAATATAAGCATCCAAAATATAACAGGAATGTCTGGAAAAGCTCTGCTCTAATTAACAGCACTTTGTAAATACTTAAAGAAATTACATTTTTATTGGGGCCTAGTGCTTTGTCTGTACATCTGTGGTGTATACAGTAAAAGAAATGTCATTTCATGTACCCGATGCACTAACTCAAATGGACAGTGGTGAAAACATACTTCAGTTGTGCCCCTGAACCTACTGGTGGGTCCAATAAACAGTGTTCGGTCCTTGTTACGGTCCCTTTGATTATACTGCCATCTGCTGAGCAAAACGTGAAACAACATGAAAGTGGGGTTTGCAGAGAATATGAATAGTTGGTATTAGCTCAACATTAATATGTCGATAACATACACAGTTCCTTTCTAAGTTCTCACAATCCCAAGTCTTTCTTGGGACTGAATAAAAACCCCTACTAACCTGATTTATTTGTTCAGATTTTTCCTGAAGGCTAGTCCACGTTTCTGCATAGGTGTACTGTCTGCGAGTCTATATTTGGGGAGGGTAAATCGCCCCCTATAAGCATACATGCCACATATCACTGATGCCTGCTTACAGTACAGGCAGGTATCAGTTTGGTGATGCAGAAATGAAACAAAGAAATGGAAACTTACCTGTTTTCTTGTTACATAAAAATGATTTTAATAAGCCAAACGCTTGTTGGAAGAGCTGATGAGACAACAAACGAACTCATCACTGGAGGGAAATAAAAAGAATCTCTTGGCAACCGTTTAGTATAATGAGAACTGCAGAAGCTGAAACAGCCAAGAGCTAGATCCAAAGCTAAAGGTAATCATGACGGACAGCAGAAAAGAAAGACACTGTTATATGTAGAATTATTATTGGGGTTATTAATTTTATGACAGGGGTGCACCTAAATTAGACATAACAATAGCTTCATCAACCTTGAGTATCCCCCCCCCCCCCCACACACACACACACACACACGGGAACACAATATATATATATAAAGGTCCCTCAGTTTAAGTGTCAGAGAATTTTTTTTTACTTTTTTATTTTAAAGGTTCACAAGACTTAACGTTTGAAGTGTGCCGAGAAGAAGAAATCTTTCTGTTTTTGTAGAGGTGTAGCCTCTAAAATAGCAGTGCATATGAAGCTCATTTACTCTCAGTGGTTTTTAAATTGTTTTAAATTTTGTTTACTATTTTGAACACACATGAATACACGTGAAAACAAGATAAAACAAGACAAAATAGGATGTTATATGTATTCTTCATTATCACACTTCAGCAACAGCAGTGGTTTTTTTTAATAAACTGCCGAATAAATGTGTCAGGGGCTGTTAGGGCTTTGAGCTTAAATTAGCTCCCTGTTATGTTTAAAATAGTCACCTGAGGCGTTTTAAATGGTAACACCCCCCTCCTCTGCTTCTAAAATAGGTCCGTCCATCATCAGGGCGCATCTGGTTTTGAGTGGCTCGAGCGGCTGCAGTGTGTCTGATTTAGCTCCCGGCGCGCGCGGCAGGAACAAGCAGCGGGAACACCTGTCTCGTGACGAGCGCTCATGTTCTCCTGTGTGGCGTGAAACTGGAGCACGCAGCCCGGAACCCGCCGCCCCTCCGCTGGGCTGGACCAGAGCAGCCAGCCCTCTGGACCGATGTCCTGGCCGAAATGTCCCGGCACATCTACATACGAAACAAGATTGGCGAGGGCATCCAAGCGCCCATCTTTCAGGTAGGTCAGGTGTCTTCAAGGCTGCTAGTTACAGTTGCGGAGGCTACATTTTAATTTAAAAGTGAAGAAAAAGTCTTTTAAATTTAATTAAAATAAAAATGTAACCAGAATAATTCTGTAGCTCAGTCCACTACAAGCGTTATGGTGACAGCAAAAGGTAGCTTTGTTTTAAAAAGAAAAACAACCCCCCGCTGTAATACATTATGAATATAGGCTTTAAAATACCTAACTGTACTGTTTTAGTATTTAAATATCTATGAGACTGTTGACACAAAACAAAGCATAGATGGTCAACTCTTTATTTTTATTTTAACTTTGTGTTTTGCAATGCACATCTTTCCACCTTTATACTCTCTAGGTGACAGTATAGTTTAGATATTAAGAACAATAAGTGAACTGTGTGTTGGGGAATAACAGATCAGTGATGTTTTACTTAATAAAAGTTTTATTTTTTGAGTGGACTTTAGTTCTACTTAATAAACTACATTATTTGGAAATCTCGCTTTCATAATGGTTTTATTGACTTACTGATTCACCTCAACGTAATTATTTTGAGCCTTTACACATGCTTTCTTCCTTGCCCATGCTTTTCTACTTAATGACTTTCTTCCTTGTTTATTTATGAATCAAAGCATTACAGAACAGATAGAAAAGACATAGTCATACCAGTGTGTCAGCATTTCAGTGGCTTCAGTTTAAGGTGCATTCCACTTGATGTTTAAAAGTCATGCTTTTATTACAGCTTTTTGCAGTTTCAGCTCACAGAAATGCCTTACTTGCCTTGCATCTATAAAGAACATAAGACTGGCCTAAGCTTTCTAACAGTGCATCTATTTTAATAGCTGTGGTAGATATAAAGGGAAGGAAGTGCATCAGTCCCCCGATATCAGCCCCCTGCTAGATAGCTGATAATTTATTTTTCTCCAGTTTGATCAATCTTTACTGTGTGTAATAATAGCGGGTCAGTTCTTGGCTTTGGGCTCTTAGCTTGAAAGTGAGAGGCAGAAGAGGGATGGTGACCCAGATTAATGGCCCTGTTTTATAAATTCAGGGAAGTAGGCTCTGACTTTTTAATGGTGACATTGTCATTAACTCTGGAGATTTGAACAGAAATGGGGCAAATCACTGGCAGATAATTAATTTACCTCCCTGGAGATGAACTCTGTTGGTATATTTGGATTTTTTGGAGGAGAGAAAGAAAGAAAGTCACGAGTGAGGTAAGGAGAAAAGTAAGTTGGCAAGTGCAGCGTATAATGCAGAAACGTATAATAGAAGTTAGCTTGTGTTGCATGTCAGATGGCTTGTAAGGTTGACCTTATCTAATCTTGGAAAGAGCATCAGCTGCTGTGTGAAGCACATGTGCCCGAATGTCACTTTGCATCATGTATTAGTCTCATGTGGCATTTCAGCAAGCGATCCAAATATAATGGATGTGCACAAGAAAACGTAAGAGTTGACACTGTAGCTGCTGGTTAAGAGTTCATTTTTTTCCGTCAGGTGAACCGAGGGACTTATTCCAGGAGGAGTCGCCTCAAGAGGTCTGACGGCAGCACCACCTCCACCAGCTTCATCCTCAGACAGGTACTGCAGGGAACAGATGCTCTGAATGGTTGTAAAATTGTGGTTTGACGTGGATATTTCTGTGCATTTATACCAAATAATGGAAATTTGATAGAAACAACAACAACAAAAAAAACACATATAGTTTAGCATAGCATTAATTGCTCCATGTATCAAATTTTTCCCTAAATTAAATCCTTGTTAAGATATTTGCTTACCCTGTGTTGTAAATGGGCTACATCATACATGGTGTTTTTTACTGAACAGGATCTTCATACCTCAAAAAAAACAAAAAACAAAAAAAAAAACAGCTATTCATGATTTTTACTCTGCTGAGTTTCTGATTGATGATCACACATTTACGACATACACTGCTTTTGACTGCAGGGGGTGGTAAAGTGCAGGTAGTAGAAGGTGGCAGTGCACCAATTACATATTTAGATGCAGTTATACAACATCTTTTCTTTCAATATAAAGTACTTAACAATATTATTAGGTCATCTGATATAAAAACAAGACAACACCAGTATTTTAAGAGTCAAAAATGTGTTCAAACTAACAATTATATCATTATTTATTAGGCAAATACCAAATTGAATTCACATTTTCATACCCAAATCCGAGCTGGCACTCTGGACTACTCTGAGAATACAGAAATTAACAAAGCATAACAATCAAGCACTAAAATGAATTGCAAATAAATAACTATAATTTTACATCTTAATCAAAAAATATCAATGTGCTTTACAATTTTTTTCTGTTTTTTTGTTAAGCAGTACATTTGAAAATTTATAAATAACAATAATAATCAGATTTTAGCATCTAATTTCTAATTTCTATTCAAGAGCTTGGATCAACCATTACAGAAGCATAAAAATGATGCTGCCAATTACCAAAAGTGTTAATTTAGAGCAGCTGTGGCATAAACCCTGCATCAGGCAGTGTCTAATACTGCATAAAATGCAAAATATGAACATTTACAGCATATCTGAATATGGTGTCATTTAGTTATTCCTTAAAACAATCAATCAGTTCTGGTGCTTTACTGGAAACATAAGGGGCAGTAGATTTTACTGTTTTATTATTGTGTAGTGTTGGTTGGTGTGTTGAAAATTTTGTCTAATGATATCTTTAAAATTATTGGCGTTATAGGCAACAGAGCGAAATTATTATTATTATTGTAGTTGTTGTTATTATTAATCTATTTTTTGCATAAGCAGGGATTTATATAGGATTACAATGGCCCATTCCTCTGTCATTTATACATAAAAAAAGAAAAAATAGATCAAATATAACAACCAAAATAACCAAATAGTGTAGCATTCTTAGTCTCTATTAGAAAATATTGTGTTGTTGGCACAGGGCTGTGGAGTCGGGCCTCAGCAGGCTGGCTGTTCTGCTTTTAGGTTAAATGTAATGGTAGTTTTTGCTCCCACTGTTTTTACTCAGCATATGGCTCATTAGTGTTAATGTTTAATTAATGTTCCCATAGCTAAGTTGGCTTTTAAAAGTGGACTTACATTTAGACTTATATTTCCAAAATTTGGGGCAGAAATTATTCTGCATTGAGGAAAAATACGTGTTAGTCTTGAGTAAGATGTTGCCTCTTCTTCACCGAACAAACCAGCTTCAATATTTAAAATGGAAAAAAGTGCATAAAGCAGACACAGCTCGTCTGTTTTTATCAAAAGTTATTTTTGGAGCATCTCTGCTCTCTTTTCTTCATCCTCCATCTGTCTTTACTGTTGTTGAATGTGGCACAGAGCCTGTCACAGCTCTCAGCAGACTCTTATTCATGGTGTTACCCAGCATGCTATACTCAGTGGTGTAATTTTTTTTTATAAATGTGCCGTTTCTAGTGTTAGTAATAGTTATTCTGTACTATTTTTTATGTTGAAGAAAGTTTATTTAATGTATATGAGTCATATGGTTGTGAGTAAGGCGGTCTGCTTAAAATACACTCATCAAGCTTCTAGTTGCCAGTAATGTAGTGCATTTAAACCCCAGTGCACATTTTGTTGGTTCACTGGTATATTAATATTGGAAAAATGAATTTTATGTTAAGTTGAGAGCAGCATCTGGGTACAGGGTATGTTAAATGTGCTTGATTATGGTAAAAATGATCAGTACTAAAGTACACAGCTATTTCGTTTAGTTATCATTAACATTTTAGCCATTGCTGAAAATTATAAACAATTTATATTTGTTAGTCTGTGTTCAAAGAGCTAAATCTAGGGGCTAAATGCTAAGAGCTAAATGTACTTTTCTTGTTGACCAAAGGCCATCTTTTGTCGTCTTGGCTCAAGCGAGCTAAACATTAATTTAATTTGAGCCTTTAGGTAGGCGCAGAAGCAAACCATTGTATGGCATGAGCCAAAAAAAAGTGTGAAACTGATTATTATTAGATTATTGTGCTGACAAGTTATAGTATATTTTTCAATTTGTTTAGACCAAATGTGAAACTGAAATGGTTAGCCAATTGAATTTGCTTATTTCTCTGTTTTGTGACTTAAAACTGAATTTCTTTGAATTTGGAACTGTTCATGTGATTTTATTTAAAAAAAAAAAAGGTAAACAGCACCTTCTCATCACATTTGGATTTGACCATCCAACGAATAAGCTGATATTCTTTTTACCTTTAGACAAGATTTCCCTAATTTTTGTGTAGTGATTTCTTGACTCATTTACGCTCTACCCAACTGCTCAGAACATACAAACATGTGGTACCAAATGGGAAGCTGCAGAGTGCCCTCTGGTAGACAACCTATGCAATATCAGCACTCATAACATGGTTGAAGGGTGTTTCTCCATTCTTTCTTTCCGTTTTTAATATTGTCATTTGTGGTTTCATTTTTATTTAAAAATGATGATACCATCAATTGTCAAATAGCTAATATCTGCCAATTATATTGGTCTGGCTCAAGTATTTTCTTAATTGATTGGTTAACTTAAAGAATTTCCAAGAGTTTTCTAAAGCATGTGTCCACTAGGGCTGCCACAAACGACTAATCAGATCATGCATCCATTGAACGTAAAACGTACAGCTTATTGCACCAGCATGCATCTGCTCTTATATAACTATCATTAGCTTACAGCTTTAAGTGTTTCAGGTATGTGCTAACTAAAAATAAAGACAAGATGATAGTTTATTAAATTTTAATGAAATTCGCAGATTGTTTCGGTGAAGTTTAATAAACTCCGTGCTATCTAAAATATAACAGGACACCGGAGTATATTCTCCAGCATCTCACACTTCTGATGATCAGTTGTTTGCTTGACGTTTATTCAGCTGTGTAAAAACTATAACTTTAATCTCAGCCAAACCGATTTACTCAGGAACAAATAAAATACTGAAAAAAGCCAAACAATAACATTTTTAAGTTATCTAAGTGACTTATATATGTTTAACCTGAGTAGCGAAAGACGGTGGTGGGTTTGAAAACAATTTGCCGGGAGTCCGGTGTTCTCACGGGCTGTAGTGAGCCTTGAACCCCGGCTAGCTATCGAGCTAGTGGGTAACAGACGTCTCCGAAAATGTCGGAGCGCGTTTGAAAATATGCGGTGTCTTGATAAACTGAGCAGATATTTGAGGTTTACACAGCTACATTCTCGCCTGAAAATATGTTTAACGTTTATTTTGTGACCCAGAAAGAATAATAAGAGTAATATTGCTGCTGCCATTGTTGGAAACGGAGCAGGGCTGCGCTATGAATTCTGGGATAGGTTGGGCCACGAAGTATACACCCGACCCATCCTTCAAATCTGGGGAAATGAAGGGCGCATTTGTCGGAGTCTTCGTTGTGTCGCTGTAACGTAATCGGCCTACAAATGCGGGCAAAGGAGGATGCCGTTCCTGAATTTGGACACAGCTACAATACTGGACACTGCTTCTTCTTCTTCGGGGTTTAACGGCAGCTGACATCCTTGTACATGCAGTGCTGCCATCTTCTGTTTCAGTCCGTTATTACACTCTTAAATCCTACTACTTATTGCCACGTTTTTGGGATCTTACAAAGCTTCAAACGACGCGTCGACTATTAAATTAGTCGTCGACGATTTTGATAGTTGACATAATCGTGACTAGTCAACTAATCGTAGCAGCCCTAGTGTCCACCCATTTTTCTTTTTCCCAGTAGCTAAATAATCCGGTATCATTGATAAAAGAGATTATCAGTAAATATTCACCCACAAAATATTCATTTTTAAGTATTAGTTGTTTCAGTTTAGTTGGAGCAGACCTTTTCAGCAGCACCTATTTTTGGCTTAGCACAGGTTTTACTGATCACATTAACTACGCCTGCGTACATAAATAGAACCGATTCTCTGCAGGTCTCATCAGTAACACCTGTGTTTTTGCACCATTTCAAATGAAAAGCGTTTGTATTCAGATGCCATGAAAATGGTTTCTTTTTAGTAATAACATATTATTTAAGCATTAACTGCTGACCTATGTGGAGAGGACTTTGAAACCACATTAAGGCCTTAATGCCAGGAAATGATTTATAAATATAAAAGTTACATTAACATTTAAAGAGATAAGGAGATAAGGCGTGTTTGGACTGTGATACCCTAAAAAATTGTACTTTCTATGTCTTTAGTAATTATTTTAAGTATTTCTTAACAAAAGATTGGCTCAGGTTCAATCCAAACCATTCAGTACCTGACTTTTATTTTATTTTAGTGCTATTAGTGGTGTAGATGTGTCACAACCACATTAATTCTCAAAAGAAAAATGAACTTCCATGAATTTAAATCCATGTTTCTAATAATTCTCCTGTTATTTTAGCTATTTAGCTGTTTTGTCTTTCTCTGGAGAATAAATAAGCAGAGTGAGAAAGAGAGGTAGCAAGGAAATGGAGGGTGCTGATCCCCCATCCCCCTCCCCCGATCCCTGCTACCTCCCCGCACTAACAAAAAAAAAAAAAAAAAAAAAAATCAAGGAGAGCGCTCATCCAAGATGAGTGGACAGCCAGTCAGCCAATCAGCTTCTTGCACATTGGCTCTGTCATCAGGCTTGGATATTGAGGAAGGATCCACTGCTCTGCTGCTGCCTCTGCTGCTCTCGCTGTTGTATATGTGTGTGTGTGTGCGAGGAAGCCTGATGAAATGAAATGCCAGGATTGGGCTACCTCCAGGGAGAGCCTCTCCATCCTATAACGTGAGCCAGCCAGCAGCACTCTGGGATCGGGGAGAAGCTGCATCCATCAAGCGACGGGCCTCCGGAGGACCAGGCGTGATCCAACGGGAGGGGAGATTTTTTTTTTTTAATCATTCTTCTCTGCTGTGGAGAGAAGGGATTGTTGTCACCCCCCACATCCATCCTTTTTTTTTAAATCTGGGGCCCCCTCCTTCCTCGTCCGCCTACACTCTTTTTGTTTTTTACCCCCTCGTTCTTCTAGAGGCGCTCACTGGAATATCAAACCTCCATGTATGACAATTTGTACCTGCATGGATTTGAAGACTCGGAGGCGGTGAGTGTTTGGATGGGTGTGTGTGTGAGTCTGCTTTTGTGCTCTCAGCTGTGTGTTTTTTGATGGAAGTAGCTCACTGCACACACACACATATATATACACACATATGAGGCCTTCGATGGGTAAGCCAACGGTACAGTGTAGCGTGATCGTGGGTTATGCTTGACTAGGAGGGGGTTGGGTGGGTGGGTGTTTGGCAGATGGCTTCTGATGTGTGACATTCACACTGTTGTGCGTGTTTTGCTTTATCTGCATGTGTAGTTGTGCATGTGATGGCAATCTGCCTATAAAGCTGTAAGATTGGACGTCAGGAAACCATCGGATCCAGAAGGAGCCATTTAGTGCTCATCACACTCATGAGGTGAACCAAGCCCAGATTCAAAGATTCAAAGATGCTAATCACTCGTTTCTCCACTCTGATAGATCCTCATTCCCACATTTGACTTTCTCAGAAATTGTCGAGCTGAGTGTTTTTTTTGTTTTGTTTTTTTAATCTGATCGTGCCACTGTGTGCTGTAAGGGCTCTGACGAGGCTTGGCGAAACATGCATCGTGATGTCATGAAGTGGATTCTGATGCTGATGAGTCACATGCTGAAGCTACTCCATTGGATAATAGCTCAAGTGCTACAGTGCACCCTCAAATCTTCCGCACAGATACATGAGATTGAGTTGAGCAGTGATGCAAAAATCACATCGGGGGGAAAAAGA
This sequence comes from Maylandia zebra, assembly GCF_041146795.1. Lineage (NCBI taxonomy): Eukaryota > Metazoa > Chordata > Actinopteri > Cichliformes > Cichlidae > Maylandia > Maylandia zebra. Next base: position 41,982,927 of record NC_135188.1, on the reverse strand, counting down.
CGTTTTATATAAAATTGGTGGACTTGTGAAAACCAGATTATGAGACACATGGTCAAGATTAAAAACTGCAGAGACTTATGTGTTCTGACTTGTAATCTAACATTTAGACATTGCGCCCAATGAACTGCATCCTTATAATGCAACTCTGTCATTATTTGCTCCTTTCTTTCTGACTTGATACCCTGAAACTGAAGCTCAGGCCTCCTGTTCTAAATTAGCACTTCGCCTCCAAGTTAAAACTGAGATAACCCAAATTATATCATTATGACATCAGCAGGGTTATTTTCCCCCAGACCTGACAAAACTCCCTTTAGAGCCACAGATAACACCATGTAACAGCTCTCACAGGCTGAGGGTGAATAAACTGTACAGATGGACTATGTGTTTGATACAGCTGAAAAACAGCCAGCAGGAACATAGTGATGTGTTTGTTCCTCTGTAATCTTTTTGTTCTTGGAAGTCCTACAAAAACACCCAGTTAGTCTGGGATGGGATGCTTACATTTCAAATGAGCAGCGTGCTGAAGTCAGGCCTTGCCACTGCTGGCTTGTAAAAAAAACAGCAAAAAAACAAAACAAAACAGAAAGTGCTTAGTTGTGATGACTAAATTGATTGATCTTCTTGGGAGTAATGGTCTTCCTTAATTGAATCATCATTAGTGGCTGATTGTTTAGATTAAAACAGCAGAAGGAAGCACTTGATCCAGTCGTGTTTGAGCAAAAAATGTTGCACTGAAGGAATTCCTACTGGGTGGCTGGATGAACTGCTGCAAGCCTGGCGTTTTTTTTGAGGCTGTAAGTGAAAGAAAAAATCCTGACAGGTTGCAAAAAAATGGACCATCGATATCCTGTATCAGATGTAAGGGATACGCAAGCAGGTGCCAAAATTTGTAAATTAAATGTACACGAATAGCATGCTAATAAGAAATTTCAGCATAACCGGTATAAAAATGTGCAAATATCATCCAACAAAGTGACAAAAGCTCCTTTTCTCTGTCAGCAAACTACCTAATTAAGTACTTGAAGAAGATGACGACTTCTTATGCGCTGGCGATTGACATGCTAACATTAGCTGCAGGTCCTTTGGCAAATTTGGCTTTTAACCTATCAAATATTCTCCACTTATCAGCTTTTAGAGATATCATTATTTTGTGTTTAACCAGGTGTTTCCGACAGGTTAGATGTATTGCCCTGACCAGCTTTGCATTTTGCACTACAAATGCTGCCGAGAGCATAGAGTCTGCATCGAGTTTTGTTACAACACCTGCTTTCAGCTTGGCACTGCCACCATTACCTTGCATTTGTTCTTCAACACATCTCAGGGGTCACGTCGCGTGGCCTCGCTCCGATTCTTCTTCTCTAACTCAGATCTGCTCTGTTGGTGTATAGGGGGGAAAAAAGTCAGGACAGTATAGTATTGCAGTAGTTGCACAGACACCACATATTGATATTTTAATAAATACATTAAAATGCACTGACAATACCATTAACCAGAGATCTCTTATCCACCATTGTCCTGAGATAACATTAGCCAAGCAAACTGAAATTAGATTGGTTCAACTGAAAAAAAACCCATCCAACAGTGGACACATTTAGCTGAACAAAGCTACCTTCTAATTTGGAACAAGCCAACGGCTCAGTCACACGAGTAAAAACATGACAGCAACTGCTTTACATCTAAAATAATAACAGATGGCTGTCTGATTGTATTGAATTTTGTTTTACATATAGTAGAAGGAGGGTAGAAGAGGACTTTACTGCTGGTTACCAGCTGGTTGTATCCTGGTTGTATATCTTAAATGTCAATTTCTGTATATGTAGATAGCAACAAATATGTAATAAAAAAAAAAGGTTTATGACAGTGAATTGCTGCATTATCAGAAACAGATTACATGTAATCGCCAGCTTGACCCCAATCAATTGCAGACCGTCTGTCTTATTAACCGAGGTTTTCGTCACAGTGTTGTTATGTTTGGCATTTGGCATTTTTTTTGACCCAAAACAACAAAAGAAAATCTGAAGTGAGATAACTTTATCTTATTAGACAAAACAAGTATTAACATAGTTTAACTTTAAGGAAATAATTTGGAGCTGGTATTGGAGTAACATCGTATCGTGGGGTGCTTGGGGATTCCCACTTTTAGTGCTGTGGTTACTTGGTAGTTTTGACCCAACCCTGCTGATTAGAGGTCTTCAGTTTGCACAGTGTGTTTGGTCTGTAAAACAAGTCATGGGCAGATACTTGCATATGTTTGTCTTATAAAAGCAAACAAGGTATTACTGTTTTAACTGCACCAAGTAAGCGAGCAGAATAGACAGTCATGTTTGTTAAAAATAATTAACAATTTTTTAAAAACAGTTTTAGCAAGCTTTTTTTTGTGGTCACATGACGTTTTCATTGAAAACCTTACAGCAAGGCCTGCACACTAATTTAAAAGCAAAAGGAAACTAATGCAAAAATTTTCCCCCAGTGGTCACTCTGTTTAGTGTTTTTTCATTGTTACTCATTAGTTTATATTTCATTGTCTTATTTTGATATTCTTTGGTTTTAATAGTCCATAGTAGCTTTATTTTTTCTGTAGGGAAAGGTGTTCTACCAGAAAAACCAAAATGTTGCCATGTGCATAAATGTCTGTGGTTATGTTTGAAGTATTTTCTGTAGCTATGTAGACTGTAGTTTGACTAATACAGTTTCATGATTGTATGGGATGATTGTTTCAGATGAGTAAAAAACAACTAGAAGACATCTCTCACTCTCTGAGAACAGAGAATCATCTTCATCAATTAAATGTATGAAGACATGCAAACTGCTGACAGCACAAGAATAGAAATCCACTTTGTCTGAGATGTTCCTGCAGCCTACTCTTTTTTTTTTTTTTATATAAATATATATATATCGTTGATTTTACCTGTTCTGCATTCAGTGTGCCAAGCCACCACTCAGTATTTGGCACTGTGATTGTAAGCTGATGCGCATTGAATTCCAAAACTTCAGCAAGTGATCCCATAAACAATTTATCTTTATGGTGCTTAGCAGCTCAGATGCTTTCAGATAAAGCTAAAGCACATCCTTGTTTTGAAACGTGTCCTCTATCACCATGTGACTGAATGAACCTCAGAGCCTTTGTGCTTTTTTTTTTGTCTTTTCAGAGAGAAAATTCAGGTCATTTGGGTGCATCTGTCCACACTGTTCTAACTTTTTCTTTAAAGTCCTTGATATTGGGACAGTGTTTCGCTGTGCAGAGATGTTTTTTTATGTTAGAGGCCTTGAGTGTAGTTTTCATTTTCTTTAATAACCCTATCAGGAACAGAGTGCTAATATTAGTTTGGATTAGCCATAACTTGATAACAAATTTAAAGCACTATTTAAAGCTATTTCCTGTTCTTGTTGGGCAGCAACTCTTGCTCTAGAATAATTTTGCCATGCTTAAAGACAACATACTCCCAACATACACCCATCAGGCATAACTTTATGACCGCCTGCCTAATATTGTGTTAGTCTCCTTTTTGCCAACAAAACAGGTGTGCTGTGGTATCTGACACCAAGATGTTAGCAACAGATCCTTTAAGTTCTGTAAGTTGGTTCCTTCTTCCCATAGTGCATCCTGGTGCCAGATATTCCCCAGGTAAGCGACTTGGTCCTCCACATGATGTAAAAGAAAATGTGACTCACTAGACCAGTCTACCTTCTTCCAGTGCTCCATGGTCCAGGTCTGATACAGGCGTGCCCATTGTTGGTACTTTGAGCAGTGGACAGGAGTCAGCATGGGCATCCTGACTGGTCTACAGCTATGCAGCTCCATATGCAACAAACTGCGATGCAGGGTGTATTCTGACACCTTTCTGTCAGAACCAGCATTACATTTTTTCGCAGTTTGATTTACAGCAACTTGTCTGCCTGATCACATGGGCCAGCCCTCTGTACCCAATCATCAGTGACTCTTGGTCACCACTGTTCCTTCCTTGGTCCATTTTTGATAGATACTGACCACTGCAGACTGGGAACACCCCACAAAAGCTGGAGTTTTGAAGATGCTCCTACTCAGTTGTTTAGCCATCACAATTTGTCCCTTGTCAAATTTGCTCATATCCTCATGCTTGAATATTTTTTTCTGACTCAAACTCATCAACTTTGAGAACAAAATGTTCACTTGCTCCCTGATATATCCCACTAACAGGTGACCTATCAGTGGCCATAATGTTATGCCTGATTGGTGCACTTATCAAAAGATGTATCCAGTCTGTATAGTTTCAGTCATCTCTGTGATTTCTTTTCGTAGGGATCAGCTGATTCATACACTAGCAGACCATCAGACTCAGATGTCTCTCTCGAGGAGGAGCGGGAGGTGCAGGCTCAGGTCCAGAGCCAGAGCCCAAGCCAGAGTCAAGGACCGGGACAGAGCCGACAGGAGAGGGAACAGCAGGCTGCCGTTCAACTGGAAAGAGCCAAGGTAGACAGGCTGTGACAATGTTCATGCTAGTTTATCTTTATTATGGATTTTTTCCCAGATCAATAAAAAGTCTTCAACTCCGTTAGAGTAAGAAGTTTTTAATCATTTTAAATATACTTTTCTGATCCTCACTGAGCTTGTGTTTCCGTCCTTCAGAGTAAACCTGTGGCATTTGCTGTAAGGACCAACGTCAGCTATTGTGGCGCACTGGATGAAGATGTTCCAGTGCCAGCCACAGCCATCTCCTTTGACGCCAAGGACTTCCTGCACATAAAAGAGGTTAATGAGTACTTTGTATTAAAACATCATAACTACGGCATATATGTGATGATACAAAATTCAATTTGATCTGATCCCTTTTCATGTTTGCATCTTCAGAAGTTCAACAATGACTGGTGGATCGGTCGGTTAGTGAAAGAGGGTTGCGAGATCGGCTTCATTCCCAGCCCTCTGAAGCTGGAAAACATTCGACTCCAGCAGGAGCAAAAGAGAGGACGAGTCCAAGGGTAAGTAGCACAAAACCACAGTCGTCGTCTCATTGTTTTTCTCACGTAAATCAAACCTTACTTGATCACACAAACGTTAACGTAAGCACAAAAACCTGGCGTCTAATGCGTTGAGTAACAATAAGACAAGGATCATTTAAAGTCAACTTTGCACCAAAATTGTGGCATTTTGATCGTAAGAAGCAAACATTATTCAGATAAACCAGAATTTTGTAGATTTTGTAGCTTCCACTGAGCGCACTACTTCTACGTGTTCTACTTGCCACATTTTTTTAAAGCAAAGTATTTAAAATCTCATGAATCTAGCTAGATGACATTTTATTTAAATGCATATATTGCTAGGAATGAGAATGAGGTAGCATGGAAATAGATGTCGTCAGTAATTTTAGATCACCTTTGGACAAATCATGGTTATAAACAGGTAGAATTGCCCAAACAAACACACAAAAAAGACAAATTAAGCTGAGAGTTTTACAGTACAGTACATTTTGGTAATAATTTAATTAACCTTTCCTGTGTGAGGTTTCGTTGTTTTTCTTTGCTTGACAGTGAACTTGCTATCTTTGTGTTTAGGATTGTGTTAATGGGACACAACAAGACATTTAAGCAATTCAACTTTTATATGGAACTACTGTGGACATGTTTTCAATTTTATCAACATAACTTTTGTTCAGCTAATGAGATAATCAAATTGCTCAAGAAAATCCTGTAATTAGTTGGGGGAGTAGGAAGGGAAGGGGTGCCGTGGGAATTTTGACTTGTCTTAGCGATGGAAATGGCGATTGATTGCGATCCAAAATGCCAGTTTATATTAACAACCTGAATTGATTCCTTTATCAGCTTCACACCTTTGAATATTTTGATGCAATACTCTTGACACAGCCCCTGAGACTGCTGTTTAACCAATACAGAAGTTAAAATAAATTCATCCTATATAAAAGCATGCAACTTCTCCATAAAAGCCTTGTCATCTGTTTGACTGTGTTGGTGTCTCACTGTGTGTTTTTTTTTTATTTTTTATTTTTTTATTTACTCCTTAAAGTTTCCTTTGACTCTTTCGTGACTCATGCTCATTTACTCCGTCCTCTCCACTCGTGTCGACTGTACCAGTCCAGCGGTTTCAATAGCTGTAATTAGCACACCTATCAGCCTTCGAGTTTCCTTGTGTGTGTGTATAATGTGTCTTGAATGTTCTGTCATCCAGAGTTTGTACAATAACTCACAGGCAGTTCCCCGAGCCTTGCTGCTGAGTTTAATACTAATCCTACTCGACTGGAATGCTGAAGCTTCACTTAACAGCGTGGCTTCTGTGGCTTTTTGTCATCGAACCTCACAGACAGGGAGAGACATTCGAACCCCCGTTAAACAGGACTACTCTGTGTAACTGAAAATTAGGACCACTATGTTAGAGATTGCTTGCTTCGGCAAGCGCGTACGCTAAATTGGATACGATACAGAGAAGATTAGCATGGCCCCTGCGCAAGGATGACACGCAAATTCGTCAGTAGCAATACTTAGGCAGGCTGGGGCATTTACATAATGATCACTTGGTACAAAAGGAAACACACTGTGCCAGGAAAATATCCCCCAATCCATTACACAACCACAACGCCAAGTTCTAACCAAATGCCAAACCAGAAATCATCAGAGCAGGCAACATTTTTCAAATCTTCTATTGTCCAATTTTGATGAATCGTAGTTTCCTATTCTTACCTGACAGGAGTAGTGTCTGGTATGGTCTTTGGGTGCTATAGTCCTCCTGCTTCAAATTTTGCCATGTTGTCCATTCAGAGATGCTCTTCTGCAGACCTTGGTTGTAATGAGTGGTTGTTTAAGTTACTGTTGTTCCTTATCATTTCTGAGCAGTCTAGCCATTCTCCCCTGACCTCTGGCATTTTCACCAAGAAAGAAGATGCTTACTGGCCCTTTGAACATGAACAGTCACATTTAAAACCACACACAATAAAGAGTCTTTGAAAAGGTGTACCTAATAAAGTGTCTGCTGAGTGTATAATAGCTGAATAACAATGGGCCTCATACTCTTTTAAAAATGGACATCTGTAACAAAAAGCCATCTAAGGTGAATTCCCAAGTTTCATGAAAATTATTTTAGTTCTAAAAGAAGATGCAACTTTCACTCAGTTTCTGTTCAAATTATTCACTGTATATTTAAAAAAAGAAAGAAAGTAACTTGAAAAAAGTCTTGAATTAACAATTGTTAATGCTGTGATTAGTTTTGCCATACTTAAGATGATGTAAATATTTGAGGAAGATGTGAAGTTTTATGGGGAAAAATTCAGCAGTGGACTTAAGTGATGACAGAAGGGGGAAATTCCAACTTGGGCAACAAGCAGACACGAGAGGAGACTCAGGAGAAGTAGGTAAAAAGATATGCGAACTAAATGCACACCAGGGAGAAGGGCAACAAGAGATGAACTCAATCAGAGAGTAATAAGGGCAGGAAAAGAACAAAAGCAGGAAGTATAAACGCAGTCACATAAATTTCAAAATAAAACTGGAATTAACTATGCTAAACACAAAGAGTAAAGCCAAACAGACAATCAGGAAGACACAGGAAGGAACACAAAGAGAAAATGAAAATACTTACAGTAGAAACTATTAGAAAAATTAAAAAATATGGGAAACTGCAGAGACTTGTGTTACGGTGTTCTGATGTTTAATGTGGTTTAGCTGACCAATATTAAATTAATTAAATGTTCATTATTATTAGTTTTAGTTTTTATTTCAGTCTTAGCATACTATAGATTTTTTTTTTTTTTTTTAGGTTTCAGTCCTTTTCTGAATTAATACTGTGGGTTTTTTTCTGTCTTTCTTTTTCCCATTGTCTTTTCCAGTAAGTCTGGAGGGAACTCTTCTTCCAGTGTGGAGGATGAGGTTTCTGCCTCTATCCGACCACTCATATCCTCAGCAGGTGAGAACATCGGACAGGGGGAGAGGGCTTTTAATAGCCAGCTGCCAGCTTAGAGCCAAGCTTCTCGGCCACAACAACATAGAGAAAATAAGACTCTAAAACCTTCCCATGTCTCTGCGTAGAGCATAAGTTCAGAGTTGTTGGTACATTTTCCCATGATCCTCCTCTTCCTCCAGTTGAGGACTGCAGGCGCTCTGAGACTGGGGCTTACCACAGTGTGAACCCAACGACAAGACTATGACCCCCCCTCTGAACTGCACTCATGTGACTTTGTGAATATAACCTTAGGACAATAGAACTGCTTTTTTTTTTTCTATTTTTCATATTATAGTTATCCTTGGTAGGTTTCATTTGTTATGGCTTATAATGGAAAGTTGCATATGTGAAGCATGTTGGAGTGTTTCTGAAATATTCTGGTGACTCCTCCTGTGGCAGCAGCTACTGACATCACTGTCGCTGTCTTCTCTTTCCTCCTACAGGAAAGCAGAAACAGAAAGTGGTAAGTTGGTGACGGTAAAACACACTCATATACTATTCACTCAATTCTTGTTGTTGTGACAGGAACGGGTAGCATTTAGAGGAAGTTACAGTAACAGCGTACAATACTTCAGATCTACTGAAATATCCAACAACAAGTTATAATGATTCCTGTGACGCCATAATGCCATCACTGCGCAACATAATACATTATGATAGGTACTTTACAATAAAAAAAACTGTCTCTGCTGTGTGGATTAATATATATAAATTTTTTATAGCACTTTTTTGGGCGTGGTCGATTTGTGGCTCTAGGTCCGATAGTGTATGCATTTTTCTAGGACCCTCCAGGGGTTAAATATGAAGCCACATGTGGTTACCTAGTCTTACTGTTGCATAAAGGAGAGGAAAATGGGGGAAAATGGTTGACCTGGCTATACTAACCCCCCCCCCCAAAAAAGCCAGTAACATCTTATGTCTAAGTTTATTATATTCACATTTTTCAGTTTGTAAGGGAATATGACATAGATCAGTACATATATAACAAGCATGAGAATTTATGCATCAGGCCATTTTTGCAGAAATATGTTGACTGAGTGCCAAAAAACCCAATCAAACCAAAGGCCAAGGAGTTCAAAACCAAGTAATCTAATCTAATCTAATTGAATCTAATCTAATTGAATCTAATCTAATCTAATCTAATCTTGTAAATTATACAAAAGTTGGGATCCAAAAAAACTTACCTGAAACATTTCTCATTATGAACATTGTTTACTGTCAGCTGATATACTTAGAGAGAGACAGTGCAATAGATCATTATAAATTGAATTAATATCTGAATTTTGTAGGCAAGTGCATATGCTATTTGGAAATTCAACCACCCCTGAATGCTTAATGTGAATCAGTCTCAGCCATTTACATAATTTTAAGTTGTGCAGTTGAAAGACCTTGGTTTGATTCCAGAGAAAGTTAAGCAGTGATGTTAAAAGACTATGCCATGTCACCAAAAGTATTATTAATATTTACTTTGTCCTAAACTTCAATGTTTTTATTCACCACAAAATATACCCCGATCTGATATTGTTATTACCTTGTAATACACAGTTTTTGTTTAATAAAATGCGGCTTTTAACTGTGTGAACTATCTACACATGAAATGTGTTGGCTTACATAACTAAATGATACCAAGTGTTTGCTGTTTTGAGTTGTACTGTGTCGTGGTGGTACCTTTATTGTGAAATTGGGTTCAACTGTAGTATTGTGAGTGTTTGGGCAAAATCTGTGTACAGTGGTCGTTTATGTAGCAAATGATAAACACCGGTGCATTAACCACATTTTGTAAGCTAACATGTTAAATTAACGTTTATTTGAGATAATGTGTTAGATTTTTTTTGTAAAGTTGGGACAATCTAAAAGTATTCTTAATATTCTTATTTTTTTTTCTTTTTGCTTCAATTGTGACAAATTAACTTACCATTTGCTACATGCCCTGACATGGCAGTAAACCAGCTTCCCATTTACTACGTGTGGTTGTGTGTTGAGCTGACTCTGCAGTCCAGAAACCCGTTTCTAGGCAGACGTTTTGCCTCGTCACTGTAATGAAAGCATAGGTATAATAATGACTGCTTAGCTTTATTTAGTGTTGCAGTGACTCATGATAGTGAACCAGCATCAGCAAAAGCAGGTCCTGCCCTTAATGCAGCCATCATTATCACACCTGTGCTTCTCCTGCTGTGGCGGAGCCACGGCGTCTGCTATGAAAAAGGTTTATCGCAGCTGTCTGCTTTGCTTTTTCGTCAGTCTGTTGTCTCTTGTGGTTTTATTTTTGTCAGCCTGAGTGTACCGCTGCTTCTTTGTGTTAACAGACGGAGCACATCCCCCCGTATGATGTGGTTCCCTCCATGAGGCCTGTAGTTCTGGTGGGACCCTCACTCAAGGGCTACGAGGTAAGCTGCCTGCCTCTACAGCTGAATGAACAATCGGACGTTCTCACATTAAAAACAAACAAACATGAATAATCTCAATTTAATTACAAATAGGACAAGAAATGAGATGACTCCTATACATTTTTCACTGAGTCCCCCAAAATAGCCTTCTGTTGGCACTGTTAATTATGAACGTGTCATCGCCCACGTAACATCGAGATTGCAGCCAGACTAGCAAGGAGACGAAGAGTTCAGATAAGAATATGTTGAGTAATTGGCAGATTTTTTCTTGTTGCTTCCAATACTGCTGATAATCGTGGCTTGTAGAAAAGCAGAATACTAGAACTGCTTTGAGGTACATGCAGTGCCAGGTATGGGACTGCGAATACTCCTCAATGATCACCAGCTTGTAGCTAGCTGTGTCCGTTTAGTGCTGGGAAGTCTAGACTGTTCTCAACTGTGAGCTGTGAGAGCCAATCAAAACCTTTCAAAGTAAAACCTAAAAGCTAGGAGTGTCTGAATGCTGACTTGTGGAAAGGTTGTTATTCAACAATGGTTTTTATGTTCTAAAGTATATTTGTACAGACAAATTATGTTCAGTTATTACAGTGGTGCAGGGTGCATGCCTTTTACCATGTTTCCTGTTTTAAAATACCAATTATAACAACAAATATCATAGGTAAATGAAAAGAAAAAACTTTATACATAAACAACAGTACATTTCATTGATTTATGCTGCATTTGGTCACATGGTAACTATCTAAGCTGATGATGTCATTTCCATATTGCTCGCTCAGATGGGGCATCCGACATCATTATGTTTTTTTAGCAGCAGTAAAGTGCCATCTGTCTTGTTGTCCTGAATTTGCCTGATGGATGGTGGCTTATTCATACTGAGGATCACAAAGCACACAAAGCCATATTCCGAGATTAAATCCCTGACCAATTTTTCATTTTTGCTTCGCAGGTAACAGACATGATGCAGAAAGCACTATTTGACTTCCTCAAGCACAGATTTGATGGCAGGTAAAGACAAATTAAATGCACACTTCTTAGGAAGAACTATAGAACTATTTTAATTCTAACATAGTCTTTAGTCACTCCCAATAAATGGTAAGTAAAATATAAAGTTACTTGCAAGAAGAAAAAAATATGGAGAGTAATTCTTATTGGTCCTTTTTCTTCTCTGTGCAGTCTTCAAAATCGAGTCAGTGCCCTGGTTAAAAAAATTATGTCTTCTTTATTACAGGATAACTATCACACGAGTCACAGCAGATATATCGCTGGCCAAAAGGTCTGTTCTTAACAACCCCAGTAAGAGGGCCATCATAGAAAGATCCAACACTCGCTCCAGTTTAGGTGAGCTTCACATATATTTTGACTGAGCTATAGTCTGAAACTGTGAAGTTTAATTGTAAGTAGTGAGAATCATGCAAATGTCTAATGTCTGTCTTTGTCCCCTTAGCTGAGGTGCAAAGTGAGATTGAAAGGATCTTCGAGTTGGCCCGCTCCCTGCAGCTGGTGGTTCTGGATGCCGACACCATCAACCACCCTGCCCAGCTTCTCAAGACCTCCCTGGCCCCCATCATCGTCCATGTTAAAGTCTCCTCACCAAAGGTACTCGGATCATAGGCAGACCTTCAAAGAGGGAGATTTTTGTCGCACTAAGAAACATTTTTACTCTCTCTGATGGGTTTATTATCAATCAGGCCATGGGTTACAAGGTTATCAAGTCAAAGCTGGATAAAACAGGAAATTAAGCATATGTGATCTTCACAGTGACTGTCCAACAGAGTCATTCAGTTGGAGACAAACATCGAGAACAAAGGTAATGGTCTCTCTGTTAGACTCATGTTGTTTATCCACGGGTGTTACAGCTCATCACAAGCACAGTGTTACCTCAAAACTAGCATGAAGTCCTGTACTTTTAAAGCCTCTGATGAACACACGTGTGTGTGTTGGGGGGATATAAATCTGCACTTTGGCACTTTTGCATGGGAGAGTATGTCTTCTTCACCTCATCCCTCAGCACTGGGACTACAACAGTAACCACTTTGATCAACTGTCTGTCTTTAGGATTAAGTTTAATCAGACTGAGAATCTGCTGTTTACTGTTTGCACGTGTTTTACAAGACATCTTCCTAGCATGCTTTTCTACTGTTGACCAGTAAAACTGACCAGTGTACAGACAAACCAGGAAGAAGCAGCAATATTAGGCGTATAGCATCACTGCATTACTGAGGTCATGAGTCCTCCAACATGTTTGGACTGTTTATTTATTTCAACCAATAATTGTTACTTGTTTTCATCACATTTTGGTCATAAACGTTCTGGCTTAATGGTGATCATAAATAAATATTTTGAGGCAGTTTAACCCCATTGGATATAATATTTATTTGTAGATGTAAACATTATTAAAAATCCCAAATTCTCAGAAGAAGGTGCAGATGATATGAGCAGACAGTTCACCCAAAACTGAGATACTTTTGGTTTCTTTGTGTGCGTTTCTGCTCTTTCATCCAGGTTCTGCAGAGGCTAGTCAAGTCCAGAGGGAAGTCCCAGAGCAAACACCTGAACGTCCAGCTTGTGGCAGCAGACAAACTAGCCCAGTGTCCACCAGTAAGCCAACTTTCTCCTCCTGTGCTGGCTTGTGTGGCCCGTTGTTCTCATACTTTTACAGTTTCTGTATTTAAAAAGATGCCCATAAACTTTGTTTCTGCACTCCCAAACAAATGCATCTTAAGGTCAAACGAGAGTCAGGGAGATTTTTATGTCTTGGAGAGCAAAAACTGGAAGCACTTGTATTTATTGAAGCCGTTGATATGATGTTTATTATCATTAGTCCTTGTGCTAATGTACATTCATAGCTGAGCCTCACATACAGTGTAAGAGTGGACATAATGTATTTCACGTGTCCTCTGCTGCTAACAGGAAATGTTTGACATCATCCTGGATGAAAACCAGCTGGAGGACGCCTGTGAGCATCTCGCCGAGTATCTCGAGGCATACTGGAAAGCGACCCACACCTCGATGGCGACGCCCCTGAACCCCCTGCTGGGACGCAACCTGGGCCCCACCACACTCACACCCTACCCCACCAGCATCTCTGGACTGCAGGTACACATCCACCTGTACCAAAATGATTTTCTTTGACCTTGATGGGTGTGGTTCAGATAATAAAAGTAAAAAGAGTAAACCCAGCCTATTGCAAATCATTTTTATTCATTCTCCTCTTCATTCATGTTATTTCAAAAGAGTTATACCTTCCAAATTTGTAGCATTTGTTTTTTGAAATAAATTGTTGTCTAGTCACAACAGTTGGAGTTGTGGCATTTTGTTCTCTGGGAAATAACAGTTTGTCCATTAAATCTACACCAGAGTGTTGGCACTGTAGTATCCTGCGTAATCCAGCTGTTTTATTATCAGCTTAAAGAAAGATCCCTGATTTAATGTGTCAACAAAGAAACCATTGATGCTTCCCTCTGATAACCTTGCTGATATGGAGTGAGCTGTTCTTCGTGTGTCTTCAGTGAAGAACCATGAAATGTTAAATATTTTCAGTGGTGCCAGAGCCTAAATTTCTGTCACGCTCAAAAAAAAATACAGACGACTCTGCGTCAATGCAAAAGTCATGTACACATTTAATCCATGTATGTTGACTCAGTGTGGACAGTAAGGGACAAGGATAAGCATGTTTATCAAAACTTGCAAAAGTATTTTTACATTATACTTACTGTCATTGTCGCTGTGATCTTTCTTCTTCTCCCTGCGTCATCAGCAACTCAGCACAGTCCCACATATCAGAGAAAGTTAAACCTACACAAGTGTGTCGTTACATTAATACATTTGGTCAAACATTTTTGCTTTGCCATGTGTTTGCATGTTATTACTGTCATCTGTTTGCCTAACTGCGCAAATCCGACAGTGCATGTTTGATTCGACCTAAATTCTATCTCTGGCTCCTCCTCTTTTTGAACAGATTTTCACGATGTCCATGCTAAGCAAGTCATAATCCTATTTGCTGCAGGCAGTGAAATCTACACCCACTGATAACTCCCCATTAGAAATTGAAAGCAAACACGTGTGTGCATTTGTGTGGATACTGTGTTATTAGGTCTCTTCCATTCCCTCCTGAGCCTTATCTATGTCCTTGGTATGTTCGTGTGATTAGCAGAGCCAAAGAATGCGACAGAGTAACCACACAGGAGACCACTCGACCCCAAATGAACGTCGCAACCTGATGACATCAGATGAAAACTACCACAACGAGCGGGCACATAAGGGACGCAACCGCATGTCCTCTGGCTCCCAGCATAGCCGAGAGCAGCAGGACGCCTACCAGGACTACCAGGATCCCTATCAGGATGCATACAAGCCACATCGCAATCGCAGTTCACCGGGCAGCTATAGCCATGACTCCCGGCACCGGCTCTGAAAACACTCCTCTCGCCACAGTGGCCCACGCGGCCCAAAATTCCACCCAAAATAAACGCTGCAATAGAGCCAAGATGGTCCCAAATTGTACCTTTTTTCCCCCCCCTTTCTTTTTGATCTACTTGGCTATTTTTCCTCTTTCAAAGTAAAAAAGAATCACATTCAGGTATTTTCGTTTTAATCAAGCTGTCAGGGCAAACCCCCATCAGTCAACAGTGTGAGTAGTGAGGAGGTTCAGGCCAACATTAACAAAACTTGTAAAATTTCTTTAAGTTTCTGGGACCTTTTTGGGATTTTACTAACATAATGCTCAGCAGATGTGCAACACAGTGCTTGTTGCCGGTGTCAGCAGTCTAATTATGGATAGTAGTCAGATGGTGATGATGTACTGTATGGGCTTCTGAGTGCCTGAAGCGTCACACCAGGTCAGATGGAAGCCCTCTGCACACAAACTGCTGAAAGGCTGCTGCCCCCTATCCTGGGCCATGTATAAATCCTCTCTTCATTTAGCTTATTGCATGCTTGTAGTTGATCAAGCTCCGCATCCACTTCACTGATATTTTACTCTGGATTCTCCCATGATGAGGTGTAGATATGGAGGTCCAATTTTCACCTCGTTGTGGATAGGCGCTCGGTGGTGGGTTTGTGGGTTGGTTATGCAGATGATATCTGGCTGCTAGTTTTGAAAACTGGTGCTTCACATTCCCAAACTATTTTGCTATTTGAAAGTCACTTTGAGCAAGGCCAGCTTTTGTGTAGCATAGCTTCAGGATTTTATTTGGGTGAAGACCCTGACCGTCATAAGCAGAACAGACTCTGATGGTGCTGGGGATCAGACCTCTGTTACACTGTAGAGGAAGGCAATACTGCTGCTGTTCTAAACAGCTAGCACTTAGAGAGTTAGACAAGGCAATAGCCGAGACTGTGTGATATTGTAGTGGATTACAATAGCAAAATTCTACTTGAGATGCAGTTGATACTGTTGAAATATGGACTGGCATTAAAACCAATGCAGGAGGAGCCTCTTTAGCTGGCTGGGATGTTCTTTCTTGACATTTTTGCCCCTGCCAGCGTCTTGTTTTTCTTCTGTTTGTTTGCTTGTTTGATGTTCCATCTGCTGCTGAAGCTACAAATTATTTTGCATTTGTTAGCAGTAAAATCACAGTTACGTAGAGGTAAAACACACATATGGATGTCGGTTAGCATTAAGTCAAGTCACTGGTTAAACTCTGTCAAAGTTCCTTTTGTTGGCTTTAAGGGGTTGAAATGATATAAATGTTACACGGCAGGATTGGTTGCACCATGTTCGTTCCCTGTGTAGCTGGCATGTTTTCCTGACTGCAGAGCATGTTCCCTCCAAAGGTAAAAAAAAAAAAAAGCCCACTGTAATCAAGTTGGTGTTTGTACAAGTATGAGGCACGTTTCTCCAAAAATAGAAAAAAAAGAAAAGAAAATGTCCCAAACTGCAGACGAATGATATCTCTGGATCCTTGAGGGTAATCGCTCATTCAGTACACTGAAACGACACAAGCAAATATTTTGATAATTTAGAAAATGTTAAAGTGGCCTGCATGGTATAAAAGTGAAGCCATCTCACTGATAAGTTTCTGTTAGACCAGAAATATGTTATATATTAGAAAGTGCACTGAAACAACTGACACAGGCTGAACCCTCACAAAAAAAGGGCAGTTTGCCCACATGGTGCTTTGTATGGAGCATGAGAGCTGCTGTGTTTGCTAATGATGATCTTAAGTTTTGTTAACAGAATTTGCTGTACATATCCCATTCTTTTAAGAGATAGTATTATCTTGTGATTCTGACTTAATCATCTTACTATTTCGATATAATAAATGGTACCATTGGACCAACTTTAAGGTTTTCTATTAAAACAAAGTACTTTAAAAGGTATATTAGGTAACATTCAAGTGTCCTATTATAGTTTATGCAAATAAGAGAAAGTCATGAGGATAAAGTAAGGAATCACGTTGCGTGTTATCAGAAGATAATAAGATGAGTAAGTCGTCATGTTGACTAGAAAAACTGCTGGAACATTCTTTATTATCTTGGAAATTTGTGCTTCTTTCGATAAAAACTATTGTAAATTTGACAGTTTTTTGGCTTCCATATTTCTCCAGGACCAAAAACACAAAGAACAACCTAAATGCCTGTTTTTGCAGTGTACCTCACAACTTCCTGTATGTGATATGATACATACAGGAAGTGAGTGACACGGCTACATCACAAGGATTCAAATGTTTTCTTTCACTGTATGGAGGACCAAACGTGCCATGTAATTAAATACTAAATTTAAACCATGTTTACTGAGAAATGAATTAAAGCATTAAATATAAAGTATTTATTCCCCCAAGAAAATCAATCAATCAATCAATAACACTGAAAAACTGAGTAATAACAATCTACTGTAATAACACAGTACAGTTACTTTTAACTAGTTTGCTTTAAAAATCTATTTATTTTTTTAATAAGCTTAGTTTGGTCCCAATCATGGCAAAATCTGAGCTTGGCACACCTGGAGAAATGTGATTTTTAGGAAAATTACCATATGTACAGTAAGAATTAGAATGTGTGTCAAAAGAGTTTTCTTTGGCATGTTAAACAAATACATCTATTCTAAATGTTAGTTCCCTTATGACAAAAACGATGTACAGTACTGACTGCTGCAGCACCAAATTAGATTGGTGCCTTATAAATAGCAAATTACTATTATTGTTTTGTCCGAGATCTATACAGAGTGTTCTCATAAACGTTTAATAGGAAGTGGGAGCTGTTTTTAGGCTGATTTTTATTATATTTTTGTTAGTTAACCATGTTCAATTACGAATAAGTACAATTTGTTCACAAGATTTTTCAAATTTGATTCTGGTATGGTGTTCTTATAAATGACATCAGATGGTGATGTAGCTACAGCACAAATAAGGATAAGCATGCTGCAGCCACTAGGTGGCAGCATGAGCAGGCCTAATAAAGTCTGTGTTGAAGCTGTAAAAGAAAATTAGCACTGAAAATCTTTGGTTGCTTGTGAGGTGCAGAGTTGTCCAACATAGGACATTAGCTTTACTAAATCTTGATGATATGCACTTCAGCCGGTCAGGAGGAACTTCTTCAAACTGTAGCATCTTTATTCTTTATTTGAATATTCAAAATCTAGACATGAACCACGACCGATATTTAACAGTCCCCAACAGTTCTACAGCCTGAAACAGTTTTGAGCTGTTGGGAGGCTTGATTAGATCATTTGGGTTTTTTTTTTTTAGAAAAGGAGGCTGACGTGACATAATTTGACTTTCCCTGATTTTAAGCAGCTCTTATATATTGATTTAAATGTAAAAGAAGGTGCAGTGGATCACTTTGCATAGATCTGGATAAAAGTGCAGAAATAAATAATTTATGAAACAAATTGAATAGCACAAATGAGTAAGCAAAAACTACAGTGGTTATTGAGCAGCTGTTCCTACAATGTGAATCTGGGATAAAGGCACAGATTGTTTGTTTGCCTTGGTTTCCTGGTTATTTCCATGTTATCTAAATGGGAAAAGAGTGCATAAAACTACTGTTTACAAGCAGCTTATCTGTCTCATTGTGCTCCATAGCATAAAATCCATTGGTTGATTGAATAGCGAGACATTTACCATTCAAAATCAAACCAACCAATGCTGAGCTGGGCTGCTTGAGACAATCAGAAGGGATTTCCTGACCAGCGTCCCACCATTGCTCTCTTTATGAAGAGAAATGTAAGAATGAAATAATGCCACTTTCACTCACAGACCTCCAGACCTGCTTTTATTTGTTCCTTCTGACTTTATGTGTCAGCAAAAGTTTCTCTGCAAGCAAAATTCATCTTTGATTGATTTTTTTTTCTCTGACTAAATCTCCAGGTGACCACAAAACACAGGACGTGTAGAGAAGATTTTCTTTGGTATAATATAAAACACAAAAAAGAGCGAGAAAGTAAAAGAATAAACATTTATTCCAGTAGAAAAATAATACATGAATATTTGCTGTCAATTATTTTTATAAGAGATAAATGTACATAATGTCTTTGAGATGCGATTTGCTGTATACATGTGCTGAAATAAGACGAAGTCAACCCGTGTGGGACAACAGCAAGGTCCAGTATACAAAGTTTCAGTAATGTGCAATACAAGACGGCATGCTGTTTTAAAATGAGGAACTTCATGTACTGTACTATGCAACCGCAAACTGTGTACATCGCTTCATGCTGTGGCTTCTCCAAACACCCTTTTCCAAGCAGCTTCATCTGGACTTTTAGCGGATTTTTGTGTTTCTCTCTGTTTTTTTTTTCTGTGGAAGAAGAAAATCTAAGCGGCTAATGCGGTATTGCATGCATAATAAACCACTCTAATTTATAAAAAGGAGTTCAAGAAAAATACATGGAACTGGAGGTGACTGTGTTTCAGCCAGAGCTTCAAGTGACTTAAAAATATTTCTTTTTCAAAATAAAAGAGTCGTTCTAAAGTCGTGTGCTTTAAATTCTTTAAGCAACGTTTCACACAAAAGATAAAAAAAACCCCCAAACATTATTTGTCATCCTGTTAGAAGTAGCAATCAGAAAATGAGTACACTGTACACTCCCTAATTTCCTTCGGGATTAATAAAGTATTCTGATTCTGATTCTGTAGTGCTGAAGGGATGGATGTGGTCAGCAACAGTACCCTGGTAGGTTGCAGCATTCAAATGAAGCTCAGTTGGTATCAAGGAGCCCAAAGTGTTGAAATTGTTTCACACCATTATACCAACAACAGTATGATACATTTTAGTCCATAGGTGTCAAACTCTGGCCCGCGGGCCATACCAAATTACTATTAGAGCTGGCCTACTGGTATTATACAGCTAATATATATATTGTTTAGTATTAAGCTTTGCTTGTTCCATATTCAGTTTTCCAGAAAAACTTATTTGTTTCCATAAGAAAAGATTCATTCTTAAATCTGGAGGAAGATTTTTTTTCCAATAAATATTAACGTTAGCCCGCGACTTTGTTCCAGTTTTGAATTTTGGCCCACTGTGTATTTGAGTTTGACACCCCTGTTTTAGTCCATATTCGTAGTTGATCCACACTTTCATGTCGTTTACACCTAAATCTGACCCTACTATCTGAATATCACTGCAAACATCAGGACCAATCAACATTTTTCCACTTTACTGTTTTTGTGTGTGAATAGGTGAATGAGCCGTGTTGTATAAATTGCTACGAGTGCTCAAGTACAGTAGAAAAAACCCCCAGTCCATTTACCTGAGCTGGATTGACTAGGTAATCTCTCATGAAAAAACTGAAAAACTGCAGATGAATTAAACTACATGCGAAAAGGTAATAGCACTTAAAAAAAACACAACCTTACAGGTATTGAAATTTTACAAAACATAGTTTTCGCAAATGTTAAGTAAATAGTTACAATGCTAATATTTTACCGCTATGTCTGTTTCACATTTTCATCACCTAATTATAACATCTAATCTTGCCTCTGGTATTTTATAAAGAGAAAATTAATAGAGAGTAGTGTTGAGTTTGGCTTACTGAGTTTATTCAGCCTCTACGGAAAATTAATCTCACACCATGATGCGTAGTTATACTACACTGAACAAAAATATAAATGCAACACTTTTGTTTTTGCTCCCATTTTTCATGAGCTGAAACATTTTCTACATACACAAAGGACCCATCAAATATTGTTCACAAATCTGTCTTAATCTGTGTTAGTGAGAACTTCTTGTTTGCCATGAACATCCATGCCACCTCACAGGTGTGGCTTGTCAAGGTGCTGATTAGACAGCATGAATATGGCACAGGTGTATGGGGTGCCGTTTGTAAAGTGAAACATGCTGAAATTAATGGCAACATTTTTCCACATCTAGCTCAAAACCTTACAAAAACATGTTTTTTCAAGTCATTTTTTACAATATTTAGTAAAATGTTTGTAACTTTTCAAATTTAACCACAATTTTACATGTTAAATCTAAATGTTAAATCTAAATAATATATTTAAATCTAAATCTAAATGTTAAATCTAAATGTTAAATCTAAATAATATATTTAAATCTAAATCTAAATGTTAAATGTTAAATCTAAATGTTAAATGTTAAATCTAAATGTTACAGGAAACTAAATATTTAGCTAACATGCAAATTAATTGTACGGATCAACGGAAATGCCAAAATGAAAGCTTTACGAAAACCTCCGGTGCAAAAGTGTGCTGGTAGTAGTCAGATTGTGTCTGCTCTCCCCGGATGGTCACTTCTCACCGCCATGAGCGGCTTCACTTCTTGCCTACCAGCCCTTGCAGGTTTTCGTAAAGCTTTCATTTTGGTATTTCCGTTGATCCGTACAATTAATTTGCATGTTAGCTAAATATTTAGTTTCCTGTAACATTTAGATTTAACATTTAGATTTAAATATAATATTTAGATTTAACATTTAACATTTAGGTTTAACATTTAACATTTAGATTTAATATTTTACATTTAGATTTAAATATAATATTTAGGTTTAACATTTACATTTAGATTTCAATTTAATATTTAGATTTAACATTTAACATTTAGATTTAAATATAATATTTAGATTTAACATTTACATTTAGATTTAAATATAATATTTAGATTTAACATTTACATTTAGATTTAAATATAATATTTAGATTTAGCATTTAGATTTAACATTTAGATTTAACGTTTAACATTTAGATTTAACATTTAACATTTAGATTTAACATTTAAAATTGTGTTTTAAATATGAAAAATAACAAACATTTTACCCCATGCTGTAAAAAAATGAATCGAAAAAACAAACATGTTTTTGCAAAGTTTTGAGCTAAATGTGGAAAAATGTTGCCGTTAATTTCAGTATGTTTCATTTTACAAATGGCGCCCCATACAGGTGTGCCTTAGACCAGCGGTCCCCAACCCAGCGGTCCCTGAGTCGTTTGGTACCGGGCCGCGAGAGTTGAGGCTCAGGTGTGAAATGTATGGTTTTCAGGGTTTTTATCGGTTTTCAGCGTTATTGTGTTATCGTTTTTATCGTTAACTCGGTTTTCCTGGGTCTTTTCACGTGTGTTATGAATAAATTTTCTTTTTTTCGGTACCGGTACTAGTTTTATTTTGTTGTATTTATCCGTGACACCTTAAAGGCCGGTCCGTGAAAATAATGTATGTGGCACGGCCTCTCTGTGTGAGGATCTAAACGTATTCTACGCTAGATTCGACACAGCGAACACCATGAGACCGGACAGTGTGCTCACCGCGGATGACGTCAGTGCGCACACTGTGTCTGAGGAGGATGTGCGGAAGTGCTTCAGGTGAATGCACGCAAAGCTACTGGTCCGGACGGGATTCCCGGCCGCGTCCTCAAGTCATGCGCGGCTCAGCTGGCTGGAGTGTTCACGCACATCTTCAACCTTTCCCTCTCTCTGTCTGTAGTCCTAGCCTGCTTCAAAATGGCCACCGTCGTCCCTGTACCCAAATCCTCCACCATCTCCTCACTGAACGACTGGCGACCTGTAGCCCTGACCCCCATCATAAGCAAATGCTTCGAGAAGCTGGTCAGGGACTTCATCTGCTCTGCACTACCCGACTCACTGGACCCTCTACAGTTTGCATACCGCCACAACAGGTCCACTGATGATGCCATAGCCCTGACACTACACACTGCCCTGTCACACCTGGAGAAGAGAGACACGTATGTGAGAATGCTGTTTGTAGATTACAGCTCAGCATTCAATACCATCGTTCCCTCGAAGCTGGACAGGAAACTGCAGGATCTAGGACTAAGCAGCTCCCTCTGCAGCTGGATCCTTAGCTTCCTGTTTGACAGACGCCAAGTGGTCAGACTGGGCAGCATCACCTCATCCCCCGTCACACTGAACACTGGTGCTCCACAGGGGTGTGTACTGAGCCCTCTCCTGTACTCACTCTACACCTACGACTGCACGGCCACTGACAACTCCAACATCATTGTGAAGTTTGCGGACGACACTACAGTGGTGGGTCTTATCACCAACAGTGATGAGACAGCTTACAGGGAGGAGGTCAGCGCCCTGACCCACTGGTGTCAAGACAACCATCTCACCCTCAACGTCGCAAAGACAAAGGAGTTGATAGTGGACTTCCGGAGGTGCAGAGAAGTACACACCCCCATCACCATCAGCGGCGCTGCTGTGGAGAGAGTGAGCAGCTTCCGGTTCCTTGGTGTACATCTGGCTGAGGATCTTACGTGGTCAGTACACACAAACAAAACAGTGAAGAAGGCGCAGCAGCGCCTCTTCTTTCTCAGGAGACTGAAAAGATTCGGCATGAGCCCCCGCATCCTCAGGACCTTCTATCACTGTGCCACTGAGAGCATCCTCACTGGATGCATCACCACCTGGTATGGCAACAGCACCGCCTACAACTGCAAAGCTCTCCAGCGAGTAGTGCGGTGCTCTGAACGGATAATTGGAGGTGAGCTTCCCTCCCTCCAAGACATCTACAGGAAGCGGTGCCTGAGGAAAGCGGGGAGGATCATCAAGGACTCCAGTCACCCCAGCCATAAACTGTTCAGACTGCTTCCATCAGGAAGGAGGTTCTGCAGCATCCGGTCCCGTACCAGCAGACTGAGAGACAGCTTCTTCCACCAGGCCATCAGACTGCTGAACACGTCATAGACACCTCAGCTTCACTACTGGAACTTTAACATTATGCACTCCATACTGTACAGTAACGCCACTGTTTGCACATGTCTCAACTCTGTATATTTTATTTTATATATTTTATTTATTGTTTATTTAATTTGTAAAATATGTGTACACACACACACACACACACACACACACACACACACACGTAGAAAAATATTTAGTATACACATCCAGAAATGCATATACTATTATATATTGTACATATATTTATTAGTTTCAGATGTAGCCATTCTTGTATTTTGCTTGTTTACATTATTGTATTTTGCACAACTCTGTTGCTTGTGAAGCTCGCACACAAGAATTTCACTCACATGTGCTGTACCAATGTACCTGCACATGTGATGTGACAATAAAAGTGATTTGATTTGATTTGATAAACCGGTCCGTGGCGCAAAAAAGGTTGGGGACCGCTGCCTTAGACTGCCCACAATAAAAGGCCACTCTGAAATATGCAGTTTGATCACACAGCACAATGCTGCAGATGTCGCAAAACCAGTCAGTATCTGGTGTGACCACCATTTGCCTCACAAGGTGCAACACATCTAATGGAGATGTGTTGCACCTTGTGAGGTAAATGGTGTGCAATGGGCATAGAGTTGATCAGGTTGTTGATTGTGTGCTGTGGAACGTAGGTCCACTCCTCTTCAATACTTGTGCAAAGTTGCTGAATATTGGGAGGAACTGGAACACACTGTCATATACGCCGAGCGTCCCAAACATGCTCAATGGGTGACATGTCTGGTGAGTATGCTGGCCATGCAAGTATGGGATGTTTTCAGCTTCCAAGGAATTGTGTGCATATTCTTGCAATATGGGGCCATGCATTATCATGCTGTAACGTGAGGTTATGGTCATGGATAAATGGCACAACAATGGTCTCAAGGATCTCGACACGGTATCTCTGTGCATTCAAAATGCCAACAATAAAATGCACTCATGTTCATTGTCCATAACCCCATCACCACCATGGGCCACTATTTTCCATGGCTGTATAAGAACAAGCATCTAGCCATGCAGTCTGCCTGTGCAACATTCTGCTTACCCAGTCAGAAATACTGTCATTGCATCCATTCAAATATTATTTTAAATGTCATTTCTGTCAGTGTCAAACCTTTAAAACGGTATAATTGTTGATTGTAACAGAACTTAAGCATACGGGAAGTATGCTTAAGTTCTGTTCAGTTTGTTTCTCTCCTCACCCATGACAGGCTGTTCCTGCAGGTGAACTCCCAGGTGGAGATGTAGATTGGGCAGGTGTTACCTCTGGCTGCACACAAACATTTTACAGTTCTTGTTATTATTAAAATAGATACATAAACACATAAATCACTTAAAAGATACAACAGAGTAAATAAAAGCCTACATTCAGTGTTTCCCCCCATGATGTAGAGTGCCTTAAGCTTTTTTGGCAAGGAAGGGTCCAACTGCACTGTGACAGCCAGGTTAGTGAGGGGGGCAGTGGCTACGAGGATCACCTGAAGGCAGAAGACAGAGTTGTGTTGATAACTGGTGTGCTCTTGTTATTTATGACATAATTATAACATTATAACATATGCATCTTCTTTTTTTAAATAAAAATGTGTTGAGACAATTTTTCAGTCGGAGAAATTTGTGCTTTACTAAGATGAAAGTTTATATAGAATTTTTCGTGTGCATATGTAAAGAGGAAGCAAATGTACCATCAATGAAGGCAGCTTACTATTGGTCAGGTGATGTGATTTCATGTGTTAGAGTTCAATTAATTTGAACGCCACATCACCATTACACCATTTTAAGAAAATGGAAACGTCAAGGCACCTCTATTGACACAATGTTGTCACTGAACCAAGCCACAAAACATTTACAGAATATGAGTCTGATAGATGCATTTAGATAATAAAGCCATTCCACTTCCCCAGACAGGTTTGACAAAGCCATCTAACAGCAGATCCAAGCCTAGAGCATCTGGATCCGGGACATCCCCC
Source organism: Maylandia zebra (assembly GCF_041146795.1). Taxonomy (NCBI): domain Eukaryota; kingdom Metazoa; phylum Chordata; class Actinopteri; order Cichliformes; family Cichlidae; genus Maylandia; species Maylandia zebra. The sequence continues at coordinate 41,957,528 of NC_135188.1, read as the reverse complement.
AGCCCGTCTTTCCCATGGTAATCACCCGCATGCTGTTTGCGGGCCAGCAGAGGCTTTGAGCAGCCACGATACACTGGAATCTGTATTGTAGGTTGCATTTAATAGCAGGTCATCCAGCATGCAACCATGCAGTCAGATCTGTCACCATATCCATGTATAAGGCTCTCCCACACTCTGCTCAAAACTTACATCCAGCCTATTGCAGATTTTCAGGACACGCAGCGTGTTCTTGAGGACGTTCTCCAGGGGTGTATTGCCATGGCAGCAGGTGATCCCCAAAATCTCCACATCAGGGTTGGCGAGGGCCACCATGATGGCCATAGCGTCATCCACCCCAGTGTCCACATCAATGATGAGTTTCTTCTTCATCCTGTGTTTTTCTTTTCACATTGTCATAAGCTTTTACTTGTAGAACAACCTTATGTTTATAGTAATTCCAAAATATGAACATGAAAAACCAATGAAAGACTCCTTCAACGGGTTTTACGGCCAAGGCACGAGAATATACTTTAGATCCCTTTTACAGCTTTGCCTTTAGGCTAGTTTTCAGTGCTATAATGTATGCACTATTCAGTGTTCAGAATTGCATTCTAATGTTACTCTAAGTTGACCTGAAGTAACAATAAAATGTATAATGCTCACCTGGTGAATGGATTCTGACAGATGTTTACAGCTTACTGATATGAGCCACTGCAGCTGAATGCTGTGATCTGAAGAGTGGATAGAATTACTTAGAGAGAGGCTGCATTAGCTTTTGGCTAACTCTGCCCAGTGGGAGGTGGGAATTCCTTCATAACCTCTGCGGTGTAGAGCCCTTAAATTGTAATTCCGCCTCTCATGAGAAGGAAGAAAAAACTTGAAGATCATAATTGATGTATCTGTGCTTGCCAAGTATTTGGGAAGCCAATTACTCTCACTTTATAGAAACTTGTGTCTTGACTCTAGAATAATGTTTAACTCACCGACTGTAAGATACTCAGGTCCTGTGGCTGCAAAATAAGCGAAGGTCATTACCCCTCTATCACCATTCTTGACTGTTGACATGAGTTATTTGTGCTGATATGTTTGGATTGTTTTTTATTTGACTCTGTGCATAATGGCCAAACGTCTCCAATCTGGTTCCATCTGTGCAGAGCACATTGTTCAAGAAGAAACGTAAGCTATGCTGCCATGCTCTTTTTAGAGAAAAGTTTTTTTTTCTCGTAATCCTTCTATAAAAGACAATTGTTTGGTTGTTTTCTAATTATACTGTCATGAAGTTTAACATTCAACATACTAACTGAGGCCTGTAGAATCTGAGATGTAGCTCCTGGCGCTTAACAGTGTTTTTGAGGATTGCACAGTTTGACCAAAATCTTTTACATCTTGTGAGACAGGTTTGGGCTTGGTGACGCTAGCCCTGACCCGAGCCTAATTCACAGCATTCAGGAGGTCTATGGAGTTAAGAGCAACAATGTTAGCAGCAGCTAACATCTGCTTCTGGCACTCCTCTTTTAGTGATATTATGGAGTTCTGCTGGGCCAGTCACATCTTATTGATCAGCTCTGCTAAATCCCTGATGAGTGGTCTCTTTGTGCCCTCAATCTAAGATGGAGAGGAAAGAAGATCAGATCATGTGAAGCAAACTGAACAAATTATGAAGAGTGAAAAGGTGATCAAGTATGTTTATATATGGTGAAATTATATCCAAGCCCTTTTATAAAAAACTTTATATATGAAGTTTCTTATAATACTAATGAGGTCGATATTTAGATATAGAGCGATTAAAAGAAATAAAAGAAACACTTTGAAAACACGTCAGATTTCATTGGCCAAAGGTAATCCAGGACCGCACATGTGCTGCCCAGGTGGGGAGGTAGGTGGGAATGGTTGAATTTGGCGCCTCTACCCCCCACTCATCTCTCCTTAACCAGACTCACCAGAGAATTGGTTTTAGCTTCTTTCCACGCTTTAAGAAGGTTAAGGTGATATATTTGGGTGGCTCCTCCCCTGTCCGACCGTACCACTTCATAGTCTACGTCCCCCACTCACCCTGTGACCATGAAGGGTTCTTGCCACTTTGCAAGTAACTTTGCGCTGAAAAAAAGTTAGCAATACAAGCATCTTCCGGTGAAAATTGTCTATGAATAGCACCTCTGTTGTGCTGCTGTCATTCCTGGGCCTGGAGCAAATTCTCTCGTGATTACCTCCCCAACATGTGCAGCTTTGCTGTCAGGCCCAGAACCTATTGAATCTAATTATTAGGTGGGCTCAGACCTTCCTCCCAGTTTTCTTTATTCAAGTCCAACAAGCCTCGTGGCTTCCTGTTGAACAACAACTCAAAGTGAGAAAATTCCGTGGAGGCATGGGGCACCTCCTACACTGCAAACAACAGAGGGTCTAACCAGAGATCCCAATTGTGTTCATCCTCATGAGTGGAGGACTGGACTTTAAAGTCTTATTCAGCCGCTCCACCAATCCATCAATCTCAAGGTGGTAGATGCTGGTCTGAACAGATTAATGCCCAGTAATTTGTATAGCTCTTTCAGTGTGTGGGACATGAATAAAGTTCTCCGGTCAGTCAGTATATCTTTCAGGATGCCGATGTGGGAGATGACCTGAAAAGTGCCTGCGCCGCACTCTTTGCAGAAATGGTGCGCAGCAGCACTGCCTCTGGATATCCGCATAATATGCCGCATAATCGACTAGAACAAATACAAAGTGAAATCCTTGTGCACTCTGATAAAATGGCCCGATAAGGTCCATGTCAGTGAACTCAAACGGGACCTCCATTAACAGCAATAGGCATAAAGGCACTTTTGGAATGGCTGGCTGGTTCAACAGCTGACACCACAGACACATAAGCCCACATGCTTGGCCATGAAAACTGGACCATTATTCACCGTGGGGTTATAGTGAGCGACCTGGAAAATCAATTCCCAGCAGCTTTTAGGCACCAGCAACTTGGTGTGCTCTTTTTCAAAGAGAAAAAAATCAGTTTTTATTTCTTGTTATGAACCAAACTCACGCATTCAGCATGCATAGAAACATTCTATTTGAGTGCATTGGTCAACATTTTCTTTAACTTTTCCAAGTCAACTTTCTTCATGATGATGGCCTTATGGTCTTTCTTCAGCTTCTGGATGTAGTCCACCACCATCATGCCTCGGGTGTAGGTCCCCTCTAACTCCACTGCCACCGCAACCTGAAGGAGAAACACAAGAAACTGTTAAACAATACTTGAAATTTTACTTAACCTGATAAAAATCAGGAGTTGCTTACCTCTTCGCTCTCAGTTATCAATGTATCATCGATGGCAGCAGCTAAGGCATAGACGTCACAGGAATTGAAACCAGTTCCTGCAGTAATCTCCTTCTGATAGTCAGCTGATTGGGCTTTCTGTCAAATCAGTACATCAGAGGTATTTAGACATTTTGTGATTATCAGTGTAGGGACTAGGGATGGGTATCGAAACCCGGTTCTTGTTGAGAACCGGTTCAAACTGTTTCAATTCCTTGGAATTGTTTGCCATTTTTGCAAACGATTCCCTTATCGATTCCAGTCGCCCCGAATGACGTCACCACGTTGCGGAGCGTCATTTACCTGGCAGAAAACATGGCGCCTAAGCGGCTCAAACGCTCAAAAGTTTGGTCATACTTTACGAGAACGGATGACAACAGGGCAACTTGCAATACTTGTAAAGTAGAATTTCATTTAAGGGAGGAAACACTACGAATATGCAAAAGCATTTGCTCACAAAACACGCGATGACCTTAAATGAATGTCGTGTTTTTAATTCCGCTCCGGACTCGTGAATCTCAACCCAGCAGCAGCGGTAATGTTTCCACGTCCTCTCCCGTTAATGCGGCAGGTAAATAATCAACTAACAGTGCATATTATGTTAGCGCGATCTGCCTTATTACAAAACCTGCCATTACTGTGGTGGCTCAGATGCTGGCAGTTCTCACTGCAGTCTACCGGTAGCGTCTCCTTTCAGGCCAGGATAGACGAATGTCACCGAGCAGTGACTAAGTTTGTGGTAAAAGGCTTGCACCCATTTGCCACAGCAGATGCCCCCGATTTTCGGTAAGTGAATGTGTTTAATTGTAGGCAGGAACATTACTGGGAATTCTTGTGTAATTGCTACAGAATAATTTGTTATACTTTGTTATTGCTACAGAAGAATATTTATTTTATTATTTTACATTTACAATTTTTTTTCCTGGGGACCCTGTGACACCCCATGGAAGAGCCATAGGCTGTGGATCTCTTAAGATCTCACTGTTGGGTTTGTAAGGCCATGTTACTCCTAAATTTCTATCTTGTTCAAAGAGAAGATATAAAACAAAGTTCTAAGCTAATCGACCTTAGTGTTTTCCTTTTTTTAAAAATAAGAATCGATTAGAGAATCGATAAAGAATCAAATCGTTAAACAGAATTGAAAATGGAATCGGAATGGTGAAAATCTTATCAACACCCATCCCTAGTAGGGACTAACACGTTATTAAGTAACGCGTTACAGTAACTACGTTATTATTGTGGTAACGAGCACGGTAACTAGTTATTATGCCAAAATCAGGAACGCGTTAATCGTTACTGGGATTTAGATAGGGTCGTTATTCGTTACTTCTTGCGGTGGCTATCGTGGAGCTTCAACAGATTCAGTAACATTAGCAAGTGGTGGAGGCCAGCAGGTGGTTGAGGGAAAGGGGAGGCAAGAGGAGCAGAGACCCGAGGTGGCCGCCGGTCCGAGTGTCAGGTGAAATGACCTTCAGGTAAGAAGTTATGACCTGCAGTCTATCTGGGTCAGATATAAACCAAGTTAAGGTGGAGTTTATTTTAGTTATGCTGACTTTTTTGTACTGGGTACTAGCTAGCATGACGGAGTTTCTATACAGCTGGGGGGTGCTATGATGTTGATGTTGAACTTTATTTTGTTCATAAGGTTAATTATTAGAGTTTCCACCCGTCCCTAGTAGGCTAGAATCATGGCGGCGGTCAACGACGGTCCAGGCGTGGGATTTCTCTCGTGGAAATATGCACATTATTTTTTCCTTTCTATTGGTACGTGGCACAGTGCACTTGTGGCAAGTAAGCAAGCTAGAGGACTGACAATCTTGCTGGGTATCCAGTTACGGAAGCAACACATTAACAAGAGAATTCTGAGTAAAACCAAAGTTACTTTCCCTAGTAACTAGTTACTTTGAAAGTAACGAGTAACTTGAAGTAACTGAGTTACTTTTGAACTAGTAATGTAACTAAGTTACTAATTTAAAGTAACTTACCCAACACTGGTGATTATCTGTAAGCCAGTGGAGGACCAAGGTCTAAACAAAAAAAGTTGCCACTAGAGGGCTTCAACCAACACCTGTAGACTCCTCTTTTCACACTCTGTGGTTACCCTTGTATAGTTGAGAGACCTTGGGGAGTATAATGCAAAACCTTTGGTCTTGTTAGCTTATTAACACCATTTAAATGTCAGTTTAGAATTTGGAAGTGGACGTCCTGGCACGTCAATCTGGCTATGTGCCACAAGCCAGTAGAGTAACCCAGATTTCTTGGAGTCACTGGTTGGGTTGAAGAGTGTTACATCTAGGGACTTAATTGCTCTGCTGGGGGATTTAACCACTTATTTGGAGAGCAGTGTGACCTGGATGGGTGGAAGGCTGTACCAGCCAGGAGTGCATGGAAGATAAAAATTGAATGAGAATTTTGGTCAGGTTCAAAGCGAACCATCAGACAACTCAAGAGGGGTAAGTTGTGCTCTTCTCACACTGTATACAATGGTAGTTTGGTTTCCTATGGTGTTGATCAATGTTCCCTCTAAGCTGCGTGCGTGCGCAATTGCGCACTGCTGGCACAGTCTCTGCGCACAGAAAATCTGCGTTGCGCACAGAAAAAAAATCTAACCTGAATTGAAATTAAAATTAATACTTTAACATTTCTGTTTTGCAGGGTTAGTCAGTAAGTGACTGGCTGCTCCCGTATGGGATTAGAACGATGCCACCTTATCCCATAGTCCAGCCAATAATGCCATTCACATTCGTATATACGCAGCTAATCAACGTGGTTGACAGGCTTATACGTGTCAACCATAAGCCTGTGGTTGCGTCCTTATGCGCGTCCTTATGCGCCAACACCGGTGCTTTAGCTAGCAAAGAGGCGTGGCTGATGTGGAGGGAAGCCACGTTAATGACAACGTGTACAACCATTGGAGATGTGAGCAGAACAGACAGAACAATTGACGGAAAAAGTGTGGACTTTATACCAGTTTTTAAATTGTGTTGATCGGCCACGTAAAACCAGAGTTATGATAAAAAATATATGTAATGTTTGGTTTTCTTCCTGAATACTGTCGTTGTTTATATTTACTGCGGGAAGAAACGGTGTTTTATAAGGAAAACGCTGGAAAGCCTGTGAGCAAAAACAAAACCAAAAACCCACCACCCTTTCCTATTGGTGGAAAAATGCACCATGTCAACCAATCAAAAAATTATATGGCAACAGATGTTTAGGAAGGGGGGAGGTTTTAGGAGTGACGTGTTTTGAGATGTGAGAGATTTGCGATGTTTAGGGCAAATCTTGTATAGTTAGTGTGTAGTGTAGTCAGTAGTTTTGTTGTGTGTGTCAGAACAATGAGGCGACTGCTGAATGTTACAGGTGTTACAGGAGTGATACATCTCCTGTTGTCAGGCCTGCAGGTATCAGGCTGTTGTTCTCGTTTATCTCATAGTGGACAGGAATTATTTTTTGGAGTGGCACACTAATTTGTGTGGCATCAGATTTGATGCAGAACAGCTGATTGTTCTGTAAATAGTTTGAAATGTATATTTAAAAAAACGCCCTGGCTGCATTTTTAGGTAAACAGCTGCAAAAAACTTTGTTGTTTGCATAATCCAGTAACTATTTTGAAGAAGTAACTATATAATTAATTGCCCAACGTTGGTCATTATATACTGTATTTTGCAGACAGAGAGTTACAGGACTCTCTCCCAGACCACAGACTCATACTCATAATACAAGTCAGAGCTTTAAAAAAAAAATCATAAAATAGAAAGTTGTGTTTTCAAAATTGGAGTTCAAGTTCTTTTTACTTCCAACAGTGTTAACATGCTACACAAGTCATGAACAAGATTCTTTTTTAATTTTCATTGTAAGTGGGTTAAAGCACTTAATTAAAAGTAGTCTAACATAAATGTAAATGCTGTAATTTGATTATTTTAATAAACCATGTAATTTGGATGGATTCGATGCTGGCGTGACCACAGTGCACACGTCTGCTGTTGCTCACAGTGGTCCAAGGGACGCTCAGGAGGTTTGTGTGTTCGCTCAGACACGTGAAAAATTAGAGGGAACATTGGTGGTGATCGTAGGAAAATCTATGCTTCTCTGTTCAGGCTTCTGCCCCACAACCTGAATCAGGAGAGTGACCTTTCTGATGTGAGAATTACACCACTCCCTGTGAGAAAAGCTGCAATCATTCAATCATTTTATCAGTGCGACAGTTTTTGTTTCTTATGTATTATGCTTCTCCCCCCTTTCAGCAAATTATAAATTAAAGAACAAGGATGTGTAACGACATGTATGTAAGTGTCATAACATTCTTTTGGCAGCACAGTGTGTTGAAGCCTGGCATTATTGTGTCACAGCACTAAGATCCTGCTTAGACAAGTTAATCTGGGAGGAGTGGCAGTTTAGCTCACTGGGCTGAGCTGGTGAACACATGACACGATACCAGTCTGAGGTTTAGTTTGATCCGAGGCTCTCTTGGCCTGTCTTCCCCCACTCTCTTTCTGCTGTTCTGTCTCATTTTTCCCATGGCCTATCTAATAAAGGTGAAAAAACTTCAAAATTGTTTAACAGAAATTCCTCATCATTCGCAGCACCTGGGGATCCAGTGCTTCTTGCAACATATTTTCTTGCAAAAATGTATTAAGATATAAATTTGTCACACTTTCTGGGGATGGGATTCTAATTATTGTAATAATATCATTTGCACACTCTTACCATCCTTGAAAGACTTGAAATCTTTTTCATGAAGTCTGCTTTCTGTGTAGATTCGGCAAGCCAGGTGTCACAGAAAGACTACAGGAGGAAATATTGAGGGTGCAAATTTAAATCACTGTGAAATTATCAGTCAAGCCAAAAACAGCATTATTACAAATATTCAAATATTATTCTAAATGTAATTTCAGTTAGTGTAAAGCCATACAGCTTGCTGTACAACTTGTCTGTTTCCTTACCCACGGAAGGCTGTTCCTGCAGGTGAACTCCCATGTAGCCATGTAGGTTGGGCAGGTGTAGCGGTCCAACACGATGTAAGCCGCCTCTGGGTCGGCTACAAAGTTAAACTCTCCACACACTGTGGTGTTACCTCTGGCTGCACACAGACATTATTAATGCAATTCTTGTTATTATTAATATAGAAAAAAAAATCATAAATCAGAGAATAAGTACATCAGAGTAAATAAAAGCCTACATTCAGTGTTTCCCCCCATGATGTAGAGCGCCTTCAGCTTTTTTGGCAAGGAAGGGTCCAACTGCACTGCGACAGCCAGATTAGTGAGGGGGGCAGTGGCTACGAGGATCACCTGAAGGCAGAAGACTAATTTGTGTTGATGACTGGAATGCTCTTGTTATTCATAACATAGCTTTGGGATGAACAAAACCCCTACAAATAAAGGTTTTTTATCTAGAAATTTACTTTTTTAGTGAAATTCAATAGATCATTTACATAGAGTAAACCTTTATGTTTACCTTTTTTTTAAATAAATAAACCATTTCAAGAAAATCCCAAATTCAAGGCACATGTAGTGAAACAATGTTGTCATTGAGTTGTGTTTTAGATACATAAAACTTAATAACAACTGAACTGAAATGAGCAAATCCGCTCTAGAAACTAAGCCGAACTAAACTGAATTAAAAACAAAAATTAAAATAAATAAAGAGAATCCAAAAACTATAATAATTCTGGTATGCATAGAATACATGCATACACAGAAAAATTTTGCTCTTAAATTTTATTTACAGTACATTAGCAACATGTTTAACAGAGCACTCACCTCTCCAGCATTGTCTTTCACAAGCTTGATCATGGCCTGCACAGCTTTCTTCTTCTGCAGCAGATCCAAGCCTGGAGCATCTGGATCCGGGACATCCCCCAGCCCGTCTTTCCCGTGGTAATCAGCCGCATGCTGTTTGCGGGCCAGCAGAGGCTTTGAGCAGCCACGATACACTGGAATCTGTATTGTAGGTTGCATTTAATAGCAGGTCATCCAGCATGCAACCATGCAGTCAGATTTGTCACCATATCCATGTATAAGACTCTCCCACACTCTGCTCAAAACTTACATCCAGCCTATTGCAGACTTTCAGGACACGCAGCGTGTTCTTGAGGACGTTCTCCAGGGGTGTGTTGCCATGGCAGCAGGTGATCCCCAAAATCTCCACATCAGGGTTGGCGAGGGCCACCATGATGGCCATAGCGTCATCCACCCCAGTGTCCACATCAATGATGAGCTTCTTCTTCATCCTGTGTTCAACCACAGCATTAAAAACCTGAAGAGATATTGTTTCTAATAATGCAAACTTCATTCCTCTAATATGATCTGGAACCACGTATCCCTCCATTTTTTTTAACGGCTTTTCTAACTGGAGCCTATCTGAGCTGTCAGAGGGAGGGAAACAGGGTACACTCTGCACGGACCACCAGTCTATCTATCACACAGAGAGAGAGAAAACTACAAAAATGAAAAAAAAAATGAAACACAGCGTTTTTTTTATTGATATTTAGATACTTTTTACAGCATCACCTTTAGGAGGGTTTCCAATGTTTAAATGCATATGCAGTAATTAGTGTTCAGAATTAAATTCTTATGGTATTCTAAGGTTCATTCTAAAGTAAAATTACTTAAATGTAAAATACTCACCTGGTGAATGGATTCTGTTTACAGCTTAATGATATAAGCGTCCGCAGCTGAATGCGTAAACTGAACATTGGGCAGAATTATATAGGGAGGTGTTGCATAAACACATGGCTAACTCCACCTCAGGGGATTTTCTCTAGGTGTTATAAATGTACCCCAAACTTGGGTTTGTCCGCCTTTTTGTTGTCTTTTGTAAAATGAAATAACTGCATGCTCTTTTTGGAAAGAACAACATTTAATAATAATATAGAGGGGACGGGGGTTCAAACTGTGTAATAACTAGAATTGTCTGACATTGTTAAAATAATATTGTTCAGCTACAGGTGTCTAGAATTAAAGGGGCTACTGAAGGCTTTTCAGTTAAAACAAATACACTTTAAAAAAGAAAAACAAACCATTCAGTTTCTCTATCTTAAGATAAACTCTTGATCTAGAAAGTGGACAATAGAAATAATTAATTACATAATTACATTCTTGAAGGATTTTCATTAAACCCAAATATGGTAGAAATGTATTGAAAAGAAGGAATTTTATAGCCATCTTAAAACAGCTACTCTAGAGAAACCTGCATCCAGCCAGTGCACAGATTTTTAATGTGTAACCTGTATCCAGTGCCGTCAAATAATGGATGTCTTTATCCTCTGTAAGAAGACTTTTATTTTGAAAGAAACACCTTTAGTGCATGTGTTCATTTTCTCATATGATTTGTGACTAAACAATTTGCATCTAATGTAATTCACGTTTCTGCAGACGTGCTTGCAGCATGGTTAATTTAAATAAGACATTTCTTTTATAAAGTCTGCATACAGTTTACACGTGAAGACGGTAGAATTTTATAAAGAGGATAAGCTGGATAAGCTCTTGGCTAACTCCGAAATTCCTTTATAACCTCTCCGCTATAGAGTTTAAGGGTATTCGTGACTTCACAAAGCCTCTTTAAGGCTTCACTTGCTTAAAAAGCAAATTTCTTTCCTCTCATGAGAAAGAAAAGTGAAACGAAATCAGATTTGATGTGTCTGCTTGGCAAGCCTTTGACATTACCTTTGTGGAAACTTGTGTTAAAGACGAATCTGCTGCAGGGCTGAAACATTGGTTGTGAAAAGATCTATTATCTTATGATTAAAGGGTATGTCAAAGCTCTGCATTCTTAACAATTGACTTAATCAGGTAGCATATATCACCTCTGTACTGTGTTTGCAACATACCTTGCTGTTATTGTAGTCGGCTTAACTAGTTTAATGAAACTATTAAGTCAGAAATTCTACATATGTGGTGTGAGATGTGTTGATCATGCAAACATGTGTTAAACTTTTTGACTGCATGATGATAACCTCAGTTTTTACTGGCTTGCAGAAGTTGGTATCAAAGCCTTATTTCCCTTGGAAATGACAATAGACATTCATGAAAGTTTTCACGTCACTCTGTTTGACTTTATCTGTCTCTCACATTATTGCAGAGGAATTTTGGTCCACTGCTATGTACAGCATTGCTTTATTTCATTTATGTTTGCAGGCATTTGTGTTGAGGTCTGTACTTTCACTTTAACACTGTAAAAACCTTGACTGTTCTCTGTTTTCAGCCATTCTGTGGTAGATTTGCTGCAATGCATGGGATCACTGTTGAATGACCCAGCTTTAAGCCAAACTTCAGCTGTTGGACAGATCTAGAATACTTTGATATACAGAAGAGTTCATGTTTAACTCAGTGACTGAAAAACACCAAGGTCCTGCGGCTGCAAAGCAAAGTCCCAATCATTACCCCTACACCACAGTACTTGACAGTTGGTATGAGGTGTTTGGGGTGATTTGGCTTGACTGGTTTCTGTAAAACATTTTGTTGTGCATTATGGTCAGACCCTCTCCGTGAATCACTACCTTATTGTGGTGGAGGAGTTTGTGTGTCCCAGGGATCCCAGGGGCTATGTTGTCTGGGGGCTTTAGCCCACTGGTAGGGTCTCCCATGGCAAATTGGTCCTGGGTGAGGGACCAGACAAAGAGCGATTCAGAAGACCCTTATGAAGAGAACATCGAGGGAACAGTTTACCCTGCCTGGGATAGGATTACCGGGGCCCCGTGCTGGAGCCAGGCCCGGGGAGGGTGCCCGAGGGCGAGCGTCTGGTGGCCGGGCCTTAGTTCATTGGGCCCGACCGGGCACAGCCCGAAGAGGAGACATGGGCCCATCGTCCCGCAGGCCCACCACCCGCAGGAGGCGCCATAGGGGTCGGGTACATTGTGTGCCGGGTGGCGGCCAGGAGCGGAGGCCCTTGCGGACTGATCCCTGGCTGCCAAGACTGGCAATAGGGACATGGAATGTTGGAATGCTGGAAGGTGCTCTGTTGTCCTGCTGGGAGACTTCAATGCTCACGTGGGTAACGACAGCGAGACCTGGAGGGGCGTGATTAGGAGGAACGGCCTCCCTGATCTGAACCTGAGCGGTGTTTTGTTATTGGACTTCTGTGCAAATCACAGTTTGGCCATAATGAACACCTTGTTCGAACATAAGAGTGTCCATAAGTGCACGTGGCACCAGGACGCTCTAGGCCGCAGGTCGATGATCGATTTTGTAATCGTACCACCAGACCTGCGACCATATGTTCTGGACACTCGGGTAAAGAGAGGGGCTGAGCTGTCAACTGATCACCACCTGGTGGTGAGTTGGATCAGATGGTGGGGGAGGACGCTGGACAGACCCAGTGCACCTAAATGCGTAGTGAGGGTGTGCTGGGAACGTCTAGCAGAGGCCCCAGTCCGCGAGATCTTCAACGCACACCTCCGGCAGAGCTTCAACAGCATTCCGAGGGAGACTGGGGACATTGAGTCCAAATGGACCATGTTCAGCGTCTCCATTGCCGAAGCTGCTGCATTGAGCTTCGGCCGCAAGGTGGTTGGTGCCTGCCGTGGTAGTAATCCCCGAACCAAATGGTGGACACCAGAGGTGAAGGGAGCCACTAGGCTGAAGAAGGAGTCCTATCGGGCTTGGTTAGCCTGTGGGACTCCGGAGGCAGCCGACAGGTATCGACAGGCCAAGCGGAATGTGGCTCGGGCAGTGGCTGAAGCAAAAACTCGGGTGTGGGAGGAGTTCGGAGAGGCCATGGAAAAAGACTTTTAGACTGCCTCGAAGAGATTCTGGCAAACCGTCAGGCGTCTCAGGAGGGGAAAGCGGTGCTCTAACTGCACTGTGTACAGTGCTGGCGGAGCGCTGCTGACGTCGACTGAGAAAATTGTCGGGCGGTAGAAGGAATACTTCGAGGACCTCCTTAATCCCACTGACACATCTTCCGAGGAGGAAGCAGAGTCTGGGGATGAGGGCAATGACCCGCCAATTTCCAGGGGCGAGGTCACTGAGGCAGTTAAACAACTCCTTGGTGGCAGAGCCCCTGGTGTTGATGAGGTCCGCCCCGAGTTCCTGATGGCTCTGGACGTTGTAGGGCTGTCCTGGTTGGCATGCCTCTACAATGTTGCGTGGAGATCAGGGGCAGTACCCGTGGACTGGCAGACCTGGGTGGTGGTCCCCATCTTTAAGAAGGCAGACCGGAGGGTGTGTTCCAACTACAGGGGGATCACACTCCTCAGCCTCCCTGGAAAGGTCTATGCCAGGGTGCTGGAAAGGAGACTTCGTCCGCTAGTCAAACCTCGGATACAGGAGGAACAATGCAGTTTTCGTCCTGGTTGCGGAACACTGGACCAGCTCTTTATCCTCTCAAGGATACTTGAGGGTGCATGGGAGTTTGCCCAACCAGTCTACATGTGTTTTGTGGACTTGGAGAAGGCATTCGACCGTGTCCTTCGTGGGTGTCCTGGGTGTGGTGTTCCGGGCATGTCCCACCAGGAGGAGGCCCCGGGGCAGACCCAGGACACGCTGGAGAGATTACATCTCTCGGCTGGCCTGGGAACGCCTTGGTGTTCCCCCGGATAAGCTGGAGGAGGTGGCTCGGGAGAGGGAGGTCTGGGCCTCTCTGCTTAGGCTGCTGCCCCCGCGACCCGGCCTCGGATAAAGCGGATGAAGCTGGATGGATGGATGGATTATGGTCAGACATCTCCACTTTGGTCTCTTCTGTTTAAAGGATATTGTTCCAGAGAGTTGTAACTTGTTCAGATGAAACTTTACAAACCTGACATTTTCTTTTCCTGGCAGCCTTTCCACCAACAAGATAATTATGGCAACACTTGGCTGCTTCTTAGCCTCTGAGTTACTGTGGGATAAGCTTAGTTTTTCACAAATCAGATTCCTGTGAAAACCTTCTTTTTCAAAAGTCCGTGTAAAGACATTGTTAATTCTGGTCAGAGGTTTATATACACTCATCATGGCCACCAGTGTAATTTTAAGCTTTTAATGATTTCTTTGAACTGTTCTTTTTCCAGTGTGTAATGATTGTACAGCCATGTCTTTATATAAATAAATCAAATATATACAGAAAACCCCACCACTAATATTTGATTGTCCCTAAGCAAAAGCTTCCAAAAGCATCTAACCAAAATCTTTTGGTAGCCATCTACAAGTTCCTGGCATAATTCTGCCTTCAAGAATTTGGTAGTAGTTCTCCTTCTTCATTATTCTGTCCACTTACAAATGTAACAGTACCACTGGGAGCAAAACTCCCACAAAGCATGATGCTACCACCACCATGCTTGACACCTGGGACAGTGTTCTTATGTTTGAAAGCCTCACCTTTACTACCCCAAAACATACCTCTTGTAAATGTGTCAAAACAGCTCAATCTTTGACTGGTCTGACCATAAAGCTTTTCTCCAGAAGGTATTTGGCTTGTCCATCTGGTAAACTGGAAATTGCAGCTGAGCTCAAAGGTGTTGATTTGGAGCAGGAGCTTCTTTCTTTATTGGCACCCTCTCAGTCAATAATGTTGCAAAACACTGTGGACAGTGCTGCTAGTGTTCCAGCAATTTCCAATTCATGGCAGGTTTGAGCCTTAGTGGTCCCTGGGCAGACCTAACGAATTTCCTGAGGGTGATGGTTTGGGACTTCCTCCAGACCTTGGCAAATTGGTCAAACTTGTGGAAATCTACATATCTGGGACTCTGATAATTGTTCAGTCCAGTGAATTTTGTGTAATAAATCATTTTTTATGCTAGCAAGAGTCAGGATAACTAAGGCAAGTTAAGAAAAGTTAATAGGCCTTGGACTTGTCAAGTTAATAAAACTTGACAAGTACAAAATTTCAGCACTACTTATTAAAAGATTTGGATGAGTGCGTGTCAGCCTACAAAAAAGTAAGGAAATTTGTCTATTATCTCTAAGTTGTAATGATGCTTCTTGGCATTAAATCTTATACCACTGAAAAGCCCCAATTTCCCCTATAGTGGTACCAAGTTTGTCTAGGAAATGTATTTTGGGGTTGAGTAGAGTTGAATATGTGGGTTACACCTAATAAAAACTCTGAAAGGTTCTCACTACTGAAAACCAAGCTGTTTCAGGTGAAAAGGAAGCCGTTTAAACTGAATAGGAAGGTGTTTTGGGTGAACAGGACAGTGACCAGTGAGAACACATTTCAAAATACAGATAACATTACATTAATGTCTGCTCAACAGCCTGAAAGTGAAATATATTAGTCTTAAAAGAGACCATCAGAACTCTTTAAAATGTGACAGCCATGGAGCATCAACCTGCTGTAAGTATAAGTGTGGATGTGCTGAATAGTCACACTTTGGCATCTGGACATCAGACACCAGAAACAAGAAATCCCAATAGAGTTTGTGTATAATCATCTAGCACTCCCTCTTGTCTAAAATTGTCTGGATTTTTGTTTTGAAAGACTCAATACATTGCAGGGCACAAGTGAAACATTTTTACGACATCCTCTTCATTGCCTCTTATCTCAAAGAATGCATGTGAAAAATTCAGGGTATCAGATAAAATTTCATTGTAGTTGAGGTACCGTCACACAGTCCTCTTTTCAGATTGTAGGTGCAGCTAGCATGGTGCAACTTAGCATGGCCAGGAGGTCTAGACTTGTTGCTATCCTACAACAGTGTTCGGATGGTCACTACCAAGGCCAAAAAATTGTTCTCTTATGCTGCTAACAAGCTGTTGAGTAGACATCAGCGTGGTTTTCGCGGTATTGAAATGTACTGTTTGTTTTTCTCAAGACTGAAAAGATGATCTAGTATGCTTATATATGGCATAAAGTGTCAAATGGTAATAATCTCTATATTGACACACATAGAAGCCAAAAAGCCTTTTTGCACTGAGTATTTAACGTTGTTTCACAACATAACAGCAGGTGATCCCCAAAATCTCCACATCAGGGTTGGCGAGGGCCACCATGATGGCCATAGCGTCATCCACCCCAGTGTCCACATCAATGATGAGCTTCTTCTTCATCCTGTGTTCAACCACAGCATTAAAAACCTGAAGAGATATTGTTTCTAATAATGCAAACTTCATTCCTCTAATATGATCTGGAACCACGTATCCCTCCATTTTTTTTAACGGCTTTTCTAACTGGAGCCTATCTGAGCTGTCAGAGGGAGGGAAACAGGGTACACTCTGCACGGACCACCAGTCTATCTATCACACAGAGAGAGAGAAAACTACAAAAATGAAAAAGAAATGAAACACAGCGTTTTTTTTATTGATATTTAGATACTTTTTACAGCATCACCTTTAGGAGGGTTTCCAATGTTTAAATGCATATGCAGTAATTAGTGTTCAGAATTAAATTCTTATGGTATTCTAAGGTTCATTCTAAAGTAAAATTACTTAAATGTAAAATACTCACCTGGTGAATGGATTCTGTTTACAGCTTAATGATATAAGCGTCCGCAGCTGAATGCGTAAACTGAACATTGGGCAGAATTATATAGGGAGGTGTTGCATAAACACATAGCTAACTCCACCTCAGGGGATTTTCTCTAGGTGTTATAAATCTACCCCAAACTTGGGTTTGTCCGCCTTTTTGTTGTCTTTTGTAAAATGAAATAACTGCATGCTCTTTTTGGAAAGAACAACATTTAATAATAATATAGAGGGGACGGGGGTTCAAACTGTGTAATAACTAGAATTGTCTGACATTGTTAAAATAATATTGTTCAGCTACAGGTGTCTAGAATTAAAGGGGCTACTGAAGGCTTTTCAGTTAAAACAAATGCACTTTAAAAAAGAAAAACAAACCATTCAGTTTCTCTATCTTAAGATAAACTCTTGATCTAGAAAGTGGACAATAGAAATAATTAATTACATAATTACATTCTTGAAGGATTTTCATTAAACCCAAATATGGTAGAAATGTATTGAAAAGAAGGAATTTTATAGCCATCTTAAAACAGCTACTCTAGAGAAACCTGCATCCAGCCAGTGCACAGATTTTTAATGTGTAACCTGTATCCAGTGCCGTCAAATAATGGATGTCTTTATCCTCTGTAAGAAGACTTTTATTTTGAAAGAAACACCTTTAGTGCATGTGTTCATTTTCTCATATGATTTGTGACTAAACAATTTGCATCTAATGTAATTCACGTTTCTGCAGACGTGCTTGCAGCATGGTTAATTTAAATAAGACATTTCTTTTATAAAGTCTGCATACAGTTTACACGTGAAGACGGTAGAATTTTATAAAGAGGATAAGCTGGATAAGCTCTTGGCTAACTCCGAAATTCCTTTATAACCTCTCCGCTATAGAGTTTAAGGGTATTCGTGACTTCACAAAGCCTCTTTAAGGCTTCACTTGCTTAAAAAGCAAATTTCTTTCCTCTCATGAGAAAGAAAAGTGAAACGAAATCAGATTTGATGTGTCTGCTTGGCAAGCCTTTGACATTACCTTTGTGGAAACTTGTGTTAAAGACGAATCTGCTGCAGGGCTGAAACATTGGTTGTGAAAAGATCTATTATCTTATGATTAAAGGGTATGTCAAAGCTCTGCATTCTTAACAATTGACTTAATCAGGTAGCATATATCACCTCTGTACTGTGTTTGCAACATACCTTGCTGTTATTGTAGTCGGCTTAACTAGTTTAATGAAACTATTAAGTCAGAAATTCTACATATGTGGTGTGAGATGTGTTGATCATGCAAACATGTGTTAAACTTTTTGACTGCATGATGATAACCTCAGTTTTTACTGGCTTGCAGAAGTTGGTATCAAAGCCTTATTTCCCTTGGAAATGACAATAGACATTCATGAAAGTTTTCACGTCACTCTGTTTGACTTTATCTGTCTCTCACATTATTGCAGAGGAATTTTGGTCCACTGCTATGTACAGCATTGCTTTATTTCATTTATGTTTGCAGGCATTTGTGTTGAGGTCTGTACTTTCACTTTAACACTGTAAAAACCTTGACTGTTCTCTGTTTTCAGCCATTCTGTGGTAGATTTGCTGCAATGCATGGGATCACTGTTGAATGACCCAGCTTTAAGCCAAACTTCAGCTGTTGGACAGATCTAGAATACTTTGATATACAGAAGAGTTCATGTTTAACTCAGTGACTGAAAAACACCAAGGTCCTGCGGCTGCAAAGCAAAGTCCCAATCATTACCCCTACACCACAGTACTTGAGGTGTTTGGGGTGATTTGGCTTGACTGGTTTCTGTAAAACATTTTGTTGTGCATTATGGTCAGACCCTCTCCGTGAATCACTACCTTATTGTGGTGGAGGAGTTTGTGTGTCCCAGGGATCCCAGGGGCTATGTTGTCTATGTTGAACTTCCTGTTCAACTGAAATCTTCTCAGTTTTCATTAGTGTGTGTGTGTGTGTGTGAAAGTGTTTTAGTAATGTGTGTGAAATATTCAGTAGAGTGTGTGAGAGCGTTTCAGTAACAACGTCCCTAAAGCCCACTCATAAAATCTTCCGTCAATGCCAAACAGCTTGTTCTGCTATCGACACCTGTTTCGTGTCATTTGTTGGATTTCACGATTAAAGTCTGGAGAAACAACACATATTAACATTTTAACAATTTATTCACATTACAAACAGGAAAAATAAAAAGTTTTAAACTGTTTTGTCAAAAACAGTATTTCTAGTTGGCCACTTTCCTTAGAAGCAACAATATAGTCTTCTTTTTTCTTTACTGTGAACGACTGTGAATAAATGCAGTTCAAGTCTGTACAGCCCAACCAAGGCTGCCCGAGGTTGTCATTGCACAATAACAGCTATGCAAATTACCTGCTAGAGAGTTTACCCCACAGCCATTTAACAGGACTGATGTTAAAAGTACAATATTCAAGGGTGTGCTGATGGCTTGCTGCGGTAACCACATGAGCACATGAACAAACTTTAGTACATCATTTCAGTGTAGTTTTTTACCTTTCAGATGTATTGTTGTCAAACTGCTGGGCGGGTAGCCAGCGTGGACAAGCAAGTTTGTGACTGGGATAACTCCAGAACGAGGCGATGTAGGTTTTTCAAATTGATACCAAAATTTAAATAAAATAAAATTTTTTGAATGACTTCAAACTGAAGTGATCTGGACCTAAAGATCAAGGTCACAGGTGTGAATGCAATAACTTGAGAACAAAGCAACATAGAATTTTTACATTAATACCACAGGTGTATCATGTATCATTAATTTATATCATAAAATGACCACTGCAACACAGAAAGGTCATAATTTTTAATAGTAAAAATATAGAATAAACACTACAAATATTATTAATACATTCAGCGTTTCAGTTCAGTTGTTTAAGCGCATATACAAATACAGTATGACATCTTTCATTAGCTGATACACCCCTGTCCCCTCGGGACAGAGCTGCACCATAAGGACATAGCCTCCACATGTCCTCAAGAAAAGAACTGATCCTTTCATAACTAAAGCCAAATTTCAAGTTCGTTTGATCAGCAGGGAACCTATATGTCTTCCCCAGAATCTTCTTCATCTTCTGAGTCATGTTTAGGCTTGGCAAGGTTGGCCCTGACTCGAGCCTGGTCCACAGCATCCAGGAGGTTTTTGGAGTCAAGAGCAAGAGTGTGAGCAGCAGCTAACATCTGCTTCTGGCACTCCTCCTTTAGTGATGTTATGGAGTTCTGCTGGGCCAGTCGCATCTTATTGATCAGCTCTGCCAAATCCTTGTTCAGCAGTTTCTTCGTGCCCTCAATCTAGGATGGACCAGAAGGAAGATCAGATCATACAGACAACAGGAGGTAAAAAAAAGTATAAAGACTGAAAAGATGATCTAGTATGCTTATATATGGCATAAAGTGTCAAATGGTAATAATCTCTATATTGACACACATAGAAGCCAAAAAGCCTTTTTGCACTGAGTATTTAACGTTGTTTCACAACATAACTTCTGTTTATGTGAATCTTCAAAGAAAATCCCTCTGCATCTGGTCTGCTGGCTGATATGCATACACTGTCACAAAACATAAGGCAGACAATATTTGAAACCTACCTCTGAGGTGACAGAGGAGTGCAGAGAGGGCAGGATCTCATCAACACTTTGAATCAGGGTCCGGAGAGAGATACCCACTGCCTGCAGGTGGATGATGGAGAAAAGCGAAGATGAATGGAGTGAGAGATGTGGAAGTAAGGACGAGGAAGGATAAAATGATCAATTACTCAAATACAAACAGTCTTCCTTGTTTTAAAAGCTGGAACTCATGTTTAGTTGTGTAAACTCTCCATTACGTGATAGTGAGCTTTATGTGTGCATGAGCTAAAACAACAGCGCCCTCTACTGTCAGTGGCTCAAACTATTCCTGAAAAAAGGTCCGTGTATCGTACAGTTACAGCACTAATGATGGACATGATGAGTTTGGGAGTTGTCTCCAATGTTCCCTCTAATTTTTCACGTGTCTGAGCGAACACACAAACGCCCTGAGCGGTCCCTTGGACAGCAGCAGACGTTTGCACTGTGGTCACACCAGCATCGAATCCATCCAAGTTACATGGTTTATTAAAATAATCAAATTACAGCATTTACATTTATGTTAGACCACTTTAAATTAACTGCTTTAGCCCACTTACAATGAAAATTAAAAAGACTTAAAAATTAAAATAAGTTAAACTTTGTTTTTATTTTCTGTAAAGCTCTGACTTGTATTATGAGTCTGAGTCTGTGGTCTGGGAGAGAGTCCTGTAACTCTCTGTCTGCAAAATACAGTATATAATGACCAACGTTGGGCAATTAATTATATAGTTACTTCTTCAAAAAAGTTACTGGATTATGCAAAAAACTAAGTTTTTTGCAGCTGTTTACCTAAAAATGAAGCCAAGGTAGAGCTGGGCGATATATCGAGTTTTTAAAAAATATCGATATATTTTTATACGAGATATAAGATGTGACCATATCCTTTATATCGATATAGTCTATGTTACGTTATAATTATACTTGCGGAGCCGCAAGTTTGCCTTTCTTTCGTCCACTTTCGTCTTTACGCAACGTTACTCGGCCTCGCCTCTCCTTCACTGAACACAACTCCCCCTCCTCCCCCATCGCTTCACCTGCAGGAAGCGACAAGATGGACACGGCAAATCTCCGTTAACGAGTTACTGCGCATCGCCCCGTGCGTGGGGCTGGACGGCGTCAACGTGTTAGCTAGCTAACCACGCTAACGAGCTAACCACGCTAACGCCATGCAGCCCAGAGGTGCTGCACGGACTAAAATCCTTTCATTTTCTCAAAAGTTGACAGCGCGCCTTATGTATGAATTCTGGTTGTGCTTGATGGCCGCGAACCGATTTTATGTGGAACACAGCGCTCAGCAATCTGTCAAAAAATGTTTTAGTACGACTTTGGTAAGCTATGGAGCTGCACCGCTTGATGGATTGTCGGAGCATTACGGCTGAGCCTCGCGGAGTGATACGTACTGTGCTTCAACGTAATATTACCTTACTGTGTATAAGGACCATAAATGGCACCTGTTAAGAGACGTGGTTGCGAAGCGGATTACAAACTCCAGGCTGTCAGTCACGCAGTACAAGTTGGGAACAGAGCAGCTGTGAAATCTGTCTTTGTTATAGTGCTCGTCTTTTACTTTTCATTTTGACTGCACATTTGTGAGCTTTTTGTTATGCACAAAAACAACATTGTTTTCTTTTATTTATGGAGCATTATTATTTAATAAATGCTCATAATTTATTTTTGAGTAAATTTTATGTACATCTGCTCTATGTTAATAAAAGTGCCTGTGTGACATCTGGGACACAGCTTTGACTAAGAACTCTCTTTTTGTTCTTACTTTATGGCTTTAAAAAAAGATATATCGAGATATATATCTTATATCGCCATCCAGCTAAAAAATATCGAGATATGAATTTTGGGTCATATCGCCCAGCCCTAAGCCAAGGTGTTTTTTTTAAATATACATTTCAAACTATTTACAGAACAATCAGCTGTTCTGCATCAAATCTGATGTCACAAAAATTATTTGTGCCACTCCAAAAAATAATTTCTGTCCACTATGAGATAAAGGAGAACAACAGCCTGGTACCTGCAGGCCTGACAGCAGGAGATGTATCACTCCTGTAACACCTGTAATATTCAGCAGTCGCCTCATTGTTCTGACACACACAACAAAACTACTCACTACACTACACACTAACTACACAAGATTTGCGCTAAACGTCGCAAATCTCTCACATCTCAAAACACCGCCGTCACTCCTAAAACTTCCCCCCTTCCTAAACATCTGTTACCATATATAGTTTTTTGATTGGTCGACATGGTACATTTTTCCACCAATAGGAAGGGGGGGGGGTTGGTGTTGTTTTTGCTGATAGGCGGAGAGTGACGCACTCTCGCAGTTTTTACTGTTTCTTCCCGCTAGTGATGGGATTTCCGGCTCTTTTTAGAGAACCGGCTCTTTCGGCTCCGAACAGGCTCTTCAGGTTGTTTTGTTGCTTTAATTAATTTATTATTAACAATAATATAAAATTATGCACAAAAGGAATTTATTTATATATGTATATATATAAATATATGCGGTGGCCCCTAGAGACAAAGCACGTACAAACTCCAAAACACACTAGCATTAACTGAACTTCCAAAACAGAGCTACTTAGATCACTTAAATTACACAATTGAAAGCATATGTGTATTGTTTGTGTATTTATACACAAGCACTCATATATATTTAAATAATTTTAAAAAATGTTCATTTACCTGTTACTACCACACACCAAATCTGGTCGTTGGTACTTGCTGGCTTGTGTAGCCTCTAGGTAACAAAAGTTCAACACTGCCCCTAGCATCCTGGAGCACTTCTGTTGTATTTTGTACGTGTTTTGAGTTTTTACGTGTTTTGCAGTTTTTATGCGAGAGAGAGGGTGAGAGAAAGAAAAAAAACCCCACGGCTCGCGTCGTTCACATCAAAGATCCGGCTCTAAGAGCCGACCGACACATCACTACTTCCCGCAGTAAATATAAACAACGACAGTATTCAGGAAGAAAACCAAACATTGCATATATTTTTATCATAACTCTGGTTTTACGTGGCCGATCAACACAATTTAAAAACTGGTATAAAGTCCACACTTTTTCCGTCAATTGTTCCGTCTGTCCTGCTCACATCTCCAATGGTTGTACACGTTGTCATTAACGTGGCTTCACTCCACATCAGCCCGCTTTGCTAGCTAAAACACCGGTGTCGGCGCATAAGGACACTGTCATAGCCTGTCAACGACGTTGATTTACTGCGTGTATACGAATGTGAATCGCATCATTGGCTGGACTATGGGATAAGGTGGCATCGTTCTATTCCCATACGGGAGCAGCCAGTCACTTACTGACTAACACTCAAAAACAGGAATGTTAAAGTTTTAGTTTTAATTTCAATTCAGGTTAGATTTTTTTGTGCGCAACACAGATTTTCTGTGCGCAGAGACCGTGCCAGCAGTGCGCAATTGCGCACGCGCGCAGCTTAGAGGGAACATTGGTTGTCTCATTGTTGCCCCTCTAGTTCACCTCTTGTTAATTTTAATAACACTACAAATGTCCCATGTTTTAAATGCTGGAACTTATGTTTAGTTGTATAAACTCTCCTACACCTGATAGAAAGCTTTATGTCTGCTTGAGCTAAACCAATGGCGCCCTCTGCTGTCAGTACTGTGTGCTCTGAAAAAAGGTGATCCTCAGTGTATCATAGATACTAACATAGACCTACCTTGACAGCATTGGGATACTCAGAAGCCGGCAGTGTGTTGACATCATTCTTCAGCTGGACCACCTGTTTCACCATCGCCATGACGCTGGTGTAAACCTGATCACCTGATCGGTCCAGCTCAGCTGTGGGACGAGGCTGCAGCAGTACAAGAAAGCTCTTACTGACACGTAGCTTCATTTAAGCTTTAAAATGTCCACATTTAAACCTTTTCAACCCTTTCTTAACTATTTTCGATGAAAACTTTATTGTGCACTTTTACCTGTGCAGCTGGCATTGGAGGTTTCTGTGGAGGACCTGAAACACAGAAGAGAATCTAATAAATCAAAGCCATGTATCAGACTAGTAATGCCAACAGCACAGGATTTTGCACACTCCATGAACAGCTGATGCTTAACAGTTTAAAAAAAAAAGGATTATAAATGTTGGAGTAAATTTGAAAGGTACTAATTAGTTAATTAATTAATTAATTTTGTACGTTACACTGCAGTTAAGAAAAGTGTATGTACGCTGAAGACACCTAAAAATTTAAAGTGGACTCACCGTTTTTTGAGCTGTTGTGAGGAAGCTGCAAATAACAGAGAAACAGTGACACAGATACTCTTTATCAACTTAACAGAGTACGGTTAGCCAGCAGCATTTAAATAATCTTTGGAAACTAATATGTTTAAACCAATCACCCTCCCAACCCCCACACCATTACCACATTTTTGAGTAAATCAACTTCCTCATTAAGCTAACCACATGAGTTATTTAAAGCACAACAAGGTTTGTGTCTTAAAAGTTTAAACTCTGTTGATGAAAACAAGTCACCACTGAATTTTTGTCAGCTCGAACTGTAGATGGAAGATCAATTTAACATTTATAGTTTTACACTATATGGACAAAAGACCAACGTGTTTCGACTTGTGACCACGATGAAAGCCATAAGCTGAAACACGCTGGTCAACCAATAAAGTTGTTCCTTAATGCTTCATGTGTTGCTGAAGCATTAAGGAAGATCTGTCACCAGATCTCTGTCCTTCTCGCACCTTGGAAGTAAGTTCATGAAATTTCTTCCCACCTAGATATTTCACGATCAAATGTTGGCAGTATTCCAGAAAATCTGAAGCATTTAGGAATCATGGTAACTCCGCCAGGAAGTGGGAAATCACTTAAAGTTGCACAGTGGGTTTACTCACTGCTGAGGTGGTTGCATAGCTATAGCTAGTACTGTAATGACTCAAACACTGCAGAGCTCCAAATCTCCTCTGGTATTAACATCAGCACAAAAACTGTGCATCAGGAGCTTCACGGCATGGGTTTGCATGGCCGAGCAGCTGTATTTTCAACTGGGTTTCTGCCTCGCGCTGATCAAAGCATGATTTGCACAAGAGGAAAAGAAGAAGAAAGTACCTCGATCTGTGTATCTCGTCCCACAACAGGACCCTACAGGAAAACACATTTAAAAAGAAGCTTTAGTGCTTTATGTGTAATCAATTATAGTCCCATGAAATAATATCAGACATGTATCACTTCATTTTGTTACACTGCTAAACTCCTGTGGTTCAAACCTGGCTGCATTATGTGTGTGTTTGTGTGTGTGATCTCTCACCAGATGTTTCTCTTCCTGCTCCAGCCACTTTTTGTCCATCATCATTTCTCTTCTTTGTCTTTCCAAAGTTTCTTCCACTCTCTCTTTCTCCCATGCTGGGATGCTATCCTTTGGAGGTACCTACACATGCACAAACACACACACAGACACACACACGTCCTTGACATGTTACTAATTTTATTATACAGCGCAGATAGCTATTTAAAACCTCATGTGTTTTTTGTAACTTTTTCTCAGTTGCTTATGTAAAACAGTTTTTCCCCTTCAATGATTTTGTCACGTGTTCTGTTTCCTCCACTATATCCTCCAGTCATCCAATTTTAACCCCTTTAGCAGAAGCGCTTCCACCGACGAACGTGACTCTAAGCAATATGAAAAGATCAATAATGCAATTGCTGATAAGAAGCGGTTTTGTGAAGGTAAAATTTCAAAACTGTATTAACATTCACTGAATATGTGTTTCCTGGGTAAGGGGACGCGCGCAGCTGAATCTGAATTTAGACACTAATATACATGTATGTGTACACTATTGTATATCTGTGTGTGTAAGTGTGTTTAGATACCTGTATGTGTGAGCCTTGGGGAAGGGTGCTGCCTGCTGATCTGGAAGGCTAAGAGAAAGAAAGAGGACAATATGTAGGTTAAAACATTTACATAATTCATTCTGCACATAACTTTAAACTGCATACACATGAAAAAAGACATTTTAAAAATCACAATAAGCGTATAGAAAAGATAAATGGTTGAAAATTGCTTGTGAAAAAGAAAGTGATCTGTGTGAGTTAATGAAAGACTGGATTTTCCCCATTTACTTCCACACTATCTCCAGCTTTCTAGGAACCTGAATATGAAGGAACTAGCATGTAGCATCTGCAGATGCAGCTTCATTTATGAGACCAAAGTGAAAAGTTTGACACATTTAATAAGCAGAAACTCTGGTGTATTTCACTTTCAAGATGCGTTGTAACGCAACAAAAATATATGTGTGTGCAGTGCTGTGCAAGTCTTGAGCCACCTTTGGTACCTTTGGTGGAGGCTCCGTGTGGTTGGGATCAAATGCTATCGAGTTGGACCGTGGTTTGTTTCGCCTCTCATCTTTCTCCAGCTCCACCTCCATTCTGTGGACGTCACTATTAAACACAGGCATCATCAGTTTATATAACTTTGAATAGTGGGATCAGTTCTTCTGCATGTACTGGGGGTCATGTGTTCAGTTAGGTGAGTGTGCACCTGAGGGAGCAGGCAAGCTGGCCAAAGCTGGGACGGCCACTGGGCTCATAGGCCCAGCAGCGGGTAAGCAGCGAGTAGATGATGGGCGGGCAGAGCTGCGGTTTGTGGAGTCGAACGCCCGCTTCCAGCTGGGTGATCACCTGCCCGTTCTCCAACCAGAAGAACGGCTGCTGGGCCATTGAGAAGATCTCCCACACACAAACAGCTGGTTGAACACACACACACACACACACACACACACACACACACACACACACACGATTAGCTATATTAAAAATAATCTATGTTTATCTATTCACACTGAGACTGGCACTTACACTTTCATCACGCAAATGTGGTTTATAAATACATCAGCAGATTTGTCTCTAAGATGATTCCCAACTAAACTATTATTTCAGACATGAAACTTGATTTAAGCTTGCACATCAGATTTTAGAGAGACACACTCATGATGTTTAGACACTTTTAATTTTGTTTCAAATCAAACAAGGTGATTTGAAACAAAATTAATAATTTTATATCATGCTTTTTCCTGTGACCTGACTGTAAAAAATGGGAAAAACAATTTAATTTCTATAGTAGATATTTTAAAAACAGGAGCGTTATTATCATCATTTATCTGCTACTTAATTACTTTGGTGCAGTATAAATTTCAGTGGCAGGGAGGGGTCTTTATTAATCAGAAAAGCTGTAAAATTTATGAAAATGCATGTGAAAATTTATGCATTCTGTCACATTTTTCAAGCTGTCCATTGGCCCAGATTGGAGTCTTTGCCCAACCAAATCTGGTGCCCGCGTATGTTTGACATCTCTGCATCACATGAACAAAAGTACTGAGCATGTCTTCAGTCCCATAGGTGTGGGGCTGCAATTATTCACTGAGAGACTTGATTACTAAAAAAATCCCTAATGTAAATTCTTTACTGTGATGCTTTGTTAAACCACGACTATGCAGCACTCAGCTGCCACTGACCACTGCACAGTTGTGAGCCTTTCACCTAAATTTGTGACTAAAACCAGTACAAATGTATTTAGGAGCACGCGTGTGAATAAAATGTCTTACACCATTAAGCTCAAGCAGCCCCTACTTATCTCAACAAAAAGACTCATGAGAAACAACAGCAGCAGTGAAGATGACGCTGTAATAGAATAAAGAGGAGTCTGTCTACGCACACTGTTACCGGAGCTGTAGCTGTTACTGGCAAGCTCAGGAAATGTCCAAAACTGCAGCGCTTGTTACTAGTAACATGCTATGGGGCGCCGTTTGTAAAGTGAAACATGCTGAAATTAACGGCAACATTTTTCCACATTTAGCTCAAAACGAGTCCTTTTTTACAACATTTAGTAAAATATTTGTAACTTTTCATAGTTAAAACACAATTTTAAATGTTAAATCTAAATGTTAAGTCGAAATATTATATTTAAATCTAAATCCAAATGTTAATTCTAAATGTTAAATGCTAAATCTAAATGTTAAATGTTAAATCTAAATGTTTAGGCTAACATGCAAATTTAACATTTAGATTGAAATATAATATTTAGATTTAACATTTAGATTTAACATTTAACATTTAGATTTAAATATAATATTTAGATTTAACATTTAACATTTAGATTTAACATTTAACATTTAACATTTAGATTTAAATATAATATTTAGATTTAATATTTAACATTTGATGAAAAGTTACAAACATTTTACTAAATGTTGTAAAAAATTACTTGAAAAAACATGTTTTTGTAAGGTTTTGAGCTAAATGTGAAAAAATGTTGACGTTAATTTCAGCATGTTTCACTTTAAAAACGGCGCCCCATAATATGCAGCATGCATACTAAATTATATTCAATTCTAGGCTTTAGTAACATTAGTTTACAGCAAACATACGGTCCGGGGCCAGAATGTGGGACATTGGACAGCTTTGGAAAATGTGAAGAAGTGCATAGATTTTTACCTTTAAGTTTTACAGCTTTTCTTCTTACTGATTGATTTGTATTATTGTACGGTCTTTATGTCCCATATAAAGCACCTCAATCTACATCTATTTAATTAATTGGTAGATAAACGATGAAAAACACATTCCTATTTTGACACCATCTACTACAGGAATTACAGTTTTTTTTAACAAGGAGCATTTTCTTTTTTTGGTGATTTTACGATTCATAACGTAGTTTCAGTGGTCTGGTATGGCCCACTTATGGGCTTTTTGTAGCCCACAATGTAAAATGATGATGGCTGGTTCACTTGTTTCACTGATTTACAAATGATTAATATAAAACATTCTTCCCGTTAGCTCGAAGCTAACGGGAGGTCGAGATCTACTACAGCCGGGAGGAACACCGCTTTCCCGGCACATCGTGCCTCGACCTCCCGGTCAGCTTCGAGCCAGCGTCCGAAGAATGCGGCTAAAACTTTTGCGAGATCTCGCAAAAGTTTTGCGAGATCCCGAAATAGTTTTGCGAGATCTCGCAAAAGTCCGTCTTAATTTTTTTTCTCCCATGTCCCCTGCGGGGCTCCGTAGTATTGTATTGTATTGATAATATTTTAATATTTTAAAAAAATATTTTTCAAAAATGTGTACATGTTCCAGGAAAGTCTGAGCCTCTGACTTGGGTTTTTTAGGTGGGTCACTTAAATATTATTAACAATAATTACTGACAGCTGCAAACACCAGCACGCCTGTTTTCGGCAGCAGGAAGCGTTGCATCAAAGTGCTCACTTCTGAGGAAGTTGATATGCTCACTTTTCTTCATTGTAGCTGCCACATGCTCTTTCAAAGGCTTACAGACAAACATACTCAATCACATTTTCACACTTGCTCATATGCACACACACGCACACAGACACACATACTTAAGCTGGGCATACACTGTGCGATTTTTTCAGTCGCGCGATTCCGCTCCTGCTCAAACTGGGTCTGCAGGGTCTCACACTATACGGCCCGATGCTCTGATGCGACCTGAGTGCTCACACTGTGCGTCCATAAAAATGAAGGTTATAACAGAAAATCTGTCGCTCACTCACCCTCTCTGTCTTTCACTCACACAGACACACACACACCACCATCAACTTTGCTAAATTGCTAACGAAAAACATTGATCAAGCAGCTGTGATTGAGCAGCAGTGTAAATCCAACTATTGTCACGGTTGTTGTGGTTGTGATGATTTTGTGAGGCCACATCGAAAAGGTTCGGATGAGCTTTCCAAAGTTCTACAAGTGCCTCCATCGCTTGTGTCCAGATCACACGCTGCACTGCCGTGCTCACCGACGTTTATGTGTTTGCGCGTGCGCAGTGTGAGCAGCTGCGGTGACACCCTCCTCCCGACCAAGCGATTGATGATTGGGAGCTGGTCGTGAGGTGTTAATCGCTTCTCGTTACCCCACGTATACTACATGATGCACGACGTACGATGAAGGCCAAAATCGGGCCGATCACCAAAACGGTCGCACGACTGAAAAATCGGCTCAAAATGGGCCAAAAATCGCACAGTGTAAGCCTAGCATAAGAAAGCCTTCTCAGAGGACTTAAACCCATTTAATTTATGACTTATTTTAGGTTGGAAACCTATGAGCTGTTTTTAAAGACCTGCCTCTTTCTCTTTTGAATACTTGGTTTTAGTAGTTAATAAGACATAAGTATTTGTTGGGTATTACTCGATTAATTAATGGAATAATCGGTAGAACACTTGATCACTAAAATCGATAGCTGTAGCCCAACATAGGTGTGTAAAATCAGGCACAGTCTGCTTTTACAGAAATCAATCTGCATCTTTATGAACTCAGTTCATGAAATTTCTTCCCCCCTCGATATTTCATGACCAGCTGTAAGAGCTATTACTGCAAAGAGAAAGCATTTGGGAACCACAGTAACTCAGGCATGAAGCGGCAGACCACATTATGTTGCACAGATGGGTCGCTGAGTGCTGAGGTGGGTTATCTTTAAAAACTCCCAACGTTTGGCTGACTCACTAGCTGCAGAGCCTCACATGCCTCAAGATGCCAAAACAACAGCTCCTGTGAAACGGCTGTTGTTGTGATTTGGCTCTAAATTTAAAAAAAAAAAATTGAAGTGGACTCCTCAAGCATTAACATCAGCCCAAAAACTGTGTGCTATGAGAGATGGAAGGACTAAATAACATGGTTCACATCAGTCTACAGCCTGAGGAATTACAAATCAACTGAGTGAAAACCTCAAGCTGTACCGCGGTGAAACTAACTTTAAGCACTACTTGTTTCTGTTCCTGGTTTAATAAAAGCCTGTATTGTGTTCAGACGGAGTAAAGACCTACATGTGTAACTGAGAGAATGAATTTTTTTGTTGTTGTTTTTTCTCACCGAACATCCAGACATCACTGGCTGTGGTGAAACGTCTAAAGTTGATGGATTCTGGCGCCATCCATTTGATTGGTAAACGACTCACTGAAGCTGCACACAGAGGAGAAATTGAGATTCAATAAGTTAATGGGTGCAGTTAAACGGGCAAAGCAAAAACATGACATTTATTTTGACTTCTACAAACATTCGAAACTTGTCGATGTGTGCACCTTTATAATACTCTTGGTCGTCTACGTAGCGAGAGAGGCCGAAGTCACCAAGTTTGACGCATTCTGGAGACGCCACCAAGATGTTTCTCACCGCTATGTCTCTATGGCCCGCAGACAGACAGACAAAGAAAATAGAAACCACAAGATGACGCGAAGAATAAAGAAACATCACACCAAAAGAAATCAGCATGCAAACCATTTTCACTTAATATCTGCACAACATGCAGAGAGGCTTTAAAGTTTCTGCAAAATAAAAATGTTTTTATTCAGTCCTGCTGAGCTTCTTTCTTAAAATACACTGCAGGTAATGAAAGCACACTACTTGTGGAAAATGTGCTACCTGTGCACCATGTTGAGACCTTCTAGGTAAGCCAAAGCTTTGCATATCTGTAGACAGTAGAGGACAAGCGTCGCTGTGCTCAGGCTGTACTGGTTCTCTATGAGGTAGTTCCCCAACTGTGAGCGAAACAAGGCACAGTTGCAAGTCACGGTTTAGGTTGTGATACTTTAGGTTTACCATTAGAATAAAAACACAAAAACATACCTCTCCGTGTTCATAGAGCTCCATGACAATCCAGACAGGATCGGCCTCAATGACTCCAATCAGACGCACGATGTGGGGGTGATCCAGATTTTTCATCAAGTCTTTAACAGAGAGAATTCAGACTTTATTAATGTAGAGACAGACAGAGATTACATGCAGCAATGGTTCTTGGTTATATTATGGCTTTTTGTTTATAGATAACAAAAGCCATACTAGCCCCAAAGTCCTGCTTACATTTTTTTTAGCATTACTCCAGCCTAGGCAGACAGACAACTACACAGATTAACCTAAACCTACTGACTGCATGGCTTCAGAGAGAACACCGGGAACATGCGATCTCCTCACAGAAAGGCCCCAGGCAGGTGGTGGATTCAAACCCAGGACCTCCCCACTATGAGGCAATGGTGCTAACCATCACACCACTGTGCCTAACCTAAGCTCTTTATCTAAAAATACATTTGACTTCTGCTTTTCGTGCAAGTCTTGTTCATACTTTATGAGGAAGATTATAATTATTTTCTTCAGAAGCAAAATCGATAGTTCTCCCCTCTCTTTTCTAAGCCCCTCCTATCAGATGAGCACGGGCAATTGCTCATGTTTGATAGGCTTAAAAATAAAACATGTTCAACTTTACTTTACAGAGGAGAGCCATCATGTGGCATCCCCTAAAAGACCCCACAGCTCTTTAATTGAATGTTATTATATATTTTACTGTCATACAGTTTTCACCCAAAAGTGCATGTTTGATTAACTCTAAAAACCTGATTCCAGAGGAGTTTCTGTTGCTCATTTTGTTTAACACCCACTGCATGCCCAGCAAAGAAACGTGCGGCTAGCTGGTGAATTTGCAGCTAGTGAAGCGTGATGAGTGCAACAGGACAGGGTTGAGACCAAAACGAGTGCTACATAGAAATGCAAATGTGAATGCTGGATTAAACAAAGAAAATAAGAGGAGTGTTGCTGATGATCATGGAAGAAGAAGCAGGGCATTTCTGGGGGAAAAGCGTAACAAAAATGTCGGCTATTTCGTCCTGTGACCATGAAATTTCAAAATGTAACGCTTGATTTAAACAGTTTAACCATCAGCAAAGGTCCGGACCTCAGGAATGTTTTGTCTATCTCAGAACAGAAAACATCAAAGTTTGTTACGTCTCAAGCTTTGATGTTTTTGCAATGGATGATAAAACCTGCGGCTTCCAGACTCCCACATTTAGCCGTCGGAGTTATTACATGAAACCACAAGCAGACAACAGGAAGTTCACTACATCAGCCTCGTTACTGGTGCAAAAACCTTCAAATGATCTAAACTAGCACATTTCACTCTTGGCTTGTCACACTTTACTCATTACTTCTTTAAGCAAAAATTAGCCAACACTTTCATTTTCAAGTGTATAAGAACCCACCCATATAAGACCCAACTTGGCCCTAAAGTGCTTTTTTTGTATAAATTCCTACGTGCTGCAGTTGCGTCACAAACCCCTGCACATGCTGGCTGACATGTGTAGTGCAAAAGAAAAGGAAACAATCACTGCAGCTGCAATGCACTCACCGGCTTCACTGAGAAACTTTTCCTTTACATCAGCCGAACAGTCCTTACATGTTTTGATGGCCACTCGGATCCTCTCCCCTGTCTGCAGACAAACACACACGCACAGTGGTTTACATTTGCAAACCTTTTTCATATTTTCAGCTTTGGGTTTGATGGATATTTGTGGGATGTTCTTATCAAGCATGTCTGAGCCTTAGCATGAGGCTAGTTAGTCAACACAACAGATGGACTCACTGGGCTTTTATAAACTCCATCGTGAACCTCTCCAAAGAATCCCTCGCCCAGGATCCGTCCCACAACGAAATCCTCCTTGGAGATCTTGTGCCTTTCTGCACACAGAAACAAAGGCACAGGTTGAGAAAACTCCACGTTTCCCTCTTTTAAAAGGTAGGTGATATGCTGTAAATGTAAAGCTGTTCAAACAAGACAAGACAACAAAACAAAAAAACAAAAAGAAAAGCCTACACACAACAGGATGTGTGGTTTGCCACTATTTGTACTTCCTTCCTTTACATGTTACTGGGACACGTTTACATCCTCTGTGTCACACTTTGCAGCAGTATGTTCATTTTCTGAGTCATATAAAGTGAAACTACAATGTGAGCTGTGATAACAGCTCATGCATATAATTTGATGTAAATATTAATAACAATAACCTTAATTTAATTGCAAAATTTTCTCCAACCCAGGCACTTTTTGTTACTTACCCACATCTCCTGGATATTTAAAGGAACATAGCAAGCAAGTATAAAAGAAAAAAAAAAAAGGAAAAGCTACCTTTGTTTTTAGTAGTGCACCAAGAAAACAAGTAAATAAGATCTAAATGCCCTAAAATATTTATCAGTCAATGTACTTCTATAAATATATAAAGCCCTGATATCTGTGTTTAATAGTGACATCCAAAGTATGGAGGTGGAACTGGACATGGATAAGAGGTGAAACAGACCATGTTACAACTCGAAAGTATTTGACACCAGCCACAGAGAGCCTGCACCAAAGGTACCGCATACACGCCACTACAAGTACCCAGAAGGTGTAAACTCCTCACTGCAGCTGTCATCTAATAAACTCCCTGCGTAGGTGTAAACCAAAATAAATATACAGTACTATGTAAAAGTCTTGCCAAAAATATACCACCAGGAAAATAGGTGCAGCTATTTATTGAAACATCTGCGCACCTATATAAAAATACTGTAAGTCAAAAACAGAGTTTGTACAATTCCAATTCAATATTTGGTATGACCACCTTTATTCTTCATCATAGTCTAAAGGGAGCTTTACCATTGGCAGTGTGTTTGAGATCACTGACATGCTGAAAAATGAAGCAGTTGCTTTTCAGATAGTATTTCATAGTGGATCAAAATTTGATGGTACTTGTTGACACCAGCTGGCCATTGAACCAAGACCATTTCTGATGAGGCTCCAGCGAACACATCGATCAACCCATCAATAGCCAGATGCATCTCCCACACCTGCCATTTATTCTTTTTATCCTCCATTTGTCCAGTTTCTTCAGATTTTTTAAGGACATGCTGCACACAATGTTGAGAAATCCCAAGCTTTCATCTTACAGCTCTTTGGGGATCACCTCACTGGTTCATAAATATTATTTGTATGTCTGCCATCCATCCATCCATCCATCCATCCATCCATCCATCCATCCATCTATCCATCTTCATCCGCTTTATCCGAGGCCGAGTCGCGGGGGCAGCAGCCTAAGCAAAGAGGCCCAGACCTCCCTCTCCCCAGCCACCTCCTCCAGCTTATCCGGGGGAATACCAAGGCGTTCCCAGGCCAGCCGAGAGATATAATCTCTCCAGCGTGTCCTGGGTCTGCCCCGGGGCCTCCTCCCGGTGGGACATACCTGGAACACCTCACCCAGGAGGCGCCCAGGGGGCATCCTTGTCAGATGCCCGAACCACCTCAGCTGGCTCCTTTCGATGTGGAGCAGCAGCTGCTCTACTCTGAGCCCCTCCCGGTGCCTGTCTGCCAAACTGTGTTATCTAAATAATTTTTAATAGATTCAACTAAAGAAATTGGTTCTTTGCCAAGTTATTATGTGAAAACAGAACACTGGCTCATCCCTTGAGTTAGGTGCCTTTTTATGTTTGAATGATTCATAAGTTTGAAGTACCTTAACAACAAAGAAGCAAACAAAAACCCCAAACCAAGTTATAGAACTGGTATAGAGCAGTCAATGTCCAAGGAAAAACATTAAAAGACTTTCAGGAAGCTCAAGGTTACGTTAAAAAAACCTAAAAAAAAACCAAAACTAGATTCAGTCTTTTTGGAAGGGAAATATACAGAAATGAGGGCGGCTCAAGACTTTTGCACAGTACTGTATAATTTTGGTTAAACCCGGGGAAGTTTTTACATGTACATTTTTAACTTTCCACTTACTCACTTTGAATACTCCAGCTTTTCTTAGTTTGCTGTTTTGCAACAGTGTTTTAACATTTTCATTCTTTCTCAATAAGGAAGAGAGCAGCAGGGGATTATATAACAAAATCCCCACAACTGGCCATCGCAATAACACAAACACCTTAACTGACAGATGGTTTTGGCTCATTGGTAGCGATACAATCTGCGTGAGCTTCAGGATAAATTTTGATTTAAAGTAAAATGCTACTCACCACTAATGTCAGCTCCGTCTTCAGGGATTTCAGCATAAATATCAGAATCTAAAGTTAAACGAATAAAAGAAAAACACATTATTAGTATACATACATACATTGCTTTTAAAGTTAAAAGTACAATTCTAGAGGCTGGATTAGTACTTACTGAAACCTTTACTGTGAGCACTGGAACCAGCACTGGAAGAAGAAGAGAGAAAAATGTTTCTTTCTTTCTGTAACATTTTGTATACAAGCAAACGTTTCAGCAAACATCTGTGACATATCAGCTGTGAGCGGTAGACATATGAAAAAATGAACACAGAGGAGGAAGATCTTAAAATAAACTACACCCACATACGTTATGCTTCTACTAAATTATCCCCACCGAGGGAAAACAATGTGTCACCTTTAATAACATTTAAAAAAAACCCACAACTTTCCAAATTGACTCATCACGCTCACCATTTTGGGATGTCAGGAAGTTTCATTCGCGTATCTCTCCCTGTAAGAGTCAGATATCTGGTTAAGGCAT
Source organism: Maylandia zebra (assembly GCF_041146795.1). Lineage (NCBI taxonomy): Eukaryota > Metazoa > Chordata > Actinopteri > Cichliformes > Cichlidae > Maylandia > Maylandia zebra. The sequence goes on along the minus strand of NC_135188.1, from coordinate 41,920,960 downwards.
AGGTGGCAGGAATAGGCAATTAAAGGTTCTTTCCACAGTCTCATGCTCTGTTATACTAAACCTTACTGCAATAAGTGGGAAAAACATGGCTTAATTTTATTTTTTAATGTCAAATGTAATATCAAATTCATGGAAAGTGAGAGCCAAGAGGCCAAAAGTAAGTGCCAGGATTAAGCAGGATGAGTGGGTTACATGGAAATGTCACATGTTATCATGTAAAAAAAAAAGAAAAAAAGAGTGCAATAGACTGGCACTCTGTCCAAACTATACCCGACCTGTCAATCTATGATAGCTTGGACGTACTTGAGCCCTCCCACAACTCTTAGCTAGATAGGTGGTTAAGAAGATGGGTGGAAAGGCATTCCTTCCCCCTGGAATGAGCTGCAGAATGAATATCTCGTAAAGTCTCCAGTATGCATGTGATACCAGCTTATGCAACTCCATTATACAGCTGTTTTTCTGGCCAGGACACACTTGTAAAAGACATTTTTTAATCTCAAGACCCTTACTTTTTGCATGGATGGACATTACTTTTACCTTTGTTGGGGCTGACAATAAGTGAACGTTCAGCGCCTTCCAGTCGGCAGTAGCCATCAATCAGGTCAGCCAGGTTTTCTGCTACTGCCAGGGAGGAGGTGTTCACTGACAGCGGCTGGAGGGTGGAAGATACATGATATTTAATCTGCACTAAGAACTAAAAAACACTGGGTGCATTAAGATATAGTCAATGCGACTTCTACAACACAACTACTGTTTGTAAAAGCAGTGTGATTTAAAAAAAAAAAAATCCAGATCATAAACCCTATCACTCTCCCCCGGTGATGGGGACAATGATACCTACTGTACTTCAAAATTTCATCAGTTCTTTTTCATTACTTCCCTGGAAGTCTTTGACGATTTGACGCCTCCAGGGAACTGATGAAAAAGGTAGAAATGAAACAAAACACAGCAGTTAAACAAATCAGGAAGTTCAGTGCTACCTGTTTGGCTCCCTCAATGTGCGCTTTGAGCAGAGCTCGCCCATCACTCTCTGCAGTACAGGAGATGCTGCGGACCTGAGAGAACTTGGCCAAACAGATGGGCTGAAAAGATTTAAAAGATTTAGACAATATATTTATATATAAATAGACACACACACACACACACACACACACACACACACACACACACACACACACACACACACACACACACCATGACAGATTTGTTTTAAGAGATCAAACAAAAATTAATAGAAGTAAGAGAAAGTTCAAACTCACCGTTGAGTTCTCAGTGTGCTGACTAATCCCATCAGGGTCAATAACTAAGTCTATTGTTAAGCTCCAGCCTTGCTACAGAGACACAAAGCACACACATTAATAATTTTGAAACCTCTCTGAGAAGAGAAGAGATCCCATTTTTGTGAACACAAAGAAATGAAAAACATAAATATATAAAGCACTGCACTGCGTTTTATCTTCAAACAAAACAAGTTTTTACTGTTAGAATTCAGTCACCACTTGTTTTATTCAGTGCCAGTATACGTGACAACCAGTGCACACATCAAATACACACCACTAGTTGGCAGGCGAAGCTTTCCTGTGTGAAGCACCAGCACTGAGACAGAGTGGTGAAGAACTTCGCCATGCACTGGTCCTGATTCAGAGCCGAGTAGCCCTGAAATGTCTGCTGGATCATGCGACGCAGCTGCTTGGGCTGATACACAGATGCAGATGGAGACAATCAGGCACATTTTATTTCATCCTGTAACTTTAGGCAGAAATTGTATCGAAATGTTCTGGCTCCATACCTTCATGCTGTCAATGAGCTCTTTGGGGAAGAAGAGGTCGAGTCCTATCTCCTTCCTAATGGAGGAATAAAGGGAAGTCAGACAGCTATAATGAAACAAAAACTTGATGCAACCCCGCATCTCTCTAGTTTAGAACAATATGTAATGTGAAACTTTCACTTTTAGAAATATGCACGTTATGTAGCTTTTTGTGTTAACCGGAGACTGCATCTGGTCATTTTTACTCTTCCTTTTCATCCACCTTTCACCACATATCCACATATCATTTCTCAGAAATAGAAAGCCCTTCTATTTCTGAGAAATGCTGATTAAATAGGTGGCGCAGGCCTATTTAAAAAAAAACAACTAACAAAAACAATAAAGTGGTACACACGCATGTACCACAAAGGCATGAAAGGCCTGAGGTAAAAGGTAAACAGGCAGTAGCATGAGAAGTAGGAAGGTTATGCATGCTAAACTTACTCCAGAAATTCAAAGTTTGACTTTTTCTCCAATCCGTTTGGATTCATGTCTTTGCAGAACCTCCTGTAAGTAGTAACAGTACCATTCATCAGTTTTCCATGAAAGTATGCACAATTATTGCCCAGTTTTTCTTTTGTCCATGAGATGTTACCTGATTTCCAGACAGCCAAGCTGTAGAGCCATTCCATCGCTTACTTTTGAGGCATACTGCTGCATATAATCACTTCGTACCTGAGGGTAAACGTGTAAACCTAAATTAAACCGCTAAGACGAAGGTGCAAAAACACTGACAATTTTACTGACCTGCTGGTAAAAGTAGAGCATGGTGGTTCTGTCATCTTGGAATTTTTTCATAAAGTCTGATGGGATGTATCTGATCCTCAAGTCATATCTGAATAAATAAAGATCACAGTTCACGGTCATAAACTTTATATTATTTTTGAGATATCACAAATAGCAATAATGTCAGCTGGTTATTTGTGAGATATCAGATTCCTGGCTTAGTATCGATACTTTTGTTAGATTTAGATAGACAGAGTACACTTTATTTGAATATTTTCAGTGTGGGATGCTTAGCTCAGTGGGTGCACAGGCGACCAAATGCTGTATGGCTGGAGAGGCCTGCCTTCAAGTCTGACCTGTGGACTTTTGCCACTTGTCTTCCCCTCTCTCTCTCCCCACTTTCCTGTCTCTCTAAGCTGTCCCTATCCAAAAAAGGCTAAAAAAAATATCTTTACTGTATTTTAAGATTGTACATACCAAGCACATGTCTTTAATGATTAATCATATGAATAAATAAAGTTTTGATTTTATACATTTCAGCTGCATTTTACTCAAAAATATCGCTTCATGTTTGCCGAAGAATCCTTTTTTTGTGTTTTTGAGTGTACCGCCCAGTCAAAACCAGTCAAAACAAAATATTCAGCGATGTGACAGGTTTACCAACCTCCACTCAGCTTCTAGGTGCTGTTGCTCGTAGCGGTGGGTGAGCTCAGCCACAGTGAGATCAGGGTGCAGCCAGTGTATCTCTGAGGATTTGAGGTGTTTGAGAAGGAGGCCGTAGCATTGGGTGTATTTTATCTCTGGACCAACGCAGCCGCTGGACAGCACCGTGCTGGTCAGATTCTGGGATTGAAATAATTACAGAGAAGCATATTGAATTTTAGCTTTCCAGTATAAGCTTGATATCAACTTTACAACGCGTGCTGTGTCATGTGAATAAATTCCGTTCTGATGTAGGTTTAGAGAACTCAAGCGAAGGCTAAATGCCAGCGCAAGGCTTGTTTATCAGTGTGTGCATCCTGTTATCAGAAATCCAAAACAGACTTCCTTGTTGTCTTAGAAGAAGGTATGAAGAATACATCTGAGTGCAGTGATGCCAATAAAGTCAGGAAAACTTAGAGAAGAGTAGCTGAAAGCAGGGCGGCAGAACATTATTAAAGCATTTCAGTCTATCTGATAAGCACAGCAGAGTAAAGCTTTTATAGTTTTAGAGTAGAGTATGAAGTAAGAGTAAAAAAAGGTCTACCTTGACAGTCCATCCCTCCTCACAGCGGATGAGTTTGAAGTTCTTGCCCAGGTTGGGGCTGTTGCTGAGGAAACACACTTTGATGATCTTCACCTGGGAGAGGACATCCCTGTGGACACCCGCTGTTGGAGACAGGTCCGAGGAATCTGACTGGCTGGTCAGAGACATGCTCCTCCAGGAAAGGGTGCTGGTGTCTCCCGACATCACGCACTCACTCGACACACACACAGACACACAAACAGCTACTGCACTTAGACATCCATGACTGTCCAAGTTTTCAGTCTGCTGCTTCTTTCTCCCTCACACAGAAAACAGGTAGGGGCGCATTGAAGCTGGGGACATGTAAGAGATCACCGTGTTGTTAGACTTAAAGAGCTTTCATGTGTCAGTAAATGGCTTAAATTCTGCTGCGATGTCTCTGTACTCACCAGTCTTGCACAAGCTTCACGTACGGCTCAATGTTCATGCGGCCTTTGAAAAACGAAGACTATTCAAACCCAGCGACAGAGCGCACACCTATTACTTTGTAAAGCAAAGGTTTGTGTTGTTTGTGTTCTTCTGGAGATTAAAAGAGCAGACCTATAAGAAGTTGTCTGCTGAACAAGAATCATATCAGTTCGCGAAAGAGGAAACAGCACTGACGAGCCAATGAGGAAGTTGAAGTGCAGCTACAGAAAAACTGACAGGACTGATGAAACCGCTGTGTCACCCCCCATATTACATGCAATGGCACAGTCCACAACCGCAAGTCACTGCTGTGCAAAAGTGGCATAGCCCACGGGACATTTGCTTCCTCTTCAAAAAGTCAGCAAAAGTACCTCGCAGGTGAAATTGGAAAGTGTGGCCTGATTACTAAACAGGCGATATGTAAAAGGAACAACTTGCATGAATTTTAAATCTAGACACATATGTAGATATGGCTACCAATTCTTTTTTCCTCCACTTGTTAAGCAAGCTAAAAATAGAAAAAGCATCTATCTCAAGGGATAAATCAGCAAAAGAACCATTTTCAATTGTTTTTTAGGAACTTTTCTGGTGACAGCCTGTCACAAAAACACATAACTCCTTCCCATTTCTTTGGTTGAATATATGAAAAGATACAAAGATACAAAAAAGATGATCCCCACATATCTTAGCATGGTGTGCAGTGTATCCTTGAAAAATGTGAGGAAACTGGACAAGTGGAGGACAAAAGAAGAAATGGCAGGCTTAAATACTCTATTCAGCAGATCAACAGTATCTGAAAGTCGTGTCCTTAAGAAACGGGAAAAAGTCAGACAAAGACCTGACAAAGAAGCACATAGCAAAGCACAGAGTGGAACACTATCAGTCGCAGATTGGTCTCCCCAGAGTCTGTGACTCAACATTGAAGCAATGTGGGATTATCTTGATAGAGAACAGAAGATAAGCAGCCAACATCCAAAGAAGAGCTTGGGATGTCCTTCAAGAAGCCTGGATAACTATTCCTGAAGACTACTTAAAGCAATGTCAGATTAGACTATGCTGAAGAATAAAGGTGGTTGTACAAACAGTCTTTTTGCCTTATATATTGTACTTCCATATATGTTTTCACATATTTTAATAAATAGGGGCACCAACTTTTGATTTTTCTGCAAAATATAAAGAAATTAAATATAGCTCAAGACTTTTGCACAGCCCTGTATGTAGAAGTGCTCACAGCCCCAGCTGTATTTTGGGGCTACAAAAAGGGCCAGTGTAAGATAAATAAGGATTTTATTTTTTTTAACTATGAATCATTCAAAGCTACTGTAATAGAATCAGTGTTAGAATGAACAGAATACGTCCCTTTAAACTGCTTAAATCACCAGCTTGACTTTAGGGACAAAAAAACTTGGATAACCGTGATGGTGTCTTAATGTTTTATCTAGCACCATCAAAAGGTCATCATTTCTGTGAGCAGTAATTAAGCTTAAACTGCACTATGTTTAGTGTCAGCATATCTGAACCTGCTGTAAGTCACCATTTTAGCATAGGTTTTTATTGAACTTCTAACTTACTGTGGAGTACACTAAGAGCTGTCCACCTTAAAATGACCAAAAGTACATCTGACAGTTTTGTATATCTCATCCTGTTATAAGAGGTTCAGCTTATCTATGGAGTTCTCTTGTTTTACATAACAAAAATGTTTGTCCTAAATAGAGGATTTATTTAAAGATGCAACTGGACAGTTTGCAAATGTGTTTAGAGGCAAGGCGTACCCTGTGGTGGCCATGATGGAAAATTCTTTAGCCTCCTGGTTTCAGGTTCTACCTCAGTGGTTTTGCTTTACCTCTGTTGACTTTGAGAATGAATTAGGTGGTTCTCTAAATGAGTATATGGACGTGTGTGGGTTGGATCACATATGCATATGGAATATGTACATGCAAGTACGAGTGTAACCTTTTTGCATTTTCTAGCAGACGCCAACACAAAGTACACAAAGTACACAAGAAAATGTACATTTGTCTGACATTGTCTTATAATACTTCTTGAAAAGCTACATAAAGTGCATATTTCTGCCCGATGTTGACTGGTTGACATTAACTATTTGCCTATCTATTGGTATCTACATTTACAGCAGTTGAAAAAAGATAACGTGTTATGAGTGTTGACTTTGCATAGTTTATTCACCAACTTCTCTTTTGGCAGTGTTACAAAAACAACAAGCAGCTGCTTATCCAAGCAGAGTTGGACAGAGCGGATGAGGTAATAAATAATAAAGTGATAAGTTTGAGTGATACCTCGGGAACACTTAAGAAATTTGGCACGGTGAATTTACTATAACTCCAAGCAGTGTCTTAAGTAGGCCCAGGTCAGACTGCTGACATTTGTGTTTGCTCTTGATTCTAAGTGATATCTTAGATAGCGGATACACTCAATATGGTCATCTCAAGCACAGAAGCCCCGCCCACCTGCTGTTTAAGCCTTCTGTTTGCCAGAGACAGCCAATCAGCTTAAAGGCAGAGTAGGCGGTGCTAGTTCTACAGTTTTTTGATGTGAAATCATCTCCACAGTGAACTGCACAACAACCTGAAAATCACACCCAACCGATTGGAGAGATGGATCTGTGGATGTAGACAACATCTTCCAAAAGATATCAGTTGGCGTTTTGTTGGTGATGAAGCTCGCCATGTTGTACCAGGTTAACCTTTAACAGGTGATTTTTATGATATTCCAACTATTCAGCTTGCATTTGTTTCCCTACTTGTTTGATTTTGATTTTCTTCTTTAGTCTGTTAATTACTCAATCGGTAGAAATGCCTTCTATCTGTACAGCAGCCAAGCCAAAGGAATATGCCAAGTGGAATTTGACTGTAGGCCAGCAGCTTTAAGAACATCATGCACTGAATAGTCTCACAATATGGAGTAATTTACATAATCTACATTTTTAAATTATGTATTTGAACATAATTTATAACATATTTATAAAAATAGGGGGATGGAAGATGGAAGATTCTGTTACTTTTTTCAGACTGGGTGTGTCGTGCTCAGCATCTGTGCCTGTGTTTTCTCCTCTGCAGACTCAGAAGCAGTAAGTCAGCATGCTGACTATCAGCTCTGGCCTGGCTGGTCACTGAGATCTGGGGTTTACTTTATGGAGGATGGTAGCTAGTGGCATTATGCTCAGACCCTGCGTGGGACTCATAATAACAGATGAAATGAAGGCTTGTGCAGCAACAAAATAAAATTCAAATGAATCGAAGACATGCGAGTTGTAAATATCATCAGCTACTGGCAGCGGCAGAAAAAAGTCACACATTGAAGCAACTTAAAGCTTTTGGAATATATAAATTCTTAGTGTGACATCCTGTTTAGCGTGATCTGTCAATTTTCTTTTTCACACCCAACATGACCCAGCCCAGTTTGCTTTGAAGTCTAAGATCAGTGCATTTGTGTCACACTTTTCTAGAGGTGCAGTCATTTAACATTTTACACTTTATTTGAAACAATTAGTTATCGATCATTAAACTACAAGATGCTGTTTTTGCAGATGAAAACGCAGAGATGCAGTCAGATAAAGTTGTGGGATATTAATCTGGCTTTGGTGTTAATGAAACTAACAAGAGGTGCACTAGAAGGGCAACAATGAGACAACCCTCAAAACAGGAATGGTTTTACAGATATTTTTTCCCTCCACATCTTTTCTGACTGTTTTTTCCACTAGTTTTTTATCTGACTAAGGCCAGTGTCACTACTGGTAGCATGAGGTGATGTGGTAGAGCAGGTCATCTACAGGTTTTAGCCCTGGCTGTTCCAGCCTGTATGTCAAATATCCTTGGTCAAGATACTAACCTCAAGTTCCTCTCTGAACACTTAAGCAAAGAAAAAAGTGCTTGTATGAATGGGTGAATGAAGCATGTTATATAAAGCCTTTTGAGTGCTCAGTTAAAAGAGAAAAGCACTATAAGAACCAGTCATTTACCATTTACCTGGTCCCAACAGAGGTTGCACAGGTAGTCCAACTCCTCTAGGATGGCACATCAATATGTCCCATTGCCACAAGGTTTGCTATGTCTCTAAGAAAATAGAGGAGTTTCCAGGAGACAGTTACTGTGGGAGAGCTAACCAGGGCCGTAGAAGGTCATGAACCCATCAGCAGGACCGGTATCTGCTCCTTTGTGCAAGGAGGAACAGGACGAGCACTGCCAGAGCTACAAAATGACCTCCAGCAGGACGTTGGCGTGAATGTCTCTGACCAAACAATCAGACTTCATGAGTGTGGCCTGAGGGCCTGGTGTTCTCTAGTAGGCTTTGTGCTCCCAGCCCAGCACCGTGGAGCCCGACTGGGACTTACCATCGAATACCAGAACTGGAAGGACCACCACTGGTGCCCTGTGATTCACCCTAAGCACATCTGACAGACGTGAAAGGATCTGAAGAAGCTGTGGAGAATGTTACGCTGTCTGTAACATCATTCAGCATGACCAGTTTGGTGGTAAGTCAGTGATGGTCTGTGGGGGGCATATCCATATAGCGACATAACTAAATCCAACAGAACACCTCTGGGACATTATGTTTCCATCCAATCGTCCAGGAAACCATCAGTCATCTCATTAAGAGCAGGCTCTGATGTTAGCAGGGATGCATACAAGCATGTGGGGGCCATACAAACTACTGCGTGCCTTGTACAAATGTTCCTTTAAATGCTATGAGCCGTGTACGTTTGGCGTTTGTAATGTGTATGTGTGACCCAGGTTGAAAGCAGCTTTCACTTTGTCTAACGTTATGTTTGGGATTATATTTACCAAAAGTTTAGGCGTTTGTTTATTAGTGCTGTTTGTAGGTGAGTCTCCTGAAAATTTCATGGAGTTGCTATGCATATGCAACATTTCCAAATGGATTTTTCCTGTAGTAATTTGTATTGTGTTCATAATTAATCTAAAGTGAACACTTGTTACTTAATTATGCTATGAATCAATTTTCTTCTGTATATTATTTTTATCTATCTTATCTAATAGCCTCTCTGGGCTTAAAGTAGAATAGGGTTTGGACACAGCGGTCCTTCCTGGTTTGCAACCCGGGGTCATTTGTAATGAGGAGGCACTGAGGTTGAAAATGAAGCTATTGTAAAACTTTTAAACTTTAAATACAAATGCAAACAGTTTAGCACAATTAGCTGTCAAACGTTTGACAGCTTTCTGTTTGAGTTTTACAAGATACTCATTAATTCATGCATAATTCCTCCAAAGAGTCAGATAGCTATGTGACAATATAATTACATTTTCCTATGCCATTGTGTTTTAAAGCCACCGTGTAGCTGCTGTTATTGCAGGAATTTAGATTCTATTGTTTATTTATAAACAAACAGCAGTTAGGAATCAGAAATAACCCATGAACCATGCTGTCCGGCAGGAGGCGACAGAGTCCAGTTTAGCGCAGTTAATGGGAAAGGGTTTTCCCAGTCGAGTTATGGTTCATTACTGACTGATGAGCATTAAGTGCATTTCCTTAACTGCTAACTGATGACAGTCAAGCCTCTTACAAAATTGTCGCTGTAAAAGCCAGCTAGTCATTTAAGGCCATACAATGAAGACACAATATTTTATGAGTACGTTACCGCGTGGATAAATCACCACATCTGCACGTATCTGTCAACAACGCGGGGAATCTGCTCTGTGTGCTTTAATTAGCCTGTTAGTCATCAATGGGACGGTCCTGTGACGTGCAGCTGTCAAAACACTGGAGGAGGGTAAAGGTTAAAACGGAAGTCAGGAGAGTTTACCTTCAAAATAAAGGGTACACCAAGAAAAAAAAATAATTAAAAATTTTCTGTCTAGCAGGTAAATTAAGACAGCTTGGCCCTTAACATCAGTGATTAAAATAGATTTATTTCCACTTTCTGATTTGTTTACTAAAACAAAATGACAGCATTTATGACATCTTTTTGGGTGTAAATATAAAGAAAATATAAAGTAAATTTACACCCATCCTTTATGTATTCTGTCTTAGTCCATCCATCCATTTTCTTCCACTTATCCGGGGCCTGGTCGCGGGGGCAGCACCCTAAGCAGAGAAGCCCAGGCCTCCCTCTCCCCAGCCACCTCCTCCAGCTTGTCCGGGGGAACACCACGGCGTTCCCAGGCCAGCTGAGAGATATAATCTCTCTAGCGTGTCCTGGGTCTGCCTCTTCCCAGTCGGACATGCCTGGAAAACCTCGCCCAGGAGGCGCCCAGGGGGCATCCTTGCCAGATGCCCAAACCACCTCAACTGGCTCCTTTTGATGTGGAGGAGCAGTGGCTCTACTCTGAGCCCCTCCCGAATGGCCGAACTTCTCACCCTATCTCTAAGGGAGAGGCCAGCCACCCTTCAGAGGAAGCCCATTTCTGCCGCTTGTATTCGCGATCTTGTTCTTTCAGTCACTACCCACAGCTCGCAACCATAGGTGAGGGTAGGGGCGTAGATCGACTGGTAAATTGAGAGCTTCGCTTTTACACTCAGCTCGCTCTTCACCACAACAGACTGGTATAGCGTCCGCGTCACTGCGGCTGCTGCACCAATCGTGAAAAAGACCCCGAGATACTTAAACTCATCCACTTGGGGCAGGGTCTCGTTCCCTGAGTGGGCAAGTTCAAGTTCAAGTTCAAGTTCAAATTTTATTCGCCACATGCAGGTTGCCCTGCAGTGGAATGAACCCGCCCCCTGACCTTACACACACGACACAGACATCACATGGGGATACAAGTCAGTGAACGGTTGCATTACAGAAAACCACTGAAATATACACTACAATGGGAAAGTACAAGAGGAAAAAAGAGACCTCTACTCATGCTGGGCTCCTATGGGAGGACACCATGAGAACAGGAAACAAAAAAACTCCTCTGCACAGAAAGCACATAAATGTCCACAGTATAACATTATGGAGCATGTGACCAGCAACAGGGTTGGTAGGGGGTGAGGAGTAATCCTAGACAAACACAGCAGCCATCCTGCCCAACACGTTCTCACTCCCAAAGCGTAACATTTTACGCTAGGTGACAAATCGTCAACATATTACGTTTTCGGCTACCCACCACGTTCCTAAATGACGACCTCGGAAAAAAAGAGGAAATATGAGAACCCTCTGGACTCCATCTACACATGTTCGCTCTTTTTCTTCAAATCGCTTAGAAACACGCTATTTAACATTATTATAGTCCTGGTTAAGATCAGGAATAAGGTTAGGTTTAGGGCTGGAAAACAGGGCTGGAACGTCTATTACCGCGGGAGCGTCATTGCACTGGATTCCAGCCATAACCCGCCGCGTACCATAAGAACGCCGAAGGTCTCCTTTCGCGTTCCTCAGGAACGCAGCGGGACATGACAAAACGTCGACATGTTATGCCTCGGGAGTGAGAACGGGCTGTCCTGCCACTGCGCCGTCTCTCCAGCCGGTTCCGCTTTCTTAATTCTTCGATAAGCCAGGGCCAAGCCAGCTCCAATCAGCAAGAACCCTGTTATCATGGTTCCAAATAGGTAGATATCTTCAGCGTCCTTGATCGACAGTCCCGCCAGGCACACGATCCTCCATTTCTGCCACCCGTCCATCGTGTACGTCCAGGGTAAGTACCTCCAGGGCACTCGGGCTCTCCCGAGCCCAGAGTTCTCGTTGAGAAAAGGGTGTCAATAGCATTCAGAGACCAGTTGATCAAATCCATAATTCTCTTTAGGTTTTAGAGAACAGACTGTGAGAGAGTGTTCCAGGGAAAAGTAATACAAAAAACACAAGACAAGACAAGGACACAAGAAGCTAAGCAGGGAAGATAAGGGAAAGGAGGAGAGGAGAAACGTGCGGCCGCCTTTGCCAAGAACCAAACGAAAAGTCACTCCACCATGGAAAAGACCATGGCCTCATTCTGTCTTAATGCTTTCTCTAATTAAACAACAGACTCTAAACTGAATTTTCAGTGGTACTATACAGAAATGCTGCTTTAGCAATACCACATGCACACTATTATGTCAGCCAGCTCAGCCTGTGTCTTGTTGCCAAATATCGACAGTAAATTAAATTTTGTAAATAAAAAAGTATAAATCAAACATGAATTCTAAAAAAAATGTTTGAATTCTTTTGTGTTGACTGTCAATTGTATTTTTTTATTACCTATAGAATTTTTAAACAACAGATACTGACCCTAAGTGCAAAGAGTCCAGCTTTCCCCCAAAAATTGATTCCTCGAAAAGTTATGAAACACTGAGCTCCCCTAAATAAGCTGCTTTTATAGATTAAAAGTATCGGGATCAGTATCGGTATAAGCAATACTGGCCCTGTAGTTACTTTGTATCAGATTCATTTTGTTGTTGTTGCGTTAGACTTTTAATTTGTAAACCATTAAAGGAAGTTGCTTCTTGGAGCAGCTGGTTTGACAATAATGCCGCTGCTACAGTTGTGTTTGAGCAAAGGTGATGCCAACATCCGCTGAGGGAGAGCCAGAGCGCAGACAATGAGGGGCTGTTAGAGGAAGGAAAAGCGGTATTTCTCACTTCCACCTTATTTTTTCTATAGCAGGAAAAAACAGCGCAGAGGATCCAGCCAGTGCGCGCTGATTGTAGTGTTCAAAACAAGGCGGGGCTGACGCCGCCGTCTGATTTTGGACAAACCACAAGTAGGTTAGCGCAGACACTAACAGGGGAGAGTGCTGCTGCTACCCCCCGCCGCTGCTTTTGTTGTTTTTTATGACATCTGAAAGTCAAGCATGAATTCAGCCGAACAGACGGTAACGTGGCTCATAACGCTCGGAGTCCTGGAGTCTCCCAAGAAAAGCATCTCGGATCCAGAGGCTTTCCTCCAGGCGTCCCTGCAGGATGGAGCGGTGCTGTGCAGGCTGCTGGAGCGACTCAGACCCGGGACGGTGGACAAAGTAAGTAAATGCAAGGGGAGAAAGAGGTACAACTGACTAATAATAACCCAGTGAAATCGATATAATATGGGGAAGCAAAAGAAAGGAAAACTGTGTTAAAAGTGTTCATGATAAGAGCTTCATGATAAATATTACATGAGACCAATTAAGCTTCATCCTGCGGAATTAAATATCCCTGGATGTGTAGGGTTTAAAAATAACAATCTTAAAAAACAAAAACAAAAAAAACCCCCCACCCCAATCACTTTGCAGAATATAAGATTTTTTTCTCTTACATTTTTTTTTTAGTTGATTGTGAGGAAAATCTAAAATCAGTTCTTGCTACTTGAAAATACGACAATTTGATACTCACCACTGCAGTACAGGCTTCTTTTTTCCCCTCAAGTGTTATTTTCATTTCACAATTAAAAAAATATTCATGTCTATGGGAATATAAAAGCAGGAGGCAGCTTGTGAAGTTATATGTAAATGTGACCCGACTTCTGCATTAATAATATAATATTTTACTGAAACGCACCTAATACCAGCAGAAATACTTCTAACTGCCAATTATGCTTAATGCACGCTACTTATATCATCATTATTCAACTATGACACTACATGTGTTTTGCTTCATAGGAAGTCAGAGCCAGTTCTAGAGTTTAGGAAGCTTACTGCTTTAATGTACAGGCTTATCAGCTCATCACACACACACACACACACACACACACACACACACACACACACACACACACACACACACACACACACACACACACACACAGTGGACCATGAACCAGTCAACGTCATATCCTACTTATCCAACCTCCCTGGGAGATCTTAAACCTGCTTCAAAGTAACCTGCGCACAGGGAGGGAGTCGTCCTATCAAAATAAAGGCACGAACCATGTCATTATCTACGGCTTGTTGCTCATTAGAATTATTATTATTATTTTTCTTATTTAGGAGGATAGCTCATAGCTAGTTGTCTTCGGTGAAGACTATGCGCTTATTTTAAGTTAGACGATATATGTTGTTTTTTTTATTTCTGTTAAGCACATTTTGTGATAAGTAGTGTATGATGATAACATTAAAACCCGATGAACTAGCTGAAAAATTACATTATAGTACAAGCTCTGTGTATTTGTTGGCTACTTTCTTATTATTGTTTAACGAAAGCAGGCAGTTAAAGGTATGAAAACAATGCTTTTACTCTGAAAGTTAAACCCGGAAGTTTGACTGATTACCCGAGCTGGCTTGATCCTGGAAAGCAGCAAGTGCATAGGCAGCAAACGGCTGGAATAAGATTGTTTTCAAGCGGACGAAACCTTAGACACCTTCAGGAACTCTTCTGTGTCTATTATGAGTTGACAATTTGGGCTAATTTGGTGTTGTTGTGTTTTTTTCTTCGTGCACAGTTTTTCCAGGAGCCGAGGGGCGACAGCGAGTGTCAGAGGAACATAACCGAGTTTGTTAAAGGCTGCGGGGCTTTCGGTGTGGAGGTGAGTTAATGCACCCGTAATGTGCCCATTAACTGCGGGAAGCCTCGGGTGCAGCGTGTCCTGTGGTTTCACAGAGAGTTTCATTGTTTGAATGGACCCTCTTTTTTTTTTTTTACTTAAAAAATGCATTTGTTATAGTAGCTGCTAATGGCACGAGACAGTACTCACGAGCTGAAAGTGTGTCGTTAATGAGTGAATACCTGTGGCTATTTCTCCTCGAGGAAGCATTAAAACACAACGACACAATTGTGTCCACTTGTTTTAATTCAATTCGTTAATTACATATTTATAAACACTGAAAAACACTGGAAGAAGGTGACCTCATAAGAAATAGATCCTAATGGAAGCCCTTTTCAGCTTTATTAATGCTTACTAAAGCTTTGTACATACCTATATGAGCCATTTTGGGGTATTCAGACACTTTTAAGCTTTATTACTGTATAATAATCTGTAAATATGAGGCTTTATATCATCAGGTGTGCGGTTTATGTGATGTTCATGTGGTCCAGGCAAACTTGGGAATGATTTTTCATAAAAATAAACTCGAAAGTTATAGTTTTTACTAGTTAGTCATTGATAAAGTCTTTAGCAAACGCCTACATGCGTGGTGCTTTATATAAAAGTTGCACAGTTTTGCTTTTATTTAGACAAGGTGGGCGTATCCTCATATGATACACTCCTCTACCCATGCTGAAAAGCACCAGCTGTGGTGTTGACTGTGAGGAGCAGAGCCAGTAAAAGTAGGCCAAAATGAGTTGATTTTCAGTCTGTCTCAAAGATGTTTTGAGCCCACAGGCTTGTATGGCTGTTGCTGCCTGTAGACCATTTGTAGTTATGGAAACAAGAAGCAGAGATAAGCGTGGATGCTCTGTTTTCATTTCTGACTTGGCAGCAGTATTCAGACTGCACAACAGATCAATAATTGGGTATGTTTGTTTTCAGGATGACTGTAGTCCAGACTAAAGATGCACCAAATGTGAAATTCTGGGCCCATACTAGGGTCTAAAATAAAAAGAGCTGATGCTAGGAGTGATCCATTTTTATGTTTTTTTATTTATTTGTCATTTTTCTTATCACTTGTTTATTCTTTGCTTCCACGTGGGACACAACAGCTAAACACAGGCCATCACCACAGGTTAATATCCTTTATAATGACAGAGAATGACATCAATGTCTGTCGGTTATATTGGTGCGTTGCTGGTCGATACCATTGAGTTGTGGGTGATCCCATTTGGAATAAGAGAAAAACACAGGTAGTTAATGTGTGACTTGATCATTACCATAGTTCTCATTTGGGGCGTGCTTTAAGTCAAAGGGAGTGTGTTGTTGGAGGTGGAGCAGACTTTTCTGCTGATCTGAATGCTGTTTCAACTACTGCCGTTAATATTTGGGAATGAATAAGCAGTTGTTTGGCAAAGAAAGGGTTAAGTATGAAGCTGGATATTGAATTTGTTATAAAATGCTGTGCTAAAAATATCCATACCGCTCTCAGTGTTCAGAATCGCATATTAGGATGTGTGCTTCTGTCTGTGTTTGCACAACGGCAGGCCCAGGAGCCAGGTTATATCCTGGCTCACAGTGAGTGTGAAGAGAAAGCTAGTAAATAGTGTATGATGTGACACACACACACCCATGTACACACTATTGATCTTAGCCGTGGAAAAAGCCATGGGGTCATAATTGAGAAGAGTAGATTGCGCAACACAAGAGTCAAGGTTCTAGACGTGTAGCGTGGTTTCGCTCAGGACTTGGAAAACAACTGTGGGCTTTTAGAAGAGGAATGGAAGGAGCATGAAAAGATGAAATGAAGGAGAGTAAAAGAGTGGGCTGATGTAATGCTGCACGCCAGGCAGCCCGAGCCAGTGGGTTTTCCAATCAGCTTGATTAGAGGCATGCCAGCCATATTGCTGGAAGCCAAGGTCTCCATTACTAGCAGTCTGACTGACATCAGCATTGTAATTCTCTCAGACAGTCCTCGGGACAAGAAGAGGGCGAGCCAGACTGTGTGTGTCCAGCACAAGAGGATTAGAGAGCGGGCAATAAGTGCCGGCTTGAGCGTGGACGAACGCTGAACGTGATTAAGAAGAGCTGCACAGTTAATAAAAAAAACCCCAAAAAACAGTCGTGATCATAGATTGGCGTCTGCTGTTAATTAAACTTGACCAGGGTGGGACAGTGATCCTGTGCATTTTGAGTGCCTTCGCTGCAACAGTAGATCAAGTGCTGCCTATAATCAGGTAAGCTGTTTGACCTATGACAGGTGTTTGTTGTAAGTGAGTTGTGACGGTAGGTGCTCGTCTACAGATGCAGGCGAGAAAATCTACAGGGCAAAGTGTAAGACAAGCATATTGCATGCTTGATTTTTTTTTTTAAGGATTGTCTGAATTTGTAATTGTAGTACATTTTTTCTTTCAGCCTAATATGCTTCAGTGGAGCTAAAGTAATCCTAGCCTAAATCTTAGGACTCTGGTTGGACAGAAGTAAGAACATTTGTCAGTAACTGCCAAATGTAACACGTAGGATGTCTGTGTCAAATGCATTTTCCTTCATTAGTTAAAGTGCTTTTTTTGTGTCAGGTGTCAGATTGATCAGGGGCCTGCATTAAACTGCTAAAATGTGTTCACATGCAGCTGTAGCACTGTTGCTAAGTCTCATTTTGTGTCTTGGGCCAGTGCCAGTAGGAGAGGTGAACGTGTGAATTAACTTTTGGGTCCACGCTGCTCTTGACTACCAGTCAAGCTTGTATGCATAAATCAAACCAGAGCACTTTCCGAAAAAGGCAACATAAAAGGACAGTGTGGTTTTATTTATTAGATCAAAGCGACTCAGTCTGCGCAGAAACAGAGAATGAAGATTACAGATGTTCTTTCTTTTTAAATAGCTCTATTTTCCAAAGCTGATTTTTATGCCTCAGTATCGCCCCACCTTCACGGCTTGGGAATTTAGAAGTCATTCAGTGTGTGTGGTGTACACAAGATTAGGAGCCTCACAAGTATGTTGATTATGGTTTTGTGTGTCTGTGTGTGTAATGTGGAGATTAATGAGGGGGGGGGGGCTCAGACTTTAAGTAATCCTGGTCCAGACTGTAGTTGGAGTAGGGATGTAAGCCCCCCACTAACTACTTGTGTTTCTTAATTTTTTAGGCAGACATACTTCTTCATTATGTACATTTACAATTATTGAAGTGAACCAAATAGGAAGAAGATATTTTCTTGTAGTCTTGTTTTTTGTTGCCCTTTGTTTTTCAAACCCCTTTTATTTGCTTCCACATTTCTATGTGAGATACATGCACAGCTATTTCAGGAAGGCAGTTTGTGTGATTCTTGATGTCATGCTCTATGAATTTATTATGAATGTGTATTTTCCCCACTTTACGTCAAACCTCTCTATGGTTTATTGCTGTTCTAAAATTCCCTTCATATTCTTTATTTGGTTTTCTCTCCTTGAAGCCTTTCGAGGTCAATGACCTGCTGCAGGGACTGAACTTCTCTAAGGTGCTAAACTCCTTGGTTGCCCTCAACAAAGCTACTGAAGGTAAGATCACTGTGTGTGTGTGAGAGCAGTATTTATTCCATCTCTGCAAACATTTGGACTTTTTTGGAGCATCTTCCTGTTTGGCCACCACATGAATTTAAGATGTATTCAGTTGCATCATGCATTTGCAGATTTGAGTGTTTCTGGGGACACCGTATGTGTGGCACACTCCTCAACCTCAAGGATCAAGTCCTTTGACTCTCTGAACACTCAGAGTCGCTCCTTGAAACTGCTGCAGCCTCAGTACCGCAGCCTGGTGAGTAACCACGTCAAAGATAAGAACGGTAATAACAGCAAACAAACAGCAACAGGGTTAGAAATATTATTGTGTTGTGAAAAAGTTTAATCCTCTAAAGTCCCCTGAAGGTGGTGCCTGCCTGAACACGACTAATAAATAACAGCTTTCTGTTTTCACGTTGTTTTCCGCTCCTCTCGTTCACAGGACATGTCAGAGGGCAGTGGGTGTGGCCAGCTGTTGGTCAGGGCACGCTTCCCCTTCCAGCAGACCAATGAGGACGAACTGTCTTTCTCCAAGGGTGACCTCATTATTGTGACCAGGCAGGAGGAGGGGGGCTGGTGGGAAGGCACGCTGAAGGACAAGACTGGGTGGTTCCCCAGTAACTATGTACGGGAGCTGAAAGGAAATGGTGGGTTAAACTATTACTGCTTCAGATGTTGTGCACCACTGAGGAGAAATAACTCCTTATTGCTTTGGTCACAGAGGACAGTTTGATACCTTTCTGCACATGGGCCTCATGTTAAGATGTTTGACTTTACATATTCCCATCTTCAAGCCTGTCAGCAGATTTAGAGCAGCTTGCTTATAAAATATTTTGAACATTTTGCTTCCATCATGCACGATATGAGCCATTAATATTATATGACAGTTTCAAGTTCTAAAATGCAGTAAAATAAACATTGGAATTGAAAAAAAAAAACACTCTGCTAATATCAATTTAAAGTGAGGGTTGTTTCCCCCAAAGCAGCAGCAAAGACACACAACCAGATACACACAAACAGACTTCCTGCATGTCTGTTCTTACTGATTATAACTTCCTGACCTCTTTTAGTTGAATGATTTCTCAAGGACTGGACAAGATATCCTTGGCACGTACTGTAATTGAGATTTATTTCATATGTCATGTTTCTTTTTGGGTTTGTTTGTTTTGTTCAGAAATTCCCCTCATTCCTCGCCGTTCTTTAACATAGTTGCATAGTTAGGTTTCTTCACCCTGGAATTCAACAATAATCAACATATATGAGCTTTTTCTGCCTTTATTTTAATACTAACATGGTGTTTCTTTTTTTGACATCTTAGGTTAAATTTGTTGGTTAGTTTTGTTGCTTTTGGGGGAGGAAAGGCAGGACAGAAGGAAGAAAGCTTTGCAATAACACAAAGAAAGGAAGTTCCAGAACTGCTGTATAAAAAGAAACTTCCTGACTTTAACATCACAGCAGAAAACTTCAACCGTGATAACAGCACTCTGAGGAATGGCAGTAAATCCAAATGTCCAGTGGGAGTTGTTTGATGTGTGAGATAGCAGGCTTATACTTGTGATTGCTGTGCCTGTTTGTAGAGTCAACAGCGATGACATAAAGCATTCTTTTTGAGAGCAATGAACCAAGATCTCGGAAAGTGTCTTTCATAGCTTCCTTAGGTTGCTCTTTAGTTTCTGTAGTCTGTCGGGTGAGTTTAAAAAGTGCATTAAGGCGACCATTATCTGGAACATACTTTTGTGCTGTTGTCGCTCGTCTTGCCTTACTTTGCAGTGTCTACAAATAGTGAAGAGAAGAATACGAGAAGGTTTCTGTTATGGGCCACCCAGGGCTGTAATAACAGTGGCCTGGACAATGAAATGACATGACATTGTCGAGTCAATGAGTTATAGCATTCAATCACTGGTTGACCTACATACTGGATCAGCCACAACATTGTCCTGCAGTTGGAGAATGTTGGAGCTTTCATCCCAAAAAAATTGTTTCTATGTGACATTTTCTGAGGGAGATTTTCTGGGTGCTCTTGTGCAGCGACTGTTGATCTTTTTTTACTAGATGAGACGTTCGGTATAAGTGCGCCACAGTGAAAGGAAGATTTATTGCTTTAGTTGCTGTGTGAGCGATCAGAACTGTTACTTTTTGGTTGTTGACCTTTGCCTTTTGATCAAGTTTGTCTTAAATTCTTAGAAAGAAAACTGTAGGGAGTTAAGTCGGTAAAGTAAAACACACAGTGACTTAAGAATGTGTTGTGTTGTTATATGAGCACATCACTTTTATTTTTATTTGACAAAATTTGTATGTAGCTTGTATTTTGTTTTTATCTCTATTTTAAAGCCAGTGACCCTCTTTCTCCATTTTTTTTTCTTTTGTTGATATTTTTAGACAAAACGTTAGACAAGCCAAAGTCTGGGACGCTCAAAAGTCCGCCTAAAGGCTTTGATACCACTATCATCAACAAGACCTATTACAATGTGGTAAGTATCACAATCTTAAGAAATTCTATTTGTGTGTGAGTGTTTGCTCACCTACATTGTGCCAATGGATGGATTTCTTAAGTGTGTGGGCTTTTGTGGACTGTTGCAATCTGTTCTTTTCCACACATCTATTTAATGATTGTGTAGCATGTAATTGTGGAGCTTGCATAGCACCCCTACGTGTGTCATCCTTGTGTGTACGTGCATATGTGTGTGTGTGAGTGTGGCGCAGATGTAATGTAGGTTATTTCTTCCATTCCACTGGTTTATGGGGCAGCCTTGCCTCAGGGTTGGCTACTGCTGATGCTTGCGTGAGTGTTTGTGAGTGTTTCAATAATGCAACAAGCTGCAAAACCTCACAAGACTATCCATCATTGGGTGGTTTACCTGAGTGTGTCTCACACACACACGCACACACAGACGTGCCTGAAGTCAAAGCTGTTCCTAAGAAAGAAATTCAAAAACACGAAGACATAGATAAAAGTTATTGTGTTTTTTCTCATAAAAGAATCCCCCAAAGCCTTAGAACAGAAGCTTTTAAAGTAGAAGATGCATGCTTTTCATCTGTTTGTGTGCTTTTTCATGATTGGTTGCACACTGGCATCGTCTCCATCTCCTCTTATAGATCATTTTTAAATAAAAAAAATATAATATATAAAATAATATATACAAAAATATAATTTACAGTTGCTTAAAATGCTGGTAAACATATACTGGCTCCTGGCCTGAGGGGAGACACAGCGCTGTCTTATCTGTCACAGTGCAATTCATTAACCTCATTACTGTGAGGTTTCTGATGTCATGGCGAGATTAGCCAGTTAGCCTGCGGAGTCAGACCCTTGGAAAGCTAATCGAGCCAGGACAACACTACAGTTCCCGAAGGCTCCAGTGACTTTCCCTGTTAGTTTGTGACAAATGCACTTCCCACTGAAAAGCTGTTTCCTTATAAACTCATATAACGCTGTACAATTATCCAAAACCTGAAGATAGACGTTTACAGTGATAGGAAACTCAATGGCCTGGCACTTTTTCACTCTTTCACTCTTTCCTTCTATATTTTAATAGTATCACTTAACATAAGTAATGGAAAATGTTGTGTGTGTGTGTGTGTGTGTGATGGCTTTTTCAGGTCCTACAGAACATCCTGGAAGCAGAGACTGAATATTCAAGGGAGTTACAGAGTCTCTTGGGTTCATACCTTCGCCCACTTCATCCCACAGACAGGTAGAGTTATTTTTACACCTTTCGTTGTTTTATTCAACAGAGTCAGATTTTAGAGGGGGAGGAAACGCACACAGGCATATCTATTACACTGTCGTAAATCTAAATTGAATATGTATACACATATATCTAATATTTACACACACATATGACAGAATATATTATTTGCTGTCCCTGTACATTCTGGAGCCAGGCATACTGTTATTATATATTTCAGGTAGATCCACATCAGACATGTACTTTAAATTACAGTGCCTTTACCTTGAATACATTTTCCTTAATATACTTTTTCTGTATTATCCTTATAGGGTATAAATGTTTGAAATTACAAGTCAGGTTTTAACAGTACTTGGCTGAATATAATTCATGAAATAGTTGGATCGATCTGACAGGTTATCTGTATATCTGTCTGTATATATACACAGTGTGGTGTGTCACACTTGTGTGTTAGATATTTTCTGACACACCATCAGAGTTAATGCTCTGCTCTCTCCTCTCTTCTGCAGACTCAGCAGTGTTGACATCGGTCACATTCAGGCAAACCTGGAAGACATTTCAACCTTTCAGCAAATGCTGGTTCAGTCTTTGGAAGAGCACACCAAGTCAGTATATATTTATTTTCTTAGTCTTTACTGTGCATGTAATATTTTTGAGTTTTGACTGATGACCTGTGATAGACTGGATGGATGCATGGACGGAGTTTGGACTGACTGGTCAGTTTGTTAGTGACAGACATTTCTTTCTTCTCTGAACCTTGCTTGTTTTACTGAATAAAGTTTGACTGCTGTATTTACAGGTTATTAATTTCACTTTTGTGCTGGAATTAAATGTGTGTGTAGCATATGTTTTTCTGAACTTTGACTATCATATAACTTCTCTATAGCCTTTCTAAAACATGCACAATACTCAGATGAACTTCCCATGTTCACATCCTGTTGCACTAAGATTACTCAGACCAGCAGCTGTCCTGAATGGACCTTCATGTTGGCGATTATTGTAACAACAGCGACATCTATTGGTCATATGAAGTCATACAACCGGTTTTTCCAGTTTGGACAAGTACACAATGATGATAATGATTTTTTTGGGGGTAATAAAAATCTTAAACCTGATGAACAACAGCAGCTGAGCCTGTGTTTCATTCGTATAGATGACGATTGGTTGTGTGTCACTAAATGATCTCTTTAACAGAAGACATTATAGTTTTAAAGTTTGGTCTTGAAATGTTGTTTTCCCATCAGTTTTCACTTCTGTTTTATGTTAAGGCTGAAGGCTGGCTAACACCCATAATTACCACAGAGTGAAACTTTTATCTTTATGTGCAGCAAGTATACTAGGATTCTGCTTTTATCCAGACTGGTATTGTCATGTCATTTGTGTGTGTAGACTTCCTGAGAGCCAGCAGAGGATTGGAGGGTTCTTCCTGGGCCTGATCCCCCAGATGAAGAAAATCTATTTGACCTACTGCTCTAATCACCCTTCTGCTGTCAATGTACTGACACAACACAGGTACTGTCTGATCATTTTAATCCACAGAAAAAAACTTTCTATCCCGAAAGAGTAAGCTCATGTGCTGTATTTTGTATATTTTGTCTGTGTGTGTGTATCACAGTGAGGAGCTGAAAGAGTACATGGAGTCAAAAGGAGCACCCCCCCCTGGGATCTTGGCACTGACCACTAGCCTAAGTAAACCCTTCATCAGACTGGATAGATACCCAACCCTGCTGAAAGAACTGGACAGACATATGGAAGTAAGCTTGAATTGCTCCCTGTCTTTCTGCATCTCTGCTAGTATACTCAAGTCCTGCAAACTTTAATTGAATCATTTTATCGAATGATGATAACTGGGGCAGAGAATGTTGACAAGAGGGAAAAAGGTTATTTGTTTTCATGTGCTTAAATCTTGAATCTTGTCTGTCTTTTAGGACCAACACCCTGACAGAGCTGATCTACAGGCTTCTATGACAGCCTTTAAAAACCTCTCTGTAAGACACATGCTTATCAGTCCTTAAACATTAAGCTAGTCAAACGTAATGTGCATGCTAATGTAGCCCAGAAATGAGGGGTACAAAGTGTATCAAACTACTCAACCTGCAGAAAGTAACCCATAAGAGGCGACTAATGGTGTCTTATGTTACATTTTTTGAGTTTGAGTGTAATTTTATGACCTGTTTTTTGTACATTTAACCTCTGTTTCACTGTATCAATCAGAAATGATGTCACGGAGCTTTTGAATGCCTGTTCTGTGTTTCTGTGTCCTCAGGCTCAGTGTAAGGAAATCAGGAAGAAGAAGGAACTGGTGTTGCAGATTTTAACAGAGCCGATCAGAAACTGGGAGGGAGATGATATCCGAACTCTTGGCCCTGTCCTTCACATGTCCCAGGCCGCAGTTCACTCACAGAACTGTCCGGTACTTATCACGACCTGCAAGAGCTTAACAACACACAGAACCTGTTGTTGTCTTTCTGAAATGAAAGGCATACTCACAGGCCAGCTACTGATTAGCCAGAAAAACCTGAGCATACTTGTTAAACTTAGCGTTTACACAAACTGTGCCGTGTGAATGTACCAGAAATTTATATTCACTCCCACAATGAACACCATTCAGTTCACAGTTCAATTCAATTTTATTTATACAGCACTTGGCACTTTTATAGTGCAAGGTAAACCCCTGCAATAATCCAATAAAACATCCTATTTTTCAGGAGTCAAATGAATGCTACCTCCTTCTCTTCCATCACACTCTGCTCATGGTCTCTGCCAGCCTGAGAATGAGTGGATTCATCTATCAGGTATGGCACACTTGATTTGATCGCTGTAATTTCCACAGTAATGTTCCTGTCACTAACATGCATGTATTTCTTTGAGGTGTCAAACATTACTAGCTTATCTGGTGCACTGATGAACACTGTTTCTGGTTGTGTCTGCAGGGGCGGATACCATTATCAGGAATGCTTATTTCCAGGATAGAGGATGGAGAAAACTTGAAGAATGCTTTTGAAATATCTGGTCAGCCCCTTTCTTCATTTACTACAAGACATTTCAGCTTAGCTCTTTTATAGAATCTCACTTGATTTCAGCATCTTTACACTCATGGCCTGTTTCAAATATGGGGTTTCACAGACAGTTTGCTCCTGATGATCTCATATTTACATTAGGCAGGAACACTGGGAGTCCGGGCATTTTCGCCAAAACTCTGAGATTCAGGGATTGTTTTTGCATAAATTCATTAATAATAAGAACCCAGAAGATACACTCCTTGCAGGACATGCTGAAAAGCATAAAGTGATTACTGTTGCAGTTTAACCCTCAAGTATAATTTGCTTTTTTGAGGACATATTTAAAAATTTAACATGTATACAAACTATCTTCACAAAATATTTTAGAAAATTCAGAATTTTTTTTATTATGTTTTACCTACACTTCTGCTTTTTTGTGAAACAATATTATTCCAAAGACTATGGAAATTAAACTACTGAGAGATCTATCCAGAACAACTATCAGGACACCCATGAATGAGTCAGCCAAGTCTGGTATTGTAATTGTTAGAATCCTGCACAGGAGTTGGTTGCAAGTTTGCAGTCCAAGAAAACAAAAACACTTCTACAGAAAAGACAGCTTCAAGCTAGACTGAAATATGCTAAAGACGACCTGGAGAAGTCGTCACACAGTCGTTCACACTGGAACTGCGTCCTTTGGTCAGATGAGACAAAACTAGGGCTCTAGGGCAGAGACGTTGCTTATGTTTGGAGAAAGCAGGAAGAGGTGTACAACCCAAAGGCCAAACAGTGGTGGGAGTATTATGCTGTGAGAATGCTTCAGTGCATCTGCTGCTGAGAATCTCGTCAATATGGAAGGAATCATGAAGAACGACGGATTTGTGAAGATTCTGAAAGAAACCCTCAAGAAAGCAAAACTGAGTCTGGTTCTTCGCTTTGTCATCCAACACGCCTCCCGCCAGAAACCCAAAATGAATGTTACAGACTGGCCTGCACAAAGCCTTGATTTGAACTGATCTGTATATAGTAAAAAATAGTCAGTTTTGCTTATGGATAAAAAGTAAGGGCTGTCGTACAAAACACAAGTAGCACATTCAGCATAATTTGGAAAATATAAGAATGACTGACTGGGGAGAGGAAGGTCAGGTTTCTTTTGTATTTGTATGATGTGTGTGCTTGTCTGCAATATTAACATCTTCCACTTTGTGTGGGTCATTGTGCAGGCAGCCAGGGTGAGCGCATCCAGGTAGCATGTAACAGTCAGCACGATCTGCAGGAATGGCTGGACCTTCTCACTAAACACACCCACGCTCCGGCTGCATCCACACACAAGACTCTGTCTGTCTGTCACACAGTAAGTCGGCACATTTTCTACAAAATAAATGAATTACAGCTCATCCACGTCATTTCCTTCTAATTTCCTCTCCTCTGATTCCTCCTCTTTTTCCACTTCACCCACCTCCTCCCAGCTGCCCTCTCACCCTGTCACTCCCTCTAGAAACTCGGAGTCTCGTGGAGGGAGCAGTGTGAGCACTTACCACACCCTTCCCCATGTCTCCTTGCATGGAATGGGAATCAGCAGCCCTATGTGGGGACCCCTGGAGCCACCGAGTACCCCCAAACCCTGGAGCTTAAGCTGCCTTCGCCCTGCTCCTCCACTCCGGCCCTCTGCTGCTCTCTGCTACAAGGAGGTGCTCGATTTTATAGTTTATTACAGAATAGATATTGCTTTTGGTGTCCTTTTTTTGCATACATTTTTCTAAATTCACTTCTGTTGTATTGCGTGATATAATCCAAGACTTGACTGAAAAAGTGAAATCTGAATTTTATTTTTTATCTTTTTTTGAAGGACATGAGTAAGAGTCCTAAGAATGTGAAGAAGCTCCTCCCGAAGAGGAAGCCAGAGAGGAAACCATCAGAAGAGGACTTCACTGTCAGAAAAAGTAAGAACAGAAACTTGAACTTTCAACTATAAAATGTTGCCATGGGGACTTCTATTACTTCATAGCAACATAACTAATAATATTATTAGTAGTGAATCTAAATTTCTTCAGTTGCTTCTATTAGATAATGTTTAAGTACTATAATCTTTAATCTGTCAGAGTCACGCATTTTGCTAAACTTCCAGCTGGACAGCAGTGTAACACTGAATAAAACTGGAATAGTTTTTGAAGTGTCTTAGACTCAAGAAAGTAACTCGTCCATTGTGACAGCCCATTAAGTACATTTCTATCAGATTTTATGAATGGAAGGAGTTCTCTCTAAGAGAGTAAACCAGCATATTCATTTCATTAGCAGAAACCCAGTTTTTAATAAAAACAATGCATAGTCCTCACCTCTGCTGAAATCCAAATTGTGTAGATTTTCTTTGGTGATCACTTTAACTTTGATATGTGGTTGAAGTTGGAGTCAGCCTTTATTGAATCTTTTAGAAAGCTGTACAGTGAAGAAATGTCCACCAGAGGGCGTGTAGGTGCAGTCTCATCAGCTCAGTTCCCTGGTCTGCCCTTGTCTCTCAGGTACAGCAGCTCTAGAGGAGGATGCTCAGATACTCAAAGTCATTGAAGCTTATTGTACCAGTGCCAAGACACGACAGACTCTTAACTCCAGTGAGTACGCACACATCCATCAGCGCAACATATGTAAACGCATCATGCGTAGAACTACATAGTTGCTGTGTCTTATTGGAAACCATTGTTTGTTTTCTGCTTTTGGCTCTAACAGTTTTTTCTCTCTTCTCCTTTTATGTCTTACCTCACTTCCTCTGTTTTCCTCATGCTCCAATTATTGTATTAACTGTTAACATACACATTGTGCTACTGGGTTTTATTAACATCATCCATTTATTTTGTTAATTTTGTCATCACTATGTTTATATTTTTTATCCCATACAACCTGGTTTTCTGGTTTTATAAATTATCGGTTACACTTTCACTTTGGTTTATATTCCTTCCTTCATCCCCCAAACATTCAATTTGGTTTTTCAAATGCCGTCCATTGCTGGTTCTGTAAAGCCTGGCAAGGAACTGACCTCATGCACAACCACGTACTCGCTGACAACAGCCTCACAGTGGCTGGCTTGCCTGGCAACCCTCCGTGTTCTGACCAATCAGAGGACTCGGATTATGACAGTATCTGGACTGCCCATAGTTACAGGACTGCCTCATTTTCTCGTAAGATATCGATGTTGCAAACCCCGACATGATGCTGAACCAGCTGGTTTACATAGTGATCGATATGTACAGTGTTGTGGAAAAGTATTTGCCCACTTCCTGATTTCCAGGTTTTTGCATATTTGTCACACTTACATGTTTCATATCATAAAACACATTTTAGACAAAGATAATCCGAGTAGCTACAAAATGCAGTTTTTAAATGGTAAAATTTTTTTTATCCAAACCCTTCTTGGCCCTGTGTCCAAAACGAATTGCCCCGTAAAAACTGATTGTTTCCCCTCTTGGTAGCAAGGACTACAATCCAGCATTTGTGATAACTGGAAATTAGCCTTTTACATCAGTGTGGAGGAATCTTGGCCCACTCGTCTTTGTAGATTTATGTTAATTCAGCCACACTGGAGGGTTTTCAAGCATGTACTGCCTCTTTAAGGTCATGGCAAAGCATCTCAATCGGATTTAAGTTTAGATTTTTTGTGTTTACTTTCATTATCTGTGTCTAATATTACAATTTGTTTGATAATCAGAAATATTTAAATGTGACAAATATGGACAACACTAAGAAATCAGGAAGGGGGCAGATATTTCTTCAAAGCATTTTATATATTAGTGTAGTGATTCAAACCTTCCCCTTGCTGTCCGTATACCTGTGTACTGTGTGTCTGTGCTGTATAATATGTACACAGTAGTTATCTCTGTGTATTACCCTGTGTGTATTCTCATTAGCATACAGCAGTCTGCTAATATACCTGATAGTAAAGTCTGTTTATTGCTGTTTGAAATGTATACAAACAAAACAAGCAAGTAGACAAGTACAGTAACATAATAACTGGTGATACGTTCATGACAACCATACAGATTGCCTTTCACTGCAGGTTTAACCTCCTAAGACCTGAACTCTTCTATGGCATGCATTTTTAATTTCTCTTTGATATTTGGGCATATTATGACCCAGTGAATGTAAAAACAAGGAATCACCAGATTATCTTTTTTTTTTTTTTATCTGATTTTTGTTTCTAAGAAAAATGAGAGCCACATATGAGGATATTCTTTTTAGATTTCGATAAAACAGAGACAGTATAATGTCCTCGTAAGTGGATATCACTCCCTTGTAGAGCAAAATTTAGTATTTTGGACTCTAGACAACCCAAAATGTGACGTCCACATATGTGTATGCCAAGTCCTAGGAGATTAAGTGCATATAGCCTCAGTCAGGCTCCAGGTAAAATGAAACAGATTTCTCAGTGTGCACTTATGGAACAGACGTCTGTCAGAGGTTTGTGTTTGAAAGTGCCACATTTCATTATCTTATATCTGCCAGCAGTGAAGGTAATATTATATCATTTGCTTGCTTGTAGTTTGTAAGGCATCACCTGTTAAAGCCTCTGATATTGTTCTTTGAACTGTATGTTTACAAGTTGAAATGATAAGAGGTTTGTGCATTTGTCACACAGGTTATATTTTTTATAATAACCTGACTGTTGTCGATGTCGAATCAGGTTCCAGTAGGAAGGACGTCCAGGTGTTGTTCCCAGAAGAGGAGAAGATTATAGTGGAGGAAACAAGGAGCAATGGACAGACTGTAGTAGAGGAGAGGTGAGAGACAAAGATGTTTTTTTTAATGTTTGCTATAATGCTTACATACAGAAAACTGATACTGCCTTTGTCATCCCTGTGGGCATGCAGTTATTATGGCAATAAATAAAAAGAAACGTTTTAAAAATCGAAGGCATAAATATGCTTAATGAAAGTGGAGGATACTAAACAGAATCTCAAAGTATATAAATCCTACATCAACACTCATGCAGAGACTTAAACATGTGAAACTGTGCATATTCAGTCAGTGCTGGTGAAGCTAAATAAATAAGAACTGTTTTCTGTGCCTGCAGGAGTCTGGTGGACACTGTGTACAGCCTCAGAGACGAAGTCCAGGAACTCAAACAGGTCTGTCTCCAGTTCTTTTAGAAACAAAGTTATTGCTGCCAAGATCTTCTTACTGTAAACAGTTTATTGCTCGTGTTTTACATAAAAGGTTCAAAATTAGGTCCAAGAACACAGATGGTCTCCAAGAAGTTGCTGGCAGTGTGTTTGAATGCATGCCTGCATGTTTAATTAAGGACACATGCTGTACTGGCAGATCCTTTATCCTGATACAAATAAAAGAAATTAGGGTTTTGGTTCTACTGACAGAATTACTGCAGATCATTAATACTTTGGAGTATTTTTGTAGTAGCTACAAAGTAGGGATGGAGGCTGTTTCTAAACAGAGATCAGGTCCTGAATGAGTAAAAATATACTTAGTGTGGAGCACAGCGCAGTGTCATGGGTTTTTTACTTTGGTTTCAAGACAAAAGTTCCATATTGGTGTAACGGAGCAGCTGAAAGAAGCCTTTTCTGTGCATCGATGCTATTTATGACCTAGATCACTGTGGTGGCTTTGACCTGACCTTTTCTCTGCCTGTTTCTGCCTTTGCAGGTTCACTTTATTTTTGGCGATGAATTTGATATCTATTGTCTCTCTTTTGATTTATTTTCATCTATTTTTTTCTCCTTATCCTTTCACCCTTCCTCCAGGACAACAAGAGGATGAAGAGGACGCTAGAAGAGGAACAGCGGGCAAGGAAAGAGCTGGAGAGGATTGTGAGGAGAGTTCTGAAGAACATGAACGACCCGACCTGGGACGAAACAAACCTCTGAGATTTGTGTCAGACACTGAAGGATGAGATTAGTTCCTGACTTTTTAATGACTTGGAAATCATTGAACCTGTGTGGACAACAAGCTGCTCATAGTTAATTCCACTGCAGCATGTCTCCATTTCCACTAGCTTTGACCTTCACAGTGACCTGTGTGCCAAACTGTGGACCAATGTAAAACACCTGCCAGCTGTTGGCAAAGCTGTCCCAACTGACCTTAAAGCTGTGAAGCCATACTAGCCTGCAGGCGAGCTGATTAGCCATCTTTGAAACACTGACACGAGAATCAAGACTTTTTTTTTTCCTGTACTTGTGTACTTCTCTCTCATTCCTTTTTAGTGCAACATTTCACAATTGCTAGGAAATTATTTTACTGACTGGCCTTGGGCATGAACACTAGCTCTACATGGGCATATATATTTCACAGATATTTGAGCTGTGTGGACGAAACTCCTCCTTGAAACTTGAATTTTATTCCCACACTCCACATTTTATTTCTCATTTTCTGATTTTAATATAATCACTTTGGTTCACTGATTTCTGAACTTAAAAAAACTACAAACTTTTTAAATGCAATCTAAGTCTACCAGCACTTATAAGAGACCTCACAGGTTTTACGGGATTAAATTGCATTTTTAGTGTCGTGTTAATACAAAAATGATCCATATAAGTGCATAGCCTTACTGATATTTGCTTGGACCTACTGTGTCAGTTTATCCACCTCTGGGTTTAGACAATTGTGCTTAAACTTGTCAAATAATAAACAAGAAATCATAGAAAAGGGTAGTTGCTGAAAATAAATCAACAGTAGTTAATGTCAAAAGGTTTCTCAGGAATTAAGATGACCATCAGGGAGTTCCAGATTCACATCCATTTCAAATTTCACATCCAAAGCAATATCTCAAAAAAATTGATTTGAAATTGTAATGCAGGGTTACTCATTTTTTTTGTAATGATAAAATAAAAGGAAAAAGTGAGATGATAGCATTGAAGTAAAGAAACAGCATTTTGCTCCTGATCAATCTTATGGTTGTGAAATTAATAAAATGTATAAGCTACCTTTAAAAACACATCTTAACTTGTGGCAACACATTATTTATCATATGTACACTGTAAAATAAAAGTAATAAAAATGTCAGGGAACAGTCCAGAGTGTAGGAAATAGTCTAACCCTAAAAACCCCCAATGTAATTCAAAATATCAACAGAAACCATGTAACAATATGAACACTAAGAAAACAATTAGGTTTTTATTTTATTCCACATAAGCGCCGGTACACTAAAACGATGCTCAGAAAAGCTCCCACATTCGTTTTCATGCAGTTCTAACAATTTTTTCAGAGGTAAACGAAACACTCAGAGTGACGGATCTGCACTCCTTCTTTATCAATACCAAAGGCAAAGCAATGCAACACTGGAAAATCTTTTTTATGATGTCAGTACGCAACTTATTGTACAATGTTTTTTTTATATATATACATATATATGTTTGATGTTATGTTTTTATTCTGGCTTTGATTTGTAACACTCGTTGTTTTCTACTTGACCTCGTCGATCACGCTAAAGGTGATTTGTACAGAAAAGCTACGCTTTTCTCGTGCCATTGGGAGAAAAAAATCTTTTGTTAAAGCTTTTATCTTTAAAACTTCACTTACAAATGACATATTACTGAAACCAGAACCACATTAATGTAAGCTATGTAATACAGTATGCCATTTTTTGGCGCTAGCTAATGTATTTAACTGAACGTGATTAATGTAAATGCATTGTGTGTTCAGATGTTATAGCAGTGAAGACGATTACAGTAGTTACTGTGACAACAATCACCCCCCCCCCCCCTATTTATTTCACCCATTTCTCTGAGTGAATAAAATATTGAACCAATCGTGGATCTCAGTCTCCATAATAAGTTCTATCATTGATTGTGATTGATTGGTGTTTCTTTGCCTGTTGTGCGCTGATGTTTTTCTGCTGTTCGCATTTTGATGAATGCCTTCCTGTGTAAGGCCAGCACCACATTAATATTTCTTTTGTTGAACAGTTTTATGTTTTTTAGGAGCCCCATGCTGGGCATGTTGTGACATCTTCCTAACACAGTTATACTACAGTAAGGGACAGATGATCAAAAAGGAAAGATGGTTTAAACTAAATTATAAATATAGCATCATTTCATAATAAGGTCTTCAAAAACCTAAAACATAAATGTGAAACTCCATCCATCCATCCATCCATCTTCTTCCGCTTTATCCGGGGGCAGCAGCCTAAGCAGAGAAGCCCAGACCTCCCTCTCCCCAACCAACCCTCTCCAGCTTATCCGGGGGAACACCAAGGCGTTCCCAGGCCAGCCAAGAGATATAATCTCTCCAGCATGTCCTGCGTCTGCCCCGGGGCCTCCTCCCAGAGGGACATGCCCGGAACCCCTCACCCAGGAGGCATCCTTGTCAGATGCCCGAACCACCTCAGCTGGCTACTTTCGATGTAGAGGAGCAGCAGCTCTACTCTGAGCCCCTCACGGATGGCTGAGCTTCTCACCCTATCTCTAAGGGAGAGGTCAGCCACCCTTCGGAGGAAGCTCATTTCCGCCACTTGTATCTGCGATCTTGTTCTTTCGGTCACTACCCACAGCTCGTGGCCATAGGTGAGGGTAGGGATCTAGATCGACCGGTAAATTGAGATCTTCGCTTTTTCACTCAGCTCCCTCTTCACCAGTGTTGGTCAAGTTACTTGAAAAAAGTAATCAGTAACTAATTACTGATTACTTCCCCAAAAAGTAATCCCGTTACTTTACTGATGACTTATTTTCAAAATAATTAATTACTTAGTTACTTAGTTACTTTTTAAAAACACGATTTACAACCTGAATAGGTGATAAAGCTTTCTTTCAGCTTTCTTTCAGCCCAATTCTACTTTTCTGCATAATCCATCATACAAAATGTAATCAAATGGAAAAGT
The DNA here is from genome assembly GCF_041146795.1 of Maylandia zebra. Lineage (NCBI taxonomy): Eukaryota > Metazoa > Chordata > Actinopteri > Cichliformes > Cichlidae > Maylandia > Maylandia zebra. The sequence goes on along the minus strand of NC_135188.1, from coordinate 41,887,322 downwards.
CTCTTTTTTTAACTTGTTTTATCAGTTTTAATCTTTTAACTTTATGCATCAAGCAAAAATTAAATTATATGCAACATTCTCTGACTTGAATAAATTAGTTTAACATTTAAACCTATTTTCTGCACATTCCAGCACATAAAATAATTTTTTTTTGTGTTTACACTCAGTCTTTCAAATAGATGCAAGTAAAACACAGCAGAAAATAAAGTCAAAGACTCAGCGGTCCTGTTGCTCTATTTTCACCTGTAAAGCAGGACTTGGGTAGGCGGAGGTTTACCCTGGTGCAGGTGTGCCGCGGTCAGTTGAAGAATCCCAGAGTTTCTCTGTGAATTTCCCATTACATCGTAGCGCACTCGGTGCTTACTCGGAAGTTTAGAGGTTTTTTTCGCTGTAAAAATAAGTTTTCTTCCCACGCACAACGGACACTAATGTTTTTGTCACTTTTTATGGAATCAAACTCAAAGTAAGGTCAGTACTTCCACGCTTTAAAAGCTGCACGCTCATACTCTCTCCCGCACTCATATGATCCATTGTTGATCTGCACACAGCTGTTGTCACGAATGTCGCACTCGCTTACGTCACTGTCATGAGACATTCTCGCAAAAAACTCACGGTTTTAGTAACGCAGTAACGCAGCGTTCCTACGGGAAAGTAACGGTAATCTAATTACCGTTTTTGCAATAGTAATCCCTTACTTTACTTGTTACTTGAAAAAAGTAATCAGATTACAGTAACGCGTTACTGCCCATCTCTGCTCTTCACCACGACGGACCGGTACAGCGTCCGCGTCACTGCAGCCGCAGCACCAATCCGTCTGTCCAATCTCCCGCTCCCTTCTCCCATCACTCGTGAACAAGACCCCGAGATACTTGAACTCCTCCACTTGGGGCAGGAACTCATCACCGACCCGGAGTGGGCACTCCACCCTTTTCCGGCTGAGAACCATGGCCTCAGATTTGGAGGTGCTGATCCTCATTCCCGCTGCTTCACACTTGGCTGCGAATCGTTCCAGTGCAAGCTGGAGGCCATCGCCCGATGAAGCCAACAGAACCACATCATCCGCAAAAAGCAAAGATGAGATTCTGAGGCTACCGAAGTTAAAGTCCTCCGCCACTTGGCTGCGCCTAGAAATCCTGTCCATAAAAATTATGAACAGAATCGGTGACAAAGGGTAGCGCTGGCGGAGCCCATCACCCACTGGGAACGAGTCCGACTTATTGCCGGCAATGTGAACCAAGCTCTTGCAACAGCTGTATAGGGATCGAATGGCCCGTAGCAATGGGCCACACACCCCATACTCCTGCAGCACCTCCCACAGGACACCCCGAGGGACACGGTCGAATGCCTTCTCCAAGTCCACAAAACACATGTAGACTGGTTGGGCAAACTCCCATGCACCCTCAAGTATCATCGAGAGGATAAAGAGCTGGTCCAGTGTTCCGTGACCAGAACGAAAACCGCATTGTTCCACCTGTATCTGAGGTTCGACTAGCAGACAAACTCTCCTTTCCAGCACCCTGGCATAGACTTTCCCAGGGAGGCTGAGGAGTGTGATCCCCAGTAGTTGGAACACACCCTCCAGCCCCCTTCTTAAAGATGGAGACCACCACCCCAGTCTGCCAGTCCAGGCGTACTGCCCCTGATCTCCACACAACATTGTAGAGGCATGTCAACCAGGACAGCCCTACAACGTCCAGAGCCTTCAGGAATTCGGGGCGGATGTCATCCACACCAGGGGCTCTGCCACCAAGGAGTTGTTTAACTGCCTCAGTGACCTTGCCCCCGGAAATTGGCGGGTAATCCCCTTCATCCAAAGACTCTGCTTCCTCCTCGGAAGACGTGTCAGTGGGATTAAGGAGGTCCTTGAAGTATTCCTTCCACCGCCCGACAATTTTCTCAGTCGACGTCAGCAGCGCTATACCAGATCTATACTTTTTCCATGGCCTCTCCGAACTCCTCCCAAACTCGAGTTTTTGCTTCAGCCACTGCCCGAGCCACATTCCGCTTGGCCTGTCGATACCTGTCAGCTGCCTCCGAAGTCCCACAGGCTAACCAAGCCCGATAGGACTCCTTTTTCAGCTTGGTGGCTCCCTTCACCTCTGGTGTCCACCATTTGGTTCGGGGATTACCACCATGACAGGCACCAACCACCTTGCGGCCAGAGCTCAATGGAGCAGCTTCGGCAATGGAGATTGTCCATTCGGACTCAATGTCCCCAGTCTCCCTCGGAATGCTGTTGAAGCTCTGCCAGAGGTGTGTGTTGAAGATCTCGCGGACTGGGACCTCTGCTAGGCATTCCCAGCACACCCTCACTATGCATTTAGGTGCACTGGGTCTGTCCAGCGTCCTCCCCCGCCACCTGATCCAACTCACCACCAGGTGGTGATCAGTTGACAGCTCAGCCCCTCTCTTTACCTGAGTATCCAGAACATATGGTCGCAGGTCTGGTGATACGATTACAAAATCCATCATCGACCTGTGGCCTAGAGCGTCCTGGTGCCACGTGCACTTATGGACACTCTTATGTTCGAACAAGGTGTTCGTTATGGCCAAACTGTGATTTGCACAGAAGTCCAATAGCAAAACTATCGGGTTCAGCTCAGGAAGGCCGTTCCTCCTAATCACGCCCCTCCAGGTCTTGCTGTCGTTACCCACATGAGCATTGATGTCTCCCAGTAGGACAACAGGTGGAGGACCTTCCAGCACAGATGACAGTCAGGACCCGTTTCCCGACCCTAAGGCGCAGGGAACAAACCCTCTCATCCACCGGGAAGAACCCCAACGTACCGGCAGAAAGCCGAGGGGATATTAGAATACCCACCCCAGCCCACCGCCTCTCACCAGGGGCAACTCCAGACTGAGACAGAGTCCAGCCCCTCTCCAGGAGACTGGTTCCAGAGCCCAACTATATCTAGCCGGTACCTCTCAACCTCACGCACTAACTCCTGTGTGCTTAGGAAAAGATAGATTAATTTATTCCATAAAATATCACAGATTGCACCGCTCAGTACATCCGGCCACACGAGGAAAAATCTGACTTTTTAACATAAATCTCAGGGCAAAATTACGCCTTTAAACTGATTATTAGTTTTTCTTTATTTTCCCCTGAGTTATTGGTTCTGCTATTAGTTAGCCAATATGTAACATGCTAATGCTAATTAGCTAAAGCTATAGTAAGTCTTGACTGCAACCAACCCACCTACTCACCCAATGAAGTCACATTCTGTACTGACACAAGATGCCACTAAACATGTTTTAAAAACTTAAGCACTTATTTCCTAAATCTATCTACACAATGTTACATCTATGTCTGTGCGCTGCTAAACACTAAGTCACTCTGTGAAAATAGATTATCATACAACAAGATGCTGTGATTATTTACACTATCACAGACCATGAGACAGAGCTATGGTTCTAGGGCAAGATGCTATGGCATTTACGCTAAAGCTAGATATCAGGAAAAGAGATCCAAGTGTGGGGACACAGCGACAGGGAAAACTGGAGGTGACCGGGAGAGGTGATCAGAGATATTGCAACAGAGGAGAAATAATGCAGGAAGTAATCCAGCACAGACAGGTTGGTAAATATCTCACTTGTTTACTAAAAATGCAGCCACTGCATCTGGCATTTTTTTTTGGTACAACCATTTTAAAATGCTAGTATAACGAAAATGAGAGAACAGTCAGATGTCACAATAAGATGACAAAATTTGTTTGTCCTCCACAAGACGGAGGAGAAAGACTGTAAATAACCCTGAATGCCTTTCCTTGCACCTTATTTTGGCACTCATTCCTGTTTTCTACTACCAACTTCCTGTCCGTGTGTAGAAGCTTTTTGATGGGACGATTTCCTGTAAAACTGTTTTTGGCGCAGTTTTCAGCAGCAGTCGCGGGAGTTTAGAAAAGTGATGGCTTAACGGAGCCTATGGTGATTTCTTTTGTCATTAGCAGCCCCCTTGATAGAGGCACAAGGTATGGTTATGATGTAAATAAGGAGACGTTTAGATGTTTTTGTGACAGTCGCTACATTTGTTAAATGTTACGTTGAAACGAACTTCATGTTATAAGGTTTACGATTGTAAGAGTGTGGATTATTTTGCTTACACGCTGTTTCTATGTATACATCCCCAGCTCTTATGGTGAGATTGATGGTTTACTGCCATTAAACCTTCAAAACGTCATCAGTAAAGTGTCATCCTTCATTCGGGGGGGTTCGCTACAGTAAGAGCTTACCTCCGGGAGCAGTAAGAGCTTACCTCCGGGAGCAGTAAGAGCTTGCCTCCGGGAGCAGCGAGAGAGAGAGCTTCCTGCGATCGGAACGGTAACGGCACGGCACGGCACGGAGCAGCAAGCTACAGCAGCGGTCCGGTAACAAGCAATTGCTCTCAAAATGGAAAATATAGAAGGAGGTCAGTTAAACGAAAAGGAACAACGAAAGGAATTAACATGCGAAGCTGATGAAACAGCTAATGAAACGTTCCCAAGGTGGTCAGAACGGCCCAGTGCGCCCACAGAGAAAATGCTCTTATATCAAAGGGATGAACAGAATAAAAGAGAGAAGAAACTGCTAACCATTTATGAACATTGGAAAAGTCAGGTCAGAGTATACAGAGAAGACCTGAAAATTGATTTATCAGATTCACGGTTAGCAGAAATGGCTGATGATATTGAAAGGACAGTAAATGATATGACAAGAGCATACAGTGAATATAGAGAGCGTAATGAACCATCCCATGTCATAAGGCGCAAAATGGACTCTTGTGAATCAGTGACAAAGGACATTATGAAAATCATATCTGAGCGTTTAGCAGCTATAGACGAGTATGATGCAGATAGAGAAAGGCAGCACCTCCATCAGCTCTTAGCATATGAACATGCTAAGTCCATATTTGGTACTGCATCACAGTCAAGTTACCAATCTGAAGCAAGCATTGCAGCCAAAAGAATTGATGCTGTTGCAGAATTAGCTGCAAAAGAAGCTCAGTATAAAATCACACAAGAGGAAATAAAACAAAAACAAAAAATAAGAGAAATGAAAGAGAAACACAGGAGGGAATTGGATGCACAAAGGTCTGAACTAGAGCGTTTACAAGCAGAAAAGGAAAGGCAAGCAGCACATGCAAAATTAGAGATTTATGACAAAGAGTTTAAAGTTGATATGGACAGTCAGTTAATGTTACAGAGCAATGGGATGTCTGTTATCAACCAAAGCTTTGCACAACCAGCCTCAGAGCTCTCTACAGGTTCATATCACCCACATGTGGAACAATATGCATCCATCCCTGTCAATAATCCTCTACAACAACTGCACTCACAAATTGTCACTCCATCGCCTCCCACAGACGTATTGCAGCTGGCTAAAGCTATTCAAGACAGCATAGCAGTAAGCAGAATTCCAGTGCCTGTGCCCATCGTGTTCAGCGGAGATCCCATCACCTACATCGAATGGAAGGCTTCCTTCATCTCACTGGTGGGCCACAAAGGTATATCTCCAGCTGAAAAACTGCATTTGTTAAAAAGGTATATCACTGGTCCTGCTCTTAAGTGTCTTGAGGGCACGTTCTACCGCAGTGATGAAGAGGCATACAAAGATGCATGGAAAAGACTTGACCAACGCTACGGTCAGCCATTTGTTGTTCAAAAGGCATTCAGAGACAAACTGTCAAAGTGGCCTAAAATCCACTCAAAAGATGCAGAAGGTCTACAGGCCTTTTCTGATTTTCTCACAACTTGTCTGCAGGCAACACCACATGTAAAGGGCTTAGAGATACTAAGTGACTGTGAGGAAAACCAAAAGTTATTGCATAAGATTCCAGAATGGCTTGCAACGCGTTGGAATCGTCAAGTCACAGTTGCTCTCATGAAAGGCAAAGATTTTCCCTCTTTCAAGGATTTTGCAGAGTTTGTAGCACTCGAGGCAGAAATTGCATGTAATCCTGTGACTTCTTCATATGCACTCTACTCAAGCAGCTCATCCTTGGAGAAAAGATACGTAAGGGAGACCAAACCAAACAGATCTGTGACTCAAGTCTTCACTACACAAGCCACAGTACAACGAGAAAAAACTAAGTCAAATGACACAAGGTTAAAGGTGGCCTGCATGTTCTGCAAAGATGAAAGTCATCAGTTGTCAAAGTGCCCAAGCTTCTCAGAGAAGTCACTAGACCACAAACGGACATTTGTGAAGGAAAATAAACTGTGCTACGGGTGCTTAAAGGTGGGCCACAATGCCAGAGACTGTCGTCATCGCCACAAATGTGACACTTGCAAAGGACGACACCCCACCTGTTTGCACAATGAGAGTCACATGGCAAATGAAAGGCCTCAGAGCTCTACAAACGTCGCTTCAACCACAGAAAATGATACCATGGCAGCCACATCTCTGAATGTTACTAAGGTGGGTCAATCAGGTAGTACCTCCATGATTGTTCCTGTGTGGGTTTCCACTACTCAGAGTCCATCTAAAGAGCAGCTTGTGTACGCTTTATTAGACACACAAAGTGACAACACATTTGTCAGTGAGGAGATAACTAACCAGTTACAAGCAGCATCCCATCCAGTTAAGCTAAAACTAACCACGATGCTGGGAGTTCACATGACAGTCAAAAGTCAGAGAGTAGCGGGGTTACGTGTGAGAGGTTATAATTCAGATGTTCACATTGACCTTCCACCCTCCTACACAAAGGACTACATCCCATTTAACTATGACAACATACCCACAAATGAAACTGCAAGGCAATGGCCCCATCTGTCAGAGATCGCTGATCAGATACCCCCTCTCCTGAGTTGTGATGTTGGACTACTCATTGGATTTAACTGTCCCAGAACTCTAGCTCCAAAACAGGTTCTACTCGGAAAAGACAATGAGCCATTTGCCATACAGACAGACCTAGGGTGGAGCATTGTTGGTGGCTCATCAGAGTCAAATGAAACTGAAACAAGTCTGTGCCATAGGGTCATGGTAAAGGAAATGCCTGCTGTAACACCAATGGACATGATCAATGTTCTTGAATCAGATTTCAAGGACACAAAGGCATGTGACAAAACGGTCTCACAAGAGGATCTCGTTTTTCTGGAAAAACTTAAGGAAGGGATAAAGAAAAATGAACAAGGATACTGTGAGATGCCTCTTCCATTCAAGCAAAGGCCAAACTTACCAGACAACAAAAGGCTTGCAGAGATCAGACTGGAACACTTAAGGAGAAGGTTGAACAAGGATGAGAACTACAAAAATGATTATGTTGCATACATGAATGACATAATTGAAAGAGGAGACGTGGAAGAAGTACACAACGAAGGAACACAAGGTGAACAATGGTACATCCCCCATCATGGGATTTACCACCCCAAAAAGCCCACAAAACTGCGTGTCGTATTTGACTGTTCAGCCAAACACAATGGAACAAGTCTCAATGATCATCTCCTCCAAGGGCCAGACTTAATAAACAATCTGACTGGCATTCTCTTGAGATTCCGGCAACATCCTATTGCCTTAATGTGCGATACAGAAAAGATGTTCCACCAGTTCCACATCAGTGAGAGGGACCGGGACTATCTACGTTTCCTCTGGTGGAAAAACGGTGATGCAAGCACACAACCTCAAACATACAGAATGAAGGTACACCTTTTTGGTGCGTCATCATCTCCAGGCTGTGCAAATTATGGACTGAAGTACTTAGCCAAAGAGCACTGCCACTCGCACCCAGCAGGTTCACAGTTCATTGAGAAAGACTTTTATGTCGATGATGGAGTTACGAGCACAAACACAGTGAAAGAAGCAATGCAGTTGGCACAAGAAGCCAGAGAAATCTGCCACAAAGGTAACCTGCGTCTCCACAAGTTTGTTTCTAACAATCACACTGTTTTGCAAAGTATACCTGCATCAGAGTGTGCTGTAAACATTAACATAAGAGACTTGACATTCAAAGACATGCCTCAAGAAAGAGCACTAGGCATCCAGTGGAGCATTGAAAAGGACTGTTTCAAATTTGACAACACACTGAAAGTCCAGCCAGCCACACGCAGAGGTATTCTATCCACTGTCGCGTCAATCTACGACCCACTTGGATTTTTAGCGCCATATGTGCTGAATGGAAAGAAAATCTTGCAAGAAATGTGTCAGCATGGTGTCGAGTGGGACGACCCCATACCTAATGCACTCAAGCCAAGGTGGGTGAGTTGGCAAAGTGACTTTGTAAATCTAGACAAGCTAAACATACCTCGCTGTTACCTGCCTGCTAACTTTGGTGAAACTAAAGAAATAGAGTTGCACCACTTTTCGGATGCAAGCTCAAGTGGTTATGGACAATGTAGCTATCTGAGGGCAAAGAACGCTAAAGGTGAAGTTCACTGCTCTCTGGTAATAGCAAAGGCTCGAGTTTCTCCAACTAAACTGACCACAATCCCCAGACTTGAACTAACAGCAGCTGTAGTTTCAGTCTCAGTCAGCAACATGTTACGGGAAGAACTGTGTTATGGTGCAAAGGAGTACGTCTGGACTGATTCAAAGGAGGTGCTGGGCTACATAAACAATGATGCACGTCGTTTCCACACCTTTGTAGCTAACAGGGTTCAGAGGATCAGGGAAAGTACAAGCCCTCAGCAGTGGTTTTACATGCCATCAGAACTGAATCCAGCTGACGGTGCTTCGAGAGGTGTAACTGTCAATGAGTTAAATAAGTCTATCTGGTTCACTGGCCCCTCCTTTTTGTGGAAAAATGAACTGCCCACAGCACAACCTGTCGAGCTGGATCTGACCATAGGAGATCCAGAAGTCAGAAAAGTACAGACAATGTTAACCAAAGTCACAGACACTGTAAGTCTTGCTGAATGTCTAAGTAAGTTCTCCTCCTGGTCCAAAGCAATTAAGGCTGTAGCACGTCTCATAAGAAGGGCTAGACACATCAAGTCAAATGCATCAGCTACAGTGAGTGAGCAGAAAAATGCTGAACTTGTGTGATCATTCGACATGTACAAAGTCAAGCGTATGAACAGGAAATAAAACAGCTGAAGAAAGGAGAACAGCTCCCACATCATAACAAACTGTTTAAATTGGACATTTTCATGGATACAGATGGTCTCCTCAAGGTGGGAGGGAGACTCCAGCATGCAACGAGTGACACCTTCAAACACCCGATCGTGATCCCAAAAGAACATTGTGCAGCCAAACTCATAATATCTCACTGTCATGACAAAGTAAAACACCAAGGAAAGGGATTCACCATAAATGAAATCAGATCCAGTGGCTACTGGATTCCTGGAATGAGTAAAACAGTTGCCTCATTCATCCGACAATGTGTGATCTGCCGCAGACTCCGCAAAGCTCCAGAGGGTCAGAGGATGAGTGACCTACCTCCACATCGCTTAGAGCCCTCTCCTCCCTTCACACACTGCGGCATGGACTGTTTTGGTCCATTCGTGACAACAGAGGGAAGAAAACAACACAAACGGTATGGACTCCTACTTACTTGCTTTTGTTCTCATGCCATTCACATCGAGTTCTTAGAGGACTTGTCTACTGATGCATTTATTAATGCATTAAGATGTTTCGTTTCAATCAGAGGTGAAGTTCGACACATCCAATGTGACCAGGGAACGAACTTTGTTGGTGCTCATAATGAGTTAAACCCTTTAAGACCTACCATAGAACCAAGTCCGCCAGAGCTTATATTATATTTTTACATGCTGTGGAGCCATTTTTGGGAGCATTTCAAGTTGCTATACATCAATACAACCATTATAGCCCAAACTTTAATAATATGTCTGCATTAGGTGCATAGTAATTACATAAATTGCAAAAAAGTGCAATAAACTACAAAAAAATTGAAAATCGTTTTTGTTTTTTTAACATATATTTCTAGTTAGAGAAATTTAAGAGGCTCATCCCCCAAAACTGTAAATACAAAAAAGTTGCACAAACTAGTTTCCCACCACAGGAAATTTATTTTGAGTGTCTTCATAGTTTTATTTTTGAAATACACCAATTTTTATATACTGCAGGAAAAACGAAAATAAATATTATAGTGCAAATTTGCAAAATAACAGCATATGCATCAAAATAAACTATTTCCAGCAGTGCAATATGAGTCCTAAGCATCCCAGAAACGACACAGAAAGTCATAAACTCAAACATAACTTTTTAAAACACAAGTATAGGCTCATAAGGCCCCGATCGTAAAAAACTACATTTCCGCAAAATGACGTCACTTCCGGTTTCGGGCAGGTCATGCGGTCATGTGATAGTTCGCCTGATGGACGTAGGAAGTGTTACAAACAGCTGATCGGATCGGCGAAGCGTGTTTCTGGAATATTATGTTTTTGTTGCTGCAAGTGATTTTTATGCAGTTTTTGCAAAGCTATATGTGGAAGGAAACCGTGACCTAGGACAAGCTGATGGCATAAGATGTAAGTACAACTCCTCCGGTTTCATATGCAAAAAAAATGATTGCGCTAGCTTACGTGGTTGTAGAGCTACTGGGATTTAAAAATAGTTACGCAAAACAGAGCGTGCCCGCTCCGATCGGCTGTAAAGGGTTAAAGCAGCTTTAAATTAGCTAGACACTCAGAGACTAAATACATACTTGACTGAAAAACAATGTGACTTTGTGATGAACGCACCCCATGCTAGTCATACAGGGGGAGTGTGGGAATGTCAGATAAAGACTGTCAGAAGTGTGCTGAATACCACTCTGTCACTGGCTCATGACAGACTCAATGATGCTTCATTACGGACGTTATTCTATGAAGCCATGGCTATAGTCAATAGCAGACCTCTGACTATAGATAACTTGAACAGCCCCAAGAGCCTAGAACCGCTCACGCCCAATCATCTGCTGCACATGAAATCCAATGCACCGTTGCCCCCACCTGGTGCCTTTTCAAATGAGGACCTGTACAGCAAGAAGAGGTGGCGCCGCGTGCAGTTCCTTGCAGAGCAGTTCTGGAGCCGCTGGAGACGAGAATACATTCACAACATCATTTCAAGGCAAAAGTGGCACTCACCAAAGAGGAATCTAAAAGTAGGTGATGTTGTGTTGGAAATGGATGAACTGGCACCCAGAGGGGAATGGAGACTTGCAAGAGTTGTAGAGACTGTCAGTGGAAAAGATGGACTTGTGCGAAGGGTAAAGATCTCACTTGGAGAAAAGAGACTCAATAATAAAGGTCAACGCTCTTCTAAACTATCAGTTGTTGAGCGTCCAGTACAAAAACTTGTATTGTTGTTAGAAAGTTCCTAAGGTAACTCCTACATGGGTTATTTTGTTTGGGAAAATGATTCATTTTGGTTCTTATGTAAACCAATTATTCGTAATTTTGGTGGGAGTGTAAATAACCCTGAATGCCTTTCCTTGCACCTTATTTTGGCACTCATTCCTATTTTCTACTACCAACTTCCTGTCCGTGTGTCGAAGCTTTTATTTTGATGGGACAATTTCCTGTAAAACTGTTTTTGGCGCAGTTTTCAGCAGCAGTCGCGGGAGTTTAGAAAAGTGATGGCTTAACGGAGCCTATGGTGATTTCTTTTGTCATTAGCAGCCCCCTTGATAGAGGCACAAGGTATGGTTATGATGTAAATAAGGAGACGTTTAGATGTTTTTGTGACAGTCGCTACATTTGTTAAATGTTACGTTGAAACGAACTTCATGTTATAAGGTTTACGATTGTAAGAGTGTGGATTATTTTGCTTACACGCTGTTTCTATGTATACATCCCCAGCTCTTATGGTGAGATTGATGGTTTACTGCCATTAAACCTTCAAAACGTCATCAGTAAAGTGTCATCCTTCATTCGGGGGGGTTCGCTACAAAGACCACACCAACATCACTCCTCTGGTTTCCATCTGGAGACAGTGTTCACATTGCATTCTGTGGCTGCTGTCAGCAGCAGTTATGAAGTTTAAGGTAATTTCATGGTTTTAAGTTGCAATAATACAATATGGTAAAATACTTTATTTTTAATAAATCTGATTTAATGTACACATTGTTGGGTTTAAAACACACATTTAAAGGTTCTACAAAATGTTTCCAGGGTGGAACCAACCAATCGTCAACCCTAAACAACCAGTCTGTAGTTTAGGGTTGACGATATTTTCAGTTACACGCTACATTTGGTAAAGGGCAGCATGCTTTCCTCTCTCAGTTGGTGGTAGAGAGTTGCAGACACATGCAGTTGTCATGAATCACTGTGTGGCAGGCAGGAGTTGGACCCAAGATGCAGGCAGACTCGAGGGATGAACTCAAAAAACTCAAAAAACTCAGCTTTATTTGCTGACAGGGGAAAAGCATAGTTCTGTATCGAGGCTTCGAAGCGTGTGTCGAGTAATTGAGGGGGCGTTTCCGCGACGCGCGTATCGAGGCTTGCTTCATTTATGGGAGGAGCTGAAAATGATGACGTCCGAAGCCTCGCTGCCCGGCTGTACCACGTGACTGGTTCATAAAGCGGTTCGAACTTTGCCGCGAGCTATGACAGCGATACAAACCCCTCAGACTTCAATCAAAATGTGGGTGTTTGATGGAGAGTTGCGGTTAGTGAGAGTTTGGAGACAGTTTGGAGGTTTATGAGAGTGAGGAGAGAAAGTCAGGAGAGAATGGAGGCAGCTAAGAAGAGGAGGCTGTCCTCCCCTGTGTGGGAACATTTTGATTTTATTCCTCCCAACAAGGTATGTAAATTTCTACAGAAGATGTATTTTCATAACACTGATGGTGCAATACAATTTATGTTACGCGGCTTTACTTTTGTACAAGGTGAAGTGTTTGCTATGTGCCAGGGAGCTGGGATATAACAACAACACCTCATCCATGCTTAGGCACTACAGAGCTTTGCATGAGAATAAGGGGAACAGCGATTGTGGAGCAAGACCAGGTGAGCTATCAAATGCCATGATAATATAGCATGCAGTAATGTTACTAAATGATATAACAATATTATACAGCTGTAATAAGTTACGTGTGTGATATTTATATTTGTGCTTTGTCTTTATTGTCTTTCCTCAGGAGAACAATCTCAAATAGATGAAGACCTGGTTAGCATGGTGATTGAGGACTCCCAGCCATTTAGCATTGTGGAGGAAAGGATTCAAAAGATTTGTTGAATCATTAAATCCTAGCTATGTTCTCCCCACTAAAGGTTATAAAAGCAGTGAATATTTAGTTTTTACTGAATAAAATATGGGCAGGACTGAGGCCTCAGTGTGTAGCTGTCCATACCTCAACATTAAAGAGCACAACCACTGTCCACACCTAACCACACCTCACCTCACAGTAAATGATCATTTCCATTTTAAGCATTTCCAAATAATCATTTTCCATACTGCCAGTATAAATATACACAGTATACTGCCATCACTACAATATACATGTTTTACACACTCCTTTTGTTGTTGACATTTACAGGCTGTGTGCAAAAGGCCACACTCTTCAAATTCATGCCAACTAATATTTTTACGTCCAGTAGGTGTCCTGCTAGAGCAAATGAAGCTTCAAGAAGCTTTGTGCTGGGGTGAACCAATTGGATGAAAAGCTTCAGTGCTTCATGAAGCTTCATCTGCCCATCACTACCCATCACTAGAAAAGCATACTAAACTAAGAAAATATAAACTCACACTTTACAGAGAGGCACACGAGGGAAAAACACCGCTTGAGGGACAACACGACACTGACTCAGAGAAACACGGGGTTTAAATACACTGGGAAGTAACGAGGGGGATGAGACACAGAAGGAGGGCACAGCTGGGAGAAATCAGAACTGATGAGACAAGGAAGCAAAGCAGGACACATTCACATAAGACACGGACCTTCAAAGTAAAACAGGAAGTATAACACATAGGTGCTGTCTCCACTTGACACGGTGGAGACAGCACCTAAGAAATACAGACATAAACCATAAGGCAGAGGACTCTAAGAACCAAAATACACACAGGGAAATACTAAGCTTGGAACACAAGAAACTAGACTCGAGGGAGTAACAAAAGACCAACCATGAGAACATAATTCACAATACAGAGTGACAGTGGCGTGTCCAGCGGGGTGGCCTTGGGGGGCACAGGCCACCCCCCCAACCAGACTGGCCACCCCAGGTGCCACCCCGAAGCTAAAACAATAAAATTTAATGAAATATCAAATGTACGATTATGGCTTCACAGTGAAGCTCAGATGTCCGAGGGTAAGTGAATGCAGCACTGGCTCCTGCACTATGAGCATCATGTTAGCAAAGGTAGGAGAGCCAAGCACGAAAGACGGCACCACAGAAAACATTTTTTCAGCGAAAGATTAACAAGTTAACATAGCTGGACTAGCCATCGGACATTTGCACAGTGGGCTGATGACTTATTTTTTTTATTTTTTTTGTAAAGGCATGAACAATGAGAGGTGGTGGATTGGCCAGATGCTGGCCGATGTGTAAAAATAACTCAGTTGTTTGGTGGTGGCTATGGGGGAGCTTCCACAGAGGCAACAGATGGATGAGGGAAGGGGAGGCAGGAGGAGCAGAGACCCGAGGCAGCCGCCGGTTCGAGTATCAGGTGAACTGAACTTCAGGTAAGAAGTTATGACCTGCAGTCTACCTGGGTCAGATATAAACCAAGTTTAGGTGGAGTTTATTTTCGTTGTGCTGACTTTTTACAGTCAGTTACAATAACTCGTACTGCGTGAGCTAGCATGACGGAGTTTCTATACAGCTGTTCGGTTGCTATGATGTTACTGATAGTGAACTTTATTTTATTCATAAGGTTAGTTAGTAGAGTTGCCAACGGCTCCTTAAAAAGTGGAATGGTCCCTCATTCAGAGAAAATATTACGGGTTTCGTATTGAGCTGAGAAGAGATGCAGTTTGTCCCGAACTTTAGCTAGAATGGGAAAAGACACAAAGATGGAGTTATTCTGTTTTTACGCTGCACAGCTGCCTCTTCTCTTATCCCCCCCCCCCCTCCCTCTTCTGTTGCTACTTTAATCATGAAACTGATCAATGATCAGCTGATCGTCTCTCTTGTTTATTTATTGCCCACTTTGCGCCAGAAACAGGAAACCAGCGGATGTCGCGCTAAACAACAGCAGCACGTTTAAGCTTGATCAGCTGTTGTTAGAATTTATTTAATATTAATTTCTTGTATCAGTTGATGTTTGCTGGAGCCACAGCTGTAAAGCTGCTGGTCATGATATCGGTTTGGATATGTGGTGAGAGGGAAACATGAAGATGAAACCAGGAGATGTCCTTACTGAATCATCAGAGCTGAACAGTGATGGAGAAACAGGTTTACCTTTTAGGTGACATGAATGAGTTGAAGGGAAGTTATGAACTCTTTCTGAGAGACAAATAACACCAGGATCCTTTTTCTAAGTAGCTGACAGCTGGTAACTGTGCAGGGGCGGATCTAGCAAAGTGTTGCCAGGGGGCCAGGTAGGGCATTAACAATGTAAAATAAGAACAACAATAATAATAAAGATGAAGTAACAAGTTTTTAGTTTTTTTGTTTATTCCAAATGATCATCCAGATGTCTGTGACATGTGATGACAAACACCATAATGGAAGGCCTTAGTCATCACATGCTTAAACTCATCATATATTTTTTGCATATGCTGAACAGGCAGTCAGACATGCTGTAACTGTGGGGTAGAAAACAGCATGAACACCATACGGCAGGGGTCTCAAACTCCAGTCCTCGAGGACATGGAAAAGTTGCATGACACTGGCCCTTGAGGACTGGAGTTTGAGACCCCTGTCATACGGAATATGACAGGTGTGGTTGAACTGCATGAAGACTCTGAAGTTTCTCTTCTCTTCTGGCAGGACAGGAATGTAGCCTTGTCCTGTGAGCCACTGTAAGGATGTACTTAGAGTAGAACTGGACTGTCACCGGCCTCAAGCTCTTCACCCTTTTCAAAGACAAAGCAGTCATTTAGATAAAATATTAGATATTGTTTACCTGTAGATGCACAAAGTAAATTTTGAAATGTAATTATTGTCAAGAGTGAACAAGCACTGATAGTGTAATCTACAGCTGTGGCCAAACGTTTAGAGAATGAGAAGTGTTGTTTGCTTATTTACAAAGTTTGCTGTTTCAGTGATAGTTGAATATCACATTATATCACTTCAAACAGAGGTGATCCAGTAATGCTGCACTAATGAATTAGACTAACTATTCACTTTAGCTAAAGTTATTAAGTTAGCTAAAGAGTTGGGATGCTGTGTAAGACATAAATAAAGCTAAAATACAAAGGTTTGGACAGCATTTTGCATGTTTCCCTACTGTAGGGGTCTCTGCAAGCATACAGAGGGGCACTCTGAGAGGGTACAAGATGACAACTTTGGAATTCTACTAGAAACAGTCGATCATATTTGTTTGTCAAAGCTGAATTCAGGGCAAACTACGCTAAATTAGCGTTTTTAGCTAGCAGCTACAATAAGCATAAAAGTTACCTTACGGCTATCATTTGTTAACATGACGCTTGTTCTTATACATGTAATACATTTATTACCAACCTGAGAGTTTATCCGCTGGTCATTCAACATGATGAATGACTTCTGAAGTCTTAATTCAGCTCAAGATGCTGTAGATTCTCGTCAGTAACACTTTCGGTCCGCTAGTAAAACGTAGTTCTATTAATCTGCGCTTGAACCGGAACCGGATGTAAGTTCCAAAAAACTGAATTTTGGAACTGAAATTGAATTGTAGAACTGAAACTGAATGGTGAGAAGTGAAACTGAAATTATTCGAGAGCTGAATTTTTAAAGGATAAAATGCAGTTTCAAAGCAAATCAATTCATTTTCAAAATATAAAATTCAATTTCAATTTAGTGATGATCATTTTCAAACCATAAATTCAATTTCAAATTAGACTAATTCAAATTCAGTTTTCAAAAGCATTTATTCAAGTTACAATTCAGATTCAATCTGAGCAATTCAAATTCAAATTTAACTTATTCAAATTCAGTTTCTGATGGCACAGATTTCTGCCCATAAACCGGGCATTTGCCCGGTGGGCCGATGGTGATTTTTCGTTTTTATGGGCCGATGTTTTTTTTGTTTTTTTTCCCCGTAACAGTATAAACACTGAAAGGTGGTGGATTGGCCAGATGCTGGGAGATGTGTAAAAATAACTCAATTGTTTGGTGGTGGCTATTGCGGAGCTTCCACAGATTCAGTAACATTAGCAAGTGGTGGAGGCCAGCAGATGCAACCCGCTGGCAGGTGGATGACGGAAAGGCAGGAGGAGCAGAGGCCCGAGGCGGTGAACTGAACTTCAGGTAAGAAGTTATGACCTGCAGTCTATCTGGGTCAGATATAAACCAAGTTTAGGTGCAGTTTATTTTCGTTGTGCTGACTTTTTACAGTCAGTTACAATAACTGGTACTGCGTGAGCTAGCATGACGGAGTTTCTATACAGCTGTTCGGTTGCTATGATGTTACTGATAGTGTCAGGGTCCTTGGGACTGAGTGGCCCAGGGTCCCTGAGCAGTTATGTATTATATTATTATTATTATTGTTGTGTATTTTGGTGTTGCTCCCCCTTCCCTGTGCTTGTGTATATGTGTGTGTGGGTGGCTGAGCACTTGTTTATAGGCGGCGTCAGGCCTGGAGGGTGTGGCCCTGCAAGGGGACTGGCCACACCCGAAGCCACACACCTGCTGCTGATCAGGCCTCGTCGGGGGAGCTACTTAAGAGAGTCTTGGAGCTCCCACCGACGCGGGATCATTGCATGAGACTCCACGTTAGTCTTCTGTTCAGTTAAGTTAGTGTGCGTGTATGCCCGCAGTTGTATGTGTCCTGACGGCTGCGTCTATTGTTTCCCGCAGGAGGAGCGTGGAAGACACGAGAGCAGCGAGCACCGGGGGGTGCTGACACGGGAGCGGAGAGCACAAAGACACGGACTATTCACGGAGAGACACAACACGGGAGTCTGGGAAAACACGGGGATTTATTGTTACTTTGTTGCACACTGTAAATAAATACACTGTTTATACATAGTGCACCGCGCCTGGGTCCTCCTTCACCACACATCCCCACGGTCTGCCAGCCAGACCGTGACAGATAGTAAACTTTATTTTATTCATAAGGTTAGTTAGTAGAGTTGCCAACGGCGCCTTAAAAAGTGGAATGGTCCCTCATTCAGAGAAAATATTACGTGTTTTGTACTGAGCTGAGAAGAGACGCAGTTTGTCCCGTACTTTAGCTAGAATGGCAAAAGACAAAAAGCTGGAGTTATTCTGTTTTTACGCTGCACAGCTGCCTCTTCTCTTATCCCCCCCCCCCTCCCTCTTCTGTTGCTACTTTAATCATGAAACTGATCAATGATCAGCTGATCGTCTCTCTTGTTTATTTATTGCCCACTTTGCGCCAGAAACAGGAAACCAGCGGATGTCACGCTAAACAACAGCAGCACGTTTAAGCTTGATCAGCTGTTGTTAGAATTTATTTAATATTAATTTCTAGTATCAGTTGATGTTTGCTGGAGCCACAGCTGTAAAGCTGCTGGTCATGATATCGGTTTGGATATGTGGTGAGAGGGAAACATGAAGATGAAACCAGGAGATGTCCTTACTGAATCATCAGAGCTGAACAGTGATGGAGATACAGGTTTACCTTTTAGGTGACATGAATGAGTTGAAGTTATGAACTGTTTCTGAGAGACAAATAACACCAAGATCCTTTTTTTATGTAGCTGACAGCTGGTAACTGTGCAGGGGCGGGTCTAGCAAAGTGTTGCCAGGGGCCAGGTAGGGCATTAACAGGGAGAGGGGGGCACAAGGAAATACTTTTCTTTCTTATTCTTATTTAAAATGTCTCGCTTTTAAATACAGCTTCATCTTTGAACTAAAAACCAGCTTGAAACCATGGCTCTCACTCGAACCCCGAAACAACCTCCAAAGAAAGGAAGTCAAGCACACAGGTCCTGTTCCCCCCAAAAATGCAGACAAGTAACCCTGTAGTACAGGCACCGAGTGAGTCAGTCATGTACGATAACTGCCCCTGATCACCAAAGGCGACTCCTTATGTCTACATAGAGCCTAGCACAGGGATTCCAAGTCCAGTCCTGGAGATGCACTGTTCTTTTTTTCTTTAGCTTTTAGGTGCATCCTTGTTCTGACACACCTGAATCAAATGAATGGCTTGTTGTCAGGCCTTTGCCAAACTTGATGCCATGCTGAAGAGCTAATTCAGGCATTTGATCCAGCTGTGTTTGAGCACGTCACACATGCTCCTGCTACTCCCCCTCTTTTAGTGGAACTAGATTCAGTGATTCAAATCGTTGGTACTCTCTGGTCTTCATGTGGTTTCACAAGTCTCAACAGACAACATAAACGCCCCCAAATAAAGTGGAGCAATAAGTACAGCGTGTTGGCTGGCCAGAGTTCTGGACACTGAGTTGCCCAGAGTGTAATTTATTTTCTCAGCGTTTCTCAAATGTTCTCAAATACAGCTTCATCTTTGAACTAAAAACCAGCTTGAAACCATGGCTCTCACTCGAACCCCGAAACAACCTCCAAAGAAAGGAAGTCAAGCACTCATCTTCCCCGGTGGCCTAATGGATAAGGCACTGGCCTCCTAAGCCAGGGATTGTGGGTTCGAGTTCCATCTGGGGTGCTGTCCAGCAGAGTGGCGCAGCGGAAGTGTGCTGGGCCCATAACCCAGAGGTCGATGGATCGAAACCATCCTCTGCTATGTGTTTTGGATGGCCCGATTCTCTGAACTGTGTCCAAAAACAGACGACACTCAGGTCCAGGGCCCTGTTTCAGGAAGCCGGTTTAGAAAACTCAGAGTGAAAAACGATACTCAGGGTTGAGTAACCCCGAACTGTCCAACTCGGAATATTCGGTTTCAGAAAGGCTGATAACAATTAGTTCAGTCAACGCGGAGTTGCTTTAACCCCAAGTGAAGGACGAGGATACATAAAGCCCTGATAAGCAGAGCACAGATTAAGCGAGTCACCATGGAGACGGAGGGAAAGAAGGCGCGGTCAATGTATTTCACAGCGCTTGAGGCCGAAATTCTGATGGCAGCATATGCCGATAACATGCAAATTCCGCGGAAAAAAGTAACACAGCCACAGCTGCAAAAGAAAGGGAGCATGCATGGCAAAACATAGCCGACAGAGTCAATGCGTGAGTGTTAATTTAAACATTGATCTAGGGATTTCCACCCATTTAACACGTTATTTTATTTGTTATTTTATACATTTTATTTTGTGATGTGATGTGAGCGCAGGTGCAACCCAACAGGCCCCAAACGTTCCTGGCAGCAAGTAAAAATGAAATATAAAAATATAGTCCAAACAGGTGAGGTGTAATTGTATTATGAGCCATAGTGCTTGGTCTGTTGTCCCATGTAAATCAATTGCAGTTAGAGGCTACATTAATTTTCTTTCTGTAAGCACTTATTGAAATTATCTGAGCACATTACAAGTACATATTTGCTTACTCTGTATGCTCAAATGTGACCCGTTATAGCCAACAGAAAAAAAGCGGAGGCCCGAAAAACAGGTGGGGGTCCTCCACCACTCACAGAGGCTGAGCAGTTGCCCTCAGCCAAAACAGTGGGCGCCCTGTGGCCGAAGGCATCTCTGCGGGGACATCCTCTGAGTCAATAACCCCGCAAGACACAAGTGCCCACATAAGAGGTAAATTCAAAATAATACATGATGTGCATACATCCTTTCTTCACAGTCACCTTTGCAGTGCTACTCATTCATTTGATAAACTCTTTACCATAATGGATTATTTTGTAGTGAAGTTATTTTCCTACTGATTTTGCCTTCCCTCAGTCTTGGTTGTCTTTGAGAGCATAATGACAATGAAGTGTAAGGTGATTGGTATGTTTGTTAATTGCCATTTGGTCCCTTGTAAGTTATAAGTGACCTGTATAAACCTCATATTCTATCAGTTGATGGTGGTGGTGTACTGCATCTGGTGCAGCCTCCTGTTGAGCCAGACCAACATGCAGTTGTCAGTAATACTCCACAGATTATATGAGTTTACAGTAGAACAGCAATGTTGTTTATTTCTTTACTACAGGAAAATAATGAAGAAACATTGACAGCTGTTACAGAGGAGGAAGCAACAGAGACACTTTATGAGGTTTACATCTTTTAATACTTTGTGTACAGGAAATACAGGCGACCAATAAAGCCAGTTGAACAAAAAATCTGTTTATTCTTCTTTCAACATGTTGAGGTGATGGGTCAAAAGAAATGATTGTGACATATGGTGTCTCTGACTGCGCTTCCATCTTCTATGTCCGTGGGAGGGTCAGGATGTTCATGGTTTGGATCACTGCTGATGTTTGGTTCAGAAGGACAGTGTTCTCCTCTAATTGTGGCAATGTTGTGAAGAATCACACATGCCACAATAATGTCACATGCCCTTTCTGGGGTGACTCTGAGTCTTTGCAGGCACTGGAACCGGGCCTTAAGCATTCCGATAGTCATTTCAATTCTGGCTCTTGTCCTGCAATTAGCCAGATTATATCGCTGCTGTGGGCCCGGTTCAGGGTCAGGGTAAGGGGTAAGCAAATAGGGTAAACATGGATACCCCCTATCACCAAGCAAGTAGCCAGTGAACTCTCCTAAGACAGAAGGATACACTTCAGTTCAAATGTCCCTGAAGCAATTGGTCTTTATATATTTTACAGTATTCTCAACTCACCATGTCCAAATTTTGTGCTCAGTGTACATTCACGGAATATTTGTGAGTCATGGACAGAGCCTGGCCACTTGGCTTCCACATTTGTGATAATGTTGGCAGCATCACATATGATCTTCACAGTGCAGAGAACACAAATTAGCATCCATTACTATAATGAAATAATTTGTTAGTTTGAAATGCTACAGGGAACTATGTACCTGTACATTGATGCTGTGGAAAGACTTCCTGTTCACATAGTCTCCTTCATTTACTGAAGGAGCAATGATTGGAATGTGAGTGCCATCTATACAGCCAATCACGCCTGGGAACCGTGAAAATAAATGTAAAATGTAAGTAGTAGTTCAAATATCACCACATCATAAATTAAGTTTTGGTCATCCTGATACCTGCAATTTTGTGGCATCCCTCTTTGAAAAATCTTGTGGGTCTATGACCGGGGAACACCACAAACGAGTACAGGAGACGTTTCAGTGCAACTGTAACATTCCTGACTGCCTGACAGACGGTAGCCTTGGAAACGTGCTCAGCGTCACCAATATTATACAGAAAGCTCCCGTTTGCAAAAAACCGAAGTGCAATACAAATAATATGTAATGAACTGAGATCATGTCCGCGATGTGTCACATGCGTAATATATGGCCTGAGGATGTTATTCAAATAACTTATAGATTGTGCTGAGAAACGGTAACGTTCGCACAGAAAATCATCAGGAAATGATAAAATGTCCAAACGCGCTCTGATCACTCCTCCCGGCGGAGAGCTCTGCGGAGAATTTGGGCTTCACAATCTACTGGCTCTTCAAGGAAGGGGCACGCCATGTCCGACACTTCCTACTGTCAGGTTTCCGACAAAGGGGCGGAGACAGTCAGGGTTAGTTGTAGTAAACCTGCTAGGGGGCAGGTTAGCTTCACGGAGTGTGTCGTCATAGTGACTCACTGAGGCTTCATCTGAACTCGCTTTGTGAAACCGAAAACCCAGAGTTTTCGTTAACTCAGGGTATACTTACTCAGTTTTTCCACTAAACCGGCTTCCTGAAACAGGGCCCTGTTCCCCAAAAATGCAGACAAATAACCCTGTAGTACAGGCACCGAGTGAGTCAGTCATGTACGATAACTACCCCCGATCACCAAAGGCCACTTCTTATGTCTACATAGAGCCTAGCACAGGGATTCCAAGTCCAGTCCTGGAGAGGCACTGTTCTTTTTTTCTTTAGCTTTTAGACGCATCCTTGTTCTGACACACCTGAATCAAATGAATGGCTTGTTGTCAGGCCTTTGCCAAACTTGATGCCATGCTGAAGAGCTAATTCAGGCATTTGATCCAGCTGTGTTTGAGCACGTCACACATGCTCCTGCTACTCTCCCTCTTTTAGTGGAACTAGATTCAGTGATTCAAATCGTTGGTACTCTCTGGTCTTCATGTGGTTTCACAAGTCTCAACAGACAACATAAACGCCCCCAAATAAAGTGGAGCAATAAGTACAGCGTGTTGGCTGGCCAGAGTTCTGGACACTGAGTTGCCCAGAGTGTAATTTATTTTCTCAGCGTTTCTCAAATGTTCTTAAATACAGCTTCATCTTTGAACTAAAAACCAGCTTGAAACCATGGCTCTCACTCGAACCCCGAAACAACCTCCAAAGAAAGGAAGTCAAGCACTCGTCTGCCCCGGTGTCCTAATGGATAAGGCACTGGCCTCCTAAGCCAGGGATTGTGGGTTCGAGTCCCATCTGGGGTGCTGTCCAGCAGAGTGGCGCAGCGGAAGCGTGCTGGGCCCATAACCCAGAGGTCGATGGATCGAAACCATCCTCTACTATGTGTTTTGGATGGCCCGATTCTCTGAACTGTGTCCAAAAACAGACGACAGTCAGGTCCTGTTCCCCCCAAAAATGCAGACAAGTAACCCTGTAGTACAGGCACCGAGTGAGTCAGTCATGTACGATAACTGCCCCCGATCACCAAAGGCCACTTCTTATGTCTACATAGAGCCTAGCACAGGGATTCCAAGTCCAGTCCTGGAGAGGCACTGTTCTTTTTTTCCTTTAGCTTTTAGACGCATCCTTGTTCTGACACACCTGAATCAAATGAATGGCTTGTTGTCAGGCCTTTGCCAAACTTGATGCCATGCTGAAGAGCTAATTCAGGCATTTGATCCAGCTGTGTTTGAGCACGTCACACATGCTCCTGCTACTCCCCCTCTTTTAGTGGAACTAGATTCAGTGATTCAAATTGTTGGTACTCTCTGGTCTTCATGTGGTTTCACAAGTCTCAACAGACAACATAAACGCCCCCAAATAAAGTGGAGCAATAAGCACAGCGTGTTGGCTGGCCAGAGTTCTGGACACTGAGTTGCCCAGAGTGTAATTTATTTTCTCAGCGTTTCTCAAATGTTCTTAAATACAGCTTCATCTTTGAACTAAAAACCAGCTTGAAACCATGGCTCTCACTCGAACCCCGAAACAACCTCCAAAGAAAGGAAGACAAGCACTCATCTGCCCCGGTGTCCTAATGGATAAGGCACTGGCCTCCTAAGCCAGGGATTGTGGGTTCAAGTCCCATCTGGGGTGCTGTCCAGCAGTGTGGCGCAGCGGAAGCGTGCTGGGCCCATAACCCAGAGGTCGATGGATCGAAACCATCCTCTGCTATGTGTTTTGGATGGCCCGATTCTCTGAACTGTGTCCAAAAACAGACAACACTCAGGTCCTGTTCCCCAAAAATGCAGACAAGTAACCCTGTAGTACAGGCACCGAATGAGTCAGTCATGTACCATAACTACCCCCGATCACCAAAGGCGACTCCTTATGTCTACATAGAGCCTAGCACAGGGACTCCAACTCCAGTCCTGGAGAACTACTTTTTTTCTTTAGCTTTTAGACGCATCCTTGTTCTGACACACAGAATCAGAAACTTTATTGTCATTGTCATGAGAACAACGAAATTAAGAATGGTCCCCGATCATTGCATCATCCCTAGCAATATCAAAATATAAATAAAACAATAAAATTCAATAAATAAAATAGATAGAATACTTAAAATACTAATAAGATATAACAGTAAAACATTCACATACATTCCCACACACATGCTTCAGACCGTGCATAGATTAATACAAGAGTGGCGTGATGGACATTTTTTTGTAGTATTCAGATGTGTTATTGCAGTTGGATAACAGCTGTGTTTGAGTCTATTAGTCCTTGCTCTGATTGCCCTGTACCGTCTGCCTGAGGGCAACAGTTCGAACAGGGAGTGGCCAGGATGTGAGGTGTCTTTTATGATGTTTTGGGCCTTTTTAAAACAGTGGGCGTTGTGTAGAACTTCCAGTGTGGGGAGAGGGCAGCCAGTGATCTTTTGGGCGGTGTTAATGATCCCTTGGAGTGCTTTCCTCTGAGCCCCTGTGCAGCTAGTGTACCAGATGCATATGCAGTAAGTTAGAACACTCTCAATGGTGGCTCTGTAGAAGGACACCAGCAGTCTCTGTGTGATGTTATTCCTCCTGAGAATTCTCAGGAAGTACAGTCTCTGTTGGGCCTTTTTCAGCAGCTCGGAGGTGTTCACACTCCAGGAAAGGTTCTCCTCTATATTGACTCCCAGAAAGCGGAAGCTTGCCACCCTTTCTACACAGTCCCCATTTATGAATAGTGGTTGGATCTCTGCCTTTTTCCTTCTGAAGTCTATTATGAGTTCTTTGGTTTTTGAAGTGTTGAGGAGGAGGTTATTGGCCTTACACCATGACGTCAGCTGCTCCACCTCGTCTCTGTACGTAGACTCGTCTCCCTTGGAAATGAGCCCCACCACTGTGGTGTCATCTGCAAATTTCACAAAGATGTTGCTGTGGTGGCGAGGAGTGCAGTCGTGTGTGTAGAGAGAGTAGAGCAGTGGACTGAGCACACAGCCCTGGGGTGAGCCAGTGCTGAGACTCAGGGCTGAGGATGTGTGATGGCCAACTCTGACTCTCTGTCTACGGCCCGAGAGGAAGCTATTGATCCACATGCAGGTGCTGTATGGAAGCCCCAGGTCTTGTAGCTTGGCCACCACTTTGTGTGGAAGGATGGTGTTAAAAGCTGAGCAGTAATCCACGAAGAGCATCCGCACATAGCTACCATGCTCTTCCAGGTGAGTTAATGCAGCATGGAGTGCTGTGGCTACAGCGTCTTCCGTGGATCGGTTTGCTCTGTAGGCAAACTGGTGTGGATCCAGGCTGCGGGGCAGGGCTGCTGTGATGTGTCTGCGGACCAGCTTCTCAAAGCATTTCATTACCACTGGGGTGAGTGCCACCGGTCTGTAGTCATTCAGGCCGGTGATGTGGGGCTTCTTAGGCAAGGGGACTATGGTGGAGGACTTCAGGCAGAGTGGGACAGTCGCCTGTGCGAGAGATTTGTTGAAAATCCTGGTGAAGATCCCAGCCAGCTGTCCTGCACAATCCCTCAATATTCGACCTGGCACACCATCAGGACCCGCCGCCTTCCTCGGGTTAACAGCCTGCAGCATGCGCCTCACCTCGTGCTCTTCCAGGGTGAGGGTGGTGCTGCTATGGGTGGCGTGTTGCTGCTGTGGCTCCAATACCTCCGGTACCCTGGTCTCAAAGCGGGCAAAGAAGATATTCAGCTCCTCTGCCAGCTCCAGGTCACCGTCCGCAGCTCTGAGATTGATCTTATAGTTGGTTAGGTGCTGGATGCCTTGCCACACCTGCCGGCTGGTATTACTCTTCAAATGGTCCTCGATCCTCCTCCTATAGTCCCCCTTTGCCTCTCTGATGCCTCTCTTCAGGTTGGATCGGGCTGTGGTGTAGTAATCCCTGTTGCCAGACCTGAACGCAATGTTCCTCTCCTTCAGCAGCTGCCTGACCTCCCGGGTCATCCAGGGCTTTTGGTTGGGATAAGCCCGGATCCGTTTGACTGCTGTAACAGTGTCTATGCAGTGTTTTATATAGCAGAGGACACCGTCTGTGAACATTTCCAAGTCCTGATGTTCAAAGATATCCCAGTTAGTCCTGTCAAAACAGTCCTGCAGCTGCTGAGAGGCACCCTCTGGCCATATGGTAATATTCTTTGTGATGGTAAGAGCAGTTTTCTTGAGGGGGGCATATGCAGGGATTAGAAACAGTGACAAGTGGTCAGACTGACCCAGATGTGGCAAAGGTCTGGCCCTGTAGCCCATTTTGATGTTGGAATAAACTTTGTCCAGAATCTTGTCACCCCTAGTGGCACACTTGACGTGCTGGTGGAATTTGGGGATTGCTCTTTTTAAGTCTGCGTGATTGAAGTCCCCTGCTACGATATGTACAGCGTCAGGGTAAGTGCTCTGTTTATTATTGATGTTTGTATGCAGGAGTGCGATCGCAGAGTTAGCATTAGCATCTGGTGGTATGTAAACAGCTGTTATTATGACAACGGTGAACTCCCTAGGTAGGTAGATGGGCCTGCATTTAACAGTCAGATATTCAATGTCCGGTGAACAGTGACGGTCTATTATCACTGTGTTGGTACACCAGCTGTTGTTCACATACATACAGAGCCCCCCTCCTTTGCGCTTACCGGTGTCCACTGTTCGGTCATGTCGCTGTGTGGTATAGCCTGCTAGCTCAATAGCAGAGTCTGGAATGGATTGATGTAGCCAGGATTCAGTGATAAGAAGGATGCATGAGTCTTTGATGAAGTTATTCGCTGCTATTTGCAATCTCAATTCGTCCAACTTGTTCGCGAGGGATCTGGCATTTGTGATGAATAGGCTGGGGAGCGGTGGTTTTAGTGGCTGCCTCCGTAGCCTGGCTAGCGCGCCGGCCCTGCAGCCTCGCCGTCTCCTTCTCTCTCGACGCCGCCTGCGCCTCCACCCCGAAGGGATAACAATCCATGGGGAGCCCGGACTCCTCGCTATTTCCACCGGTATCTTGTGTAAGCGGACAAATTTGCTAGTCACGCTCTCACGGTAGCTTACTCCAATCTTGAGGAGATCATGTCGGCTATAGATGTTATTCGCTTGGCTGGTAGAACACAAAAACAAACATAAGGCGTACAAAATTATCCAAACATAGCATCGATCGGTAGAACACTGAGCTGCTGCAACTACGTGCGCCGCCATCTTGAAAGCCTGTTAACCACCTGAATCAAATGAATGGCTTGTTGTCAGGCCTTTGCCAAACTTGATGCCATGCTGAAGAGCTAATTCAGGCATTTGATCCAGCTGTGTTTGAGCACGTCACACATGCTCCTGCTACTCCCCCTCTTTTAGTGGAACTAGATTCAGTGATTCAAATCGTTGGTACTCTCTGGTCTTCATGTGGTTTCACAAGTCTCAACAGACAACATAAACGCCCCCAAATAAAGTGGAGCAATAAGTACAGCGTGTTGGCTGGCCATAGTTCTGGACACTGAGTTGCCCAGAGTGTAATTTATTTTCTCAGCGTTTCTCAAATGTTCTTAAATACAGCTTCATCTTTGAACTAAAAACCAGCTTGAAACCATGGCTCTCACTCGAACCCCGAAACAACCTCCAAAGAAAGGAAGTTAAGGAATCATCTGCCCCGGTGGCCTAATGGATAAGGCACTGGCCTCCTAAGCCAGGGATTGTGGGTTCGAGTCCCATCTGGGGTGCTGTCCAGCAGAGTGGCGCAGCGGAAGCGTGCTGGGCCCATAACCCAGAGGTCGATGGATTGAAACCATTCTCTGCTATGTGTTTTGGATGGCCCGATTCTCTGAACTGTGTCCAAAAACAGACGACACTCAGGTCCTGTTCCCCAAAAATGCAGACAAGTAACCCTGTAGTACAGGCACCGAGTGAGTCAGTCATGTACCATAACTGCCCCCGATCACCAAAGGCGACTCCTTATGTGTACATAGAGCCTAGCACAGGGACTCCAACTCCAGTCCTGGAGAACTACTTTTTTTCTTTAGCTTTTAGACGCATCCTTGTTCTGACACACCTGAATCAAATGAATGGCTTGTTGTCAGGCCTTTGTCAAACTTGATGCCATGCTGAAGAGCTAATTCAGGCATTTGATCCAGCTGTGTTTGAGCACGTCACACATGCTCCTGCTACTCCCCCTCTTTTAGTGGAACTAGATTCAGTGATTCAAATCGTTGGTATTCTCTGGTCTTCATGTGTTTTCACAAGTCTCAACAGACAACATAAACGTCCCCAAATAAAGTGGAGCAATAAGTACAGCGTGTTGGCTGGCCAGAGTTCTGGACACTGAGTTGCCCAGAGTGTAATTTATTTTCTCAGCGTTTCTCAAATGTTCTTAAATACAGCTTCATCTTTGAACTAAAAACCAGCTTGAAACCATGGCTCTCACTCAAACCCCGAAACAACCTCCAAAGAAAGGAAGTCAAGCACTCATCTGCCCCGGTGTCCTAATGGATAAGGCACTGGCCTCCTAAGCCAGGGATTGTGGGTTCGAGTCCCATCTGGGGTGCTGTCCAGCAGTGTGGCGCAGCGGAAGCGTGCTGGGCCCATAACCCAGAGGTCGATGGATCGAAACCATCCTCTGCTATGTGTTTTGGATGGCCCGATTCTCTGAACTGTGTCCAAAAACAGACAACACTCAGGTCCTGTTCCCCAAAAATGCAGACAAGTAACCCTGTAGTACAGGCACCGAATGAGTCAGTCATGTACCATAACTGCCCCCGATCACCAAAGGCGACTCCTTATGTGTACATAGAGCCTAGCACAGGGACTCCAACTCCAGTCCTGGAGAACTACTTTTTTTCTTTAGCTTTTAGACGCATCCTTGTTCTGACACACCTGAATCAAATGAATGGCTTGTTGTCAGGCCTTTGTCAAACTTGATGCCATGCTGAAGAGCTAATTCAAGCATTTGATCCAGCTGTGTTTGAGCACGTCACACATGCTCCTGCTACTCCCCCTCTTTTAGTGGAACTAGATTCAGTGATTCAAATCGTTGGTACTCTCTGGTCTTCATGTGGTTTCACAAGTCTCAACAGACAACATAAACGTCCCCAAATAAAGTGGAGCAATAAGCACAGCGTGTTGGCTGGCCAGCGTTCTGGACACTGAGCTGCCCAGAGTGTAATTTATTTTCTCAGCGTTTCTCAAATGTTCTTAAATACAGCTTCATCTTTGAACTAAAAACCAGCTTGAAACCATGGCTCTCACTCGAACCCCGAAACAACCTCCAAAGAAAGGAAGTTAAGGAATCATCTTCCCCGGTGTCCTAATGGATAAGGCACTGGCCTCCTAAGCCAGGGATTGTGGGTTCGAGTCCCATCTGGGGTGCTGTCCAGCAGAGTGGCGCAGCGGAAGCGTGCTGGGCCCATAACCCAGAGGTCGATGGATCGAAACCATCCTCTGCTATGTGTTTTGGATGGCCCGATTCTCTGAACTGTGTCCAAAAACAGACGACAGTCAGGTCCTGTTCCCCCCAAAAATGCAGACAAGTAACCCTGTAGTACAGGCACCGAGTGAGTCAGTCATGTACGATAACTACCCCCGATCACCAAAGGCCACTTCTTATGTCTACATAGAGCCTAGCACAGGGATTCCAAGTCCAGTCCTGGAGAGGCACTGTTCTTTTTTTCTTTAGCTTTTAGACGCATCCTTGTTCTGACACACCTGAATCAAATGAATGGCTTGTTGTCAGGCCTTTGCCAAACTTGATGCCATGCTGAAGAGCTAATTCAGGCATTTGATCCAGCTGTGTTTGAGCACGTCACACATGCTCCTGCTACTCCCCCTCTTTTAGTGGAACTAGATTCAGTGATTCAAATCGTTGGTACTCTCTGGTCTTCATGTGGTTTCACAAGTCTCAACAGACAACATAAACGTCCCCAAATAAAGTGGAGCAATAAGTACAGCGTGTTGGCTGGCCATAGTTCTGGACACTGAGTTGCCCAGAGTGTAATTTATTTTCTCAGCGTTTCTCAAATGTTCTTAAATACAGCTTCATCTTTGAACTAAAAACCAGCTTGAAACCATGGCTCTCACTCGAACCCCGAAACAACCTCCAAAGAAAGGAAGTCAAGCACTCATCTGCCCCGGTGTCCTAATGGATAAGGCACTGGCCTCCTAAGCCAGGGATTGTGGGTTCGAGTCCTATCTGGGGTGCTGTCCAGCATTGTGGCGCAGCGGAAGCGTGCTGGGCCCATAACCCAGAGGTCGATGGATCGAAACCATCCTCTGCTATGTGTTTTGGATGGCCCGATTCTCTGAACTGTGTCCAAAAACAGACAACACTCAGGTCCTGTTCCCCAAAAATGCAGACAAGTAACCCTGTAGTACAGGCACCGAATGAGTCAGTCATGTACCATAACTACCCCCGATCCCAAAGGCGACTCCTTATGTGTACATAGAGCCTAGCACGGGGACTCCAACTCCAGTCCTGGAGAACTACTTTTTTTCTTTAGCTTTTAGACGCATCCTTGTTCTGACACACAGAATCAGAATCAGAAACTTTATTGTCATTGTCATGAGAACAACGAAATTAAGAATGGTCCCCGATCATTGCATCATCCCTAGCAATATCAAAATATAAATAAAACAATAAAATTCAATAAATAAAATAGATAGAATACTTAAAATACTAATAAGATATAACAGTAAAACATTCACATACATTCCCACACACATGCTTCAGACCGTGCATAGATTAATACAAGAGTGGCGTGATGGACATTTTTTTGTAGTATTCAGATGTGTTATTGCAGTTGGATAACAGCTGTGTTTGAGTCTATTAGTCCTTGCTCTGATTGCCCTGTACCGTCTGCCTGAGGGCAACAGTTCGAACAGGGAGTGGCCAGGATGTGAGGTGTCTTTTATGATGTTTTGGGCCTTTTTAAAACAGTGGGCGTTGTGTAGAACTTCCAGTGTGGGGAGAGGGCAGCCAGTGATCTTTTGGGCGGTGTTAATGATCCCTTGGAGTGCTTTCCTCTGAGCCCCTGTGCAGCTAGTGTACCAGATGCATATGCAGTAAGTTAGAACACTCTCAATGGTGGCTCTGTAGAAGGACACCAGCAGTCTCTGTGTGATGTTATTCCTCCTGAGAATTCTCAGGAAGTACAGTCTCTGTTGGGCCTTTTTCAGCAGCTCGGAGGTGTTCACACTCCAGGAAAGGTTCTCCTCTATATTGACTCCCAGAAAGCGGAAGCTTGCCACCCTTTCTACACAGTCCCCATTTATGAATAGTGGTTGGATCTCTGCCTTTTTCCTTCTGAAGTCTATTATGAGTTCTTTGGTTTTTGAAGTGTTGAGGAGGAGGTTATTGGCCTTACACCATGACGTCAGCTGCTCCACCTCGTCTCTGTACGTAGACTCGTCTCCCTTGGAAATGAGCCCCACCACTGTGGTGTCATCTGCAAATTTCACAAAGATGTTGCTGTGGTGGCGAGGAGTGCAGTCGTGTGTGTAGAGAGAGTAGAGCAGTGGACTGAGCACACAGCCCTGGGGTGAGCCAGTGCTGAGACTCAGGGCTGAGGATGTGTGATGGCCAACTCTGACTCTCTGTCTACGGCCCGAGAGGAAGCTATTGATCCACATGCAGGTGCTGTATGGAAGCCCCAGGTCTTGTAGCTTGGCCACCACTTTGTGTGGAAGGATGGTGTTAAAAGCTGAGCAGTAATCCACGAAGAGCATCCGCACATAGCTACCATGCTCTTCCAGGTGAGTTAATGCAGCATGGAGTGCTGTGGCTACAGCGTCTTCCGTGGATCGGTTTGCTCTGTAGGCAAACTGGTGTGGATCCAGGCTGCGGGGCAGGGCTGCTGTGATGTGTCTGCGGACCAGCTTCTCAAAGCATTTCATTACCACTGGGGTGAGTGCCACCGGTCTGTAGTCATTCAGGCCGGTGATGTGGGGCTTCTTAGGCAAGGGGACTATGGTGGAGGACTTCAGGCAGAGTGGGACAGTCGCCTGTGCGAGGGATTTGTTGAAAATCCTGGTGAAGATCCCAGCCAGCTGTCCTGCACAATCCCTCAATATTCGACCTGGCACACCATCAGGACCCGCCGCCTTCCTCGGGTTAACAGCCTGCAGCATGCGCCTCACCTCGTGCTCTTCCAGGGTGAGGGTGGTGCTGCTATGGGTGGCGTGTTGCTGCTGTGGCTCCAATACCTCCGGTACCCTGGTCTCAAAGCGGGCAAAGAAGATATTCAGCTCCTCTGCCAGCTCCAGGTCACCGTCCGCAGCTCCGAGATTGATCTTATAGTTGGTTAGGTGCTGGATGCCTTGCCACACCTGCCGGCTGGTATTACTCTTCAAATGGTCCTCGATCCTCCTCCTATAGTCCCCCTTTGCCTCTCTGATGCCTCTCTTCAGGTTGGATCGGGCTGTGGTGTAGTAATCCCTGTTGCCAGACCTGAACGCAATGTTCCTCTCCTTCAGCAGCTGCCTGACCTCCCGGGTCATCCAGGGCTTTTGGTTGGGATAAGCCCGGATCCGTTTGACTGCTGTAACAGTGTCTATGCAGTGTTTTATATAGCAGAGGACACCGTCTGTGAACATTTCCAAGTCCTGATGTTCAAAGATATCCCAGTTAGTCCTGTCAAAACAGTCCTGCAGCTGCTGAGAGGCACCCTCTGGCCATATGGTAATATTCTTTGTGATGGTAAGAGCAGTTTTCTTGAGGGGGGCATATGCAGGGATTAGAAACAGTGACAAGTGGTCAGACTGACCCAGATGTGGCAAAGGTCTGGCCCTGTAGCCCATTTTGATGTTGGAATAAACTTTGTCCAGAATCTTGTCACCCCTAGTGGCACACTTGACGTGCTGGTGGAATTTGGGGATTGCTCTTTTTAAGTCTGCGTGATTGAAGTCCCCTGCTACGATATGTACAGCGTCAGGGTAAGTGCTCTGTTTATTATTGATGTTTGTATGCAGGAGTGCGATCGCAGAGTTAGCATTAGCATCTGGTGGTATGTAAACAGCTGTTATTATGACAACGGAGAACTCCCTAGGTAGGTAGATGGGCCTGCATTTAACAGTCAGATATTCAATGTCCGGTGAACAGTGACGGTCTATTATCACTGTGTTGGTACACCAGCTGTTGTTCACATACATACAGAGCCCCCCTCCTTTGCGCTTACCGGAGTCCACTGTTCGGTCATGTCGCTGTGTGGTATAGCCTGCTAGCTCAATAGCAGAGTCTGGAATGGATTGATGTAGCCAGGATTCAGTGATAAGAAGGATGCATGAGTCTTTGATGAAGTTATTTGCTGCTATTTGCAATCTCAATTCGTCCAACTTGTTCGCGAGGGATCTGGCATTTGTGATGAATAGGCTGGGGAGCGGTGGTTTGAGTGGCTGCCTCCGTAGCCTGGCTAGCGCGCCGGCCCTGCAGCCTCGCCGTCTCCTTCTCTCTCGACGCCGCCTGCGCCTCCACCCCGAAGGGATAACAATCCATGGGGAGCCCGGACTCCTCGCTATTTCCACCGGTATCTTGTGTAAGCGGACAAATTTGCTAGTCACGCTCTCGCGGTAGCTTACTCCAATCTTGAGGAGATCATGTCGGCTATAGATGTTATTCGCTTGGCTGGTAGAACACAAAAACAAACATAAGGCGTACAAAATTATCCAAACATAGCATCGATCGGTAGAACACTGAGCTGCTGCAACTACGTGCGCCGCCATCTTGAAAGCCTGTTAACCACCTGAATCAAATGAATGGCTTGTTGTCAGGCCTTTGCCAAACTTGATGCCATGCTGAAGAGCTAATTCAGGCATTTGATCCAGCTGTGTTTGAGCACGTCACACATGCTCCTGCTACTCCCCCTCTTTTAGTGGAACTAGATTCAGTGATTCAAATCGTTGGTACTCTCTGGTCTTCATGTGGTTTCACAAGTCTCAACAGACAACATAAACGCCCCCAAATAAAGTGGAGCAATAAGTACAGCGTGTTGGCTGGCCAGAGTTCTGGACACTGAGTTGCCCAGAGTGTAATTTATTTTCTCAGCGTTTCTCAAATGTTCTTAAATACAGCTTCATCTTTGAACTAAAAACCAGCTTGAAACCATGGCTCTCACTCGAACCCCGAAACAACCTCCAAAGAAAGGAAGTCAAGCGCTCATCTGCCCCGGTGTCCTAATGGATAAGGCACTGGCCTCCTAAGCCAGGGATTGTGGGTTCGAGTCCCATCTGGGGTGCTGTCCAGCAGAGTGGCGCAGCGGAAGCGTGCTGGGCCCATAACCCAGAGGTCGATGGATCGAAACCATCCTCTGCTATGTGTTTTGGATGGCCCGATTCTCTGAACTGTGTCCAAAAACAGACGACACTCAGGTCCTGTTCCCCAAAAATGCAGACAAGTAACCCTGTAGTACAGGCACCGAGTGAGTCAGTCATGTACCATAACTGCCCCCGATCACCAAAGGCAACTCCTTATGTGTACATAGAGCCTAGCACAGGGACTCCAACTCCAGTCCTGGAGAACTACTTTTTTTCTTTAGCTTTTAGACGCATCCTTGTTCTGACACACCTGAATCAAATGAATGGCTTGTTGTCAGGCCTTTGTCAAACTTGATGCCATGCTGAAGAGCTAATTCAGGCATTTGATCCAGCTGTGTTTGAGCACGTCACACATGCTCCTGCTACTCCCCCTCTTTTAGTGGAACTAGATTCAGTGATTCAAATCGTTGGTACTCTCTGGTCTTCATGTGTTTTCACAAGTCTCAACAGACAACATAAACGCCCCCAAATAAAGTGGAGCAATAAGCACAGCGTGTTGGCTGGCCAGAGTTCTGGACACTGAGTTGCCCAGAGTGTAATTTATTTTCTCAGCGTTTCTCAAATGTTCTTAAATACAGCTTCATCTTTGAACTAAAAACCAGCTTGAAACCATGGCTCTCACTCGAACCCCGAAACAACCTCCAAAGAAAGGAAGTCAAGCACTCATCTGCCCCGGTGGCCTAATGGATAAGGCACTGGCCTCCTAAGCCAGGGATTGTGGGTTCGAGTCCCATCTGGAGTGCTGTCCAGCAGAGTGGCGCAGCGGAAGCGTGCTGGGCCCATAACCCAGAGGTCAATGGATCGAAACCATCCTCTGCTATGTGTTTTGGATGGCCCGATTCTCTGAACTGTGTCCAAAAACAGACGACAGTCAGGTCCTGTTCCCCCCAAAAATGCAGACAAGTAACCCTGTAGTACAGGCACCGAGTGAGTCAGTCATGTACGATAACTGCCCCCGATCACCAAAGGCCACTTCTTATGTGTACATAGAGCCTAGCACAGGGACTCCAACTCCAGTCCTGGAGAACTACTTTTTTTCTTTAGCTTTTAGATGCATCCTTGTTCTGACACACCTGAATCAAATGAATGGCTTGTTGTCAGGCCTTTGCCAAACTTGATGCCATGCTGAAGAGCTAATTCAAGCATTTGATCCAGCTGTGTTTGAGCACGTCACACATTCTTCTGCTACTCCCCCTCTTTTAGTGGAACTAAAAGTAATTAAAAGAACAGAACTGTAGATAAATAAACATACCTTTATCCTGTCAGCTAGATACTTGTCATGCTTAATGGCAACAATGTTGCGTTTTTCATTTCTCAAATGGTAATGGTGTTATATGTTTGATGGACATGAGCTTTATGAATTTCAAACTAAAGTATTAATTAAATTACTAAAAAAAATAAATAAAAAAGAAACCAATGCTCCTCTTGCATTCTTGTTAATAACTGCAATATATTAATCACTTTCTACTAAACTGGCCCTTTTGATTACTGCACTAACAAACATTTCCAGTCCCCGTACCTTAATACTAAACCTAAAACCAATCAATGACATGAGCCTGATGTTAACAGGTAGATTACCTCAGTTGATGGATCTGATTGGTGCAACATCTACCGAGTCAATAGTGCCTGTTAAAAAAAAAACCCAAAAAAAATGTCTGGTATAAGACCATGACACCTGAAAGAACATA
This sequence comes from Maylandia zebra, assembly GCF_041146795.1. Taxonomy (NCBI): domain Eukaryota; kingdom Metazoa; phylum Chordata; class Actinopteri; order Cichliformes; family Cichlidae; genus Maylandia; species Maylandia zebra. The sequence continues at coordinate 41,850,836 of NC_135188.1, read as the reverse complement.
TTTACATAACATGCAGTTACGGCGTGACGCAGGTGCTCATGATGCAGGTAGGCAGCAGATTGTGCATTTTGGAATGTTAGTTTATTTAAGCTTATTCACTTAAATAAGGGTAAAATGCTTGCCTTTTTCCAAAGGGTAGAATCACCTATTTATTTATTTTTGATTAAAGATTTTTTTAAAATTGTCATTTGACAAATAACACAGTTTAACAGGTACTTGGAGGTTCTTATTTCTGCTTGAATGTACTTACATCTGATTATTGTTTATTAACTTCTCATTTAAATATCACAGAATCAAGGTTAACATGGGAATAACATTTTCCAATCCTCAGTGTCAACGTTCAAATAGTCTTCCGTATGATGCAGTTAGTATGTAGGCCTATTTACAAAGAGTAGTTATGTAGCATGTGAAAAGGATGACAACATGTCAGTTTAGTCAGTTAAATTCTCTATATTTACCAGGCAGTGAGCTTTGCATTGAGCTTAAGTAGACTGTGATACAAATGCACTTGTATATTTTTTGCAGCATGTATACAGTAATGGACTGGTATGAGAACACTGGAAATGTAAAAGATGGTGTGAAATTTGTAAAATTTCTCCTGTGTGATTTATTTCAGTGCTGCTGCACTTTGATCATGAGTCAACATTGCAGTGTTTGCTTTTGCTTTAACACAAAATAGAAGTTGAACTCAATGCACAGATTCCCACTGATTATTCTCTAAATCAGAGACATCTGTTGTGTTGTAATAGAAATTGTTGTGCATTGTGTTTGTGATGAAATGGATAAAATGATGTTAATGCAAGTGCAACTCTGCTTAATTTTCTTTTTTATAAGGGTTGGCTTTTCCCCTCAGTTCAATGAGATGTCTTTAAGCAGAGTCATGCTGGGAGGCTTAGGTGAAGGGCCAATCATGTGGTCTCCTGACATGACAGCCTTATAGTGGATTTAAAGTGTCCAGTAGTGTCTGAGCCATCTATCTAGCATCTCATTTTTCAATCCATAAATGTCTTAGATTGCACTTGAGAGGTACCAAAAACTTATATATATATATATATATATATATATATATATATATATATATATATATATATATATATATATATATATAAAAAACTGATATGTGCAAAGCACTTTTTAGGGGCTTTTAAATGTGTGGTGACGCTTATATGTAGAGCTTTGTGTCATCTGAATAATTTAGGTCAGAGTTGCTGTGATGTTCCAGTTCTGATGCTCACAGACGTCAAATAGCAGAAGCCTGATAGAATTACCTTACACTACGGTTTCTGGATCTTATCCTTCTGTCTTACTACATATCTTAATAATAGCATTCTGTAAAGACGGCCTTTATTCTTAAAATATGACCTAAGATATTGTAATTTTAAGATAAATTGTAATAATTATTTTCCCTACATTTCCAAAAAAAAATAAAATGCTGAATTGATATGCTCTTCTGTTGTCCTTCCAGGAGAATGACCATGACATTGAGAAACAAGGCTTTGAAAACCTGGCCTACGAGTATGGGAGCCAAACTGAGCTCTGCCCTCCACCTAAAGCTGCCTCAAGAGCATCTTTTAAACTTCAGCGGATCACCTCTGAGCATGAGGTCCACATCATCCAAACCAGAATCTGCAGCCTGAATGGAATAATTGCTGTCACATAGAGCTGGGCGATATGAAATTTTTTCATATCACGATATGTTTTTTTCATTTCAGGCGATAACGATATCTATCACGATATAAGCCAAATAACTATATTTGTAAGATTTAAATGTGCCGTTGCTCACAAGTAAAATGTGAAATAATCAGCAGCTCGTTTTTAAATATTTATTTCCCATAATAAGTTCAACAGGGTAGATGTACTTAAGGAACATGAGACTTTTTCAGATAAATAAAGGCAAATATTGCAAACTACACAAAAGGCAGCCGCTAAAGCGTTTAAGTTTCAAAATAGAACAAACGAAACAGACTAAATTGTCAATTCCACTTAGAAACAAAATATAAATTCTAAAAATAAATCTTAGTTTGTTTTACAGAAGAACAGACAAAACTGACTAACTTTTGTCAATATCAAATAAACTGAGAACTAAAAGGAAATTCTCAATCTCTCCTTGTTGTATAGCTTAGCTTTTCAAACAGTTTTAACAGTTACTTTAGTCTGACAAAAGCCGAATGACGAATTAGCGCTTCCAGTCAGAGACTGAGGCTACGTCCACACGTACACGGGTATTTTTGAAAACGGAGATTTTCCGTTTTCGTTTTAAAAAATAATCCCGTCCACACATAAAGGCAGAAATGAAGGAAAACGCTGCTATGAACATGCCAAAGCAGCAGGTGGCGCTAGATTCCTAACCGTGCAGAAATGTTGGCCAATCAGAAGTCTAGAAGCCTCGGTGGGAAAAAGTAAACAAAGCTGCGGCATAGAAGCAGAACCGAGTCGTATGTGTGGAGGGACAGTAACTGTGTGTATATGTAAGCATTTAAACACTGCAGAGAGTAGAATTAACAGTAACAGTATTGTAGAAATAACGTGGCGCACAGTGTGACGCATGCACCAGTTTATTGTATTTCCAGACTTGCTTTCAGCACAATTTACAGTGCACGCTACTCTGTTTTTTGTCAGACTTGAAATAGCCGAAATACCTTCACACTACGGAACTTCTTTGGCTCTTCCGTTCGACAATCTCTCCGGCATTGGAACCATCATCTGTTTTCTCTTCGGTCACGCTCGGTTGATTTTTCTAGTCGGCACACTCATTTCCTCCATTATGCGCTGGCTCCATTACCCGCTGGCTGCTTCCCAAACAAACACACGTGCGGCTTGGCACTTGTGCTGTATGTAGCAAGTCACGCGACGTGACGCTGCGGCTGTGATTGGTTCAGCTCTGCGCTACGGAATTTGGATCGGCTGACCTTTTTTTTTTTTTTTTTTTTTTTTTTTAAGAGGACAAGAGCGGCGAGGTCTATCGCGATAGCTTAATTTCTCTATCGAGTAAAAGTTATATCGCGATACATATCGTTATCGTTCTATCGCCCAGCTCTACTGTCACATGGTCTGTACCCAACAGTTTGGCCAAGGTGGACTATGATGCTTCAGTTATTCCAACCAAAGAGATCGCCCTGGAACTACAGACCTTGGGATACAGCGTGGAGTCTGTGGTGCAGATCAGGGTGGATGGTATGCACTGCCAGTCCTGTGTGCAGTCCATTCAGGGACAGATCGGGGAGCTGCAGGGGGTTTCACATATTCAGGTGTCTCTTCAGGACAAAGCAGCGCTGATTGTTTTTCAGCCTCTTCTAGTCACACATGAAGAGCTGAGAGACAAAATTGAGGACATGGGCTTTGATACTGCTTTGTTATCTGAGGACCCATCAGTAGAAGATTTAAGTTTCTGGCAGAAAAAGGAGGTGGATGCCTCCACCCAGACTGTAACCATTTTGATTGGAGGGATGACTTGCAGCTCTTGTGTGCAGACAATAGAAGGGAGGATCTCTCAGATGACTGGAGTGCGGTTCATAGCGGTGTCCCTGGAGGCGGAAAAGGGAACAATAACCTTTGATCCCTATTTGACAGAGCCAGAGCAGCTCAGGGCAGCTATTGAGGACATGGGCTTTGACGCCTCACTTAAAGGTAGGTAACAAAAATAAATGTTTGCTTAATGAAGCTTTTAAAAAATATATTATTTTAGGATTATTTCAGTTTTCTTTTTCAGTGTGTCAAATCTTAATAAATAGTGAGGGTGACAACTGACTGAACATCCAGGGAACAGTTAGCATTTGTTTTTGCCATCCTGTTTTTCTTTAACATCTTACTTGAGCTCCGCAGCACTTGGTCCAGATCACAACCTAAAGATCCCAAAACTTCTCCAACATAAAGGGACACAAACACTCAGGAACTAGATACCTTACCCATTAGTTCACATGGTAGCAGGTGTTAGCTTGACTCCAGCTGATCAGGCTTGGACAAGAAGTTGTGCATTTTAATTTATTTTGGGTAGAATTTGGCACAGGTTGGTGCATTTTTTCCCTATCCCTATCTTTCCATTTCTGAGTTTGTACATCATTTCCCCAAATCCTCTCATCTGGTCTCAGTGCCTCTCACCAGAGATGCAAGAACAGTAGCACAGCTGGATCATCTGACCAATTTTTAATTTGTTATGGCCCACTGCTGTATTGGCTGATCTCAGGTGTCAGGGCAAGACAGAAACAAGAGGTAAAAAGTAAAAGTCTACATTTTATGCAATATAATAATAATAATAATAATAATAATAATAATAATAATAATAATAATAATAATTATTATTATTATTATTATTATTAAAGGCATACACAGACCAATGGGATGAACATGAAAAACAACTCTCATGCCTCAGTGGCACCTCATCTCTTCATCTGGTATTTCTGTCAGGCAAGGAGTGAGTTGGGAACTCAAGTATCTTTGAACTAGTTTTTACACCCGAGGTATAAAAGCACTCATTGTTTGATGTCCTTGGAGGGGTTTGCTTTCATTTAGGAAATGTCTGCCATTAACCGTAAAATCGTGTACATGCTATCTAAAGGGTTTCTTAGAAGAGGTATGTTGTTTAGAGTAAACCAGAAACTCAACGGTTACTCTGGGAACCAGACAACTGTACTCCTCAGTGAAACTCTGATCCTTACCAGGGCTTTAATTGCAGAAACAGCCTGCCAAGATGAGGGATTAATGCAGGCAGATTATGAACAAATTCTTTAATTTCTCTTTATCTTGCTCAGCTCTCAGTGTCAGGTTTTATTGGCCTCTATTGGCCTCTTATTGGGATAGAAGTTATATATCATGTGGTTGTATATCATATGCCAGTGAGCTGTAAAAAAGTCTATCCAAATTTCTCAAACTAAGCAAATGCTTGGTTATTTTCTCTTCTGCATTATCTGTTTAGCAGAAGGTGTGGGAGAAGATTGTGGATTTAAAGTAAAAAAAATAAAATAAATCCAGCTTGCTTTAGAAATGCCATTCATGCTCGTTTCCAATTCTGTGCTTTGAAGCTATATGAGAATTAAACAATCAAAAATCATTCCTGTTTACTTTGTGCGCCTTATATTTCCAGTACAACAGGGAATCATGCCACCTGCAGATGTTCTCTGACGACCGAGTTGTTAGTTCCTACCATGTTATCCAATCCATTAATCCATTTGTTTCACTGTGAAGGCATACAATGTTTTAAAGAGTTCAAGCAAACAAGTAATTTATGTTCCTATTGCTTTAAAGTTTGGAGATGACCCATGGAAAATAAGGCTTTTTCCTAATTTGTGTGAACCTGACCGTTGACCTTGAAGCATTACATACTAAAGTTTTATATCTTTACCCTTGTCTTCTATAAGTTGTGAAAGTTTGACATTTTAAGATATATTCATGCATGCGTGATTTTGCAAAACTTTATGGCGTCACTGTGATGCCTCTCCAGGCCTTTTCACAGGATATATTACTTGATATTATTCCTTGAAGTGTTTTTTCCAAGGTCAACTTTGACCTTAAACAATAAATGTCAATGTTAAATACTTAGCCAACCTAGGTACTCATGTCCCACAGGGCCTAGTATATTGCTGTGAAATCTGAAAAATTATGGGTGATATAAAGATTTTACTAACTTTCACATCTGGTATGACCTTGACTTTGACCGATTTTCTTGAAAATTTAATCACCTTGAGCTGTTATTGGTATCTATTGGTTATTGCTATCTACCATCACACAAAATTCGAAAACTCTGGTTGCCACACTGCTAACAAACAGACAAAAAAAATGAATGAAAGAGATTATATCCTCCCTCCCTTCAGGAAGAGAATAGGATGAGTTTTTAAAATTTCTAGTTGGACTATGGTGATTGAAGATTCTAAGTTGAGCCTCATAAATCTGTAGAGCTACAAACTTATATGGCGCCTCCATATTTTTTTGTCCTTTCAGAACCTATAAAGAGTGTTCAGAGTCATGAAAAGTCCCAGCCTGTAAGCTTTGGACTTTCTGACATGTCGACAAACAGGCCTGTAGTCAGCAATGGGACGGGTTCACAGGCACCATCTGCAAGTTCGCCTGAGATAAAAGCACAGAAATGCTTCATCTGCGTTACGGGGATGACCTGTGCCTCCTGTGTGTCCAACATCGAGAGGAACCTGCTCAAACACAGAGGTGAGCGACTTCCAGGGATGAGGCATTTGAACTGAGATGAAGATTGTTGATAAAGTGTACTGTGTTTGTTAACCAGGAATCTTCTCAGTGTTGGTGTCGCTAATGGCCGGTAAGGCAGAGGTGAAGTATGATTCACATGTCCTGGATGCTACTGCAGTGACTGAGCTCATCAAAGACTTGGGCTTTGGTGCCAAAGTGATTGAGGATAATGCAGTAGCACATGGAAAGCTGGACCTCACTGTAAGTCTGCGGGACACCATATAATGCAGAATTTTGTGCAAATTCCACATCACATGTATTTCACATGCAGATAACAGGCATGACGTGCGCATCATGTGTCCACAACATCGAGTCCAAGCTCAACTTAACCAGAGGGATCCTCATGGCTTCGGTCGCACTGGCAACCAACAAAGCTCAGGTTGAGTTTGACCCAGAGGTGCTCGGACCTCGGGATATTATCAAGCTCATCCAGGTGTTTATCACAGGACTTTTAAAAGCTATCTTAAACCTACAATTTTTTACACATGCAATTTCACACCTTGGAGTTTCTCCTCATTTCAGGGTCTTGGATTTGAGGCCAGGCTGGCTACATGGCAGCGTCCCCAGCAAACCATGTGGAAGTCAACCTGACCGCGTAGCTACTCATGCAGCAAGGTGGTTCCCCTCTCTTCCTAATCTGTCTTGGGTGTGTGAGGGCTCAGAGAAGCACTTCCAGTTCATTAAATGCCTCTCACTTCATACCCCATCATTCAAAGTTGTTAAGAATACATCACACTAAGTGTGCATTTATGTCTCATAGTGATGCATTGTACATACTAGGAGTACACTGCTGCTGCTTAGTGTAGTCTAGACCGCGGTCAGCTCCTCGACTAGATGGATGAGGTCCCGATGATACCGAGATTTTTAATTTTGATCATTTAGAGACAAAAAACCTCCATGAGGCTTGCATATTTCTGGTTCATGCTCCAAGTCACGCACATATAAAATTATAATAAATAAGATGTAATGTTAATGGAACACCTTGAAAACCCATCAAATGTCAATGAGAAAGAAATCATGCTGGAACAAGAAGATGTCACAGCGTTAGACAGAAATGAAAATGATCATCCTACATCCCAAAAATCAAAGTAAAAAAATTACTATTAAATTTTACTTGATAACTAAATCAAAACTAATGCACGAGGACAAAAACGATGGTTGACTGCACTGACACTTTTATTAGCAAATAAAAAAACAAAAACAATCATTTTCACTTAGTTATTGAATGTGTATATGATCTGTTTTAATAAGTTATTTATTTTCATATTGTGAAATAGCCTAAAAAACAGACTAAGCATTCTAACTTTGTGCTATTCAGTCAGTCCCATACATGAACATGGACACACACTTGATCTTGTTTTATCTCATGGTTCTTCTGTTTGTTTCTGTTTTTAACGTAGAGATTTGTGATGCTGTGTTTTCTGACCACAGTCCTGTGATGCTTCAAGTTCCTCTTGCCCGTACCTCAGTTAAACCGCGCTGCTGCTCGCCGCTGTCGTATTTTTGACCCGTCCACTGCTGAGCAGTTTTTAACAGTTTTTAACCAGAACTGTAAAATCCCGGAGCTTTTGTGCAGCCAGACTGAGGAACTGAGCTCATGGTTTTATTCCACCTACCAGATTGCTTTGGACACTGTGGCTCCGTTAAGAACCAGGCAGCCTAAAACTAAATCTGACCCCTGGCTGAAGGCTGTCAGACGCAAGTGCTGTTGAGCTGAGCGTGAATGGAAACAAGCTACAAGTGTCATTCCAGATGCTAAAGGACTGTTGGCATCAATATCAAAAAACTGTAAAAGATACCAAAAGACAACACTTATCTGACATTGTTTCATCAAACTGTCGCAACCTGCATGTTTTATTTAACCCTAGAACACTATCGCTATAAATAGTAACACGATCACTAATGCCGGGTGATTTTTACCCGGTATAATATAACCAATGAAAAGTAATCAAATATATCAAAATATGACAACACATGACAAATTAGAGTGGTCTTCTTTTACTTTCAACTGTGCCATGTCTAACAAAATGAAAAATAAAACTCCTAAAACAAAATAATGACTCTGGAAAGCTGGTGTTTGGTCCACCCATTCCTGGGACATTTGAGACTTCCCTGGTGATGGCACAGACTCCTCGACACGCAAACAGCTGCAGGAGTGAGAAATCATGTAAATGTATTTTCTCGGGTGTAAATCACCCAGCGATAGTGTTCTAGGGTTAAAACCATTAACTCTGTTCTTAGTGCACCACATACTGACTGCAGCCTGTAAACGTTTTTTTAAACACTTTTTTATTGAGAAGGTCTCCTCCACCAGGGTTCAAATCTCTTGGCAGCCCTACTGAGACCCCCAATGTGTATTTAGATACCTTGACACAGTACGTTAAACCAGCTGTGACAAACCTGGAGGTCAAAGTGAACTCTGACCTGAAGCTTGTCAGCCAGATTAAGGCAGTGGTAAAATCAAGCTTCTTTCAGCTCAGGCAGCTGATAAAATAAAGACATTTATTTCACAGCAGCACTTTGAGACAGTTATCCACGCCTTTGTTAGCACTCGGCTGGATTACTGTAATGCACTTTATATAGGGATCAGTGCTTCATACGTTACTCGTTTACAGTGGCGTGTCCAGCGGAGTGGCCTTGGGGGGCAGAGGCCACCCCCCCAACCAGACTGGCCACCCCAGGTGCCACCCCGAAGCTAAAACAATAAAATTTAATGAAATATCAAATGTACGATTATGGCTTCACAGTGAAGCTCAGATGTCTGAGGGTAAGTGAATGCAGCACCGGCTTCTGCACTATGAGCATCATGTTAGCAAAGGTAGGAGAGCCAAGCACGAAAGACGGCACCACAGAAAACGTTTTTTCAGCGAAAGATTAACAAGTTAACATAGCTGGACTAGCCATCGGACATTTGCACAGTGGGCTGATGACTTTTTTTTTTTTTTTTTTTTTGTAACGGCATGAACAATGAGAGGTGGTGGATTGGCCAGATGCTGGCCGATGTGTAAAAATAACTCAGTTGTTTGGTGGTGGCTATGGCGGGGCTTCCACAGAGGCAACAGATGGATGAGGGAAGGGGAGGCAGGAGGAGCAGAGACCTGAGGCGGCCGCCGGTTCGAGTGTCAGGTGAACTGAACTTGAGGTAAGAAGTTATGACCTGCAGTCTATCTGGGTCAGATATAAACCAAGTTTAGGTGGAGTTTATTTTCGTTGTGCTGACTTTTTACAGTCAGTTACAATAACTCGTACTGCGTGAGCTAGCATGACGGAGTTTCTATACAGCTGTTCGGTTGCTATGATGTTACTGATAGTGAACTTTATTTTATTCATAAGGTTAGTTAGTAGAGTTGCCAACGGCTCCTTAAAAAGTGGAATGGTCCCTCATTCAGAGAAAATATTACGGGTTTCGTATTGAGCTGAGAAGAGACGCAGTTTGTCCCGTACTTTAGCTAGAATGGGAAAAGACACAAAGCTGGAGTTATTCTGTATTTACGCTGCACAGCTGCCTCTTCTCTTATCCCCCCCCCCTCCCTCCCTCCCTCGTCTGTTACTACTTTAATCATGAAACTGATCAATGATCAGCTGATCGTCTCTCTTGTTTATTTATCTCCCACTTTGCGCCAGAAACAGGAAACCAGCGGATGTCGCGCTAAACAACAGCAGCACGTTTAAGCTTGATCAGCTGTTGTTAGAATTTATTTAAGATTAATTTCTAGTATCAGCTGATGTTTGCTGGAGCCACAGCTGTAAAAAAGCTGCTGGTCATGATATCGGTTTGGATATGTGGTGAGAGGGAAACATGAAGATGAAACCAGGAGATGTCCTTACTGAATCATCAGAGCAGAACAGTGATGGAGAAACAGGTTTACCTTTTAGGTGACATGAATGAGTTGAAGGGAAGTTATGAACTGTTTCTGAGAGACAAATAACACCAGCATCCTTTTTCTAAGTAGCTGACAGCTGGTAACTGTGCAGGGGCGGATCTAGCAAAGTGTTGCCAGGGGGGCCAGGTAGGGCATTAACAGGGAGAGGGGGTCACAAGGAAATACTTTTCTTTCTTATTCTCATTTCAAATATTTAGCTTTTATTAAATAATTATCTGAATCTTGCGAACAAATTTTTTATCTGACGTAAAATGTATAGAAATCATACATATACCAAAAAGACAGTGTACATCACTGTCACAACAGCGTTTGTTTTCATTCAAAGGCTTTATGGCTTTAATACCTGGTGGGCTGGTCTGTAGTGAAAATGCCCAATTTTTTGTCCCAGTCCAGCCCTGCAGGTTAATACTGGCAGTGTCACCATGCCAGCTGACTGTATTTCATCATCAGCCAGTGTTGTTCTTTATACATCAATATTACCAAAGTTTACCATAAGGCAGCATATAAAGTATTTACTTGCTTTCAGGTGTTATTCAAATGTTAGTCTTTTCAGTTGTTTCCACACTTTTTTCCTGTTTCAAAATCAAACACCAGTTTGTGAGAAGATTATCTTCTTTTTTTAATAGGCATTGGTTTTGCATTGGCTAATTTGCCAATTGTATGTTAAAATGTTCGTATTTTAATATTAAAAAATGTTTTTACCCAAAACATATGTGCACTACATGTCAGTAAAAATACTATGCAAATATTGATGTCCTTGACTGCTGAATAAACACTGACTGATTGTGTCTCTTGTACTTTATCAACGCAGTATCTAAAAACTTTGCACCGTAGTGGTTAAAATCTCATTCTAATAAGAGTTAAAAGCGCATTTGGTTATTAGGTTTATAAGATTATTGAATTATGGTTAACGGTTGGTAGAATTTTTTTTAAACATTATCTGCCAATTACATCTGGCACCCTTCTCCAAATCTGTGCCCCTACCTGGCCCCCTAACAAAAATTTTCTAGACACGCCACTGTTAAGGCCTGACTGGTGGCATTGGTGCCCATTGCTTTACTGTGCTGTTGGGTGTGTATGTGGGCTATCCCTTGTACCTGACATTTGACTGGGCATCACTGTGTTGCTATGGCATGATCCTGGTAGTTGTTGTTAATAAAACAATAACAAATTCAAATTCAAACATTGCTGCATTCTTCTGTCACTGAGGATTCCAAACCTGCACTCAGTCTCCTCATTACTTTGGTACTGAACAGACAAACCTTGGAGCTCCTGCAAACTTTATTCACAAACTGCAACTATTTTACACAAATCTGCGACTGACAACAAGCACAGAGACTTCAAACAATCACTGAAGTAAGGACTGAAAGATTTACTTTTAAACAATAATGATTAAGACCTTTTTCATAAGGTTGTTTTCCCTTGATTGCCAGCTGTTACTGTTTTTATCTTCATATCTTTCATATTTGTCCACCTAAACAATGCTTTAATGATACAGTTTGAGAAGTTTGATATGAATTTATCCAACTGACTTGAAAATGAAACTGACAACTGTCCTGTAATCTTACACAGAGAAACCAAATCCTGCGTCTTTGCCTTGACAGATGCCTAAAATGGCTCGAGCTGTGGTAAGTTACCCTTCACTGTGTCTGTTTCTAAACATTAAATCGTGTGAATTTTTAAAGAAAAATCCAACAACAACAACAATAATATGTAACAGAGCAAAACGTCAGATGACTTGAATGTTCCTCTGCAACACGAGATCCCTTTGGCTCAAAGTCTGCCTCCTCCACAGGCAAAGGAGAAGCTCCCACACTCATCCGATGCAGACCGTTGTGCTCTGGACAATGAAGTTCCCGCTTTCATGTTCAGACCTATCAGTGCACCTGCATGTGAGCTCCCAAGTCCACCACCTGCTGATGCCAGCTTTCATTCAAAGGACACAAACAAGATCATTCACCCAGATTTGAAAAATGATCGTTCATCCCTGGATGATGAAGTGGCGTTTTTCATGTGTCCTACTGATGTTCCTCTGCCTCCGAGACCTCCACCCACTGCAGAGTTACGTCTCTGCAGAAAGCGCAGATATTCTGCTGTTTTTTCTGTGGAGGATGAAGAGGAACATTTGATGCCTAAACGCATGAGGCTGATGAGTTCTGATGTTCCAGTTTCTTCAGTTCCTCCACCTGCTGATGACAGCTTTCATTCAAAGGACACAAACAAGATCATTCATCCAGATTTGAAAAATGATCGTTCATCCCTGGATGATGAAGTGGCGTTTTTCATGTGTCCTACTGATGTTCCTCTGCCTCCGAGACCTCCACCCACTGCAGAGTTACGTCTCTGCAGAAAGCGAAGATATTCTGCTGTTTTTTCTGTGGAGGATGAAGAGGAACATTTGATGCCTAAACGCATGAGGCTGATGAGTTCTGATGTTCCACTTTCTTCAGTTCCTCCACCTGCTGATGCCAGCTTTCAGTCAAAGGACACAGACAAGATCATGCATCCAGATTTTAAATATGATTGTTCATCCCTGGATGATGATTTGGCCTTTTTAATGTCTCCTCTGCCTCTGACACCTCCACCCATTGCAGAGTTAGGTCTGGGCAGAAAGCGCAGATATTCAAGCGTTTTTTCTGTGGAGGATGAAGAGGAACCTTTGCCTCAGCCTAAACGCATGAGGCTGATGACTTGGGATGTCTCTAAGTCTCCAGCTGCTGAAAAGAAGTATGTTTGCTTTCCGTGTCCTGAAGATAAGAGGTCTGAGTTACCTCTCAGCTCCCCCCAAGGCCATCCACCATCACCGGTCAATAATAATGACACTGACCAGTGTACCATTCTGCTGCCTCCTGAAATCCCAGTACCTCCAAGTCCTGCCCCTGTTGGAGTTCTAGAAACTGTTGATTTTCCTTGTGTTGATAATTAAATACGTGTTTGTAATAAATTTTTGAGCAAATACATCTTGAAATGATTCAGTTGCTTATGATGGTTATAATTATCCAAACAGTATTGTTCCTAAGAAGATCTTTACTTTTTCTACTTATTTTCTCCATGAACTATTTTGATGTCTATTTTGAAGATCCACTCATATCGTGACAGTATGCTTATTCTCAGTAGAGTGTATAGCCACATCTGAAGAAAGAATAAATTAAAGTCACTCATTAACAACTTACCACATACGCCGGAGCTGAATTCAAGATGTAAGCAGACGTTTCACAGATATCTTGGTTGTCTTTCCATTTCCTACACTAACAGTATCCTGAGAATTGTCTTATACAGCTGATATAAAGGTGAAATTTGATGACTTAATCGAAGCATCATCAGCTTAAATGCAAATGAATCCACTGTACTTGAGGTAACCTAACACTGACCATGAACGCCACAATCACTGTGCGCCAGTCCAACACAGTGCTTTACTGTGAACTCACCACAGTACTGCAAACTAAAGTGTTTATCTTCCAGTCCAATCCAATCCATCTTTATTGAGAAAGCACTTTAAAATACCCAACAATAGAATAAAACTTAACAGTAAGAAAATAAAACACATAATACATAAAAAATTTAAACAGCCCTATATTTAAAAACAAGATAAAACAGCAAAAATAAACTAAAAAACTCAAACTAAAAACCAACATCTTACAAGGTGTCAAAGGTCAGGGTGAAGAGATGAGTTTTCAGGAGTGATTTAAGAACAGGCAGAGAAGAAGCCTGTCTAATCTCTAAAGGCAGATCGTGTCACAGTTTCAGAGATGCTACAGCAAAAGCACGATGTCCTCTAAGTTTGCGCTCAGTCCTGGGAACATTCAGGAACAGCTGATCAGCTGACCTGAGACAGCGGGTGGGTTTATAAGACTGTGGCAGCTCAGAGAGTTAAGATGCAGCTAGGTCATGGAGAGCTTTAAAGGCAAATAAAAGAATTTTTAAATGAATGCCAAAAGAAATGGGCAGCCAGTGAAGTGAAGCTAAAATAGGGGAGATGTGCTCAAACCTTCGAGTGCCAGTTAAAACACAAGCTGCCGCATTTTGCACCCTCCGTAAACGAGCAGTGGCGTGTCTAGAAATCTTTTGTTGGGGGGGCCAGGTAGGGGCACAGATTTGGAGAAGGGTGCCAGATGTAATTGTCAGATAATGTTAAAAACAATTCTACCAACCGTTAACCATAATTCAATAACCCTATAAACCTAATAACCGAATGCGCTTTTAACTCTTATTAGAATGAGATTTTAACCACTACGGTGCAAAGTTTTTAGATACTGCGTTGATAAAGTACAAGAGATACAATCAGTCAGTGTTTATTCAGCAGTCAAGGACATCAATATTTGCATAGTATTTTTACTGACATGTAGTGCACATATGTTTTGGGCAAAAACATTTTTTAATATTAAAATACGAACATTTTAACATACAATTGACAAATTAGCCAATGCCAATGCAAAACCAATGCCTATTAAAAAAAGAAGATAATCTTCTCACAAACTGGTGTTTGATTTTGAAACAGGAAAAAAGTGTGGAAACAAATGAAAAGACTAACATTTGAATAACACCTGAAAGCAAGTAAATACTTTATATGCTGCCTTATGGTAAACTTTGGTAATATTGATGTATAAAGAACAACACTGGCTGATGATGAAATACAGTCAGCTGGCATGGTGACACTGCCAGTATTAACCTGCAGGGCTGGACTGGGACAAAAAATTGGGCATTTTCACTACAGACCAGCCCACCAGGTATTAAAGCCATAAAGCCTTTGAATGAAAACAAACGCTGTTGTGACAGCGATGTACACTGTCTTTTTGGTATATGTATGATCTCTATACATTTTACGTCAGATAAAAACTTTGTTCGCAAGATTCAGATAATTATTTAATAAAAGCTAAATATTTGAAATGAGAATAAGAAAGAAAAGTATTTCTTTGTGACCCCCTCTCCCTGTTAATGCCCTACCTGGCCCCCTGGCAACACTTTGCTAGATCCGCCCCTGCACAGTTACCAGCTGTCAGCTACTTAGAAAAAGGATGCTGGTGTTATTTGTCTCTCAGAAACAGTTCATAACTTCCCTTCAACTCATTCATGTCACCTAAAAGGTAAACCTGTTTCTCCATCACTGTTCTGCTCTGATGATTCAGTAAGGACATCTCCTGGTTTCATCTTCATGTTTCCCTCTCACCACATATCCAAACCGACATCATGACCAGCAGCTTTACAGCTGTGGCTCCAGCAAACATCAGCTGATACTAGAAATTAATATTAAATAAATTCTAACAACAGCTGATCAAGCTTAAACGTGCTGCTGTTGTTTAGCGTGACATCCGCTGGTTTCCAATGATCAGCTGATCGGCTTTTCTCTCTTGTTTATTTATCTCCCACTTTGCGCCAGAAACAGGAATCAGAATCAATAAAGTATTCTGATTCCTGTTTCTGGCGCAAAGTGGGAGATAAATAAACAAGAGAGAAAAGCCGATCAGCTGATCATTGATCAGTTTCATGATCAAAGTAGCAACAGAAGAGGGAGGGAGGAGGGGGGGGGGATAAGAGAAGAGGCAGCTGTGCAGCGTAAAGACAGAATAACTCCAGCTTTTTGTCTTTTCCCATTCTAGCTAAAGTACGGGACAAACTGTGTCTCTTCTCAGCTCAATACAAAACACATAATATTTTCTCTGAATGAGGGACCATTCCATTTTTTAAGGAGCCGTTGGCAACTCTACTAACTAACCTTATGAATAAAATAAAGTTCACTATCAGTAACATCATAGCAACCGAACAGCTGTATAGAAACTCCTTCATGCTAGCTCACGCAGTACGAGTTATTGCAACTGACTGTAAAAAGTCAGCACAACGAAAATAAACTCCACCTAAACTTGGTTTATATCTGACCCAGATAGACTGCAGGTCATAACTTCTTACCTGAAGTTCAGTTCACCGCCTCCGGCCTCTGCTCCTCGTGCCTTTCCGTCATCCACCTGCCAGCGTGTTGCATCTGCTGGCCTCCACCACTTGCTAATGTTACTGAATCTGTGGAAGCTCCGCAATAGCCACCACCAAACAATTGAATTATTTTTACACATCTCCCAGCATCTGGCCAATCCACCACCTTTCAGTGCTTATACTGTTACGGGGAAAAAATGAAAAAAAAACCCATTGGCCCATAAAAACGAAAAATCACCATCGGCCCACCGGGCAAATGCCCAGTATGCCCGATGGCCAGTCCAACTATGTCCTCTGGGCTGGAGGGTGGCGGATTAAAAGCTTTGGTGCATTACCGTGAGGCGAAGGCCATCCATCACAGCTTTTTTGGGTTAGATAAATGAAAACTATGTTTTTGTAATAATTCCTGTGACTCCTCCTGCTTTTTCAACTCAGCCCATCACACGTCTATGTCTCTCCTTGTTTCGTCTTTTATTATGAAAGGGTTGCGTTTCCATGTTCAGTGTGTTTCATTTTGCTTCCCCTGTGGTGTCAGGTTCATTTGTGTCAGCTGTGTTTCCACTTCCCCTTTTATTTTCTGTGTATTTAAGTCCGCTGTCTTCCTCTGGTCAGTGCTGGTGTGTCTGTTTTCCTCCGTTCACATTATTCCGGGTTTCAGGTTATCTCCTGATTCTGTTTAGGTCCATGTTCATGTTCATGTTTTTTCATCAGAGTTTCTCGCATGCACCTCCTCGGATTCATGTTCATGTTTTTCCTGTCATAGTTGTCATAGTCATACTGAGTTATTCCCAGTGTAGGTTTTAGTTTTAGTTGTCGCCCCTGTTTGCTGGGCCTTGTTTTGTGTTCATGTTTTTTCAACCTAATAAATGGTTTGCTTTTTGTTAAGATTCAGTTCCATCTCTCCCTTGTCTGCTTCCGGGTTCATATTGCAATCACATCTGCCACCGTGACAATAAACTTATTTTGATTTTTAACTTTCTTTATTTTTTCAACAATATTATGTATATATAAACGTTTTGCATCTTACAATATAAAGCCTGGATCCTGCACATATTGCACTTTGAACTTTAACTGTGTTGTCTGTTTATTGGAGATTGTACTACTTGAATTCATTATCCTGGTGATATAACACATTAATTCTCCATTTGGAATCAATATAGTATATAATACAGTATCTGTCTATCCATCTATATAGCTATTGAATTGAACTGGAGTGAATGGAAGAGAATTAAATAATGGATTTCATGTTCATGTTTATCTATGTTGTAACAGTGACGACTTGAGACATCTGTTTGGCACTATATGAAGAGAATTAAATAAAATTTGAATAAAAATGATATTAACTGTATTTATACATTTTCTTTTTTTGGATGAGACACTGTCAGTGTGCTGTTATATAACTCAGGTATTTTTAAGGCCCAGTGGCGTGTCCAGCGGGGTGGCCTGGGGGGGCACAGGCCACCCCCCCAACCAGACTGGCCACCCCAAAGGCAAAACAATAAAATTCAATCAAATATCAAATGTCCGATTATGTTTTCACGGTGAAGTTCAGATATCCGAGTGTAAGTGAATGCAGCATCGGCTTCTGCGCTATGTGCATCACGTTAGCAAAGGTAGGAGAGCCAAGCACGAAAGACGGCACCGCAGGAAACAATTTTTCGGTGAAAGAAAATGAGGACAGAATAAATGTCTCGGTAAGTAATATCAAGTTTGTTGAGTTTAGTAAACTTCGGTGAAATTAGAATACCAAGGAAAAAATAACACTTATTATTGCAGCCGTCGAATATTTCAGGCAGTATGCTACTGAGGGGAGCTAATATAAGAGTTATGAGTTATAAGATATAATCTAAGTCGTAACATTGCTGTATGGAGCTGCAGATTTGGTTGCAGGTTAACATACCTGGACTGGCCATCGGGCATACCGGGCATATGCCTGGTGACTTATTTTTTTTTGTAAGGGCATGAACAATGAGAGGTGGTGGATTGGCCAGATGCAGGTCGATGTGTAAAAATAACTCAGTTGTTTGGTGGTGGCTATGGCGGGGCTTCCACAGAGGCCAGCAGGTGGATGAGGGAAGGGGAGGCAGGAGAAGAGACCCGAGGCAGCCACCAGTCCGAGTGTCAGGTGAACTGAACTTGAGGTAAGAAGTTATGACCTGCAGTCTATCTGGGTCAGATATAAACCAAGTTTAGGTGGAGTTTATTTTCGTTGTGCTGACTTTTTACAGTCAGTTGCAATAACTCGTACTGCGTTCTAGCCAGCTTGACGGAGTTTCTATACAGCTGTTCTGTTGCTATGATGTTACTGATAGTGAACTTTATTTTATTCATAAGGTTAGTTAGTAGAGTTGCCAATGGCTCCTTAAAAAATGGAATGGTCCCTCATTCAGAGAAAATATTATGTGTTTTGTATTGAGCTGAGAAGAGACGCAGTTTGTCCCGGACTTTAGCTAGAATGGGAAAAGACACAAAGCTGGAGTTATTCTGTCATTACGCTGCACAGCTGCCTCTTCTCACATTCTCTCCCCCTCCCTCTCCTGTTGCTACTTCAATCATTAAACTGATCAATGATCAGCTGATCGGCTTTTCTCTCTTGTTTGTTTATTGCCCACTTTGCACCAGAAAGAGAAAACCAGCAGATGTCGCGCTAAACAACAGCAGCACGTTTAAGCTTGATCAGCTGTTGTTAGAATTTATTGAATATTAATTTCTAGTATCAGCTGATGTTTGCTGGAGCCACAGCTGTAAAGCTGCTGGTCATGATGTCGGTTTGGATATGTGGTGAGAGGGAAACATGAAGATGAAACCAGGAGATGTCCTTACTGAATCATCAGAGCTGTGATGGAGAAACAGGTTTACCTTTTAGGTGACATGAATGAGTTGAAGGGAAGTTATGAACTGTTTCTGAGAGACAAATAACACCAGCATCCTTTTTTTATGTAGCTGACAGCTGGTAACTGTGCAGGGGCGGATCTAGGAAAGTTTTGCCAGGGGGGCAGGTAGGGTATTAACAGGGAGAGGGGGGCACAAAGAAATACTTTTCTTTCTTATTCTCATTTCAAATATTTAGCTTTTATTAAATAATTATCTAAATCTTACAACCAAAGTTTTTATCTGACATAAATGTATAGAAACCATACATATACCAACAAGACAGTGTACATATGGAAAAGATATATATAAATTTTATAAAGTTTGTAAATGTCTTGTGTGAAACTTGTATGAAAAGCATACAAGAGTAAAAACAGATATAAGATCCCTTGAAAGATTATATAATGAATCTTGTATGTTTTGGATACTTACTAAAACAATATATGAAAGTAATGAGAAAGTGGCCACTTTCATGAGTAAATCATATACGTTTTTACTATTTCTTTTCCATATGGGACTGTCACAACAGCATTTGTTTTCATTCAAAGGCTTTATGGCTTTAATACCTGGTGGGCTGGTCTGTAGTGAAAATGCCCAATTTTTTTGTCCCAGTCCAGCCCTGCAGGTTAATACTGGCAGTGTCACCATGCCAGCTGACTGTATTTCATCATCAGCCAGTGTTGTTCTTTATACATCAATATTACCAAAGTTTACCATAAGGCAGCATAGAAAGTATTTACTTGCTTTCAGGTGTTATTCAAATGTTAGTCTTTTCAGTTGTTTCCCCACTTTTTCCTGTTTCAAAATCAAACACCAGTTTGTGAGAAGATTATCTTCTTTTTTTAATAGGCATTGGTTTTGCATTGGCATTGGCTAATTTGTCAATTGTTTGTTACAAATGTTCGTATTTTAATATTCAAAAATGTTTTTGCCCAAAACATATGTGCACTACATGTCAGTAAAAATACTATGCAAATATTGATGTCCTTGACTGCTGAATAAACACTGACTGATTGTATCTCTTGTACTTTATCAACGAAGTATCTAAAAACTTTGCACCGTAGTGGTTAAAATCTCATTCTAATAAGAGTTAAAAGCGCATTCGGTTATTAGGTTTACAGGGTTATTGAATTATGGTTAACGGTTGGTAGAATTTTTTTTAAACATTATCTGCCAATTACATCTGGCACCCTTCTCCAAATCTGTGCCCCTACCTGGCCCCCTAACAAAAATTTTCTAGACACGCCACTGTTAAGGCCTGACTGGTGGCATTGGTGCCCATTGCTTTACTGTGCTGTTGGGTGTGTATGTGGGCTATCCCTTGTACCTGACATTTGACTGGGCATCACTGTGTTGCTATGGCATGATCCTGGTAGTTGTTGTTAATAAAACAATAACAAATTCAAATTCAAACATTGCTGCATTCTTCTGTCACTGAGGATTCCAAACCTGCACTCAGTCTCCTCATTACTTTGGTACTGAACAGACAAACCTTGGAGCTCCTGCAAACTTTATTCACAAACTGCAACTATTTTACACAAATCTGCGACTGACAACAAGCACAGAGACTTCAAACAATCACTGAAGTAAGGACTGAAAGATTTACTTTTAAACAATAATGATTAAGACCTTTTTCGTAAGGTTGTTGTCCCTTGATTGCCAGCTGTTACTGTTTTTATCTTCATATCTTTCATATTTGTCCACCTAAACAATGCTTTAATGATACAGTTTGAGAAGTTTGATATGAATTTATCCAACTGACTTGAAAATGAAACTGACAACTGTCCTGTAATCTTACACAGAGAAACCAAATCCTGCGTCTTTGCCTTGACAGACGCCTAAAATGGCTCGAGCTGTGGTAAGTTACCCTTCACTGTGTCTGTTTCTAAACATTAAATCGTGTGAATTTTTAAAGAAAAATCCAACAACAACAACAATAATATGTAACAGAGCAAAACGTCAGATGACTTGAATGTTCCTCTGCAACACAAGATCCCTTTGGCTCAAAGTCTGCCTCCTCCACAGGCAAAGGAGAAGCTCCCACACTCATCCGATGCAGACCATTGTGCTCTGGACAATGAAGTTCCCGCTTTCATGTTCAGACCTATCAGTGCACCTGCATGTGAGCTCCCAAGTCCACCACCTGCTGATGCCAGCTTTCATTCAAAGGACACAAACAAGATCATTCACCCAGATTTGAAAAATGATCGTTCATCCCTGGATGATGAAGTGGCGTTTTTCATGTTTCCTACTGATGTTCCTCTGCCTCCGAGACCTCCACCCACTGCAGAGTTACGTCTCTGCAGAAAGCGCAGATATTCTGCTGTTTTTTCTGTTAATGATGAAGAGGAACATTTGATGCCTAAACGCATGAGGCTGATGAGTTCTGATGTTCCAGTTTCTTCAGTTCCTCCACCTGCTGATGCCAGCTTTCATTCAAAGGACACAAACAAGATCATTCATCCAGATTTGAAAAATGATCGTTCATCCCTGGATGATGAAGTGGCGTTTTTCATGTGTCCTACTGATGTTCCTCTGCCTCCGAGACCTCCACCCACTGCAGAGTTACGTCTCTGCAGAAAGCGCAGACATTCTGCTGTTTTTTCTGTGGAGGATGAAGAGGAACATTTGATGCCTAAACGCATGAGGCTGATGAGTTCTGATGTTCCACTTTCTTCAAGTCCACCACCTGCTGATGCCAGCTTTCAGTCAAAGGACACAGACAAGATCATGCATCCAGATTTTAAATATGATTGTTCATCCCTGGATGATGATTTGGCCTTTTTAATGTCTCCTCTGCCTCTGACACCTCCACCCACTGCAGAGTTAGGTCTGGGCAGAAAGCGCAGATATTCAAGTGTTTTTTCTGTGGAGGATGAAGAGGAACATTTGCCTCAGCCTAAACGCATGAGGCTGATGACTTGGGATGTCTCTAAGTCTCCAGCTGCTGAAAAGAAGTATGTTTGCTTTCCGTGTCCTGAAGATAAGAGGTCTGAGTTACCTCTCAGCTCCCCCCAAGGCCATCCACCATCACCGGTCAATAATAATGACACTGACCAGTGTACCATTCTGCTGCCTCCTGAAATCCCAGTACCTCCAAGTCCTGCCCCTGTTGGAGTTCTAGAAACTGTTGACTTTCCTTGTGTTGATAATTAAATACGTGTTTGTAGTAATAAATTAATTTTTGAGCATATACATGTTGAGATGATTCGGTTGCTTATGATGGTTATAATTATCCAAACAGTATTATTCCTAATAAGATCTTTACTTTTTCTACTTATTTTCTCCATGAACTATTTTGATGTCTATTTTGAAGATCCACTCATATCGTGACAGTATGCTTATTCTCAGTAGAGTGTATAGCCACATCTGAAGAAAGAATAAATTAAAGTCACTCATTAACAACTTACCACATACGCCGGAGCTGAATTCAAGATGTAAGCAGACGTTTCACAGATATCTTGGTTGTCTTTCCATTTCCTACACTAACGGTATCCTGAGAATTGTCTTATACAGCTGACATAAAGGTGAAATTTGATGACTTAATCTAAGCATCATCAGCTTAAATGCAAATGAATCCACTGTACTTGAGGTAACCTAGAGCTGGGCGATAGAACGATAACGATATGTATCGCGATATAACTTTTTCTCGATAGAAAAATTAAACTATCGCGATAGACCTCGCCGCTCTTGTCCTCTTAAAAAAAAAAGAGAACAGCCAATCCAAATTAAGTAGCGCAGAGCCGAACCAATCACAGCCGCAGCGTCACGTCACGTGACTTGTTACGTACAGCACAAGTGCCAAGCCGCACATGTGTATTTGTTTAGGAAGCAGCCAGCCACCATACCCCCTGGGTAATGGAGGAAATGAGTGTGCCGACTAGAAAAATCAACCGATCGTGACCGAAGAAAAAACAGATGATGGTTCCAATGCCGGAGAGATTGTCGAACAGAAGAGCCATAGAAGTTCCGTAGTGTGAAGGTATTTCGGCTATTTCAAGTCTGACAAAAAACAGAGTAGCGTGCACTGTAAATTGTGCCGAAAGCAAGTCTGGAAATACAATAAACTGGTGCATGCGCTACGTTCACACGTACCCGGGTATTTTTGAAAACGCAGATTTTTCTATGCGTTTGCACCTTTCGTCCACACGTAAACGGCGTTTTTGGTCACTGAAAACGAAGATTTTTGAAAACTCTGTTTTTGCATTTACGTGTGGACTAGAAAAACGGAGAAAACGCAGCGTCAAAGGTGTGCGCATTTTTTGACGTCACACTGTGTGCCACGTTATTGTTTCGGTGAAATGAATTTCTACAATACTGTTACTGTTAATTCTACTCTCTGCAGTGTTTAAATGCTTACATATACACACAGTTACTGTCCCTCCACGCATACGACTCGGTTCTGCTTCTATGCCCCAGCTTTGTTTACTTTTTCCCACCGAGGCTTCTAGACTTCAGGGGCCTGTTCTTCGTACCTCGCTAAGTAAGTTAGCTGGATTAGATTGTTGACGATTTCGCGTGATCCCGGATCGTTCGGTTCCCCGAAGCTCATCCGGGACTTGCTGTCATAGCAACAGAGCCGTAAGCGTAAACCTGCTCGGGAGCAGGTTTACTTTATGTAAACAGGATTAGATCGCGGCCACGCAGGTATGTCCGCTTCATTTATACGAAAGCAACAGCGATATTCCACCACTGTTTCACCATAAATAAATAACATCAATGTAACTAAAGATAATGCAGCACTTGATCCTTTTAATGATGTCACACAGATACATACAGGTCATTTCCTAAAAAAGGGAAATGAACTATTAACATTCTATTACATGTATGTGATTATTACAGATGTAATTCATATTTCAGAGTAGTAATTGTAAATTACTTCGTGTAATCAAGATGAGAGACCACGGCTATAAAAGCGAAAGTGGATTTGGGAAGCCTGTCGCAGCCATGTCCTGTCCGTATACGCGAGCCACCCATTGCGGAAGGTGCAAGATTGATAAGGAGAGTCCTCAGAATTCAGCGTATATTGCGGGATAGACAGGATCCTTTAGCTCAGCGCGACAGTGTGCTCATTGAGAGATATCGATATTCCCGTGAGGGTATTATTTACTTAACCAACTTGTTGACGAGGGGGTGCAGGACCACCACCTGTATTTTTTTCCTCTGCCCTTTTCTTGGTTGCTGTTATGAACAAACTAACAGAGTATTACAGGGCAGTATTACCTTGCCAAGAGATGCAAAGCAATCTAAGAGATAAATATTACCATTCTGTAGAATACTCCTGTATTCCACTTTTACTTGTTCCCATGTTCTTGTGGGTCCTGTTGTGGCTCTAATGTGAAAGGGGATATAATATAACATATTATAATATAATATAATGCCATATGATATTGGACAATATAGTGTCATATGATAGATCTACCCTACCGCCTACTGGTGTTGGCCAGAGGGGCCGATGGCGCGATATGGCAGCCTGGCTACAACCGTAGCTGCCTCCACCAGTGTGTGAATGTGGGAGTGAATGAATAGTGGTATCGTAAAGCGCTTTGGGTGCCTTGGAAAGCGCTATATGAACCCAATCCATTATTATTAGTATTATTATTAAATTACCTACGAGTTGGATTTGTCAGCAACTTTCTGCCAGCCCTCTCTCCTTGCTTCTGCAGCCTTTGCAGTGTTCTCTTGCGTTTTAATTAAACTCTGAAACTCCTGAAATCCCTCACTCATGAGTTCTTGCTCTGCTGCTGGAAAATACCGAGCACGCCCCTTCGACATTTTCGCCGACCAATCAGCGGGTTGCCGATCAATGTTTCTACTATCGATGCGTAGCCCCTTTTACGACACCCAGTGATGTCACATTACTGCGTCCAGCTGTACTAATCGTCAACAGCAGGCGTGTTCGGGGAACCGGATTAGCGAGCTCACGGTTAGCGGGATGGTTTGGTCTTGGATGTGTCATTTGATCTTGGATGTAGTAAGCGACGTACGAAGAACAGGCCCCAGATTGGCCAACATTTCTGCACGGTTAGGAATCTAGCGCCACCTGCTGCTTTGGCATGTTCATAGCAGCGTTTTCCTTCATTTCTGCCTTTATGTGTGGACGGGATTATTTTTTAAAACGAAAACTGAAAATCTCCGTTTTCAAAAATACCCGTGTACGTGTGGACGTAGCCTCAGTCTCTGACTGGAAGCGCTAATTCGTCATTCGGCTTTTGTCAGACTAAAGTAACTGTTACAACTGTTTGAAAAGCTAAGCTATACAACAAGGACAGATTGAGAATTTCCTTTTAGTTCTCAGTTTATTTGATATTGACAAAAGTTAGTGAGTTTTGTCTGTTCTTCTGTAAAACAAACTAAGATTTATTTTTAGAATTAATATTTTGTTGCTAAGTGGAATTGACAATTTAGTCGTCTGTTTCGTTTGTTCTATTTTGAAACTTAAACGCTTTAACGGCTGCCTTTTGTGTAGTTTGCAATATTTGCCTTTATTTATCTGAAAAAGTCTCATGTTCCTTAAGTACATCTACCCTGTTGAACTTATTATGGGAAATAAATATTTAAATAAAAACAAGCTGCTGATTATTTCACATTTTACTTGTGAGCAACGGCACATTTAAATCTTACAAATATAGTTATTTGGCTTATATCGTGATATATATCGTTATCGCCTGAAATGAAAAAAACATATCGTGATATGAAAAAATCTTATATCGCCCAGCTCTAAGGTAACCTAACACTGACCATGAACGCCACAATCACTGTGCGCCAGTCCAACACAGTGCTTTACTGTGAACTCACCACAGTACTGCAAACTAAAGTGTTTATCTTCCAGTCCAATCCAATCCATCTTTATTGAGAAAGCACTTTAAAATACCCAACAATAGAATAAAACTTAACAGTAAGAAAATAAAACACATAATACATAAAAAATTTAAACAGCCCTATATTTAAAAACAAGATAAAACAGCAAAAATAAACTAAAAAACTCAAACTAAAAACCAACATCTTACAAGGTGTCAAAGGTCAGGGTGAAGAGATGAGTTTTCAGGAGTGATTTAAGAACAGGCAGAGAAGAAGCCTGTCTAATCTCTAAAGGCAGATCGTGTCACAGTTTCAGAGATGCTACAGCAAAAGCACGATGTCCTCTAAGTTTGCGCTCAGTCCTGGGAACATTCAGGAACAGCTGATCAGCTGACCTGAGACAGCGGGTGGGTTTATAAGACTGTGGCAGCTCAGAGAGTTAAGATGCAGCTAGGTCATGGAGAGCTTTAAAGGCAAATAAAAGAATTTTAAAATGAATGCCAAAAGAAATGGGCAGCCAGTGAAGTGAAGCTAAAATAGGGGAGATGTGCTCAAACCTTCGAGTGCCAGTTAAAACACAAGCTGCCGCATTTTGCACCCTCCGTAAACGAGCAGTGGCGTGTCTAGAAATCTTTTGTTGGGGGGGCCAGGTAGGGGCACAGATTTGGAGAAGGGTGCCAGATGTAATTGTCAGATAATGTTAAAAACAATTCTACCAACCGTTAACCATAATTCAATAACCCTATAAACCTAATAACCGAATGCGCTTTTAACTCTTATTAGAATGAGATTTTAACCACTACGGTGCAAAGTTTTTAGATACTTCGTTGATAAAGTACAAGAGATACAATCAGTCAGTGTTTATTCAGCAGTCAAGGACATCAATATTTGCATAGTATTTTTACTGACATGTAGTGCACATATGTTTTGGGCAAAAACATTTTTTAATATTAAAATACGAACATTTTAACATACAATTGGCAAATTAGCCAATGCCAATGCAAAACCAATGCCTATTAAAAAAAGAAGATAATCTTCTCACAAACTGGTGTTTGATTTTGAAACAGGAAAAAAGTGTGGAAACAAATGAAAAGACTAACATTTGAATAACACCTGAAAGCAAGTAAATACTTTCTATGCTGCCTTATGGTAAACTTTGGTAATATTGATGTATAAAGAACAACACTGGCTGATGATAAAATACAGTCAGCTGGCATGGTGACACTGCCAGTATTAACCTGCAGGGCTGGACTGGGACAAAAAATTGGGCATTTTCACTACAGACCAGCCCACCAGGTATTAAAGCCATAAAGCCTTTGAATGAAAACAAATGCTGTTGTGACAGCGATGTACAGTCTTTTTGGTATATGTATGATCTCTATACATTTTACGTCAGATAAAAACTTTGTTTGCAAGATTCAGATAATTATTTAATAAAAGCTAAATATTTGAAATGAGAATAAGAAAGAAAAGTATTTCTTTGTGCCCCCCTCTCCCTGTTAATGCCCTACCTGGCCCCCTGGCAACACTTTGCTAGATCCGCCCCTGCACAGTTACCAGCTGTCAGCTACTTAGAAAAAGGATGCTGGTGTTATTTGTCTCTCAGAAACAGTTCATAACTTCCCTTCAACTCATTCATGTCACCTAAAAGGTAAACCTGTTTCTCCATCACTGTTCTGCTCTGATGATTCAGTAAGGACATCTCCTGGTTTCATCTTCATGTTTCCCTCTCACCACATATCCAAACCGACATCATGACCAGCAGCTTTACAGCTGTGGCTCCAGCAAACATCAGCTGATACTAGAAATTAATATTAAATAAATTCTAACAACAGCTGATCAAGCTTAAACGTGCTGCTGTTGTTTAGCGCGACATCCGCTGGTTTTCTCTTTCTGGTGCAAAGTGGGCGATAAACAAACAAGAGAGAAAAGCCGATCAGCTGATCATTGATCAGTTTCAACAGGAGAGGGAGGGGGAGAGAATGTGAGAAGAGGCAGCTGTGCAGCGTAAATACAGAATAACTCCAGCTTTGTGTCTTTTCCCATTCTAGCTAAAGTCCGGGACAAACTGCGTCTCTTCTCAGCTCAATACGAAACATGTAATATTTTCTCTGAATGAGGGACCATTCCATTTTTTAAGGAGCCATTGGCAACTCTACTAACTAACCTTATGAATAAAATAAAGTTCACTATCAGTAACATCATAGCAACAGAACAGCTGTATAGAAACTCCGTCAAGCTGGCTAGAACGCAGTACGAGTTATTGCAACTGACTGTAAAAAGTCAGCACAACGAAAATAAACTCCACCTAAACTTGGTTTATATCTGACCCAGATAGACTGCAGGTCATAACTTCTTACCTCAAGTTCAGTTCACCTGACACTCGGACTGGTGGCTGCCTCGGGTCTCTTCTCCTGCCTCCCCTTCCCTCATCCACCTGCTGGCCTCTGTGGAAGCCCCGCCATAGCCACCACCAAACAACTGAGTTATTTTTACACATCGACCTGCATCTGGCCAATCCACCACCTCTCATTGTTCATGCCCTTACAAAAAAAAATAAGTCACCAGGCATATGCCCGGTATGCCCGATGGCCAGTCCAGGTATGTTAACCTGCAACCAAATCTGCAGCTCCATACAGCAATGTTACGACTTAGATTATATCTTATAACTCATAACTCTTATGTTAGCTCCCCTCAGTAGCATACTGCCTGAAATATTCGACGGCTGCAATAATAAGTGTTATTTTTTCCTTGGTATTCTAATTTCACCGAAGTTTACTAAACTCAACAAACTTAATATTACTTACCGAGACATTTATTCTGTCCTCATTTTCTTTCACCGAAAAATTGTTTCCTGCGGTGCCGTCTTTCGTGCTTGGCTCTCCTACCTTTGCTAACGTGATGCACATAGCGCAGAAGCCGATGCTGCATTCACTTACACTCGGATATCTGAACTTCACCGTGAAAACATAATCGGACATTTGATATTTGATTGAATTTTATTGTTTTGCCTTTGGGGGTGGCCAGTCTGGTTGGGGGGGTGGCCTGTGCCCCCCCAGGCCACCCCGCTGGACACGCCACTGGGCCTTAAAAATACCTGAGTTATATAACAGCACACTGACAGTGTCTCATCCAAAAAAAGAAAATGTATAAATACAGTTAATATCATTTTTATTCAAATTTTATTTAATTCTCTTCATATAGTGCCAAACAGATGTCTCAAGTCGTCACTGTTACAACATAGATAAACATGAACATGAAATCCATTATTTAATTCTCTTCCATTCACTCCAGTTCAATTCAATAGCTATATAGATGGATAGACAGATACTGTATTATATACTATATTGATTCCAAATGGAGAATTAATGTGTTATATCACCAGGATAATGAATTCAAGTAGTACAATCTCCAATAAACAGACAACACAGTTAAAGTTCAAAGTGCAATATGTGCAGGATCCAGGCTTTATATTGTAAGATGCAAAACGTTTATATATACATAATATTGTTGAAAAAATAAAGAAAGTTAAAAATCAAAATAAGTTTATTGTCACGGTGGCAGATGTGATTGCAATATGAACCCGGAAGCAGACAAGGGAGAGATGGAACTGAATCTTAACAAAAAGCAAACCATTTATTAGGTTGAAAAAACATGAACACAAAACAAGGCCCAGCAAACAGGGGCGACAACTAAAACTAAAACCTACACTGGGAATAACTCAGTATGACTATGACAACTATGACAGGAAAAACATGAACATGAATCCGAGGAGGTGCATGCGAGAAACTCTGATGAAAAAACATGAACATGAACATGGACCTAAACAGAATCAGGAGATAACCTGAAACCCGGAATAATGTGAACGGAGGAAAACAGACACACCAGCACTGACCAGAGGAAGACAGCGGACTTAAATACACAGAAAATAAAAGGGGAAGTGGAAACACAGCTGACACAAATGAACCTGACACCACAGGGGAAGCAAAATGAAACACACTGAACATGGAAACACAACCCTTTCATAATAAAAGACGAAACAAGGAGAGACATAGACGTGTGATGGGCTGAGTTGAAAAAGCAGGAGGAGTCACAGGAATTATTACAAAAACATAGTTTTCATTTATCTAACCCAAAAAAGCTGTGATGGATGGCCTTCGCCTCACGGTAATGCACCAAAGCTTTTAATCCGCCACCCTCCAGCCCAGAGGACATAGTTGGACTGGCCATCGGGCATACTGGGCATTTGCCCGGTGGGCCGATGGTGATTTTTCGTTTTTATGGGCCAATGGGTTTTTTTTTCATTTTTTCCCCGTAACAGTATAAACACTGAAAGGTGGTGGATTGGCCAGATGCTGGGAGATGTGTAAAAATAATTCAATTGTTTGGTGGTGGCTATTGCGGAGCTTCCACAGATTCAGTAACATTAGCAAGTGGTGGAGGCCAGCAGATGCAACACGCTGGCAGGTGGATGATGGAAAGGCAGGAGGAGCAGAGGCCGGAGGCGGTGAACTGAACTTCAGGTAAGAAGTTATGACCTGCAGTCTATCTGGGTCAGATATAAACCAAGTTTAGGTGGAGTTTATTTTCGTTGTGCTGACTTTTTACAGTCAGTTACAATAACTCGTACTGCGTGAGCTAGCATGAAGGAGTTTCTATACAGCTGTTCTGTTGCTATGATGTTACTGATAGTGAACTTTATTTTATTCATAAGGTTAGTTAGTAGAGTTGCCAACGGCTCCTTAAAAAATGGAATGGTCCCTCATTCAGAGAAAATATTATGTGTTTTGTATTGAGCTGAGAAGAGACACAGTTTGTCCCGTACTTTAGCTAGAATGGGAAAAGACAAAAAGCTGGAGTTATTCTGTCTTTACGCTGCACAGCTGCCTCTTCTCTTATCCCCCCCCCCCCTCCCTCCCTCTTCTGTTGCTACTTTGATCATGAAACTGATCAATGATCAGCTGATCGGCTTTTCTCTCTTGTTTATTTATCTCCCACTTTGCGCCAGAAACAGGAAACCAGCGGATGTCACGCTAAACAACAGCAGCACGTTTAAGCTTGATCAGCTGTTGTTAGAATTTATTTAATATTAATTTCTAGTATCAGCTGATGTTTGCTGGAGCCACAGCTGTAAAGCTGCTGGTCATGATATCGGTTTGTATCAGAATCAGAATCAGAATACTTTATTGATCCCTGGGGGAAATTATTTTTTGTTACAGTGCTCCATTTTAAACCAACATTAAGACAAGACAGACAATACGCTAACTAAGAATAGTACAATATATACATATATATACATACATACATACATAAGTCACTTATAAATAAATAGTTGGAAAAGAAACATGTGTAGCTGTAGCAGCAAACAGTGTGTTAAGTGGATGCGTTGTACAGGGAGATGGCCACAGGCAGGAATGATTTCCTGTGTCGTTCAGTGGTGCTTTTCGGTAATCTCAGTCTCTCACTGAACGAGCTCCTGTGACTGACCAACATGTCATGGAGTGGGTGGGAGGTGTTATCCAACATTGTCTTTATCTTGGACAGCATCCGCCTCTCCGACACCACCTTGAGGGAGTCCAGCTCCATCCCCACAACATTGCTGGCCTTACGGATCAGTTTATTAAGTCTGTTGGCATCTGCGACCCTCAGCCTGCTCCCCCAGCATGCAACAGCATAGAGGATCGCACTGGCCACAACAGACTCATAGAAAATCCTCAGCATTTTCTGGCAGATGTTGAAGGACCTCAGTCGCCTCAAAAAATAGAGACGACTCTGGCCCTTCCTGTAAAGTGCTGTGGTGTTTTTAGCCCAGTCCAGTTTATTGTCAATGTGTACTCCAAGGTATTTATAGTCCTCCACAATGTCAACACTGACCCCCTGGATTGAAACAGGGGTCAAGTGTTTCCTGGTCTTCCTGAAGTCCACGATCAGTTCCTTGGTCTTTGCCACGTTGAGCTGCAGATGATTCTGCTCACACCACGTGACAAAGGAGTCGACCACAGCCCGGTACTCTGTCTCATCATCCCTGCTGATGCATCCAACCACCGCAGAGTCATCAGAAAACTTCTGAAGATGGCAGGTCTCTGTGCAGTGGCTGAAGTCTGTGGTGAAGAGGGTGAAGAGGAAGGGGGAGAGGACAGTCCCCTGTGGTGCCCCTGTGTTGCTAATCACCTTGTCAGACACACACTGTGGGAGACGTACATATTGTGGTCTTCCTGTCAGGTAATCAACAATCCAGGACACCAGAGAAGCATCCACCTGCATCGCTGCTAACTTATCACCCAGGAGGGTCGGCCTGATGGTGTTGAAAGCACTAGAAAAGTAAAAAAAACATGACCCTCACAGTGCTCGCCGGCTGGTCCAGATGGGTGTAGACACGATTGAGCAGGTAGATGATGGCGTCCTCAGTTCCGAGACGAGGCTGATAAGCGAACTGAAGGGGATCCAGATGTGGTCTTACTATGGGTCGTATATGTGGTGAGAGGGAAACATGAAGATGAAACCAGGAGATGTCCTTACTGAATCATCAGAGCTGAACAGTGATGGAGAAACAGGTTTACCTTTTAGGTGACATGAATGAGTTGAAGGGAAGTTATGAACTGTTTCTGAGAGACAAATAACACCAGCATCCTTTTTCCAAGTAGCTGACAGCTGGTAACTGTGCAGGGGCGGATCTAGCAAAGTGTTGCCAGGGGGCCAGGTAGGGCATTAACAGGGAGAGGGGGGTACAAAGAAATACTTTTCTTTCTTATTCTCATTTCAAATATTTAGCTTTTATTAAATAATTATCTGAATCTTGCGAACAAAGTTTTTATCTGACGTAAAATGTATAGAGATCATACATATACCAAAAAGACAGTGTACATCACTGTCACAACAGCGTTTGTTTTCATTCAAAGGCTTTATGGCTTTAATACCTGGTGGGCTGGTCTGTAGTGAAAATGCCCAATTTTTTGTCCCAGTCCAGCCCTGCAGGTTAATACTGGCAGTGTCACCATGCCAGCTGACTGTATTTCATCATCAGCCAGTGTTGTTCTTTATACATCAATATTACCAAAGTTTACCATAAGGCAGCATATAAAGTATTTACTTGCTTTCAGGTGTTATTCAAATGTTAGTCTTTTCATTTGTTTCCACACTTTTTTCCTGTTTCAAAATCAAACACCAGTTTGTGAGAAGATTATCTTCTTTTTTTAATAGGCATTGGTTTTGCATTGGCTAATTTGCCAATTGTATGTTAAAATGTTCGTATTTTAATATTCAAAAATGTTTTTGCCCAAAACATATGTGCACTACATGTCAGTAAAAATACTATGCAAATATTGATGTCCTTGACTGCTGAATAAACACTGACTGATTGTATCTCTTGTACTTTATCAACGCAGTATCTAAAAACTTTGCACCGTAGTGGTTAAAATCTCATTCTAATAAGAGTTAAAAGCGCATTTGGTTATTAGGTTTATAGGGTTATTGAATTATGGTTAACGGTTGGTAGAATTTTTTTTAAACATTATCTGACAATTACATCTGCCACCCTTCTCCAAATCTGTGCCCCTACCTGGCCCCCCCAACAAAAATTTTCTAGACACGCCACTGCAGAGTGACAGAAAACAAGAAGCTCAAACATGCAAAGACACAGACGTACACAGAACAGAGGGGGCACAGAGAAACATGAAGGGCAAGGGATCAAAGCTAGAAACCATAGAATAAATCACACAAGTACAAAATACAAGAATCACAAAGAACTAAAAACGCTGGGTCAGGAGACCCAGGCTCCTGACAGCAGTGAAGTTTTCCAGCTGTGGTTAAAGAGTGTGCACTGCAAGATGTGTTTTGATTAACCCCTTCAAGTTAATGCAGCATGCAATTTGTATTTTATATGTTGTTAGAAAAGTAAGATGTTTATTTGTGACACAACTGTTGCGTTTATGTTAGTCACGTGTAATATGTCAACATTTGTAAAGGTCCCAGATTTTAAGCCAACAGACCCCTTATTGATCCTCTACCTAATCACACGAGCCAAGGTGTGAAAATGGGTGTGGATGCAGAAGATGCAGATGTAATTACAGTTCAGAAAACAAGAAATCAACTCAACAGATCACAGTCACCACCACCAAAATCAGCACACCTCCATTTACCTTCCATCTGTGCATGTGTATCTTTTTAGCTTTTTAATTTTCTTAGCAAAATTAGGATTCACTGCGTTAATGCACTGATTCACAGAGGACAGCCTTACAATGATTTATTTGAGTTACACAGCAGACAACAGGTTACATGCATATATCTGTCATTCTTCCTGCAGTTAACATTTTTGATTATACAGTAAAGAAC
Source organism: Maylandia zebra (assembly GCF_041146795.1). Classification (NCBI taxonomy): domain Eukaryota; kingdom Metazoa; phylum Chordata; class Actinopteri; order Cichliformes; family Cichlidae; genus Maylandia; species Maylandia zebra. The sequence goes on along the minus strand of NC_135188.1, from coordinate 41,816,829 downwards.
AAAAAGTAGATGTATTGATTTTCCAGGAAGGTTATTTGGATTTAATTTGCAAAAGAAAATAAGTTAAAGAAAACAAGAACAAGACAAAAATTCAGTAGGATTAGATTTCTCATGAAATTAACTTTTTGTGTGACTTTTTTGTATAACATTTTCATTTTCTATCCCCCTCACACACTGATTATAGGTCAGGATCATCCTGGTCATTCAGGTAGTCCTCTCCATAGTCAATGATCTTTTTCAGTACACTCAGTATAAGTGAATCCACATCGTTCTCCGTCTCAATCTCTGTGTGGTAGTTCTTCACGAGGAAGATGCAGTTCAGTGGAATACCCAGGTTCATGCTCACTGTTTCCATCTAAGTTTAAACAAAATTACATTTTAAAAACTGAAACTGTATTGTTGCACTAGTGACATAATTATAAATTACTTCTTGAATTATTTGTACTGATTCCAGCTGAGGTTTCTGTACAAATATACTGAAATGTACAGATAAATTAGAGATGTTATATTCATGTGTAAACTGTCTACATATGCATGAAAGTTACTTCACCTGCTTATTCAAGTACTTGCTCTTGTAGACGTTCTTTATGTCTTTTTTGACTTCAGGACAGGCTTCATCAATTTTAGTCATGATAGCTATTTGTGGGATCCCTGCCAATACAGAAACCAATGCAATCAATTACATAATTTCTTAGGGATTAATAAAGTATGTTGATTAATTCTTATCTCATGTTTTTGAAATTGTACATCATATGAACGACAACTGCTCTCACCTTTGTCACGAGCTGCTGATCTGACATCTTTCATCTTCCTGACAGTTTCATCATTCATTATGCTCACTGTGTCAGCAGGAATAACTAAAACCAGAATGTGGACTTTGTCATCTAAAGTGGGAAAACTGTTGTAGCTGGAATTTGTTTCAGGCAACGGAGATGTGGGATTGAACTGGAAAAAAGCAAAGTCACTGAAACCTTTTTGCATGATACAGTTTCTGTATCACAGCACTGTGTACAAGCATCTGAATGAAGATTTCATACCCTGTAATCTTCGTTTACATGTCCTCTAATGGCAAGTTTGATGTCTTCCACATGAATTCCTTTGTCACTGGACTGAAGGCCCATGGTGTCATTGAAGACAAAAGGGTAAAACGTTCCTGGCTCTCCTTACTGAATTTTATATGTCCTGAACTGTAAATAAAAAATGTAGTGTTGTTACATTAGTTCAGGATACTAGAGACCCTAAAAAGTTTACCAAATAATTTACAGTCTAGTTGTACCTACTATCTTACTTTTTCTAGTTCAGTGTCTATATGGCAGTTACCACTGCAGTGTGTAGTGCTAGAAAATCTGTTTTTTCATGTAATGCTCTAACAGCAAATGCCATAAGAATAGATACTGTGGCTTGCAAAAGTATTCAGCCCCCTTGAACTTTCCCACATTTTGTCACATTACAGCCACAAACATGAATCAATGTTATTGGAATTCCACGTGAAAGACCAACACAAAGTGGTGCACACGTGAGAAGTGGAACAAAAATCATACATGATTCCAAACATTTTTACAAATAAATAACTGCAAAGTGGGGTGTGCGTAATTATTCAGCCCCCTTTGGTCTGAGTGCAGTCAGTTGCCCATAGACATGCCTGATGAGTGCTAATGACTAAATAGAGTGCACCTGTGTGTAATCTAATGTCAGTACAAATACAGCTGCTCTGTGATGGCCTCAGAGGTTGTCTGAGAGAATATTGGGAGCAACAACACCATGAAGTCCAAAGAACACACCAGACAGGTCAGGGATAAAGTTATTGAGAAATTTAAAGCAGGCTTAGGCTGCAAAAAGATTCCCAAGCCTTGAACATCCCACAGAGTGCTGTTCAAGCGCTCATTCAGAAATGGAAGGAGTATGGCACAACTGTAAACCTACCAAGACAAGGCCGTCCACCTCAACTCACAGGCCGAACAAGGAGAGCGCTGATCAGAAATGCAGCCAAGAGGCCCATGGTGACTCTGGACGAGCTGCAGAGATCTACAGCTCAGGTGGGGGAATCTGTCCATAGGACAACTATTAGTGGTGCACTGCACAACGTTGGCCTTTATGGAAGAGTGGCAAGAAGAAAGCCATTGTTAACAGAAAACCATAAGAAGTCCCGTTTGCAGTTTGCCACAAGCCATGTGGGGGACACAGCAAACATGTGGAAGAAGGTGCTCTGGTCAGATGAGACCAAATTGGAACCTTTTGGCCAAAATGCAAAACGCTATGTGTGGAAAACTAACACTGCACATCAGTCTGAACACACCATCCCCACTGTCAAATATGGTGGTGGCAGCATCATGCTCTGGGGGGACTTCTCTTCAGCAGGGACAGGGAAGCTGGTCAGAGTTGATGGGAAGCTGGATGGAGCCAAATACAGGGCAATCTTGGAAGAAAACCTCTTGGAGTCTGCAAAAGACTTGAGACTGGGGCAGAGGTTCACCTTCCAGCAGGACAACGACACTAAACATAAAGCCAGGGCAACAATGGAACGGATTAAAAGCAAACATATCCATGTGTTAGAATGGCCCAGTCAAAGTCCAGATCTAAATCCAATCGAGAATCTGTGGGAAAATCTGAAAACTTCACAAATGCTGTCCATCTAATCTGACTGAGCTGGAGTTGTTTTGCAAAGAAGAATGGGCAAAGATTTCAGTCTGTAGATGTGCAAAGTTGGTAGAGACAGACCCTAAAAGACTGGCAGCTGGAATTGCAGCAAAAGGTGGTTCTACAAAGTATTGACTCAGGGGGCTGAATAATTACACACACCCCACTTTGCAGTTATTTATTTGTAAAAAAATGTTTGGAATCATGTATGATTTTCGTTCCACTTCTCACGTGTGCACCACTTTGTATTGGTCTTTCACGTGGAATTCCAATAAAATTGATTCATGTTTGTGGCTGTAATGTGACTAAATGTGAGAAGCCCTGGGGACCGAATACTTTTGCAAGCCACTGTACATCCTCATACATACTGCAATGGTGAAGCTGTCACCAGAGGTTGCTGCTGCCAAAGCTCGAGTTGCGATTTTGCCTCTTAAAACACTGTCGACAGAGTTGATGAAGCTGGACTTTCCAGCACCTGGTGGTCCATAAAGCATAATTCTGAGATGCTGGACATCTTTGTGAGGCTTGTAATCTCTGACAAGCTGCAGGTCTCGCTCTCTTTCACTGTTCATTAAGAAAATTACAATAGGATTTAGTGTGCACTTACAGTTTAACATTATACAACAGTAATATAAACAAACACAAAATAACACAATAAACTGATAACTCAAGCGTTCTGCCTCAGTGTGCGAAGTTACATAAATGAGGCATTTGATGTTTCATGTAACTCATTGGTCTGATTGTAAGAGGCGGAAGAGGAAAATGTGATGCTGATTTCTAAAGATTATAATAAGTATAACAGCAAGAGACAAACAAGTAGCAGAAAATGATTAATCTTTTGAATTCCTAATTTAATACATTTATTTTAGCACTCAGTGCACACTCAGCACTGTGATTCATTGCCAACAGAACAGCTGCACATTGGAGGTCTGAAACTCTCTACCGATACATTTATACATTATATAATCTGGTCTGACATTTACATCTAATAACAAGCATGTGTAAAAAACACGAGTCACATCAAAGTTCTGGAACACAAAAAAGAACCACGCCCATAATACTCACATCCATGGTATGTTCCTTTCTTCTTTCTGTAAAACTGTAAAGTGAACATGTTAATTTTGTGAATAACAACACAAGGGAATTTTAAAAAAATAATCATGTGATGATTTAATCTTAATATTTAAACAATTTTGTATTATATTTGAAATATCTTACGAGGAGATAAAGGTGGAGGGGGAGGGGGAGGTGGAGTACCTGCAATTAAAATATGACAATGTAGCAACATTTTTGCAACACTTTTCCATATTCAGTGTTACTTATATAATTTACTTATTTCATTTTCTTATGTCAAATTAAATGTTACCATTTTCCACGTTCAGAACAAAAGTACATGATGGTATCTTTTGCATTATAAAATCACTTTGCAAACATCTATGACTAATCCAGATCAAGATAACACGAGAATCGAGGATTTTCTTATTTTAGCAGCTTTGATTTACACACCTCAAAAAGCTATTTGGTAGGTAGGTATGTAGGTATGTAGATACAGCGGGGAAAATAAGTATTTGACACATCAGCATTTTTATCAGTAAGGGGATTTCCAAGTGGACTATTGACACAACATTTCCACCAGATGTTGCCATCAAGCCAAATATTGAAGTCATACAATCAAATCAGAACATATAAGTATACAAGTTAAACCATAATAAATAAAGTGAAATGACACAGGGAATAAGTATTGAACACACTTTATTCAATACTTTGTAGAAAAGCCTTTGTTGGTGATTACAGCTTCTAGACGCCTCTTGTATGGATAGACCAGTCGTCTGCATTGCTCAGGAGTGATTCTGGCCCATTCTTCCACACAAACGGTCTTTAAATCTTGAAGGTTCCTTGGGCCTCTTTTATGAACTTTAATCTTCAGTTCTCTCCATAGATTTTCTATGGGATTTAGGTCAGGTGATTGACTGGGCCATTCAAGCAACTTGATTTTCTTTCTTTGAAACCACTTCATTGTTTCCTTGGCCTTGTGTTTGGGATCATTGTCTTGCTGAAATGTCCACCCTCTTTTCATTTTTAGCTTCCTGGTAGATGGCAGCAGATTTTTATCCAGAATGTCCCGGTACATCTCTCCATTCATCCTGCCTTCAATAATATGAAGTCTGCCAGTACCCCTTGCTGAAAAGCAGCCCCAAACCATGATGCTTCCACCCCCAAACTTGACTGTTGGTATGGTGTTCTTGGGGTGGTGAGCAGTGCCATTTCTTCTCCAAACATGGTGTGTAGAATGACTGCCAAAAAGTTCAATTTTGCTTTCATCTGACCATACTATAGTCGTCCAATAATCCACAGGCTTCTCCAAATGCTGTTGTGCAAATTTTAACCGAGCCTTGACATGCTTTTTGTTCAGCAATGGAGTCTTGCGTGGTGAGCGTGCATGGATGCCATGGCGGTTCAGTGCATTGCTTATAGTTTTCTTTGAAACAACAGTACCTGCTGATGCAAGGTCTTCCTGAAGTTCTGTCCGAGTGGTTCTTGGCTCTTGGAGAACCCTCCTGATTATTCTTTGGACTCCTCGGACAGGGATCTTGCGTGGAGCACCTGATCGTGGCAGGTTTATGGTGAACTGATGCACTTTCCATTTCCGGATGATGGCCCCCACAGTGCTCACAGGAACATTCAGCATTCTGGAAATGCACCTATAACCATTCCCATCAAAATGCTTTTCAACGATAAGATTACGAAGATCTTGAGAGAGTTCTTTGCTTTTACCCATCATGAGGTCTTTCCTGTGTGCCTTCTGGGTAATGAGGAGCCTTTATAGGCCATCAATTAGGACTAAAGCAGCTGATATCAATTAGTACTGATAGGGGACAGGATTTCTCTATCAATACTGACAGATTTCAGGTGATCTCCTGGCTTTCTATGTCATTTTGCCCCTTGTTATCTCCATGTATTCAATACTTATTCCCTGTGTCATTTCACTTTATTTATTGTGGTTTAACTTGTATACTTATATGTTCTGATTTGTTTGTATGACGTCAATATTTGGCTTGATGGCAACATCTGGTGGAAATGTTGTGTCAATGGTCCACTTGGAAATCCCCTTACTGATAAAAATGCTGATGTGTCAAATACTTATTTTCCCCGCTGTAGATAGATAGACAGACAGATAGATAGATATAATTTTATTTCGAACATGCAAATATAATTGAAATAACAACAGAAAAAAAAACCCCAAAACGTAAATATCATCAAGCTATTTGGTAAGTCAAGTCAAGCAAGTTTTATCTGTAAAGAGCAATAATATATGAAAAAGCCCAAAGAGCTTAATATGCATGAAAACATACTGGGAGTAAATGAAAAACAGAAAACAAACAAACAAAAAAACTCAAAATTTAAGAACTTATTAAAGCAGAGCTACAAACAAACAAGCAAACCATCACAAATATTTAAGCCATAAAAATGTTACCCAAAAAAAATCTGCTTACCCCGAATAAATTTTATAAGTTTCCTAATGAAGCTCATGTTTTTTGCACTGACTACCTGTGAATAAAACAGGTAGTTGATTAAATGCCAGTTGCATTTAATAATTGTTTTTCTTACAGTACTGAAATGATAACACAATGTTAGCATACCTGAGTATCCAATTGTGATGGAAAAATAGTGGTTCTCTGGTGTTGCCTTCACTGATGTAGGCTGAGTATGACTTTGTTTTATATAAGCATGCTTTCAGTTTTATTTGAGTCATGTGACTTCTGTGAATTCCCTCCTCACTTGTCCACACTAGTCCGTTATAGCTTCTTTGTTTGTATGTGTCATACACACGTATTTCTTAGAATGGAATTATTGATTCAAAAGTAGCTTCTTAGTGTGTGGTAATTAATGACTAATGCTAATAATTACCACAGTGTACACAATACCTGGTTCTAAATGTAAGTTTTTAACCTTTGGTTGTGGAAGAAAAAAAGTATCAAAGCATCAGCTTTTTCTGGATCAGAGTTTGCATATCAGCCACTCAATCAGTTTGCTCTACATGTATTCTACAGAATCTCCATGTATTCCAAGTTCTGAACTCAAAGTAAGTACAACTTAAAATAATCCAAACTTCCAATTTACAAATAAAAAAATTGCAGAAATAAAATGTGAAGCTAAATTAACTCACATTAAAAAAAAAGGCCAGAGCAAAATGACAGACCAGCAGTCATTGTTTTTCCTACAATATTGACACATTAGCATACCTGAATATCCATTATGCTATAAAAAAGTGGTTCTCTTACGTTTCCTCCACTGATATAGACCAAGTTTGTTTTATATAAGCATGCTTTCAGTTTTATTTGGGTCACTTTGATGAATTCCCTCCTCTCTTGTCCACACTAGTCTAGACCACATTAAAAAAAAAGGCCAGAGCAAAATGACAGACCAGCAAGGTCAACATCATCAGACGTAAAACCAGGGCCAGATTTGGACAAGTTTTCCACAGCTTCACCTCCACCCTACTCTGACCGTGAAAAACAAGCTTCAAGAGCAACCAATCCCAATCTATCCCAGGCCAAACCAAAAATTGCTGGATCAATTGCACCATGTCTTTCTCCTCAAATCACCAGATTGGGAAAAGAGTTTAACCTAAGAAGGAGTGAGCACTAAAAACTGTAAAAATAAATTCAATTGAAAAAAAGAAAATGTCCTGTTAGTTTTTTGCCAGGAGATTTTTTTTTTTTTATCGGACTTTCACAGACTTTTCCAAAACTAGTAAAACAGAAAATTCTATAGATTGACAGTAGATCATCTGCACTATTTACTGACATTTCCTTCAAAGCCTCATTTTAAAAGTACAGATGGTATCTTTCTCCCTTTTCAGTGAGTTATTAGGATATCCTGATAATAACGAATTACAGTAGTCCAGACTAGAAGCAATAAATGCATGAACTAGTTTTTCAGCGTCACCCTGAGACAGGATTTAATTTTAGATATCCTGATCAAAAATGACTCCAAGTTTTTTCACAGTGTTGCTGGAGGCCAAGGTAATGCCATCCAGAGTACTCAACTGATTATATACCATATTTCAAAGATTTTTGGGGTCAAGTACAATTACATCAATTTTCTGGGCCGGTTCTAGACAGGCATAAATGAGGGGGCAGACAGAAATGTAAAGATGGCACATGGTGGCAATGGAGGCGGGAAAGGGGTGGTGTGCTCGATAACAGTATCTCACAAAAGTGAAATTTCTCACAAAGAGATACTCGATATCAGATATATTAAAACCCAACAATAACACTTCTCAGTATTGCTCATATTAACAAAATTAAAAAGGGTTAGGCTGAGTTATAAAAAAACTCAGTTCACCAAGTCTTGAAAAAACAAACAAACAGAAAAATAGAATAAAAAAATAAAATAAAATACAGAATAAAATAAAATATCCATCTAGATCTTTAAAACCAAGAACATAAAATTTATCTTAACTGGATGACCTAATTCTCAAATAAATTTGCAAAATAAAGTAAGAATAAAATAAGACTTCTCAATATAGCCAATATTTACAGGGTTGGCAATTAAAAAAAAACACAGTTCACCATGTTTCCCTACAACTGTAAAACTATTTTGTAGAATACAACAGATTTTTGCAACTGAACAGCTCCACTGTCCTTTCTCCTCAGTCCACTCTACAACAACAGTCTCCTGTTTCCCTTTCCAAAAACTCTTACAAATTCATCCAAAGTTATTCATTATGGACTTCTTATGGATCAAGATCACCAATTCCTCTTCCTTTTATGTAACATGGTGTGACAGGTTAGGACCTGTGACAAAGTTGAGAAGGAACTCTCACATGATGCTGAAGACACACCAATCACCAGGGCTGTTACACACAAGTTATGCAACTCAGGAAAAGCTTCTTGTACTCCTGTAGGACTTTACACACAGTGGACAGGTCTGTTTCCTTTGAACATTGTTTGAGCAGCATCTGTTTTGCCACAAGAACTTCATTTTTCAGATTTACAACATCTGCTACAGTGCCAGCCATCACAGCCAGAGGGTGCAACAGGGTGGGGTCTAGAAATGTGCTAGATTTGGGTGCAAGACTAGATATGGCTCTCATCAGGTCATTATTCTTATGGTAAAATCTAGTTTCCATTTCTGAAATGGCCCCAGTCAAGGATGATGAGCAGGGATCTTTTCAGAGACTTATGGGGAGAAATGGTAAGTTCACCAGAGTCTGTATGGCCCAAAGTTCAGAGCACAATACTTTGATCCAGGTGTTTGCTCACTGTTTTCCTTCTCTTTGTTGGATGTGACTCATCCTCATCAGGAGAAGACACTCCCCAGCAGTCATCCTCACGGAAAAACCTCACGTTTCTTTAAGGTGCTGCACTAAGAGCCTCAGAAACATTGCACAGACCAACTGACTGAGAGGTCATATTTTTTCCTGACCTCTCCAGCCACTGATTGGATAATTTCATTTCGGACGTCCTTATCCAAAATTGTGTATTTTGCTTTTTTTTGGGATACCCTTAGTAATGCTTGCCAGCTCCTCATCCTTCTCTAAGGTATATTCCATCACTTTAAGAAAAATACCTTAAGCAATGTCATTATCGTTAACCCCTGCATCATATCTCAAGGGTTCTGCAGTCCCACAGAGCCCCAACTCATTTACACAGAGAAACGTTATAGCACTACCAATACTCAAGACATAGTAATGTTTTTTTTCCTCCAGGTTATAGTTTACCAACCAACACTGAATCCAAAGCAGCCCCTGTGGCCTCTCTGCTTTTATGCTCAGTCCAGATGGTTGAAGCATGCACATAGTTGTGGCTGGACACATGACTCAGCAGCCCCTTGTCTCAAGTGCTGCTTTCCAATTGTTAAAACCAGTTAAGGTAAAAACTAAATCCCTCTCATTAACAGTGCTGCCTTATTTCTGACAGGCAAAACAGAAGCATGCATCCTGCACAACAGAGTACTCCAGCCATGGTCATGTGCGGTACCAGGCAGGATTGAATGATCTTAATGTTGTACTACCAAATACACGCTTGTATTTGGTAGTACAAATGTCACAGTGTGCCGAAGCAGACTGTGTGAATAGTGGACCCAGTATGCAGACACGAAGGAACAAAACTTGAATTAGCAAAAAGCAAGCCGTTTAATGTGGCTGATGGAGAAATGCAGAGTAATGCATAAGGTAAACAAAGACAAGAAAAAACAATAACCTAAACTGGGGAAACTAAAAATAAACATGAAACTTGGCGTGGATACAAAGATACTTTGCAATTGGAGCCATGGCGCAAAAGACAAGAGAAAACCTGACCCTGAACAAAGGAGGACAGAAGACTTCAGTACACAGAAAGATAATGAGAGGACGGGGAACAGGTGGGAACACAGCTGGGACAAATTAGGGGCCTGGGCTGGCACCACCTGATCGTGCACCTAATTGTGCATGTAGGCATGTAGGAGTGGTGATTTTGATCTGCTAATTTCTTCTTTCTAGAACTGTAATTAAATCTGTTCAGTAATCAACTTATTGTATTAATAAAACGGACAAAACATTGCTAATATTAGCAATTTATGGTATTTCAAGTTCTATCTAACTCCAATGTGTTCAGCTAAATACATTCACAACAAATAATCAGATTACATACAGCTCATCATTTTGATGTTTAAGGTGTGCTTCGAAGTCACATTTATTTTATAAATTATCCTCAATGACGTCTTAGCCCTGCAATCACCTTGTGACCTGTCCATCCTGTGACAACTGGGTGAGACTCCAGTCCTCTGTGACCCTGAGTTGGATAAGCAGAAGAGGATGGATGGATGAATCAGGCTAATCTTTCATCATTCAAAGTTTACTTTCTTAGGTGATGGCAGAATGTAACAACCACAGCCTCTTAGCATGTAAAATGAAACTGAAATATAGAATGTATGAATTGTTAAAAACCCTCCTGCCAGCACATGCTTTGTCTCTGTGGGATAAGTGTGATCCCCACACAGACCAATCGGAATCGACCAATCAAAGTACTTAGCCGTCCCTTTCTTTGTCTTGGCAATTGAGAGCTATTTTCTTTTGACTTTCAGAAAGAGCCAGACTGTTACTCATGAAACTAGTAAGTTTACCCTTACGGGTCGTAACATGTAGTATTTCTCTTTGTAGCATCTCCTGTAGCTCTTTCATTTCTGAATGGAAGCTTTTTAAACCTAGGATCCAGTAATGCAGTTTCTGAGAGGACAGTGTTGAACTCCATACGCAGATATTTTCGATCCATGGTTGAACAAAGATCCGCAACCAATTCCTTTACTTTCTGCACGGTTACTGTCAGTTGGTGTTGGGCTGTCACTGGCTGAAGACCTTTGCTAAGCAGGAGCATTTTGGAGGCTGTGACATAGCTGAAGGAGAGAAAACAGCAACTTTTAAAATTAGTTTTGTTTTTTAATTATGTGGCATATTTAATTTTTCAATTTAGTTTTGTCAATCATATGTGTTGTTTCTGCAATGTATATTAGTGACCGAATAGTAGAGAAAAAAAAACTGTGCAAGGTACCTGTCTGTACTTATCTCAACGGTCACTTCCTCAAATGGTTGCAGGACGGTGCAGATGTCTTTCACCAGCTCCCATTCCTCTTGACTTAACGTATCAACAGGTGCACTGATCAGGGCCATGGTGGAGATACTGGCATCTTTTGTTTCAAGAATGCCTCAGTTCAGGTAACTCCATCTGGCGCTGTGTGGACTTTAGCCTCTTTGCAGCTACTGTGCTTCTGTGGAAAAACTCCACATTAGCCTTTACCTTGTCCACGGTTGTTTTCACCACCTTCAGGGAATCTCTTATCAACAGGTTTAATGTATGTGCCAAACATGGGTGGTGGGTCCACTTCAGAATTTTTATGGCCTTGGTGATGTTTGCAGCATTATCACTCACACATCACACCACTTTGTCCTGTACTTGCCACTCATTTTCCACTTTTAATAGCTCCTCTACCAACATTTCTGTAGTGTGTCTGTCAGTGATGTCAAAGCAGTCCAGCAGACAAAGATGTCATCTTGTAATTTTCAATAAAGTGGCAAGTGACAGACTCGAAAGAGCAGGTGGTTCAAGAGGTCCAGCAGTGAGTTGTCAGGCAAACGGATGGAGCTTTTTTTCACCCTGTCTTGCCATAATGCATGTTCTGTGCCATATACTTTTGGGATTATTGTTAGGGACCGTGTTTTCCTACTAGGTAGAGTGTATGTGGGATTTAAGGCTTTGACAAAACCTTTAAAACCTTTATCCTCCATAATGGAAAAGGGCTGGAAATCAGTGACAATCATGTTAGCCAACCCCTCATCAATACTGTGCTGTTTGGCTGAGGTCATCTGCTTTGGTATAAACTGACTTATTGTGCTTTGAGTTGCAGTAAGATGGGCTGATGCACTAGTAGCTTCTGCAGCAGTTGTTGTTGGTTTGGGACCAGACACCACAGGGTCAGTAGACGTTGAGCCAGCTTGCCCTCTATCCTCCAACTGCACTGTGGGATGGACAGTTCTGATCTGTCTGTGCAGGTTTGTGGTGGAACCTGCTCTTACTGTTATTTTCATTTTACAGTAAAAGCACTCTGCTCTGCTATTCACAATATCTTTAAACTGCAGCCAGATGCTGCTTCATTTACGGGTGTCAGTCATATTTAACCAAGTTAACCAAGCCAGACAGTTCTTTTGTAATGAAAATGTAAACACTCATTTCGCCGGTAAGTTACTGCAGTGCCAGCTGTTTAATTCACAGGACCTTATGCAGTAACTATGGTAACCACGGACACTGAGCAGCTGGATCGATGCAGGTCAGACTCTGGGAAGTATCCCTCATGTCCCTTTGAAACTAAAAAGTGGTCATTCATCAGCTGTGCAGATAGTTTTCCAGCAGGGTCCTGCTGATAAACTGCAAAACAAATGGAAACGTGTTGATGATGAAAATAGCGTGTCTGCCTCTACAGTCTTTGTGTTTCCCTGATGGGCATCAGTAATAAAATCATAGGCACAAGTTTATTTAATTTTCTCATGTTGGCTGAAAACAATTTTACATACATTTTACATCGATCTTAAAACAGGACACAGACACTGTAGTTACTGACCTCATATCCTGAGCCCATGTTTGACGTTTCTTTTTATGTCTAATCTTTGCTCTCAAATCTTTAAACAGCAGCGAGTCTGCAGCTGAGAGAATACAAACTCAAACTTTCGGAGCAGGTTTGATTGTTTCCATTATAAGCAGTGTTGGGGAGTAACGGAATACATGTACCGCCGTTACGTATTTAAAATACAAAATATGAGTAACTGTATTCCATTACAGTTACCGTTTAAAAAAAGTGGTATTCAGAATACAGTTACTTTGTTGAAATAAAGGGATTACACGCGGTCTCTTCCTGTTTCAGGAGAGGCTATCCCCTCTCTATTTTGGTAATTCCACGTCGGTGGAAACCCAAACAAAACACGCATTAAGAGGCTCAAATGCCTCTCTCAATCTCGTGTCTCATAATGACTTGAAGAAATATTTTTAAAAATTATTTAATATGAAGGAAATAGGCAGAGTGTTACAGGCATCGCCCTAAAGAATGTAGCCTTATGGGCAGAGTAGTGCTGCAGGGAGAATGGACTGCCATACCTGTTATGTGTCTGTGAGCGCCAGGGAGGAACAAAAAGGAGAGTCGAAAAGTATGAGCTGTCACCGAGCAGAAACGGGAGCTGGAAGCATGTAAATAATAACCACTGCAGCTAAAAAGAGTGCCTGACGAGCCCAGTTGTAAGTAAGCTATTAAGATTCGGCATTTTTCGTGTTTTCCTCCGAAACAATAAGTTCCATTGGAGCAGCTTTTCAACGCCTCTGTCTGTCTCTCGCTAGCAAAGTTGACCCAGACAACAAAGTAAAGCTAGTTTTCGGCTACGAGCCCAACATATTAGCCAGAGGTCTCTTTACTACGGTTCGGAGCCGCGGACCTGTTTTAAACCTTGAGGCGACTTTTGTTGTGATTTGGCGCTATATAAATAAAATTGAATTGAATTGAATACGTGCGGAATTGACTATGTGCACGTTAGCATATGCTACTTCCGGTGCGGAAACTCCTGTGGGGAGCTTTGTTTCCGGTGTCCTATTTGCGCCTGGTTTACGGTCCAAAACAAGTTAAACAAATGAATGAATCAAGCGGCGATTTACATTTCTATAGATGTCTTGGGCATTTACCCAATATAGCTGTAAATGATGTTCATCGACTTGTCGATATTTTTCCCTGCGCCTCAGAGCAAAAGAGAAAAGGGATTCAAATGTTATATTTCTCAGCTGTCCCTCGTTTATCGCGGGTGTTATGTTCTAAAAATAACCAGCGATAGGTGAAATCAAGTAGCCAATTTTATTTTTTGACGGTGCAAAACGTTTGGTGGACATCGTGGACATCCAGTACTGCACTTCAGAGTCACACTTCTAGCGATCGATGCAGTGATTCTGTACTGTACAGGAGAGACGTCACGGAGGAGATCGTCTACAGCGATCAGGACACAGGACACAATGTGACGTAAAAAAAAAAACGTGCAAACTTGCACTAAAAAATTCTGTGAAACAGCGAGGTGAAAGGTGAACCGCGTTATTAGCAAGGGACCACTGTAATTTTGAAGGTAAGTCACAACATACCCTTCTAAATACTAATGTATAGAAACCCTTACCAGCAATCATTCATTTTTTGTGTGGCTTTTTTCACAATTTGTTAACATGCTGTGTAGGTGTGTACTTGACTAGCTGATCTCAACATAATGGGGGAAACATCTGGTTTGACTATTGTTCACCTGTAGTTTGAGTGCTGAACATTTACCTGTTTAAATCATGAGACCAGTCACTATACAGAGATGTGCTTCTGAATGTGGACGATGTGTCTTCTGCATGCAGTAATGCAGTTCTGCTTGTGTTGAGTGATGTAAACAACTGATCGATCTAAACTCTTTAAACGTCAAAATTGATCATTCGATTTTTTATGACACAACAGCGGGGGTGTTCCCGCTTTACTTTGCTTCCAGTAAAGCAACAGGAAATGTACAACCCTACATCCGGTCTCAAACCAGGAAGTTAGCATTTTCTCGTGCACAGGATCAATAGTTTTCAATACGAGATCACTGCAAAAAGTGCAGCCTTACCTAATGTCCTCCTTACTGTTACTCATTTTATATTAAGATTTAAATATCTAGTTGGTATTGGTATGGCGAGTAACCTTCAGTAATACTAATAAATCACACGGTAATAGTACATTCATATAGTTGTAAAAAAGCATGATAATATGTTAAGTAATCCAAGGTATTCAGAATACGTTACTCTCATTGAGTAACGTAATGGAATACGTTACACAATACATTTTGGGGCATGTATTCTGTAATCTGTAGTGGAATACATTTTAAAAGTAATCTTCCCAACACTGATTATAAGTCAGCTGGAAGTGCCATGTTTTCACTCAGCCTTTTATTTACCGCATGTTTTGTGTGTTTAAAACTTGGGAATGTGTTTAAAATGAGCAGCATGGAGCCTGCTGTACTAAAATCACTGATTGAAGGGCAAACAGTGCGTAGCATTGTCACAGATGCGTGTATTAATTTGGTGATTTATTAAATGTGGCCAATAGATGTTCTGTTTGATTCTAATCTGCTGCTGAGTTTTTTACGCTGATGGAAGTGCAGATAACTCAGAACAGACATCATGAACACCGGTTCAACCAATCACTTTCATTCCACTTTAGAGTAGGAACATACACCTTATGATTTATGACAAAAAAAAGTTTACTTTTTTGACAAAAAGTTCACTTTTTTGACCAAACATTCCACCTTTTTAGTTTTTGGGGGGACTGTGTATGTGTGTGTGTCTGTCTGTGTGTGTCTGTCTGTGTCTGCGTGCATGTGAAAATGGGTCAAGCCAAAATAAAATTCTTAGTTGAACTGTTGCTTTTGTAACAGTGAAAATGGGGAGATTTGGAGGCTGCTTGCCCCGATGGACAGCTTTATTACATTGTATTTGCTTTTGTTTAGGCCAGAAAAAGGAAATCAGAATCAAAATTGGCCTTACAAACGAGAAAAGTAAAAATGTGTCACGGTTTGGCATGGCACTGAGTCACAGGGTCGTGTCTCAGTGCTCTCCGCTCCCGTGTCTCAGCACTCCTTGTGCTGGCTGCTGTCTGGCGCTCCACACTTCTCATGGGGACACAATAGACGCAGCCGTCAGGACACATATAACCGCGGGCATACACACACTAACTCAGTTCAACTGGATGACTAACGTGGAGTCTCATGGAAGGATCCCGCGTCAGTGGGAGCTCCAAGACTCTCCTAAGTAGCTCCCCCGACGAGGCCTGATCAGCAGCAGGTGCGTGGCTTCGGGTGTGGCCAGTCCGCCAGCAGGGCCACACCCACCAGGCCTGAAGGCGCCCGCAGAAACACATATACACACACGCAAACAGGGAGAAGGACAGAAACACCAAATATACATACAATAATAATATAATCCATAACTGCTCAGGGATCCTGGGTTGCTCAGACCCAGGATCCCTGACTGTCAGAGATTTACAGTTAACAAACAGTCAGGTGAGTAAACAACACTGAGACACTTCGTTTATTTTTATAGGTTACATCGTCAATATGCAAATATAATCACATTTCCTGTTACGCAGGTCCTGATGCTGTCTGTGTGTAAGCTGTGTGTGTGTGTGTCACAAAGTATGTGTGTTGCAAGTCAATTTCTAAGAATAATATACTGCGAGTCAACTTCTGCAGATGTGTATTTCTGTACTGATCTCTTGCGTTAAATGTCACAGGGTCACAGGGTCAGCTTCCTGTTTCAACAGAAAACTGTGTCTGGTGAAATATGTGTAACATAACTTTTGAAGCATAAACAAATAAAACAATAAAAACTCCCTAACACTGACAAAATGCGTCTTCACACATTGGGCTGTGCAGATAAATTGACATTCGCTCTGACCCCATGTTGGGTTTGTGGATTTGACACTTAAAGGTTTTGAAAGTGGGATTACATGCTTCTGGTGAGCATAAGATTTCTGATAAGAGCTTGCCATCTCAGTTATAAATGAAATTCAAAAGTTTTTTCAAAGTCTGGCAAATGTATAATTTGACTTCTAAAGTACACACAACAAGGCCAAGAAGACAAAGGGATAGTTTACTACATCCTATAAAAACACAGTCCTTAATCTTTGATCTTCCAACTGTATCTTTCTGTTCTGGCTTTAGAGTCTTTTTTTATTGAGTCATACTTTCGGAATCATCCTGCTGTGGTGCTGGGAGACATACAGCATTATACAAGCAGTATGTTTTGGCTGTATCATTAGATCTAAGAAACAAACCTGTTATTAATTATTAAAAAAAGAGTTAACTGAAGTGCAACTTTAATTTATTATTACTGCACGAACTGACCAGGAATTACATTCAGCTTTATAGAGGAAGGGGCTGTGTGCTAAAATGCTAAAATTCTCTGAGCGTATTTGCTGTATATAACCACCATTTGTAGATCAGTAGTAATTACTCACATAGGTTTTTTACTCATTTTAAATTTGTGCAGTATTTATTTATTTATTTTTGTATTTTTCTAATATATCTCGGATTCAATTTTTCTTGCTGACCCTTGTGTTGCTGTAACATGTGAATTTCCCCAGAGTGGGACTAATAAAGTCTGTGTCTATGCCAAACCTAAAGTTTAAACCCCTTTTATAATTTACCTAGCAGCATTTCTGATTTGCAGTTAAGATTGTGACATGTGTATGTGATATGTTTTCACCATTTGCAAGCCAGAAGAGTGACCGCTCTTGAAGCCTGGTTGTTGCACAATACTAGTACTACTACTGCTACTGCAACTGCTACTGCACAAGTGCCTCAGAGGGCCATATGCCAGCAAGGGTTAGAGGTCAGACACAATGCCGCTTTGTAAAAGATTCTAACATCCAGGTGCTACGTGGTGTTGCGGCTGATAAAGAGCCATAAACTAACCCATTGTTTAGAAGTGATTACCAGTTTGCTGCGGTTTTTAGAGACACAGAGTGAGAGAAATCATGTTCTACATTACTTTTTTAAAAACAAAAGGGATTTTCAGAGCTGTTGATATATGAAGTGGTCTTCATAGAAACATGGATCAACCCTGTTTTCGGCATTGAGTGTTAAATTATGACAGTTTTAATAAAGCCTGCAGGTTCCTGCATTTATACTGGAGAGCAAAGAAAAGTTAGATGATGTTTGTACTATTGAAAATCACTTTATCCATAAAAACCACATAGACAGACATGAAAAAGAATGTGTTTGTAAAACTAGTGGTAACGTCCAAGAACTATAAGACTATGTTTCTGCTATTAGAACAGTTTGTGTTGTTAATCCTGAATGATTCTTGGTCATGACATTTGCATCATCAGAGAAAGTTCATTTTACTCCACACACATTTGGAAAATCACATAGTTTGACCATCAAATCCCAGAATAATTAATATTTGACACTGATGCAGCAACATCACTGTGCTTTCATTTGAAAATATAAAATGTTGAAGTTTAAAGTGTAAAGCATAAAAACAAAACAGCTTAAGTTGTTAAAGTTGGAGATTATGTATCGGAATTTCAGGAGCAGGACCACACCTCCTAACACGCTCCTTCCGGTTGTCATCTATATTGGTTCCCCCAGTTCTGCAAGCTGTTCATTCTCGTTTACGTGCCCCACCCTCCCTCCCTCCTTGTTCTCAATTCTAGTACATGGGGATCTGCCAGGCCCGGGAACCGTCAACAGTCCTTCCCCAAATCATAGCTCAATTCATGTCCAATCATTCATCTTTACCTACTAAAAAGCTGTCAAACATAAAATGAGGATGTGAGCCCAGCTAGTGAAATGAAATTTGTGAATATCTAGCATTAGCGTTTTCCGTGGGAAAAATGTTTCGTCACTCATCCAAGTGATTTCTTCAGTCTCAGCTGACTGCAGGTTTCCCCAATCTTATGAACATTACATTTGCATAATGACTGAAACCAGCCCACTGAAGGAACAATGGGCTGGGAGGTTGTTTCTCCTACGGAAAACGCTACGCCCAGATGAACAGAATCGACTTTTGGAGATTTACTCACCTGGATGACTGAGAATGCATCAAGAAGACATTACAATAGCTGCACATTACTCTAAAATCACTTTTATGAGAGTGACTTTTAGATAACAACCTGATTTAAAACAGAATCTAGCATAAACATTCTTTCCCTTGGAAATAACTCTAAGATATTAAGAGAATATAGCAAATGAGATCACAGGATGGCCAAAAATGTACTTTCAAATGAGATCTTCTTGTTTCATTGGAACAGCAAAGCACCATAAGAAAGAATAAGTAGCCCACACCTATGTATGAACAAGTATCACTGCTATGGAGTTTTCATGTTTTGCATGCAGACTCGGGGCTCCAAGTCTCCTCTTGGCATTTTCTTATTTAAACACTGATGACTTATAACCTCAAAGTTTAGCAGCACAACACAGTGTTTCCTTTTCCATCAGACATTTCTTTCAGTCTTTATTTCCTCAAATCAAAGGGCTTGTGTTTTGATATTTTTGCTACTGAAAGGCATACAAGTAATCTAAGAAAAGCATGAGTCAGAAACTTTACGTCCTGCAGAAGTGGCAAAGAAGGATGTGCCGCTACACCGGAGACTGAATGGAAATAACTAAACAAAAAGCTGAGAAGGTAAACTTACGAGTTTCATGAATAGTAGTCCGACTCTAACTAGAAGCCAAATAATCTGCAACATCTGATTAAGCTCTCAAATGCATAGCCAAGGGGGGGACGACTAAGGACATATACAAGTCCTAATTTGGACTTGTATAATTACCTGGATGCTCGTATGGGTTGATAACCTAAGTCATTAAATATCTATCCATCCTCTTCCGCTTCTAAACTCTCATTACAGTTTAGAAAACAAGAAATCACTGATTCACAGAGGACAGTCTCACATCGAGGGTTGAACTGATTTATTTGAGTTACACAGCAGGCAACAGGTTACAAGCATATATGTGTCATTCTTTATGCCATTACCATTTTGAATATACAGTAAATAAAAAGTACATATTGATTTTCTGTGAAGGTTATTTGGATTTAATTTACGAAAGAAAAAAAGTGAAATAAAATAAGAACAAGACAAAAATCAGTACAATAAAGTTTCTGATGAAATTCACTTTTTGTGTGACTGTGATTGTAATATCAGCAAAGAAAAATAACCTGAAGAGTAACTGAGCATTTTCATTTTCTATCCCCCTCAAACATCTGTTACAGGCCAGGATTATTCAACCCAACAATATACAACCATTCATTCAATCATTTATATCCTGGTCATTCAGGTAGTCCTCTCCATAGTCAATGATCTTTTTCAGTGCACACAGTATCAGTGAATCTATGTTGTCATTCGTGTCAGTTTCTTTGTGGTAGTTCTTCACGAGGAAGATGCAGTTCAGTAGAATACCCAGGTTCCTGTTTAGTGTTTGCATCTAAGTTTAAAAAATATTGCATTTAAAAACTGAAACTGTATTGTTGCACTAGTGACATGATTATAAATTATTTATTGAATTATTTGTACTGATTCCAGCTGAGGTTTCTGTTCAAATATACTGAAATGTACAGCATGAAAGTTACTTCCTGGAACATACCTGGTCATTCAAGTACTTGCTCTTGTAGGTGTTCTTTATGTTTTTTTTGACTTCGGGACAGGCTTCATCAATTTTGGTCATGATGGCTATTTGTGGGATCCCTGCCAATACAGAAAGCAATGCAATCACTTTATCTCATGTTTTTCTAGTATTTGAAATCGTGACATCATGTAGAACATCTGCTCTCACCTTTGTCACGAGCATGTAGTCTGACTTCTTTCATCTTCCTCCAAGTTTCATCACTGATCATGCTCACTGTGTCAGCTGGAATAACAAAAGCCAGAATTTGGACTTTGTCATCTAAAGTAGGAGAACTGTTGTAGTAAGGATCCGATTCACGCAAGAGAGCTGTGGGTTTGAACTGGGGAAAAAAAACCCAAAGTCACTTAAACCTTTTTGCACGATACAGTTTCTGTATCACAGACTGTGTACAAGCATCTGGATGAAAAACATCATACCGTGTAACCTTCTTTGACATGTCCACTAATGGCAAGTTTGATGTCTTCCACATGTATTCCTTTCTCAGCGCCCCTCTCAAGCCCCATGGTGTCAGTGAAGACAAAAGAGTAAAAAGTTTCTGGATTTCCTTTCTGAATTTTAAATGTCCTGTACTGTAAATAAAAAATGTGGTGTTGTTATATTAGTGCCAAATACTAAAGATCCTAAACAGTTTTCAAAATAATTGACACACTAGTTGTGCTGACTATTTTTCACTCTTTTTATAGTTTAATGCTCATAAAGCAGCTACCACTGCAGTGCGCTCCTGTAGTCATAGAAAACCTCAAAGGAAATGAGTGTGCAACTATGATAAGGATAGATACATCCTCATACATACTGCATTAGTGAAACTATCACCAGAGGTTGCATCTGCCAATGCTCGAGTTGCGATTTTGCCTCTTAAAGTACTGTCCACAGAGTTGATGAAGCTGGACTTTCCAGCACCTGGTGGTCCATGAAGCATAATTCTGAGATGCTGGACATCTTTGTGAGGCTTGTAATCTCTGACAAGCTGCAGGTCTCGCTCTCTTTCACTGTTTCTAAAGAAAATTACAATAGGATTTAGTGTGCACTTACAGTTTACACAACAGTGTTATGAACAAACACAAAATAACAACAAACAAGCAAAACACTTGAGGGGTGTACTACTGAGACAGGCTGACATCTGTTTTCTACTACCTGCAATGTCAGAAGCCTGAAATAACCAAATAAGCATTTCTGTGTCACCATGTGAAACTACACTGAACAAAAATATAAACGCAACACTTTTGTTTTTGCTCCCATTCCCCATGGGATGGACGTAGAGACCTAAAATTCATTCCAGATACACAATATAACCATCCCTCCCAAACAGTGGTCACAAATCAGTCCAAATGTGTGGTAGTGGGCACATCTGCCATATTGAGATAATCCATCCCACCTCACAGGTGTGCCACATCAGGATGCTGATCTGACATCATGAGTAGTGCACAGGTGTACCTCAGACTGCCCACAACAAAAGGCCACCCTGGAATGTGCAGTTTTTTGCGCTATTGGGGGTCTGGGGACCCAGAACCGGTCAGTATCTGGTGTGACCACCATTTGCCTCATGCAGTGCAACACATCGTCGCATGGAGTCTATCAGATTGTCAATTGTGGCCTGTGGAATGTTGGTCCACTCCACTTCAATGGCTGTGCGAGGTTGTTGGATATTCGTGGGAACTGGTACACGCTGTCGTATACGCCGGTCAGGCACATCCCGAACATGCTCAATGGGTGACATGTCCAGTGAGTATGCTGGCCATGCAAGAACTGGGACATTCTCAGCTGCCATCTGCCCTGAACAATGTGAACCATGATTCATCCGTGAAGCGCACACCTCTCCAACGTGCCAGACGCCATCGAATGTGAGCATTTGCCCACACAAGTCTGTTACGGCGACGAGCTGGAGTCAGGTCAAGACCCCGATGAGGACGACGGGCATGCAGTTGAGCGTCCCTGAGACGGTTTCTGACAGTTTGTGCAGAAATTGTTTGGTTGTGCAAACCAATTGTTCCTGCAGCTGTCTGGGTGGCTGGTCTCAGACGATCTTGGAGGTGAACCTGCTGGATGTGGAGGTCCTGGGCTGGTGTGGTTACACGAGGTCTGCGGTTGTGAGGCCGGTTGGATGTGCTGCCATATTCTCTGAAACGCCTGTGGAGACGGCTTATGGTTGAGAAATGAACATTCAATGCACGGGCGACAGATCTGGTTGACATTCCTGCTGTCAGCATGCCAATTGCACGCGTCCTCATTGCTTGTGGCATCTGTGGCATTTTGCTGTGAGACAAAACTGCACATTCCAGGGTGGCCTTTTGTTGTGGGCAGTCTGAGGTACACCTGTGCACTACTCATGATGTCAGATCAGCATCCTGATGTGGCACACCTGTGAGGTGGGATGGATTATCTCAATATGGCAGATGTGCCCACTACCACACATTTGGACTGATTTGTGACCACTGTTTGGGAGGGATGGTTATATTGTGTATCTGGAATGAATTTTAGGTCTCTACGTCCATCCCATGGGGAATGGGAGCAAAAACAAAAGTGTTGCGTTTATATTTTTGTTCAGTGTATGTGAATTCCACATTGTGACTCAGAGGTTTGTGCTGCTGTAACAATTTGAATGTATACAATTTATTCAGCAGAGAATCACTTCAGAATCAAAATGTAAATGTGAGATCCACAGATGGGTTTAAAGTAAAATTGAATGGACATTAAACATAAGTTAACAAAATGATCAAACAAGTCAAAAGACTTTGATTTTCCATCCATCCATCTTCATCCACTTTATCCGAGGCCGGGTCGCGGGGGCAGCAGCCTAAGCAAAGAGGCCCAGACCTCCCTCTCCCCAGCCACCTCCTCCAGCTTATCCGGGGGAACACCAAGGCGTTCCCAGGCCAGCCGAGAGATATAATCTCTCCAGCGTGTCCTGGGTCTGCCCCGGGGCCTCCTCCCGGTGGGACATGCCTGGAACACCTCACCCAGGAGGCGCCCAGGGGGCATCCTTGTCAGATGCCCGAACCACCTCAGCTGGCTCCTTTCGATGTGGAGCAGCACTTTGATTTTGTGATATAAAATTGTGACTCTAGGATTAACACAGAGTTGGTGAAAAGGGTTATTTTTATTAATTCTAGTACACCTCTCTAATTAACCACACTTTTAACACTCACCCCCATGGTATGATCCTCTCTTCTGCCTTTAACACTATAAAGTAAAAATGTAAATTCTATGAGTCACATTGGAAGCATAACATTTTAAATTAATTACACATTATGTATTAAGGCTGTTACACACTGAACGCGTTGTGTTTTTGAGGACAATTCCTCCTCAATAAACGCACTGTGAAAACTAAAATTGAAGCCGACGTCAAACTATGACGAGCTGAGAAAAGTAAGAAACTAAGAAAACAGCAGCAGGGAGAATTTAACGGTTGGATCCATGAGCTGAAGCTGTGTGTTTGTACAGTTCAGGATGTCAGTGGGACAGTTTGAGGCGAGGCAGGAAATTATTTTACTGAGCCGCATTGTGTAGCTGTGTTTTTGAGGTAATTAGTATTACGTGACTATTTCCATTTGATTGTGTATTCAGTAGGCGTGCCGTGTGAGTTTAGAGGGCACTCGTTGTCTGACGCAGTTATTATATGTTATTCAGGTCATTTTATTCAGATCCAAAAAATCTGACAAATCGATCTTGAATTGCAAAAATAAATAAATAAATAATTTCATCAATTCTGCTTTTTACTCATGGATTTCAGTAACGTTGCTCTGCCTGTAACCAATCGTGCCTCGCCCAAAGTTCCAGTCCAGGAATTTTGTTTACATTTCCTGGAATTGTTCAGCTCAAACGGTCAGTGTGAACAGCTGCAAAAAGAACAGATGAGTCTGAACAATATTTTTAAGATAGGAAATATTTTCACAGATTTTACACGTCCGGTGTGTAAAAGCCTCAAGTTTTGTCTTCGAGATTTTGTATCATATTTTAAATATCTTACGAGGAGGTGGTGAGCGATTTCCTGCAATTGAAATATGACAAAGTAAAAACATGTTAGCAACACTTTTCCATATTCAGTTCAGTTCTATTAGATTTTAAGTTAAATTAAATGTTTTTTTGACTTTTAAATCAAAGGACGTTATGAACAATGAACAACAATGAATATAATATGAAAAAAAAGCTTACCTGACAAGATATTTATAATTTTTTCCATTTTTTTTTGTCATCAACTAATTGTGAATTAAACAAACAGAAAAGATAGTAAATTAAAAAATAGTAAATTCGTTAAATTCTTCAAGAAACTAAATTCTTTTAACTTAATCTGAACCAAATGGCAGAGATGACTCAGTCCGGTCAATTTAATAATTTAATAACTGGATTTCTTGCATTGGATTATTAACACAAAGTTACCGTACCTGAATGTCCAACTGTGCTGTGAAGTTGTCGTCCCTTGGTTTATTGTTCACACTGGTGTAGATGACGTGTGACTTTGGATTTATAAATGTCCTTTCACTTTCTTTTTGGGTCATGTGACTTCTATTATTCTCTCTATCTGATGGCAGTCTAATGTAGTTGTAGCTGCATAGCTTCTTAATTTGCATGTGTCACTAACATCTATTTCTTAAAATCTAAAACTTGCTTCCGTCATAATCCCAGGATTTTTACCCAGCGTTTTCAGTTTTAGCCTTTGTTGCAGTTTTCAGTTTGAATATTACCTTTTATCATCTGCTCCAGATATATTTTCATTCTGATTTAGTATTTATCGTTTTCTTTGTTAGTTATTCTCAAGTTTTTCCTTTTCGTCTACTGGATGTTCCTGATGTTTTTGAGAATCTATTGTGTTTGAGTTTGGCTTTTTGTATATTAGGTTTGTTTAGTTTCCTTTAGAATTGATTATATCATCTGTAGTTTCTCTTTATAATGCAGTTTATCTACTTGGTTTTTATTTTTCCAACTTACCTTCTTTTATGATTCTTTTCTGTTTCCTATTTGTGTCCCTGTATCTGTCTTGTCTCTTTGTGCCCTGGGGCCCGTTCTTCGTACCTCGCTAAGTAAGTTAGCTGGATTAGATTGTTGACGATTTCGCGTGATCTTGGATCGTTCGGTTCCCCGAAGCTCATCCGGGACTTGCTGCCATAGCAACAGAGCCGTAAGCGTAAACCTGCTCGGGAGCAGGTTCACTTTATGTAAACAGGATTAGATCGCGGCCACGCAGGTATGTCCGCTTCATTTATACGAAAGCAACAGCGATATTCCACCACTGTTTCACCATAAATAAATATTATCAATGTAACTAAAGATAATGCAGCACTTGATCCTTTTATTGATGTCACACAGATACATACAGGTTATTTCCTAAAAAAGGGAAATGTACTATTAACATTCTATTACATGTATGTGATTATTACAGATGTAATTCATATTTCAGAGTAGTAATTGCAAATTACTTTGTGTAATCAAGATGAGAGACCACGGCTATAAAAGCGAAGGTGGATTTGGGAAGCCTGTCGCAGCCATGTCCTGTCCGTATACGCGAGCAGCCCATTGCGGAAGGTGCAAGATTGATAAGGAGAGTTTTCAGAATTCAGCGTATATTGCGGGATAGACAGGATCCTTTAGCTCAGCGCGACAGTGTGCTCATAGAGAGATATCGATATTCCCGTGAGGGCATTATTTACTTAACCAACTTGTTGACGAGGGGGTGCAGGACCACCACCTGTCTTTTTTTTTTTGCTCTGCCCTTTTCTTGGTTGCTGTTATGAACAAACAAACAGATTATTTCAGGGTCTCTTTCCTAGAGACGAAAAGCAATATAAGTGATAAATATTACCATTCTGTAGCATATTCTTATATTCCACTTTTACTTGTTCCCATGTTCTAGTGGGTCCTGTTGTGGCTCTAATGTGTAAGGGGATATAATATAACATAATATAATGTAATATAATATTGGATAATATAGTGTAATACAATAAATTTACCCTACCGCCTACTGGTGTTGGCCAGAGGGGCCGATGGCGCAATATGGCAGCCTGGCTTCTGTCAGTCTGCCCCAGGGCAGCTGTGGCTACAACCGTAGCTGCCTCCACCAGTGTGTGAATGTGAGAGTGATTGAATAGTGGCATTGTAAAGCGCTTTGGGTGCCTTGAAAAGCGCTATATCAATCCACTCCATTATTATTGTTATTATTAAAATACTTACGAGTTTAATTTGTCAGCAACTTTCTGCCAGCCCTCTCTCCTTGCTTTTGCAGCCTTTGCAGTGTTCCCTTGCGTTCTGATTAAACTCTGAAACTCCTGAAATCCCTCACTCAAGAGTTCTTGCTCTGCTGCCGAAAAATACCGAGCGCGCTCCTTCGACATTTTCGCCGACCAATCAGAGGGTTGCCGATCAATGTTTCTACTATCGATGCGTAGCCCCTTTTACGACACCCAGTGATCTCACATTACTTCATCCAGCTGTACTAATCGTCAACAGCAGGTGTGTTCGGAGAACCGGATTAGCGAGCTCACGGTTAGCGCGATGATTTGGTCTTGGATGTGTCATTTGATCTTGGATGTAGTAAGCGACGTACGAAGAACGGGCCCCAGGTTGTCTGTTTCCCTATTTATTTGTCTCCCATTCAGTCATTTCCCCCTTCCTGTTGACTGTATGTGTGTTTGTGTTACTTCCTGCTTTACTTTGATAGTCCAAGTGCTTGATATTGAATTTTACTCCCCTCATCTAGTTAATCCTGATTTGTTCCTTGGTGTTTCGGTTTCATCTGCATTTATCGCCCTCCCCTGTCTAGTACTCCTGTTCTCCTCTATGTAGGTTAACCCCATTGTCTTGTTATTCATTCTGCAGTTATTTTCTCCATCTTCCACTGTCCTTTGTCATGTCCTATCGTCATAATTTTACGTTACTTGTTTCCAATTTTTTGCACTCCGCAATTTTCCCTAGAACAAAAACTTGGGAACACAGAGCAAGGAGTGCAAAACTATTCCTGGCTCCAGTGTTCCTCTGATTTTGCATCTGTGTTTTGATGAAACATTCAAGCTGTTAAGTTCATCTCCGGTTTCTCAAGTTCTGCAACCATTTCTGTACACAGGACTAAATGATAAACATTCAACTGTACTCCATATGGTATATAATGTATGTGAAAAGTAAAAAACATCATGTTGGCAAGTTTGTGTTAATAGGAATGAACAAAAAAAGTTATTGATTGAAATAAAATGAACTGATCTTCAAAACTGGAAAGGAACATTGTGATAAGGAATATTAATAAACTTTTTAGCAGAATGATATAATGAAATTAGCATAATTGTTTTTTATTTTCTAAAGAATATTGCAGCGGTTTGAGATGACAATTTTTAAGCTTGTAGTGTGAGTCACAAAAAAGAGAAATTCATTGAGAATTTCATATCATTATGATATCTGTTATCATATGTGATATCAGATATGATTGTTTTGTAATTTTTTGTTTATTAAGTTATCACATTCCTTTCAAATTATTCAATTTGAGCAGAGTTGTGCTTTAATTTCTCAAGAGTATGGCAGCAGTTTGACATTAAACAGATGAACATCTGCACAAATGTTTAGTAGGTGAGGAAGAAGAAGAAACACTTAGATTTTCATGAGAACACAAAGATTTTCACTGAATTTTTGATATGTCATCACATTCTATTGAACCTGTTTCATTTGAGCATAAAGGTCATTTAAGTTCTCTGGAATCATGCAGTCGTTTGAGATAAAACTGCACAGATATAGTGTGGAGCACCTGGGACCCTGTTCTTGACACATATGTAGCAGGGTCTAGCAGTCTGGCATGCCAGGCTTCTCATTGCCTCTTGTAAATGCTGTTAAACAATGTTCTATTTAGAGCTCATGATGTGGATGACTGATTTATCATGGATTGTGTAATTTCATGAATATGTAATTTCATGTTAAAAATGTCTTCATTTAAAATGTATATGTGTAATGTGTAAGGGCTAATGTCTCATGAGAACACCCTTAGCGAGATTATACAAGAGAGAGTACAATGAGAGAGTATATTTCTTTCTTGGACTGCGGGTGAGCAGATGTCACTCATGAAGCTCTGCTAAGCTAAACTAAAGGTTTATTGAAATCAAGGCAAAGTAACACAAAGACATCAGGACCTCTTTTCAGGACAAGCGGTCAACGAGGTATTTCTGTCTTTATTTTATGTTTGGACTAAATATATGTACTGTAAAATTGCTAATGTGTGTGTACCGTTCACTCAATTTAAACAGTTCTCACTGTGTATTGGCATAATGGTGTACTGGGGTTAAGGCCTGAAGACTCGATGGTATAACTAAAGAGCAGAGAAAGCCCAAGTAATAAACCCCTGTTTCAAAGAACCGACCTGTGTCTGTGTTGTAGTGAAGAGAGCTACACCTCTCGGCCTTTGGGACTCCTGAGAGATGTTATTGCAGTTTCCGACCCTCATTATCAAGTACATTTTGTGACAAAAACACTTGCTG
This sequence comes from Maylandia zebra, assembly GCF_041146795.1. NCBI lineage: Eukaryota > Metazoa > Chordata > Actinopteri > Cichliformes > Cichlidae > Maylandia > Maylandia zebra. Next base: position 41,788,044 of record NC_135188.1, on the reverse strand, counting down.
CTCATGGTGGTGCTGTGTGGCAAGCAGAGGTAGGACCCAAATGCAGGACTCGGAAACAAAAGGTAGTAAACTAAAGATTCAAGAGTCAAGAAGCTTATTGTGATGTACACTGCAAAATACAGATGGTTATACAGAGCAATGAAATTCTTACTTTGCAGGTTCCCTTCACACAACAGATTTACAGTTATGGATAATTACAGTTCGACAGTAAGTCAGAGATTTAGTAGCCTGATGGCCTGTGGATAGAAACAGTTTCTTAGTCTGGTGCTCCTTGCTTTCCACTCTCCTGCCTCCCTCGCTTCCCCCCCTTCCTGACACCATGACACCCCCCTCCTCCAATCCCTCTCTCAGCAGCAAGACATCTCCCCCCCTCCCCTCCTCCCAAACATCTCCCAGTGTCACAGTGGATCAGGTCAGGAGGCAACTGAGGAAGCTTCGCCCCAGAAAGGCAGCAGGCCCAGACAAGGTGTGTCCTAGGATGCTAAAGGCGTGTGCTGCTGAACTTGGGGAGCCGCTACAACGAGTCTTCAACCTCAGTCTGCGACTGGGGAGAGTGCCCGCCCTATGGAAGACATCCTGCATCGTCCCGGTCCCCAAAAAGAACCGGCCCAATGAGCTGAATGACTTCCGACCGGTGGCACTGACGTCACATCTTATGAAGACTCTAGAGCGGCTCTTCCTCAACTTCCTCCGACCACAGGTACAACATGCCCAGGACCCACTACAGTTTGCATACAAGGCGGGTGTCGGAGTGGAGGATGCCATCCTGTACCTCCTACACAGAGCCCACTCACACCTGGATGGGGGAAAAGGCACGGTCAGGATACTGTTTCTTGACTTTTCCAGTGCCTTTAATACCATCCGGCCCTGTATGCTTCAGGAAAAACTGAACAGGATGGAGGTGGACCCCTGCCTGGTGGCTTGGATCTCCGACTACCTCACCGACAGACCACAGTACGTCAGGCTGAAGGACATCGTGTCTGACACAGTGGTCAGCAGCACAGGAGCACCACAGGGAACTGTGCTGTCCCCTCTTCTCTTCACCCTGTACACCTCTGACTTCTGCTACAACTCTGAATTATGCCATATTCAGAAGTTTGCAGATGACACGGCCATCATGGGGTGTATCTGGGATGATCAGGAAGAGGAGTACAGAAGTCTGGTGAGGAACTTTGTCGCATGGAGTCACACAAACCACCTGCAACTCAACACCTCAAAGACTAAGGAACTGGTTGTGGACTTCGGGAGGTCCAGAGAAGGTCCACTGCCGGTTCAGATAGAGGGGGAGGAGGTGGAGGTGGTCAACAAGTACAAGTACCTCGGGCTGTGGGTGGACAATAAACTGGACTGGTCATGCAACACAGAGCACCTGTATAAAAAAGCCCAAAGCCGACTGTACTTCCTCAGGAGGCTGAGGTCTTTTAACATCTGCAGGAAGCTCCTGAGGATGTTTTACCAGTCAGTGGTTGCTGGAGTACTTTTCTATGCTGTGGTGTGCTGGGGGAGCAGCACAGCAAAGAGGGACTCATGCAGGCTGGAGAAACTGATCAGGAGGGCTAGCTCTGTGGTCGGCATGAAGCTGGACACTCTGGTGACAGTGCCAGAGAAAAGGACATTAAAGAAACTGATGGACATTATGAACAATGCTGGGCATCCTCTGCACACGGCCATAAACAATCAGAAGAGTCTGTTCAGTGACAGGTTGCTTCTCCCCAAGACAAAAACTAACAGACTTAAAAACTCCTTTGTCCCACACGCCATCAAACTGTTTAACTCCTCCCTGGAGGGGAGAGGGAGGGGAAACAGGAGGACAAAGGAGGGGGGAACAACTAAGCTGTAGTGCCTCTTCACCTCACTGTACAATACCTTGTGCAATACTTTTTGTAAATAGTCAACAGTGCAATAGACTCAATACTTGAAATGTGCAATTCACTTGTATTTTTATTTTTTATTCCTATTTATTCTATTTATCCCCTTTGTATATTTTATTTATATTTGTCTCTGTATTTATATATGTGTGTGTGTGTATATATGTATATATATATATATATATATATATATATATATATATATATATATATATATATAAAACAATTCTGTAACTGTAACTTCGGTCGTTGCTGTGCTTTTTGGAAGTCGAATTTCTCAGAGGAACCCACCCGAGGGATTAATAAAGTTCTATCTTATCTTATCTTATCTCTTTCACATTTAGGCAGCATCTGCCAGATGGCAGGAGTGTGAACAATGTGTGCTGTGGGTGGGTGCGGTCCTTGATGAACCCCTTTTCCTGACCCAAGTGTTGTAAATGTCCTGTAGTGATGGGAGGGGTACTCCACAGATGAGTTGTGCCATTTTAATGACACGCTGGAAAGCCTTTCTGTCCTGAGTGGTGCAGTTCCCGTACCACACTGTGATGGAGTTTGACAGGATACTCTCCGTGTGGAGGATTTTTGTATGATATGTATAACTATGTAACTATATACTCTATATCTCTATGTGCACTGAACATATATATTTTAACTTTCACATAGAGTCTTAAGCACAAGACATTTTGCTTCACCGTGGTTTATTAAGGTTTTACAGTAACAGGGCAGTTGGCAAGCGGACTGAGGTATGTGATGAGAGGTGATCTGTTGTTATATTTTATTTAACTGAACTGTGTAACCCCTTGATGCTGTTTGAAGTAACCCCTTTTGTTTTATTTAATCTGTGACTGTATATCTCAGAATTACTTGTTTTGAACTTACCTGAATTAACTTAAGCTCATTGTTGTTATTGCTCATTGTTATTAGTTCAAAAAGTACTGTACGGTATCAACTTTTTCTTATTTTATAGTTTTCACGGTGCTGAATGTCAAGAGAATCAGCCGTGTGTGGAGAGGAAATAAATGGCTGCACCCGTTAGAGACTCTTCTGTCGTTCTTGATGCCAAGGCTGCTACAATCTATACCAGGGGTCGGCAACCTGCGGCTCTGGAGCCGCATGCGACTCTTTTGTCCTTATACTGCGGCGCTCCGCGTGGTTTGGGAAAATAAATTAGAAGTATTTCGCTGAAGTGTATTTTATTTGTGTTTAGTTCTTTTTTTAACTTGTAGTTCTAAATCGGAAGATTATTGTGATTTTGAAATATAAAAATAAAATTATATCTTATTATTTTTTCACTGCTCAAAATAAGTGTCACACTCGCGGAAGCCGGTGTACCCGCCGAAACGCCGTGTATTTATCGAGACTTTCGACCCCAGGTAGGCCAGTTATGGATCTTCGGATCCACATTATGTCAGCAGCTCCACCATGAACTATGTTAAAACAAACACCACTCACGCCTCACAGATGACAGCTTACAGTCCTGCGTAAAGATGAAAGTGACTTCGTACAACCCCGATTTGCAGCCGCTGTGCGCAGAGGTTCAGGAGCAGAAGTCCCGTTGTAAACATATCACGGCAGACCCGACGATGTTTGCATGAACAGGCTTTTCAGCATCTCTTTATTGACCACTTTTCACACACGGTTGCTGTACGCACACAGCCGGCTGTAGCTTTTCAGCTCACAGCCCGACAACACAACAGTATGGAACGCCAGGACTGCCATAATGAATTAATTAAATACACCATTAAATAATTAATTAAATGTGGCAATAATTAATTAAAATTGGAATTAATTAATTAAATAAATAGTTATGACACATGTAATTAATTAATTATTGACACATTTAATTAATTATTTATGTATTTCCCATTTTAATTAATTATTGACACATGTAATTAATTAATTATTGACACATTTAATTAATTATTTATGTATTTCACATTTTAATTAATTATTGACACATTTAATTAATTATTGACACATTTAATTAATTATTTAATGATATATTTATTTATTTCATTTTGGCAGTCCTGGCGCCTGGCTCTCGTCATGAAATAATTTTATCTGTCAGCCTCACCCATCAAACTCAGGGGGCGGGGTTAACGCTGCCCATGCAGCTTCTCTAACATTTGATTGGTTGCCGTGCAAAGTAAGTCAAAACAGGTCGATCCTAGATAATCGATTGCTTGTGTAGACTTGGGGCAGCCAGGTATCCCAGAATGCAGATCAAATCACAAGCAGCAATGGTGGTGGTGTAGTTTTAAAATACCCCGTTTTTCTGTCACCAGCTACACTTTTAACAGTGTTTTAGCCGCGAATGTCGCGCCGTATGTCTGGTCAGGTTGTCAACATAGAACATGTTTGCAAAAGTGCTCAGATGTTTTCAGAGATTTCACTAGCTCTGCTAACAGTTAGCATGCAGAGTGCACCGAGGGGGTTACGTTAACCGGTTTGTTTACATATTCCACTCTCCGTGTTCCACATGTTGCATTCGCAGATTCTCATTTTCACCGAACGATCGTCTCTTTCCGCCTGGTCTTGTGTCTCTGTGCTTCTGTAACATAAAGAACGAGCTGACATTTTTCTCACGAAACCAGCGATCAGCTCAGCAGACCCTCAGTTTACCTGCATGCATCCTCCTCCTCATCTGTCAGCTGTTTAACACCTGCTGCTAATTCAAGAAACACGCCTAGTTACCTGGTGATAGTCACAGTTTAACTGGGCAGCCGGTGCTCGATATAACGCAATGTCAGCGCATTTTTCTGCACAAGATAAGTAAATATAGTATTTTCCCCGAGCGCAGAGCTGCTGGAGCTTGTTTCCTTACAGAGCACTTTATAGGCGAGCCAGCTTTATCAGCGGCTGATGTCCAATCACCGGCACACAGCTTTCAAACCTCAGCTGAGTTTTAGCTCTCAGTGGTTAAACGCTGGACTTCATTCACTCAGGTTCTGTCTGTCGGGTCACGTTTACTTCGCTGTTTTATTTACAACTGAGCAAATCGGTTTGGCTGAGGTTAAAGTTACGTTTCATAACTGCATAGTTTCACAGACGTTTAATGAACCACTGGCACATGTGTTAGACTGAACTATCATCTAAATATCATCTGTTTTTTAATAGTTATTCAACTGTATTCTAAGCACCAGCTGTCTGTTAGAATGTGATTTTTTTTCTCTCTCTGTTGGCAGAGGTATAAAAATGCGCAGGAAAATCTGACATGCATGGCAAACTTCACCGACGATATTTAGGGAGGAATAATCACATCAGACATAAATGAACCACTCTCTCTTTTTTTTGCTTTTTTTTTGCTTTTTCGGTCATGTTATGTTTACCTGTCAAAGGCTTGTTACAAACTATGAAACACATCGTGCAGACTTCTGGATGTTAGAAGAAAACTAATACTGCTCATGAATGAGACTAAAGGCAGGAAGGTGTCCTTTAAAACTAAACATGTTAATAGGACCTCCCTGTTTATATCATAGTTTATGATATAGCACGTGTATTTCAGTAATAGCCTGCTGAGGCCACTATACGTGCTGGCCTCATATCAAATGTGAAGGCAGACTGAGTCTATGTTTGACGTTTTTTATATCTAATCTTCCTTTTCAAACATTTAAACAGCAGCGAGTCTGCAGCTGAGGGAATACAAATTCAAATTGTCGGAACAGGTTTGCTCGTTTCTTGGATTCATTTGGTGATTTATTAAATGTATAACTGTTATTCCAATCTGCTGCTGAGTCTCTTACACTTTTCTTTATGCTGTATATTTTCACGTCTCTGGAATAGTTGGCAGTTAGATAGTCAGCTGGGAAACTTTGTGTTAACTCATGGAGCTGAGGATATCGTGGATATGCTGACCTCGCTGCGTGGTGTACAGAGCGAGGTCAGCATGATTAATATTCACAATAAAAATATTAGCCGAACATCATGAAGTCTGTATGTGTTTCATAGTGTCGAACAACCTTTGTACAGTTAAAGCCAGCAGTTACTACATGACGGAAACACCAACGTTATCTCTTTTATGCGTTTATACACAGGTCACGCTGATTACTGAACAAAAACCCAAAGATCAGATGTTAAACAGATTTATTTGCTCTCTCTCCTCCTTAAACATGTTTTTAATGTTAGTTATAATTCAGAATTGGCGACTGAAACACGTAGGACACATAAGAACATCAGGAAATAAAACATCGATAAATATAACCTCAGTAAAAGAAGTCAGCGGGGGTTACTACAGCTGTGTACCGGGGCCTGCGCTTTGTCGGTGGGATTGCTTGCGAGGCGAGCGGGTCTATCCCACGCTTTGCCGTGAGACTGGGCAGACATCTCCGAAATCATCGAAACACTTTTGCAAAGAGGCTGTATCTTGACAAACCGACCAGACACATGAAGATTAAACCACTACATTCTCGGCTAAAAAAATATTAAAACGGTATTTGGTAACACACAAACAGGGTTTTTCAAAGCTCAGTTCTGTTAGCTTCCACATGCCGGTTGTTGTGTGCTAGAAACAATGGCCACCAGGCCAAAGCAATGGTTTTGACTCGATCAGCGTTAACCCCGCCCCCTGAGTTTGATGGGTGAGGCTGACAGATAAAATTATTTCATGATGAGAGCCAGGCGTCAGGACTGCCAAAACGAAATAAATAAATATAGCATTAAATAATTAATTAAATGTGTCAATAATTAATGAAATGTGTCAATAATTAATTAAAATGTGAAATACATAAATAATTAATTAAATGTGTCAATAATTAATTAATTACATGTGTCATAACTATTTATTTAATTAATTAATTCCAATTTTAATTAATTATTGCCACATTTAATTAATTATTTAATGGTGTATTTAATTAATTCATTATGGCAGTCCTGGCGTTCCATACAACAGCAGAGAGAGCACAGACTTTAAGGCGGCGAGGCGTGATCGCGGGTGCCGCTCAGGTGCGTCGCCTCCCCTGCAGCGGCGCTGCAGACCACGCCCCGCCACACACATTAACCAGGTAAAATACATATTTAGGCAGAATTTTGCAAATATATATATATTTTTGTTAGCAGCACAGAGCTTTTTTTCCAATTACTTTTTAAAAGTCAGGTCAAGGCTCCAAAAGCCCAAAGGCGATATAAGGGTGGCACACAACAGTTTTTGTTTGCTGGATCATTTTAGTTCAGCTGGGTGTCTTTCCTTTTTGTTATATTTCTTTAAGAGTTCAAAATGTGTTAATTACATAAATAAAATGTAATTTTCTCTGCAGCACTTCATGGATTTCATAAGTAACACACCTTATTTGCTCTATGGATTCTTTTAAAAAGCAGTTAAAAACTTTTCTGTTCAAACAAGCCTTTTGTTGATCTACGTATTTTATATTCTTTACATTATTTACATTTGATCTTTTACATTGTGTATAATGTCTATTGATTGTATTGTTTATTTTAATATTTGTGTACAGCGCTTTGTGACTGCCTGTCTGTGAAAAGCGCTTAATAAATAAACTTTACTTACTTACTTTAGTTGTTCACACAAAGCATAAAAGTAAAAAACAATATATACAGTGTTATCTTCATTTTAGATTTCAAAAAGTATTTGCGGCTCCCAGTGTTTTCTTTTGCGTGGAAACCGGGTCCAAGTGGCTCTTTGGGTGTTAAAGGTTGCTGACCCCTGATCTATACCATCCAGGAAAATCCCTGTATTCAATGGTGATCCTCTTCAGTACATCTCTTTCATCGGCACGTTTGAACAAGGAGTGGAAAAAATTGTATTGTATTGTACTGTATTGTTCGGAACAGTTTACAACATGACAGCCAAGAGAGCTAGTACACAGTTGCCAATATATGGCTGCAGGAAAAGGCTATATACAAGCAAAGCAAATGCTCAAAGAACACTGGAAATGAATATAAACTCGCAACTGCGTACATTGAAAAGACATTATCCTGGCCTGCCATTAAAAAAGAAGATGTGAAATCATTGAAAGCTCATTCTCTGTTCTTACATGGGAGTTGTAATGTCATGAAAACCCTGCAATGTATGCAGGAACTGGATATGCCAAAGAACATGAAAATCATTTTATGCAAACTGCCATACAAAATGAGAGAGAAATGGAGCCTTTGCATATGATATACTGAAAAATTCTAAAAATTTTCAAATTCTTTTGGGTCCTTTATTTGGGGACATTCAGAATGTAAGATCAACAATCCCTGTCTGAAAGGTCAACAACAAACCGAAGGAAGTTACACCCAACCAAACAAATTAAAGGGAACAGCTTTGCTTCTACAGTCACACCCATGAACATGGATAAAACTTACAGCACAGGAAGGTTAATTACCACAACAAACCATGACTTTACAGTAAAGGCATCTTTTGTCTGCTGTACTCAACAACACACACTGGAGGAGTGCCAACAGTTTCAGCGGAAGAAGCACAGAGACATAATGCTTTTTCTAAAGAAGAAAGGGCTGTGTTTTGGTTGCTTATGTGCTAGGCACATAAGTAAAGACTGTACAAGTGTTTGACATGTAGGACATGTGGTAAAGGTCATCTCACTGTCCTCCATATTGATAACAGAGACACAAATAGTTTAAGTCCAGAATCCAGAATCCACACAGAAGAATATAACTCCTATAAAAACATGTGGTCATACAGGGGCCAGAAGAGACAGTGGTTTGCTTTCCATTCTGCCAGTTCAAATAAAGTCCGTTAAAGGTAGTCATGTCATACAGATATATGCAATTTTAGATTTTGACAGTTCAGCTAGTGTCTGTTCAGAGCATATGCAAAGGCTAAAACCTGTGGGCAAACTCACTGTCAGGGTTCCTGGGTCGGTGACCCAGTATTTTCAGTTCACGTTCACTGTTTATCTTCTGCCTGTTCCACTTCCTGTTTTATTGTGTTAGCCTTGGTCCATGTGCATTATGTTCCTTCCTCTTCCCGTTTATCATTAGTTCATTATGTTCAGCTGTGTACTCACCAGGTTCTAATCTCTCATCACTCAGCCTGTGTATTTATGTCCCTCAGTTCAACCAGTCCAATGTCGTGTCATTGATGTTATTGTGATGTTGTCTCTCCGTCTGTATGTTCAGTTAGTCAGTCAGTGCTTCAGTCAGTCGTCCAGCCAGCCGTCCAGCCAGCCATTTTCTCCCTTTGTTCTGTTCATCCACTCCTTATAATAAATCGTCACCTACCTGCGAGTCCTGCGTTTGGGTTCCTTCTTCCTCGCCTCCACCCAACCGCTGACACTCACTTTCTGTTACAAAACGATGGATCAAGAAAAGGTTGTCTCTACACACTAACTTGCTGGTCTTGAAATTCCTGGTTTGGGCAACAATGCCTTCTATGAACTTCCAGAAGTCCTAACACAGGAAAGGATGCCTGTCACTACAGATAACCTTGCAAAAAAACAAACAAGATCTTATTTATTAATACTATTTGTATTTTATCTATTTTTTATCCATCATTTTATCCAGAAAGAATTTCATTGTACAGAGAAATGCTTTTTTCTTTGGACACATGACAATAAAAGCTTTGACTCTAGAATCTTGAATTTGTGGCTCAACACTGTCCTCTAGTGGACCAAAGAATACTCAAGAGGCACTCTGACAGTGGGTTCACATATGGGGCTGTCTGCGAAAACAGGTGCAGATATAGCAGCAGTAATTACAACAGATAACACTCTCTAGTGAACATCAGCTCTGAACACTGAGCACAATAAGAACAATCAAGTAATTAACTAAAATACAGTCTGTAAAGCAATGTTTTTACACTGTTTACTATTACAATGTTGCTACTCTCACACTGGCAGAAAACAAAAATGGTGTCAAATGATGATGAGCTGATAAAAGTAAGAAACTAAGAAAACAGTAGTAGGGAGAATTTCCTGGTTGGATCCAGGAGCTGAAGTTGTGTATTCGTACATAGTTCAGGATGTCAGTGGGCCAGCTTGAGGTGTTGTTGGCAGAGTTGGGACCAGATCTGAGGCAGAGAAATCATTTCACAGAGCTGACTGAACCGGAGCATCGTGTAACTGTGTGTCTGTTGTAAATAATATCACGTGACTTATTCTACTTGGTTCGTCAGATCTTTTTGGATCCGAAAAATGGGGCAAAACATAAATGCCGCGATTTACCTGGGATTTCAGTAAAGTTGCTCTGTCTGTAATCAATCTCACCTCGCCCAAATTTAACATAATTTAGCTTGACTTAGGTTGTGTTTTCATTCTGATTTAGTATTCATAGTTTTCTTTGTTATTTTTTTCTTTTGTTCTATGTTCCCTGTGCATAATCTATGTTTCTGTTAAGTCTCCCGTGTTTAGTCAGGAATCAGTTGTTTTTGATTTTACTTTGGTCCGTCCAGTTTGTGCCAGTCCAGTTTGTGTCTTAGTCTGTGTCTCAGTGTTTAGGCTTCCTATTTTATTTTGATAGTCTCTCATCTCATGTACGTTGTGTTCAGTTTAGCGTCCCCTCTTGCTAGTTAATTGATTCTGTTCACCTGCGCCTTGTTTTCCCCAGCTGTGTCTCTTTCCATGATTGCGTGATGTCTATTTAAGCCCTCAGTTTTCTTTAGTGCTCTGTCATAGAAGAGAAGAGGATATAATCTTGAGAGTAAGAGTTGGGCACACAGGCTTGAATAGCACACTTAAAAAGATGGATAACATGACACAGGGAATTGTGACTTCTGTGGACATGAAGAGACATTTGAGCAGTTAGTGCTGGAGTGCAATAAGTACAAGCAAGAAAGGGAAATATTGAAGTCTGAATTGCAGGAAAATAGAATTCACCTAAGGGTAAGGGACATATTTCAAAGGAATGCGGGGGATGTAATTTATAGGGCAGTGTTTGGATTTTTAAGATCGACAGGTGTGTATCCATGACTGTAGACAAACTGCTCCAACCCACACTCCAGTCCAGAAGGTGGCAGTAAATGCACCTAAAAGTTGTTTGCAAACCGAAAATAGGTTGGCGGCGAAATGGGAGACAGCAAAACAATGTCTCAGTAATTATGTGCTGAATGTAACAATGTTTTTTATGATTGATACAAATACAATTTTGGAGAGCTGGATTGACTTGTAAGTTGATCCTTTAAACAGTTGTATTGTAGCAGTTGAAAGAAATTGTGCTGGGGGAAACAGGACGTGCTGGGATGGTAGGGTGTGCTTGTGTAATTAGGTCAGGGTATGATTATGTACATGGGACGGGGATGTAAAGATTTTTAATCACAATATTTTTTTCCACTGTCTTGGGTTTTTTTTTTTTTTTTCTTGCTGCCAACTTCTCCAGCTTTCAAAAATACACGTTTACGTGGGAAGCAGGCGTTACAAAGAATCTTGCATTCCGTTGCAGTAAAGATGGGTTCAACCATTCATGCGACTCAATCAGGAGACGTCATGGTCCACCTGTTTGTTTGTTGGGTTTTCCTCCTGCAGCGAAGTAAGCTCTGAAGCAGTGGTTCAAGGAAAATGCAAATTTCAGTTCAAAGCTTGTATCAAAGCATTGGTGTCATATGGCCATCACTACTAATCCCCACCAAACCATGACAGCTCCATAGACATGTTGTAGTTCATGGCTATAACAAATAATGACCATGTGGAATACAATGGCTCTTTTTAAATGTAGGTCTTTCACTACTGAAAAGTAAAAGAAGTATCTAATCATGAATTCTTTATAGGTCAGTGAAATCCAGCCACTCAGCCAACGTGCTCTACAGGTAGTACAGGACACACATTCATTAGCAGAGACATGCAAAGCCCAGCCCAGCCTAGCCTTTTACTGTTTTAAAGCACTTTAAGTAGTTTCTTAAGTACATTAAAAAAAACGCAATGCAGAAGCAAGTCTAATATGCAATGGCAGCGAACTTCACAACTTAGCTGACCTGTGTGACTAGGAGGGTGAGTGCACATGTAAGAGGGTGGGGCAAGGCCAATTAAAGACTTAAAACAAACAACAGAATTTTTTTTGGACAGTCTAACATCAAGGACTGAAATGAGTTACACAGCAGACAACAGGTTATATGGATATAGCTTTCATTTTTCTTATAGTTAACATTTTTAACATACAGTAAATAACAAAAAGTACAAAAGTACATGTATTGATTTTCTGTGAAGGTTATTTGGATTTAATTTGCAAAAGAAAAAGTTAAAGAAAATAAGAACGAGACAAAAATCTGTACGATAAAGTTTCTGATGAAACTTCAAAGTATGTAAAGTATTTTTGTGTGACTGTGACTGTAATGATGGCAAAGCAAAATCAGCCAAAGAGTAAGCTGAAGCTACCCGAAGCTACTTATATTGTCATTTTCTATCCCCTTCACACATTGATTACAGGTCAGGCTATCCCTAATAGATTTTTATGAGTTTCCAAATGAAGGTCATATTTTTTGCACCGACTACCTGTGAATAAAGCAGGTAGGTGGTGCTACATGGACTATATATTGGACTATATGGTGTTAAGGTAAAATATATATTCTTTGTTCTTATATTATATTGTTTTATGTAGGGCAGTTGTATTTAATCATTGTTTTTCCTACAATATTGACACATTAGCATACCTGAATATCCATTGTGCTATAAAAAAGTGGTTCTCTTCCGTTTCCTCCACTGATCTAGACCAAGTTTTTTTATATAAGCATGCTTTCAGTTTTATTTGGGTCACTTTGATGAATTCCCTCCTCTCTTGTCCACACTAGTCTAGACCACATTGACAAAAAAGGCCAGAGCAAAATGACAGACCAGCAAGGTCAACATCATCAGACTTATATCCAGGGCCAGATTTGAACACATTTTCCACAGCTTCACTTCCACCCTACTCTGACTGTGAGAAACAAGCTTCAAGAGGAACCAACCTATCCCAGGCCAAACCAAAAATTGCTGGACCAATTGCATCATCTGTCTCCTCAAATCGCCAGACTGGGAAAAGAGTTTAACCTAGGAATGAGCGAGCACTATAAACTGTAAAAATAACTTCCATAAAAATGTCAGAAAATGTCCTGGTAGTTTTTTGCCAGGAGATTTTGTGTTTTTTACAGAGGTTCACAGACTTTTCTGTGGTAAAACAGAAAATTCTGTAGATTGACAGTAAATCATCTGCAGTATTTACAGACATTTCCTTCAAATCTAAAATTGAAAATTACATTAATTCACAGTATTTTTTCTGACACATAGTGAATGGTAAATTGACTGAAGTGGAAATACTCATTGCATCATGGGAATTCCTCAGCAGCCTACAGTTATTGCAACATAACTACGGGAGGATTCAGGGTCACCTGGTCCAGCCCTAAATATATGCTTTAGCAAACAGGAAAGCCTCCTTTTAAAAGTACAGATTGTGTCTTTCTCCCTTTTCAGAGAGTTTTTAGGACATCCTGATAATAGGGATAATAGAAACGATGTGGGCTTCATAGATAATTGGCAAACCTTCTGGAGGAAACCTGGTCTTGTTAGGAGAGACGGCATCCATCCCACTTTGGATGGAGCAGCTCTCATTTCTAGAAATATGGACAAATTTATTAAACCCCCCAAAATATGACTATCCAGAGTTGGGACCAGGAAGCAGAGTTGCAGTCTTACACGCCTCTCTGCAGCTTCTCTCCTCCTGCTACCCCCCCAAAAACCCATCTCCATAGAGACTGTGTCAGCTCCCAAACAGACAAAAAAACAAACTAAAAACCAGCAACAAACAACTTAAACAATTACAAAGAAAGAACAATAAAGTATCCACATCTGAACCAAAGAGTAAAACAGTGAAATGTGGATTATTAAATATTAGGTCTCTCTCCTCCAAGTCTCTGTTAGTACATGACTTAATAATTGATCAACAAATTGATTTACTCTGCCTTACAGAAACCTGGTTGCAGCAGGATGATTATGTTAGTTTAAATGAATCAACACCCCCGAGTCATTCTAACTACCAGAAACCTCGAAGCACAGGCCGAGGGGGCGGTGTGGCAGCAATTTTTCACACCAGCCTGTTAATTAATGAAAGACCAAGACAGACTTTTAATTCATTTGAAAGCCTGATGCTTAACATTCTCCACCCCAGCTGTGAAACTCAGAAACCAGTCTTACTTGTTATCATCTATCACCTGGGCCTTACACAGAGTTTCTGTCTGATTTCTCAGACTTTATATCTAATTTAGTTCTGAGCTCAGATAAAATAATTATTGTGGGTGATTTTAACATCCATGTAGATGCTAAAAATGACAGCCTCAACATGGCATTTAATCTGTTATTAGACTCAATTGGCTTCTCTCAAAATGTAAAAGAACCCACCCACCACTTTAATCACACTCTAGATCTTGTTTTAACATATGGCATAGAAACTGAACATTTAACAGTGTTTCCTGAAAACCCTCTCCTGTCTGATCATTTCCTGATAACATTTACATTTACAATAATTGATTACACAGCGGTGAAGAGTAGACTTTATCAAAGTAGATGTCTTTCTGAAAGTGCTGTAACTAAGTTTAAGAATATAATCCACCCACTGTTATCATCTTCAATGCCCTGTACCAACACAGAGCAGAGCAGCTATCTGAACGCTACCCCAACAGAGGTCGATTATCTTGTTAATAATTTCACCTCCTCACTACGTACGACTCTGGATACTGTAGCTCCTGTGAAAACTAAGGTCTCTAATCAGAAGTACCTGACTCCGTGGTATAATTCTCAAACACGTAGCCTATAAGCAGATGACTCGTAATCTGGAGAGGAAATGGCGTGTCACAAATTTAGAGGATCATCATTTAGCCTGGAGAAAAAGTTTGCTGCTTTATAAGAAAGCCCTCCGCAAAGCCAGAACATCTTACTATTCATCACTGATTGAAGAAAATAAGAACAACCCCATGTTTCTCTTCAGCACTGTAGCCAGGCTGACAAAAAGTCAGAGCTCTTTTGAGCCAACCATCCCTTTAACGTTAACTAGTAATGACTTCATGAACTTCTTCACAAATAAAATTTTTATCATTAGAGAAAAAATTACCAGTAATCATCCCACAGATGTAATATTATCTACAGCTACTCTTAGTACCATTGATGTTAAGTTAGACTCTTTTTCTCCAATTGATCTTTCTGAGTTAACTTCAATAATTACTTCCTCCAAACCATCAACGTGTCTTTTAGACCCCATTCCTACAAAACTGCTCAAAGAAGTCCTGCCATTAATTAATTCTTCGATCTTAAATATGATCAACCTATCTCTAATAATCGGCTATGTACCACAGGCCTTCAAGCTGGCTGTAGTTAAACCTTTACTCAAAAAGCCATCTCTAGACCCAGCAGTCTTAGCTAATTATAGGCCAATCTCCAACCTTCCTTTCATATCAAAAATCCTTGAAAGAGTAGTTGTCAAACAGCTAACAGATCATCTGCAGAGGAATGGTTTATTTGAAGAGTTTCAGTCAGGTTTCAGAGCTCATCACAGCACAGAAACAGCTTTAGTGAAGGTTACAAATTATCTTCTTATGGCCTCTGACAGTGGACTCATCTCTGTGCTTGTCCTGCTAGACCTTAGTGCAGCATTCAATACTGTTGACCATAATATCCTATTAGAGCGATTAGAACATGCTGTAGGTATTACAGGTACTGCACTGCAGTGGTTTGTATCATATCTATCTAATAGACTCCAATTTGTGCATGTAAATGGAGAGTCCTCTTCACACACTGAGGTTAATTATGGAGTTCCACAGGGTTCAGTGCTAGGACCAATTCTGTTTACATTATACATGCTTCCCTTAGGCAGCATCATTAGAAGACATAGCATACATTTTCACTGTTATGCCGATGACACCCAGCTCTATCTGTCCATGAAGCCAGATAGCACACACCAATTAGTTAGACTGCAGGAATGTCTTAAAGACATAAAGACCTGGATGGCCGCTAACTTTCTGCTTCTTAATTCAGATAAAACTGAGGTTATTGTACTCGGCCCTGAAAATCTTAGAAATATGGTATCTAACCAGATTCTTACTCTGGATGGCATTACCTTGGCCTCCAGTAACACTGTGAGGAACCTTGGAGTCATTTTTGACCAGGACATGTCCTTCAACGCACATATTAGACAAATATGTAAGACTGCTTTCTTCCATTTGCGCAACATCTCTAAAATTAGAAATATCCTGTCTCAGAGTGACGCTGAAAAACTAGTTCATGCATTTATTACTTCCAGGCTGGACTACTGTAATTCATTATTATCAGGATGTCCTAAAAACTCACTGAAAAGCCTTCAACTAATCCAAAATGCTGCAGCAAGAGTCCTGACAGGGACTAGAAAGAGAGAGCATATTTCTCCTGTTTTGGCTTCCCTTCATTGGCTTCTTGTTAAATCCAGAATTGAATTCAAAATCCTGCTCCTCACATACAAGGTCTTAAATAATCAGGCCCCATCTTATCTTAATGACCTTGTAGTACCATATCACCCTATTAGAGCACTTCGCTCTCGCTCTGCAGGCCTACTTGTTGTTCCTAGAGTATTTAAAAGTAGAATGGGAGGGAGAGCCTTCAGTTTTCAGGCCCCTCTTCTGTGGAACCAGCTTCCAGTTTGGATTCGGGAGACAGACACTATCTCTACTTTCAAGATTAGGCTTAAAACTTTCCTTTTTGCTAAAGCATATAGTTAGGGCTGGACCAGGTGATCCTGAATCCTCCCTTAGTTATGCTGCAATAGACTTAGGCTGCCGGGGGATTCCCATGATGCATTGAGTTTTTCCTTTCCAGTCACCTTTCTCACTCACTATGTATTAATAGACCTCTCTGCATTGAATCATATCTGTTATTAACCTCTGTCTCTCTTCCACAGCATGTCTTTTATCCTGTCTTCCTTCTCTCACCCCAACCGGTCGCAGCAGATGGCCGCCCCTCCCTGAGCCTGGTTCTGCCGGAGGTTTCTTCCTGTTAAAAGGGAGTTTTTCCTTCCCACTGTCGCCAAAGTGCTTGCTCATAGGGGGTCATATGATTGTTGGGTTTTTCTCTGTATCTATGAAGCGCCTTGAGGCGACTTTTGTTGTGATTTGGCGCTATATAAATAAAATTGAATTGAATTGAATTGAATAGGGAATTACAGTAGTCCAATCTAGAAGTAATAAACACAAAAAATTGTTTTTCAGCATCACTCTGAGACAGGATATTTCTGATTTTAGAGATATTGTGCAAATGGAAGAAAGCAGTCCTACATTTGTTTAATATGTTCATTGAAGAACATATACAGGTCAAAAATGACTCCAAGATTGCTCACAGGAGGCCAAAGTAATGCCACCCAGAGTACTTACCTGATTAGATACCATATTTCTAAGAATTTTAGGGCCAAGTACAATAACATTAGTTTTTTGGGCTGGTTCTAGACAGGCATATGAGGGGGCAGGCAGAAATGTAACGGAGGCAGGGAAGGGGTGGGGTGCTCTGGATAACTGTTTTTGTTATGTAACTGGATTGCACTTTGTCAGGCCTCTACCCTAAGACCTGTTCCACTTGGGTTTCCCAACTGAAGGCTAAGCTTCTGCTGGTCTAGCTGTTAAGGGGTCAGTGAGGCACACAAACCCCCTGACCACATTAAGGTGGCAATCCCTCAGGGGAAAACTGAAAAATAAAGCAACAAAAAATAAAATAAAATATTCCTCATCAGATTATAACAACTAAAAACATTTACCTTAATTCAATTACCTATATCAAATATATCCAAACCCAACAATAACATTTGTCACTATTGCCAATATTAAAAAAAAAAAAAAAGGGTAGGCCAAGTCATAAAAAAAAAAGTCAGTTGACCAAGTCTTGAAAAATGAATCTGAAAAATAGAATAAAGAAATAAAAAAAATAAATAAAATAAAATAAAATAAAATATCGATCCAGGCCTTTAAAACAAACAACATAAAATTTAACTGGATGGCCTAATTTTTTTTTCCGCCTCTACCGTTTGGTTCTTTTGCCATCGGAATTGCTGTCTAAAGGCAAAGAAAGATGCCCAACAGATTTACTTTACCAAATGGACCATCCCGGCCTTGCCGCATTGGTCTATTTGATCCACCTTTGGTTTTATTGTTTATTTTATTTTATTTTCACTTGCTACACACGGGACAGACATGACTGGGGGAAAGAAAAGGGAGAACGAAAGAGAGGTAGGGAAAGAAAAACAGCGGAAAAGAGGAACGGTGATAAAGAGCAAAAAACAAACCAACAAAACAAACAGACAAATACATATATCAATCACCTGGATCACCTGTTGCGAAAGAAACAAAAAGAAAACAAGCAAAAAAAAAGAGAGCAATATAATAAACAACATCAACACGATAATCTATGTGAATATAACAGTAAATACTAAATATTAAACATTATTGTGCAGCATGTAAGATTGACAGCACACAGTGTGTGTTCGGTTATCACTAAAAGTTGTAAAATGTTGTATCACTAAAATATAATTCTCAGTCAGTTGTTATTCATTATGTGTTTACACATAATGTGGTTGCTTCAAGCAATGCACTTTAGAAACGGCTTTATTTTGAAAAAATACTTTATTGAACAGGAAGTCCGCTCAGTCAAGAAAGCGAGTGAGAAAAAAGAAGGGAAACATATTGGCACGCAGTTTATGGTGTCCTGTTGGAGAAAATATTGTCCACATCTCCTGTTATGGTTGTATCGCCAGTATGTACTTGAAGTATAAGTTGCAACTTTGTTTTTGTGCAATATGTTGCCCGCTAATGCAGTATTTGGCTGTAAAGCTAGTTTTTCTGTGGAAAAATTGTTAATCAAATGGAAAAGTCTCTTTTTTTAACTTGTTTTATTAGTTTTAATCATTTAATGTAATCTAATGTTTTTGTCACTTTTTATGGAATCAAACTCAAAGTAAGGTCAGTACTTCCACGCTTTAAACGCTGCACGCTCATACTCTCTCCCACAATCGATATATGATCCATTGTTGTCACCAACGGCGCACTCGCTTACGTCACTGTCATGAGACATTCTCGCAAAAAAATCACGGTTTTAGTAACGCAGTAACGCAGCGTTCCTACGGGAAAGTAACGGTAATCTAATTACCGATTTTGCAATAGTAATCCCTTACTTTACTCGTTACTTGAAAAAAGTAATCAGATTACAGTATTTACAGTAATTACTGCCCATCTCTGGTTAGGACCCATTGACAAAGTGGAGAATAAACTCTCACACAATGCTGAAGACACGCCAATTACCAGGGCTGTTACACACAATTTAGGAAAGATTACCTTGTACTCCTGTAGGACTTTACACACAGTGGACAGGTCTGTTTCCTTTGAATATTTTTTGAGCAGCATCTCTTTTGCCACAAGAACTTCATTTTTCAGATTTACAACATCTGCTACAGTACCAGCCATCACAGCCAGAGGGTGCAACAGGGTGGGATCTAAAAATGTGCTAGATTTGGGTGCAAGACTAGATATGGCTCTCATCAGGTCATTATTCTTGTGTGAAAATCTAGTTTACAGTTCTTAAATGGCCCCATCAAGGATGATGAGCAGGGATCTTTTCAGAGAGTGATGGGGAGAAATGGTAGGGTTACCAGAGTCTGTATGGCCCAAAGTTGAGAGCACAACACTGTCCCAGGTGTTTGCTCATTGTTCTCCTTTTCTTGGTTGGATGTGACTCATCCTCAGGTAAAGTAAAAATATTGTCTGTATCTATATAAATAGATAAATAGGATACTGAACTATATGCCAGTTGCATTTAAGTGTTACACTACTGAAAGTGAAAGAAAAAAGTATTTAAACACGATTTGCTTAAATAATTTGTATAAAGTTTGCATATCAGCCACTGAACCTAAATGTTCTGCAGGTCTTGTTGAATTCATTTTATTAGAGAAGATAAAGAAACTCAAAGTATAAATTTTCCTCTATTAATTAAACGATTGAAGGTTCAAATTAATAACAGCACTATGTCTCTTCCTCCGTTCAACAAACTGAATGAACACAAGAGCACCACACCCAGGGAGTAAACACTTTTATTATGTGTCATAAAAACACACTATTAATGTGATTGGTCAATATAGCTGGGAGAAGGCCTACGGTTTAAACTTGGTCCTCCATTTTTGACCTTAGGTCTGTGTCTGGCAAGCGAAAGCAAGGCCGACCAAAGACCACATGGCGTCGAACATTTATGGACGATCTGAGAACTGTCGACATTGCCTGGGACGAAGCTGAAGCAGTCGCTGCTGACCGACATCGATGGAGATCACTAGCTGCCCGATGCGCCGCTCGGCGTAGGAGGAACTAAGTACTAAGTAAGTACTGTGTCTGGCTCATATTTCATCTTCTGCACCTTCTGGACATCTACCAGTAATAGGAGATAACTCTTCCAACTTCACTATGACAACAGTCTCTTGTCCTCCTGTCAAGCCTGTAGAAGTAAAGAGAGGGGAAAGAGAGACAAAGAGAGGGATAGAAAGAGGGAGAGACAGAAAGAGCTCTACCTAACACCAGAATTTATAGGCCTGTTTTTCCTTTCGTGAGGACAGACTGCAGAAAGGTACAAAATCAGCCAAGTCCCATGCTTAATTTCCAGCTTTGGCAGATTTCCCATCTAAAATATGCATCTATTGACATTGCTGATGTCTATAAACAGTACATTAAATTCCATTTCATATAGCTTTTAATTCCTGTCAGAGGACAAAGGGTGACAAGTGAGGGGAAACCTGGTAGGCACTTGGGAGAGCAAGCAAAGTACTAATATGAAAAGCAGGATTAGTCAAATGAACTGCTGGCTGGATTTAAAGGGAAAATGAAACGCACATAAAGGTTAATTTACATCACTGAGCCCTGCTCTTAAAAGCTGACAGAGATGTAACACTGTCTGTGTTTTTCTTAAATTCATGTGTCATGTGTAGGATTTAATTTCCCCTTTAAGAGAGAACAAATATAATTAAGTGATACAAATTCTAATTTGTATATATATTTGTATTATTGTTATTATTGTATTATTATCATTTCCCAGTAATTACAAAAGCCCACAACATGGATATGTTACTGAGCTATACCCCTCAGCTGAATGATTTGTTAAAGCTTGCGTAGTTGATTGAAAGTAAAACTATCTTAAAAAGTGTTCAGTTTAAATAGCAGTAACTCATCTGACAGTACATGATATAGGGGCAGTTTTATTCGACTGACACATTAAGTAAAGTGCGTCTGGGCAAGATAAATGGTTACAAATGACAATAACCAAATAAAGAAATTACCAAACAAAACAAACAAACAAGCAAGCAAAATAAACAAGAAGCACTTTGAGAGTGAAATCCCTTGCCCAGGTAGTCTAATTCTATATCTTGGGATACAGCCAGAACAGATGAGCTATCCAGGGTGTATCCCAACTCTATGACAACTGGGATAGGCTCCAACACCCCTGTGACCTGTGGGAATTTTGCTTAATCACTGAAAATTAATGGGAGATGCTTAGATGAACTTTACATATTGCTCTGCTAACAGAATGATGTGCTCCCTGTTCAGAAGGATAAAAACAGCAGTCTCACGGTGTGAAAGACTGCATAAAAAAGATACAGGTGGAAAAGGAAAGACACCGCTCACACTTACAGAGCACATTAGAAACTAGATTAGAGAAGAGGCAACAAAGAAAATGTATCTAATGGACGGAACAAAGGACAAAAGAAGAGTGTATGTGCGTTATCTTGTTTTGCAGGCAAGTGTCCATGTGAGGTGAACCCAACACAAAGAAGACCGGAGACTATTGCCTTATCAGTAAATACCCAAGAGACAACCAATCACAACATTGTGGGGCGATCGTGGCTCAAGAGTTGGCAGTTTGTCTTGTAATCGGAAGATTGCCAGTTTGAGCCCCGGCTCCGACAGTCTCGGTCGTTGTGTCCTTGGGCAAGACACTTCACCCGTTGCCCACTGGTGGTGGTCAGAGGGCCCAGTGGCGCCAGTGTCCAGCAGCCTCGCCTCTATCAGTGCGCCCCAGGGCGGCTGTGGCTACAATGACTAAACGTGTAAAGCGCTTTGGGGTCCTTTGGGGCCATTTACCATAACAGTATACTGGCTTCCACATATCATAAAAATGTTGTATCTGTGTAAGGGGCTATACGCTGCATACACACTGTCTGATGCAGTGAAAGCCTGGCGCTTCATTGTTTCAAATATCCATCCTGTTAGTAATATTCTTTCTCTCAGTCTCTGATAACATTACGGTAACAAACACAACAGACCTTGAATGAGAAGACAAGTGGAAAAAAATACATATTTAAAATGTTGATCATAATGTCTTGTATTTCACTGTGACATATTTCACTTACTGGTTTTTATCAAGTCTTAAGACATTCGTTCAGATTTTTGTTACAACATCACACTACATTTTCTGGTCCTAGCATGGCTGTGTGTGTGTGCTTTAAAGTGGTACTTTTTGTGTTATTGAATGTTACTCTTTTTAGAATTAGCCCCCAAATCCATAGAAAAGAAAAATGTAGGGATCTGAGTAGGTATGACCCCCCCACACACAAACACACACACATAAAAACAAAAACAAAAAAACAAAACAAAACAAAAAGACATCATACTGTTCTAGAGATTGTACTTTGTTTGTATTTTGTATTTTTCTTTATTTCAAACTGTCATGAAAAGAGCATGTGGTGTGCAGAGAGCAGACCCAAATGCAGAACTCATGAGACAGAGGTTTAGCTAAAAACCACAGCTTTTATTTGCTGGAAAAAGGCTTAGCAACAAAAGAAAAGCACACACTGGGGCGTAAATTGCACAAGTGAACTCGACAAAGGAAAAACAGAAACACGAAAGAGAACAAATGTAACATATAACAAAACAAAAACCGGGAACTAGAAAAAACAAACTCAGATGCACTAGAGAACACAGACTTAAAGACAGAACTAATACAGAACCAAACTATATGAAAATCTCTTAAAATAAAAAGAATGAATCACAATACACTGTAAAACCCTGCTGAAGACCCAGGACTATGACACAAACCAGTCACCTTTAATGTGTCTTCACTTTGTAGCATGGGAGAGAGGAGACCCACCCATGAATAAATATCTCAAACCATACTGGATTTATCTTCCTCATTGTCTCCTTCCTAACTCAGCCATCATCATTACAAGCCAAAGTACTGGATACTCAAAATTAAATTCATTGTGTGTTCAGATATTATAGCAGTGAAGATTATTACAGTAGTTGCTGTGACTAAAATCACCCCACCCTCCTATTAATTTCACCCATTTGTCTGAGTGAATAAAATGTTGAATCAGATTTTTCCAGGTAATTAATATCTCTGCCGTCAATAAGTTATATGAGTCAATTTAATGTTTTAGCTGTTAGGAGTACTAAAAAAATCCCACCTTCCTTAAATTTGTTATAATGGAGGAAATTGTCCTCAAAGTACAAGAGTTTTTTTTTTCTATCAGGTGTTTAACGTACTCTTTAATGCTGTAAAATTTGACACTTTTGGAATAAGCCTCAAGAGGTCATTGGGGGTACTGCAATTTTTGGCACTTTGGCATTGGCTTTACTTTTCAGCACAGTATGATGTGTCTTTGACAAACAAATAATTCTAAAAGTTCCGTCAAAAAATGTTTGTTGCTTAGTGCTCAAATTTGACAGCTTTATATGAGGGCAATTCTGTAAGTTTATAAAATTAAATACTGTAAATTCATTTCTTTTTCCTTTTTGCTTGTTTGTGTTGTTATGGTCATTAAAAAAAAATACTTTTTAAATTTTTTCTTCAGCCTGTACACTGCTTCCACTTTTCTTTCCCCAAGAGCTTTAGGTCGCCTGCTTCACAGAAAAACAAAATGTGTACAGTGAAAATTACTCTGAGGACATATAGACAGGATAAAGCAATCAGTTGCTATCCTCAAAGCTGAGAAAAGTTTATTTTAGTATTTGCATCACTAACGTTTGTTTGTTGTTCTTGTTTGTTTTCCCCCCCCTTGCTCTAAGTTGATTAATTCATTGACCTTGTGTGGTTCTGGTCACCACCCTAAAGGGCATGTCTCAGGACTTCTTAAGCACAGCTGTTCCCTCGCTTTGTTGCCATCCAACTACAATTCTCTTGTACGAATGACATTCCAGTGTTGTTGCTGTACATCTTAGTGGTGTTCATTAGTAAATCAATGTCACATTTACTCCTGTCATCCATATAGAAGAGGTGGGTAACATTTCTTTCATTTTGTAGTTGGTATCTGTAGCCAGTCTTGTCAATGATTTGGCTGACATGGTTTAGGCCTTTGCACCACATCCCAGTCGATGAAGGCTCTTACAGTATGGTCCTGTTGATCTTGTATAGTTCGAGGCATTCCATGTGTGAGGCATTGAATCATAGACTTTTCAGTGATCAATCATTGCACAGGTTGGTCAGTCTGGTCTTGCAGTTTCAGGTAACTGCTCTATCTACCAGTAGCTGGTGTTTTGCCCCTCTGGTGTTTCTACCATTTCCTTTCTGTTCCATGTTCATGACATAAGTCTACTATGATGCTTGACAGGACCTTCCATATGGTACTGAGGAAGGTTGTTGGCTGGTAGTTGGATGGGACCGGTCCCTTCTGGGGTCCTTAACGATCAGGACTGTTCCGGCCTTTAGTTAGCCATTCTGGGTATCGCTCATCAACTAGCAGCTGGTTCATTTGTACTGCCAGACACTCATGGAATGCAGTCAGCTTCTTCGGTCAGTAGACGTTGTTGGGATTTAAATATATATTCTTAGTGCTTATTTGCTGATTATATTGTTTTATGTATTTTAATAAGAGAGAGCCAACTTTGAGTGTAAACTAGGTCGCAGGCTGACAGGAAACTGCATGCTTTTGCAGAGCACAGGAGGTGCAGACAGAAAGTGAAACTAAGCATAGTGTTTTGATCGAAACTATATGTGACGTAGCAGAACTATATATACACATTGTTAAATTCAGTTCTTTGCATTCTTTTGGCGGCGAAGAAAAACACGGCTAAAAGTGGTCTAACTCAAAAAAGGATCTTTATTTTACATTCCCGGGAATAGGGAGCTGCTAGGCGCTCTCATGCCCCAACAGCTCTGTAACAAATCACCAAAAAGAATCTGTATGTTCGTTTTTTTCTCAAGGGTCGGAGCTTCACCGCGTACGTTGATCATAAACCCTTGACATTCGCGATGTCCAAGGTCTGATCCGTGGAGCGGGCGCCAGTTGGCAGCCATTTCCGAGTTCACAACTGACATTCAGCACGTGGCTGGTAAGTCCAACTGCGTGGCTGACTGTCTATCCCGCGTGCTGGTTTCTCCCGTTTATGTTGGCATAGACTTTGAGGCTATGGCCGCTGACCAACAGGCCGACCCGGACGTCCTTGCCCTTCGGTCTGCGCAAACGGGCCTTGTACTGGAGGACAGACCCGTGTGGAACGGCGGGCCTAGCCTACTTTCTGATGTTTCCACCAGCCGTCCACGCCCTGTAGTTCCCCTTTCGTGGCGTCGTCGTGATTTTGACTCCATACACGCCCTCTCTCATCCAGGCGTCCGGGCCTCGGTCAAGCTGGTCAGCTCTAGGTTTGTTTGGCCGGGCCTTCGTAAATCGGTGAAAGACTGGGCTGCCGCGTGCATCCCATGCCATCGTGCTAAGATCCATAGGCACACACAGGCGCCCCTCGAACCCTTCCGCGTTCCAGGGAGGCGTTTTAATCATGTGCATGTGGATCTGGTTGGTCCTCTGCCGCAGTCACAAGGTTTCACGCACCTTTTGACTGTAGTGGACCACACAACCCGCTGGCCCGAGGCAGTGCCTCTGGCGTCCACTACAGCAGCAGCAGTGGCCAGGGCATTTTTGTCAACGCGGGTTTCGCGTTTCAGTCCCCCCGCCGACATCACCTCAGACAGGGGCCCCCAGTTCGTTTCCAAGCTTTGGTCTGCCATGGCTGACGTCCTGGGGGTCAAGGTCCACCGAACCACTGCGTACCACCCGCAGGCCAACGGGATGTGCGAACGTTTCCACCGGTCGCTTAAGGCCGCGTTCCGTGCTTCTCTCACAGTTGGCAACTGGGTTGACCGCCTTCCATGGGTTTTACTGGGGTTGCGCTGCGTGGTTAAAGAAGACCTCAGGGTTTCCCCGGCTGAACTTGTCCTCGGTAAGCCCCTCTGGGTCCCCGGGGAATTCTTGCCCGAGAGCCCACCCCCTGTGTTTACCTCCACAGTGTCAGATTTCCAGTGCAGCTTTGCACTAACTTCCCCTTTTCTCTACTTCCCCTGTCTAAGGGGCAACTTGTCATCCTTAACCTAGTTCTTGTCTCATCTGGGTCTGGTTTATAAAGGCCTACACAAAACAATATAATCAGTAAATAAGCACTAAGAATATATATATATTAAATACAACATGCAGCTTGTGATTTTTTTCAGAACTGTGGGTGCATGATAGCGCCTGTGGCCATCTCCCTGTACAACGCATCCACTTAACACACTGTTTGCTGCTATAACTACACAGCTATTTATTTATGAGTGACTTATGTATGTATGTATGTATATATATGTATATATTGTACTATTCTTAGTTAGTGTATTGTCTGTCTAGTCTTAATGTTGGTTTATAATGGAGCACTGTAACAAAAAATAATTTCCCCCAGGGATCAATAAAGTATGCTGATTCTGATTCTGATTCTAACAGCTCTCTGTTCCCGGGAATGTAAAATAAAGATCATTTTTTGAGCTTTGACCACCCTGAGCCCAGGCTTTCTTTTCCGCCAAAAGAATTAAAAGAACGAAATTTAGGCCAGGGCCTGATGCTGGTGATAGTTATTGGATCCTGTTCAGGGAAGTTGCTGTGGTCCCTTTTAGATCCACTGAGCATTGCCTAATGGGTTGCACCATTCAACCATATAATCTTCCAGTATTGCTCTCCAGCCTTGGTTGTGTTAAGTTCAGCACACAGTTCTGGAGGCCGACCGCGAAGCCAGCAGTGGCAATTACACAGTTCAGGGGCCAGCCATGTGCAAAGCGAAGCAGCAGTGGTGTGGGCAAAGAAAATCCGGTGGCTGAGTGCCCGGAAAGTACCAGTGATGTAATAATGGACTGCATTTATATAGCGCTTTTCTAGGCACCCAAAGTGCTTTACAATTCCACTATTCATTCACGCTAACATTCAGACACTGGTGGAGGCAAGCTACAGTTGTAGCCACAGCTGCCCTGGGGCAGACTGACAGAAGCGAGGCTGCCATATCGGCCATCGGCCCCTCTGGCCATCACCAGTAGGCAGTAGGTTAAGTGTCTTGCCCAAGGACACAACAACTGTCACGGCAAGTGAGAAGAGCCGTGTGAAAAAAAGGAAAAAGAGGATCCAAGTGCAGGCAACAACTCAGACTGAAACCGTTTCGGAGGCCTGCCGTGCGGAAAGCAGTGGCAACAAGAAGACAGGTCCAGAGGTCAACCGTGTGGGAAATGGCGTAGGACAAGATGACGCAGAGCCAGACAAAGCAGGACCAGATGGTGGCAGAGCAGCCCCTGGCACCTGAACGGGTGACGACATGGCTGCTGTAGGTGGATAAGGCTGTTAAGCTGGCGATTGAGCTGACGCTGATGGTGGCACTGATGGCTGGATGGACCCTCCTGAGCCTCCTGAGAACAGAAGAAAACTTGGCAGGTTCATCAGAGCCCCCAGCCAGCACTGATGGCGGCGTGGAAGCCATGGACAGCTGTAGTGAGTATTCCGTGACCCCAACAGAGACAGATGGCTGGAGCGGCTCTCTAGTGTCTCCAGCGGCAACAAACGACTAGCACAGCTCTCCAGAGCCCCCAGCAGGAACAGAAGCAGGACCAGTACCTGCGAGACCTCTGGTTGAGGTGGAGTTGGCTGGAACTGTGCAGACCATTTGCTCTGTTCAGGCAGCAACAGCCAAAAAAAAAAAAAAAAAAAAAGTCCGCTGCTGGCTGAGTAAACTCACTGGAGCTTCAAACAGAGAATGGAGGTGGCTGGGTTGGCTCGCCTGCACTCTCAGCAGAGACAGGGAGCTGAGATGGCCGGCTGAGCTCCCAGGTGAAACAGGCTGTGCAGATACCTCCAGGGGTGCAGAATCAGCTGAGTTTGGCAGCTCTGCCTCTGGGGAAGCGGTAGGGGAAGTTTCAGTCTTTCTAAAAACCATTTCTTTGGCAACAGAAACAGTCTAGGTAGAAAGGGTTTCTTGCTCAGAATGACCAGGTGTCCTGGCAGATTTCTTTTATTTATCGATCACTTTAGTAATTGTAACATCACTTTCTCACTTAGTTATATGCATTTAGAATAACACCACAAATGGGCCTTATGCTGTATCACATACACACACACAGTGGGGCCATTGTAAGTTCATCCCAGCCAAACACCCTAGCGTTTGCCTCAGTTACATAAAAGGCTCATTTGACATGTCACATAACTCACTGGCCGGACCGTCAGAGACAAAGAGGAAAGAGGAAGAGGAAAATGTGATGGTGATCTATAAAGATTATAAGAAGTATAACAGCAAGAGGCAAGTGAGAAGTGGTAGCAGAAAACGATTAATCTTGTAAATTCATAATTTCATACATTTAGTTTAGCACTCAGTGCATGATCAACACTGATTTATTGCCAATAAGACAGCTGCACATTGGTAAGGTTTAAATCTTTCTACTGATAGATTTACACATTTTATAATCTGCTATGACACTGACATCAAATAACAAGCACGAGTCAATAATATAAGTCACATCAAAGTTAAGAGATGGAAAATATGATTGGAGGGGGTCTTATAAGTTTGAAATACCTAAAGTGAGAACCAATGTTAAGTATAGATGTGTGTCAGTTTGTGTTTTTCTTTGTCATCTTTCAGGAAGAATTTAAACATTTGTATCATTCAACGTTACGGAAATTTGGCTTGATGAATTACTTTGTGTTGATTTAATTTGTTGATTTATCATTGATTTCTTTTCAACCTGTTATATAACTTATTTGGTTAAGGATTTGATTATTCCTATGGGGTAAAGGATAGGATAATTATTGTCATGGTTGGCGAAACAAAACACCGAAGCACAAGAAAGCCCCAAAACAAAACATGAGTCCAAAAAAGAACAGTTCAGGGGGCCGGCCGTGCGGACGGCAACGGCGGCGACGTGGAAACAGTTCAGGCGGCCGGCCGTTCGGGCGGCAGCGGCGGCGACGTGGAAACAGTTCAGGGGGCCGCCCACGACGGCGATGACGCCCGACCAGTAGCCTGGAAGGTGGCCGATAAACCGCAGATCCAGATGAGGCTGGATCAGGCGACGCTGAAGGCGAAGACACGGAGGCAGAGGCAGAGGCTGCAGCTGGCGAGGCAGAAGCAGAGGCTGCAGCTGGCGAGGCAGAAGCAGAGGCTGCAGCTGGCGAGGCAGAAGCAGAGGCTGCAGCTGGTGAGGATGAAGAGGCTGCAGCTGGCGAGGATGAAGAGGCTGCAGCTGGCGAGGATGAAGAGGCTGCAGCTGGCGTGGATAAAGAGGCTGCAGCTGGCGTGGATGAAGAGGCTGCAGCTGGCGTGGATGAAGAGGCTGCAGCTGGCGAGGATGAAGAGGCTGCAGCTGGCGTGGATAAAGAGGCTGCAGCTGGCGTGGGTGATGACTCGGAGGCTGCTGAAGGCGAAGGCGTGGAAGCCGGAGACTGAGGCGCTGCAGGCGGAGGCGTGGAAGCCGGAGGTGGTGGCTCTGCCGGCTGGACGGATCCCTCGGACCCTCCAGCGACGACAGGAGACAAAGGCCGGAGCGGTCCCTCGGACCCTCCAGCGGAGACAGGAGACAAAGGCCGGGCGGTTCTTCGGACCCTCCAGCGGAGACAGGCGACAAAGGCCGGAGCGGTCCTTCGGACCCTCCAGCGGAGACAGGCGACAAAGGCCGGAGCGGTCCCTCGGACCCTCCAGCGGAGACAGGAGACAAAGGCCGGAGCGGTCCCTCGGACCCTCCAGCGGAGACAGGAGACAAAGGCCGGAGCGGTCCCTCGGACCCTCCAGCAGAGGCCAAAACAAAGCCAACAGGCATGAAGTCCTTTGGCTGACATGAGGACAACTGGCGCTGCAACGAGCACTGACTCTGCCCAGCCAATGCTAACATGGTGCAGTTCTTAGGGGGCTGCTTAAACTTCAGGGGTCCAGAATCAGCTGGGGACTGAGACCTAGCCTCTGGGGAAGCAAACTGTGCCAACGGCGGCTAAACCATGAAGAGTACCCTGAGTAGAAATTAAGTTACCTCCCTGCATAGAGTGAATGAGCAAAACTGGCGACACAGGAGACTGAGCAGAGAGTGGGAGCTGAGCAATTGGAGACACAGGTGAGAGTGGGAGCTGAGCGACTGGAGACACAGGTGAGAGTGGAAGCTGAGCGACTGGAGACACAGGTGAGAGTGGGAACTGAGCTACTGGAGACACAGGTGAGAGTGGGAGCTGAGCTACTGGAGACACAGGTGAGAGTGGGAAATGAGCTACTGGAGACACAGGTGAGAGTGGGAGCTGAGCTACTGGAGACACAGGTGGGAGTGGGAGCTGAGCTACTGGAGACACAGGTGACACTGGTGTGGTGGGGTGAAGGTAGCAAGGATGCAGTCTCTTTCTTAAGGGAGGATCGAATAATTTAGTGATAAATATTGATGGGAAAAAATGCTGATGCTGAGAATACCAGGCGGTGAGGGCTTCCAGGAGGGCAGCTGACCCTTCCTTGCCTGGACCGCCCATGCCAAACAGTTCGAAGCAAATCCTGGCTCTCAGAGCTGTTATTAGTTGTTTTAATCTTTTAATGTACAAAAAACCAGCTGTGCAGAGGGTGGAAGACAAAAAGTTGTCAAAAAAGACTACCTGGATGAGTCTCTTGGGAGTGTCCTCAGCGTGGATTACGCCCCGGCAGTAATCCCACAACTGTGCGAGATACAGAAACCGTGAGTCCGCTGGATCCATTTGATGGTCGCGTCGTTCTGTCATGGTTGGCTGTGTGGCAGGCAGGCAAGCAGGAGTGGTCGATCCAAAATGCAGGACTCAGACACAGAAGTACAACTTAAAGCGGAGCTTTATTGCTGGGAAAAACCTCTTACTAAACTAAACTCACCAAAAAACAAACAAAAACGCTGGTGGACTAAAACACTGTAGCAGAAATACTAAACTGGAGCTGGAGACAAAACACTGGAAACACGGAGCCAAAACACACAGCTTGTTGAGGGTACGACGCGACACTGACTCAGAGAAACACAGGGTTTAAATACACTGGGAAGTAACGAGGGGAATGAGACACAGAAGGAGAGCACAGCCGGGGGAAATAAGAACTGACGAGACAAGGAAGCGTAAACTGAACACATTCAAATAAGACACGGACCTTCAAAGTAAAACAGGAAGTATGACACAGAGACGCGAACTTGACATGGTAGAGACAGCAACTAAGAAACACAGAGACATAACCAGTAAGGCAGAGGACTCAATGAACCAAAAGACACAGAGGGAAACTCAAACCTGCAGACACAGACTTACACAGAACAGAGGGGACACAGAGAGACATGAAGGGCAAGGGATCAAAACTAGAAACCCTAGAATAAATCACACACAAGTACAATAATACAAAAATCACAAAGAACTAAAAACGCTGGGTCAGGAGACCCAGGACCCTGACAATTATAATCCACAAGGCTTCAGCCTATTCCTTTTTTGGTTACTGTATGATTGAGTACTTATATGTAAAATGATAATCTGTGTTGTTGTTGTTGACCGAAATAAATTTCACTTCACTTTCACTTTCAAAGTTCTATAACTCAAAGAAGGAAACACGTCCGTAACACTAACATCCATGGTATGTTCATTTCTTTTACCTCGAAAACTGTAAAGCAAACATGTTAATTGTGTGAATCCCAACAGAAGGAAATGGATTCAAATTCATTATACATTATTATGTGTTGGTTTAATCTTAACATTTGAACAATTTTGTTTCATATTTTTAATTTCTTACAGGGAGGTGAAGGGGGAGGTGGAATACCTGCAATTAAAATATGACAATGTAGCAACATGTTAGCAACACTTTTTCCTATTCGCTATTACTTTATATGTAATTTATTTCCTTATGTCCATGTTCACATCCAAAGTACATGATGGTATCTTTTCCATTATAAAATCAAATCATCATAAAAACAAATCTGCTTACCCCAAACAGATTTTATATTTTTCCAAACGAAGCTCATGTTTTTTTTGTACTAACTACATGTTGGTAATAAAAAGCAAGCTGAAGAAAATAGCGAAGTCTTTAAATTCTTCTAGAAATTAAGTCTTTTAACTTGACACATACTAGTGGCTTGTTACACATGCAGACTTCTGGATGTTAGAAGGCAATTTATATTGTTTATGAATAGGACTAAAGGCGGGAAGGTGTCTCTTTATAACTAAAAATGTTAATGTCGGGTTGCAAATTTTGAAACCAATATGATAAGCTATTAAAATCAAATCACTCAAAGAAATCCTCTGGAATAGGAGTAGAATTCTTAAAACAGGATTTATTAAACAGTGGCCTATGAACAGTAAACAGTACAGCTGGCTCTTCTGATTCACTGCAAAGCACATTTGCACATGACACATCACTAGTGAAGATGGACAGAGCCCCAGGCGCATCCTCAGCAGGGCCAAGTTTCTTTAACCCTATGTTTGGACTTGTCACCACAGGCCATAACATGATCAAAGGTTACTTATTGATCCTAATTACTATATTTCAAACAGTATGGATCAGCAGGTGCTCATACAACAAGTGGCACAGACTTTATTAATATAATTGTAGATAATATCTGGCCTAAATATATGGGTCTTGTGATTTGAACATGTAGGTTAAATGCTTAACACAAAGATTCCAATATATAAAACACTCCGGTGTAGGTGTATGTTGTGTATACCAGTATATATGATTACATAGTACATATGATTACAGTATGTGGTATAGAGCTGGGCGATAGAACGATAACGATATGTATCGCGATATAACTTTTACTCGATAGAGAAATTAAGCTATTGCGATAGACCTCGTCGCTCTTGTCCTCTTAAAAAAAAAGAAAAAAAAAAAAAGAACAGACAATCCAAATTAAGTAGCGCAGAGCCGAACCAATCACAGCCGCAGCGTCACGTCGCGTGACTTGTTACGTACAGCACAAGTGCCAAGCCGCACGTGTGTTTGTTTGGGAAGCAGCCAGCGGGTAATGGAGGAAATGAGTGTGCCGACTAGAAAAATCAACCGAGCGTGACCGAAGAGAAAACAGATAATGGTTCCAACGCCGGAGAGATTGTCGAACGGAAGAGCCATAGAAGTTCCGTAGTGTGAAGGTATTTCGGCTATTTCAAGTCTGACAAAAAACAGAGTAGCGTGCACTGTAAAGTGTGCCGAAAGCAAGTCTGGAAATACAATGAACTGGTGCATGCGTCACACTGTGCGCCACGTTATTGTTTCGGTGAAATGAATTTCTACAATACTGTTAATTCTACTCTCTGCAGTGTTTAAATGCTTACATATACACACAGTTACTGTCCCTCCACACATACGACTCGGTTCTGCTTCTATGCCCCAGCTTTGTTTACTTTTTCCCACCGAGGCTTCTAGACTTCTGATTGGCCAACATTTCTGCACGGTTAGGAATCTAGCGCCACCTGCTGCTTTGGCATGTTCATAGCAGCGTTTTCCTTCATTTCTGCCTTTATGTGTGGACGGGATTATTTTTTAAAACGTAAACGTAAAATCTCAGTTTTCAAAAATACCCGTGTACGTGTGGACATAGCCTCAGTCTCTGACTGGAAGCGCTAATTCGTCATTCGGCTTTTGTCAGACTAAAGTAACTGTTAAAACTGTTTGAAAAGCTAAGCTATACAACAAGGAGAGATTGAGAATTTCCTTTTAGTTCTCAGTTTATTTGATATTGACAAAAGTTAGTCAGTTTTGTCTGTTCTTCTGTAAAACAAACTAAGATTTATTTTTAGAATTAATATTTTGTTTCTAAGTGGAATTGACAATTTAGTCTGTTTCGTTTGTTCTATTTTGAAACTTAAACGCTTTAGCGGCTGCCTTTTGTGTAGTTTGCAATATTTGCCTTTATTTATCTGAAAAAGACTCATGTTCCTTAAGTACATCTACCCTGTTGAACTTATTATGGGAAATAAATATTTAAATAAAAACAAGCTGCTGATTATTTCACATTTTACTTGTGAGCAACGGCACATTTAAATCTTACAAATATAGTTATTTGGCTTATATCGTGATAGATATCGTTATCGCCTGAAATGAAAAAAACATATCGTGATATGAAAAAATCTCATATCGCCCAGCTCTAATGTGGTATATATGTATATATATGTCATAGAAAAATTCCCAACATTAATAGCACCTCTAGATTTCTATCATAGTTTATAATATAGCATGTGTATATTGGTAATAGCCTATTTATTTTAGTATAGCGGTGTTCTCGGAAAGTCCACACGAGGCCAGATTTCAGAGATCACCTGGGCGTTATCTGTGATACCCCT
Organism: Maylandia zebra; assembly: GCF_041146795.1. NCBI lineage: Eukaryota > Metazoa > Chordata > Actinopteri > Cichliformes > Cichlidae > Maylandia > Maylandia zebra. The sequence continues at coordinate 41,753,764 of NC_135188.1, read as the reverse complement.
AAAGTATAAGTTGTCTAAGTTAACTTGAGGTAACCAAGCCAGACAGTTTTTTTGTAATGAAAATGTAAACAATTATGTCGCCGGTAAGTTACTGCAGTGCCAGTTGTTTAATTCACACAACCTTATGCTGTAACCATGGTAACCACGGAGCAGCTGGATCAACACAGGTCAGACTCTGGGAAGTATCCCTCATCTCTCTTTGTGTCACGGCACTGGGTCAGCAACCCATTGTTTTGTGTTTGTGTTTAATTTATATTCCTTGATTATTGCTATTCATAGTTTTGAGTTCTCTTGATGATTTTCTGTTCATGTTATATTTGTTGTTCCTGCTTTTAGTTAAAGTCACTGTATCTTCCCTGTGTTTCATGTGTCATATTCATTCAGCCTGTGGTTGTGTCCAAATTCTTGGGCTGCATCCCCCTGAGGACCCAGCCTTCGCGGTCTACGTTTGCCAGGTAGTAGGCCGGAAGTAGACGGCTGGGGAAATTGGACGGTCTAGCCTTCTGATTAGCGTCACCGCTATCTCGGTGGAGTTTAATAAACTCGGCCGTCTGCTCCTTGCTATCTAAAATATAACAGGACACTGGCGTAAATTCTCGACCGTCTCATACTTCTGTTTAATCAGTTTTCTGTTTGATGTTTATTCAGCTGTGTAAAAACCAAGGAGGAACCCACCAGGGGGATTAATAAAGTTTTCTTTTATCTAATCTAATAACTTTAATCTCAGCCAAACCGATTGACTCACGAACAAATAAAACACTGAAAAAAGCCCAACAATAACATTTTTAGGTTATCTAAGTGACTTATATGTTACGTTTAACCTGAGTAGCGAAGGTCCGCGGTGATCTGAAAATAATGTACCGGGAGTTGTGCCGTTCTCGGCGGCTTCAGTGACCCTCAAGCTCCCGACTAGCTATTGAGCTGGTGGGTAGCAGACGTCTCCGAAAACGTCGAAGCACTTTTGCAAATATGCGATATCTTGATAAACCGAGCAGATATTTGATGTTTACACAGCTACTTTCTCGCCTGAAAATATGTTAAAAGTTTATTTTGTGACCCAGAAAGATTAGTAAGAGTAATTTTAAAACTTAGTAGCGGCCGCCATTGTTGGAAACTGGAGTTTGGGATATGGTTGGCCACGAAGGACACACCCGACCCATCCTTCAAATTCGGGGAAAAGGAGGACGCATTTGTCGGCTGCATTCGGAGGAGTCTACGAATTTGGACATCCTTCGGCGCGTCGCTGTGACGTAATCGGTATACAAATGCGGCCTCAGGAGGATGCAGCTCATGAATTTGGACACGCTATGTGTCTCAATGTCAATTCTGCATCTTTGTGAATTGTGTCATGTTTCCTGTTTTACTTTGAAAGTCCGTGTCCTGTCAATTTATTGTAGTGATGGGATTTCCGGATCTTTTTAGAGAACCGGTCATTTATGGGATCAGAACGATGCCACCTTGAAATGAAACCGAAAAAAAATATAGTAACTGAAATAAATGTACTGAAAAATCTTATATTGAAACTGGAAAAAAAAATGATAGTGAAAAACAATTAATTGAAACAAATTTTGTTGTTTTCACTTATAATTTTTTTTTTCAGATTCATTCCAATTTTTTTCGGTTTCAATCAATTTTTCGGTTTCACTCTGCTGGCACCGTTTTGCCGTCCGGGCGCGCTGGGGGGGGGGGGGATTCCGACCCGTATGTATTTGCAGACATTATAGAGGCCACTAGTGCTGACCAAGCTGCCATCCTTCTTTCTTCCCGTCTTTCAATGGCTGCTTCAATTTCAGCTTGACCCTCTAAACCGCGGGTAAGTAATCATTTTTTGTTATCTTTCTTTGCTGTCCCACTGAACTGGACATTAGTTTAGTTTTTTTAACTACATCTGGTGAAGTTCTGGTAAAATACTGGTATTAGCCTATTTGTCGTAGCAAGCTAGCCTGAAGCTAATATTTGCTAAATTTAGTGATACCGTGTCTCTTTAGGAGTTGGAGGCCGGTGTTTTAGGAGCGGCACAAGATCTCATCAACAGGCAGTGTTAAATACAAAATATGAGTAAATGTATCCGTTACAGTTACCGTTCAATAGGTGATATTCAGAATAATAATAATAATAATACATTTTATTTGAGGGCGCCTTTCAGAAACCCAAGGTCACCTTACAAAAAACACAATTAATAAAAGGAACAATAGTCATAAAATACATAAAATAAGTTAAAATTACAAAACAGAGCGTGACAACAGATAAAATCAGCATTAAAGCGAATAAGCCAGTTTAAACAGATGTGTTTTGAGCTGAGAATACAGTTACTATGCTGAAATATATGGATTACATGGCGGTAATTTCCTGTTTCATATGTTAGGCCAGACCTTCCCAAAGTGTGGGGCCCGCCCCCTGGGGGGGAGGGGGGGCTGAAAAGGATAAAAAAACAAAAACAAACAAGGCTTGGACACTGCTAGCACGGGTGCCCACACAAACGCAAAGCAGGTGATGAAGCATAGCTGAATATGTTTCCAAACCAACTTCATTTTAAGCCAAAGACTAGAAAATATGGTGAAGCATTTCTTCCCTTTGGGTTCCATATGAACCAACGCAAAATCCCAACACAATTAAATATATTATATATTCATATATTAAAATATGAAAACAAAAAGAACATGCCGTTCTCTGTAATAATGGTAAATGGACTGGTTCTTATATAGCGCTTTTCTACTCTTCTGAGCACTCAAAGCGCTTTGTACAACTTGTGCATTCACACAAGCACGTTTATCTAAGTGCTTCTTTTAGCTAACATTCACACACATTCATACTCCGATGGATGCATCGGAGAGCAATTTGGGGTTAGTATCTTGCCCAAGGATATTTGGCATGCAGACTAGGGGAAGCCAGGAATTGAACCCCCAACCTTCCGATCAGTAGGTGACCTGCTCTACCACCTGAGCTACAGCTGCCCCACCAACTTGCCAGCTTGCCATCACCAGTGTGTGAATGTGTGTGTGAACGGGTGGATGACTGGATATGTAAAGCGCTTTGGGGTCCTTAGGGACTAGTAAAGCGCTATATAAATACAGGCCATTTACCATTTACCATTTAGTGTTAGCATGTATTTTCCAACAATAAAGCTGCTGCCTTTCATTAATTATTCTGTGTCAAAGCCCAGTATTTGGATCCTAACCAAGCCTCCCACACAGCTCACTTTGTCTTTCCCTGATGAGCATCAGTAATAAAGTCATAGGCACAACTTTATTTAACTTCCTCATGTTGGCTAAAAACTATTTTACAGATATGATCTTAAACCAGGACACAGACACTGTAATTGCTGACCTGATATCAAGTGTATACGTAGACTGAGCCCATCTTTGATGTTTGTTTTTATATCTACTCTTTCCTCTCAAACTTTTAAACAGCAGCGAGCAATACTTATACACTGTTTATTCCTACAATGTTCTTACTCTCACATTGACAGTAGTAACAAAGTATCAGCGTGGCTGAGTTTACTGTAAATGGAAATAATTAAACAAAAAGCTGAGTAGGAAAACTTACTAGTTTCATGAATAGTAGTCCGACTGTGACTAGAGGACAGATGATCTGTACCATCTGATTAAGCTCTCAAATGCATAGTCAAGGGGGGGGACTAAGTACATATCCTGATTTGGACTTATATATCTAACTGGATGTTTATATGGGTTGAAAACCTAAGTAATTAAATATCTATTCATCGATCCTCTACCACTTATCCAACTTAAATTACAGTTCTTTAAACAAGAAATCACTGATTCACAGTGGAGAGTCTTACATCAAGGGTTAAAATGATTTATTTGAGTTACACGGCAGATAACAGTTTACAAGCATATATGTGTCATTCTTCATGCAGTTACCATTTTGAATATATAATATATATATTTATTTGGATTTAATTTGCAAAAGAAAGGAAGTTTCTTTTCACACCCTTTTTGTGTGACTGTAACGATGGCAAATGAAACATAAGCATAATCACTTGAAGAGTAACTGAACATTTTCATTTTCTAGCTCCCTCACACATTGATTACAGGTCAGGATTGTATGTCATTCAGGTAGTCCTCTCCATAGTCAATGGTCTTTTTCAGTACACTCAGTATCAGTGAATCCACATCGTTATTCGTATCAGTTTCTTTGTGGTAGTTCTTCACGAGGAAGATGCAGTTCAGTGGAATACCCAGGTCCCTGTTCACTGTGTCCATCTAAGTTTAAACAATATTACATTTAAAAAACTGAAACTGTATTGTTGCACTAGTGATATAATTATAAATTACTTGTTCAAATATTTGTACTCATTATAGCTGAGGTTTCTGTTCAAATATACTGAAATGTACAGCTGAATTAGAGATGTGACATCCATGTGTAAACTGTCTACAAACTCGTGAAACTTATGAAAGTCCTGGAACATACCAGCTGATTCAAGTGCTTGCTCCTGTAGGCGTTCTTTATGTCTCTTTTGACTTCAGGACAGGCTTCATCAATTTTAGTGATAACAGCTATTTGTGGGATCCCTGCCAATACAGAAAGCAATGCAATCATTGTATCTCATGTTTTTCTACTATTCTACTTTCTGCTCTCACCTTTGTCACGAGCATGTAGTCTGACTTCTCTCATCTTCCTCCATGTTTCATCATTGATTATGCTCACTGTGTCAGCTGGAATAACAACAACCAGTATGTGGACTTTGTCATCTAAAGTAGGAGAACTGTTGTAGTAAGAATCTGATTCACGCAAGAGAGCTGTGGGTTTGAACTGGGGGAAAAAAAGCAAAATCAATTGAACCTTTTTGCACGATACAGTTTCTGTATCACAGACTGTGTACAAGCATCTGGATGAAAAACATCATACCGTGTAACCTTCTTTGACATGTCCACTAATGGCAAGTTTGATGTCTTCTACATGAATTCCTTTCTCAGCGCCCCTCTCAAGCCCCTTGGTGTCAGTGAAGACAAAAGAGTAAAAAGTTTCTGGATTTCCTTTCTGAATTTTAAATGTCCTGTACTGTAAATAAAATAAAAAGTGGTGTTGTTATATTAGTGCCAGATACTAAAGATCTTAAACAGTTTTCAGAATAATTGACACACTAGTTGTGCTGACTATTTTTCACTCGTTTATAGTTTAATGCTTATAAAGCAGCTACCACTGCAGTGCGCTCCTGTAGTCATAGAAAACCTCAAAGGAAATGAGTGTGCAACTATGATAAGGATAGATACATCCTCATACATACTGCAATGGTGAAACTGTCACCAAAGGTTGCTGCTGCCAATGCTCGAGTTGCGATTTTGCCTCTTAAAGTACTGTCCACAGAGTTGATGAAGCTGGACTTTCCAGCACCTGGTGGTCCATGAAGCATAATTCTGAGATGCTGGACATCTTTGTGAGGCTTGTAATCTCTGACAAGCTGCAGGTCTCGCTCTCTTTCACTGTTCATTTAGAAAATTACAATAGGATTTAGTGTGCACTTACAGTTTATACAACAGTGTTATGAACAAACACAAAATAACACAACAAAAAAACAAAACACTTGAGGGGTGTACTACTGAGACAGGCTGACATCTGTTTTCTGCTGCCTGCAATTTCAGAAGCCTGAAATAACCAAATAAGCATTTCTGTGTCACCATGTGAAACTATGTGAATTCCACATTGTGACTCAGACGTTTGTGCTGCTGTAACAATTTGAATGTAAATATTTAATACTTCAGCAGAGAATCATTTACAGTGACATCAGAATGAGCAAAAATGTGACACCCACAGATGGGTTTAAAGTCAAATTGAACGAACATTAAACATAAGTTACCACAATGATCAAACAGGTCAAAAGAGATTGATTTTGTGATATAAAATTGTGACTCTAGGATTAACACAGGTGAAATTAAATGGTTAATCTTAATAATTCTAGTACACCTCTCTAAGCAACCACACTCTTAATACTCACCCCCATGGTATGCTCCTCTCTTCTACCTCTAACACTGCAAAGTGAAAATGTTAATTGTATGAGTCACACTGGAAGGGCAACGTTATAAATTAATTACACATTATGTATTAAGGCTGTTAAACACTGAACGTGTTGCTTTTTTTGAGGAAAATTCTTCCTCAATAAACGCACTGTGAAAACTAAAAATGAAGCCGACATCAAACGACGACGAGCTGAGAAAAGTAAGAAACTAAGAAAACAGCAGCAGGGAGAATTTAACGGTTGGATCCAGGAGCTGAAGCTGTGTGTTTGTACAGTTCAGGATGTCAGTGAGACAGTTTGAGGCGAGGCAGGGAAATGATTTCAGAAAGCCGCATTGAGTAGCTGTGTGTCTGAGGTAAATAGTATGACATGATTACACTTCCTGGAATTCTGCTGCTCAAACTGTCAGTGTGAACAGCTGCATTAGCTGCACTAACAGACGAGACCAGAAAATATTTGCGCAGATTTTATTTGTCCAGTGTGTAAAAGCCTCGAGTTTTTTCCTCAGGACTAAATAATTTTGTATCATATTTAAAATATCTTACGAGAAGGTGGTGAGCGATTACCTGCAATTGAAAAATGACAAAGTAAAAACATGTTAGCAACACTTGTGTAGCTCAATATTATATGTTAAACCCACGAGGGCTTCACAAACATGACAATATAGGGCAAATCAAAAGAGAAGCATGAAGAAAACCACCAACAATGAATATGAAATGAAAAAAACTGCTTACCGGAAAAGATTTTTTTAATATTCAACATTTTTTTTTGTCATCGACTATCTGTGAATTAAACAAGCAAAAAAAGACAGTAAATTATAAAACAGTAAATTCTTGAAATTCTTCTTGAAATTAAATTATTTTAACTTGACACATGTCAACCAAATGTGAGATGACTCAATAAAGGTCAATTTAATAATTTAATAACTGGATTTCCTGCATTGGATTATTAACACAGTGTTACCTTACCTGAATGCCCAACTGTGCTGTGAAGTTGCCGTGTCTTGGTTGTTGTTCACACTGATGTAGATGATGTTTGACTTTGGATTTATAAATGTCCTTTCACTTTCTCTTTGGGTCATGTGACTTCTATTATTCGCTCTATCTGATGCCAGTCTAATGTAGTTGTAGCTGCATAGCTTCTTAACGTGTATGTGTCACTTACACCTATTTCTTAAAATTAAAAACTTACTTCTGTCATAATCCTGGGTTTTGTAACCAGCGTTTTCAGTTTTAGCCTCTGATGTAGTTTTAATGACTTTTTTACCTCCACTCCAGTTGTGTTTTCATTCTGATTTAGTATTCATAGTTTTCTTTGTTAATTATTCTCAAGTTTTTCTTCTACTGTATGTTCCTGGTGGTTTTGAGAATGTATTGTGTTTTGGTCTGGCTTATTCTCAAGTTACCTTCTTTTATGATCCCGTTCTGTTTCCTACTTGTGTCCCTGTCTCTGTCTTGTGTCTTTGTGCTCTGGTTGTCTGTTTCCCTATTTAGTTGTGTCCATTGTTTTCCCATTCAGTCATATTTCGCTTCCTGTTTGCTGCATGTGTGTGTTTTAGTTTATGCTTTACTTTGATAGTCACATGTGCTTGATATTGACCCCCATGCTTCCCCCTCTAATACTGATTTGCTCCCTGCTGTTTCGGTCTCATCTGTATTTATTGTGTTCCAGCATCAACGCTTTATTGGATCACATTGGTCATTTGAGGCTCAACACTGTCCTCTAGTGGACCAACGAATACTCAAGAGGCACTCTAACAGTAGGTTGACATATGTTTGCAAAAACAGGTGTACATATTTCAGCAGTAATTACTACAGATAACACTCTCTGGTAGACATTACCCCTACACAATAACACAATAACATCAACTCCTTATTTGGACTTGTATATCTACCTGGATGCATGTATGGATTGATAACCTAAGTCATTAAATATCTATTAAATATCATCCTCTTCCGCTTATCCAGCTCAGGGTCATGGGGGTGGTGGTGCTATCCCAGCTGTAATAGGGTGGACAGCAGGGAACAACGTGGACAGGTCAAAGGTTTATTACACGGCTGACATGCTTCACAATGATGGCTTTATAAAATAAATGGGACTTAAAAGCATACCCTAAAAATGAAAATGATGAAATGAAAATAACTATGTATGTGCTATTTATTCTGATTATTTATTTGGGAACTTATTTACCTGAACACATTGGAGTTAGAAAGATGGGAGAAGTCCTAAAGGTGGTGTCGGAGAGGCGGATGTTGTCCGGGGATGTTGTCCAAGATAAAGACAATGTTGGATAACACCTCCCACCCATTCCATGACATGCTGGTCAGTCACAGGAGCAGGTTCAGTGAGAGACTGAGATTACCGAAAAGCAACACTGAACGACACAGAAAATCATTCCTACCTGTGGGTCTGTGAAGGTTCTCAGTCATCCAGGTCATCGTAGTCAAAGGAGCTTGCAAAGAAAAGCGTCTGGACTTCTTTAATTGGCTTGAACACGCAAAGCCGTGTGGAATTGTAGAAAGGGACCAAAAAGGCGGCAGCTCTGGTGCAGGTGAGTGTTTATTTACAGAGGTGGGTAAGTACAAACAACGGTGGCGACAAAACATGAAACGGAGGGCCCGAGGCAAAACAAAACAGGAGCACCAGAAGGTCAAAAGACAAAAAGAAAAACAAAACACGAGTCCAAAACCAAAAAAACCAATGAACGAAACACACCATAGCCCAAGAAAAACGGAGTCCAAAACAGAAGAGCTCAGGGGGCCGGCCAGGGGGCCGACAGCACAGGAGTCCAAACAGTTCAGGGGGCCGGCCGTGCGGAAGGCAACGGCGGCCGCTCAGGCGCAGAGGGTCCGGGGGCCGACCGTGTGGAAGGCAACGGCTCAGGCGAAGAGGGTCCGGGGGCCGGCCGTGCGGAAGGCAACGGCAGCCGCTCAGGCGAAGAGGGTCCGGGGGCCGCCCACGACGGCGATGGCGCCCGGCCAGTGGCCTAGCCAGCGGTCTAGAAAATGGCCGTTTAGCTCCAGACCCAAACGACGCTGGGCCACGCGAGGCTGAAGGCACGGAGGCTGGGCCACGGAGGCTGGGCCAGGCGAGGCGGAAGGCACGGAGTCTGGGCCAGGCGAGGCGGAAGACTCGGCGGCTGGGCCAGACGAGGCGGAAGACTCGGCGGCTGGACCAGGCGAGGCGGAAGACTCGGCGGCTGGACCAGGCGAGGATGATGAAGCTGCAGCAGGCGAGGATGATGATGAAGCTGCAGCAGGCGAGAATGATGATGAAGCTGCAGCCGGCGGCTGGACGGGCTCCTCGGGCCCCCCAGCTGATGAGGCAGGAAGCTGGACGGGCTCCTCGGGCCCTCCAGCTGACGAGGCAGGAAGCAAGGACCCTCCAGCGGAGACATGAGACGAAAGCCGGAGCGGTCCCTCGGACCCTCCAGTGAAGACAGGAGACGAAGGCCGGAGCGGTCCCTCGGACCCTCCAGCGGAGATAGGAGACGAAGGCCGGAGCGGTCCCTCGGACCCTCCAGCGGAGACATGAGACGAAGGCCGGAGCGGTCCCTCGAACCCTCCAGCGGAGACTAGAGACGAAGGCCGGAGCGGTCCTACGGACCCTCCAGCAGAAGTCATCACTAAGCCAGCAGTCATGGAGGCCACTAGCTGACACAAAGGTGACTGGCAATGCACTGAGCACTGGCTCTGCCCAGGCAACGCTGACATGGTGCGGTTCTCAGGTGGCTGCTTAAACTTCAGGGGTCCAGAATTAGCTGGGGACTGAGACCTAGCCTCTCAGGAAGCCCTGGAGGGGCAAACTGTGCCAATGGCGGCTGAACCATGAAAAGCACCTTGAGGTGAAATTAAACTTTCTCCCTGCATGGAGTGAGTGTGTGAGACCAGTAACACTGGCGCTACGGGGGCCTGAGCTGCAGGTGGCACTGGCGCTACGGGGGCCTGAGCTGCAGGTGGCACTGGAGCTACGGGAGACTGAACTGAAAGGGACACGGGTGGCTCTGGAGACTGAACTGAAAGGGACACGGGTGGCTCTGGAGACTAAACTGAAAGGGACACGGGTGGCTCTGGAGACTGAACTGAGGGTGGCTCTGGAGGCTGAACTGAGGGTGGCTCTGGAGGCTGAACTGAGGGTGACTCTGGAGGCTGAGCTGAGGGTGACTCTGGAGGCTGAACTGAGGGTGACTCTGGAGGCTGAGCTGAGGGTGACTCTGCAAACTGAACTGAGGGTGGCTGCGGGGGAGCTAACCGAGCTGAGAGTGGCTGTGGGGGAGCTAACCGAGCTGAGAGAGCAGAGTGTGTCTGCGGGGCGGCTAACTGGGCTGCCGGTAGCTGCACAGGCGATAAGCAGGTCGCATTGACATCCGCCACACAAAACACAGCCCCTGAATGAACAGTCACAAAGTCTGGAAAAGACACAGAGTCCTCACTCACCACAGCCGGGGAATTAGAAGTCCGAACATCCGGCTGTGGGGTGGCGCGCCGGCGGCGCGATCTGCGTTTCCTCCCCGCAGACAGCTCCGACGGGCCGGGCAAGATCACATCCGGCGAGTCGGGCAGCGAGGCAGGAGCGGCTGAGAGAAGGTGGGGTGTGTGCCGGAGAAAAGCCTGCACGGTCGGAGGAAGCGAAGTTAGAAGCCATGGCAGGCCGGAAAACAGCCGTTGTAGCTGACTTTCCACGGCGCGGCGAAGCTCCTCTGGAGGGTCCTCAAGCCACAGCCCGAGGAGAATCTCCACGTTATATGTAACGTCGTCCCGGAGCTCCTCGGACGGATTTACTACGCTGGATCCATGGTGGCTGGTTCGTACTGTCACGGATTGCCGGGGCAAGCCGTGTGGAATTGTAGAAAGGGACCAAAAAGGCGGCAGCTCTGGTGCAGGTGAGTGTTTATTTACAGAGGTGGGTAAGTACAAACAACGGTGGCGACAAAACATGAAACTGGAAACCTAAACTGGGTAAACTAATAAGACAAACCAGAAACGAGGATGCAGGGAGGCCCGGAGAAATACATACGGGAAGACGCAGGGAGACCGAGGGGAAACAACACAGACGAACCAGCAACTACCATGACAGAAGACACAACTTAAATACACTCAGAGAACACAGGGAGATTACACACAGGTGGGGAACACAGCTGGGAGTGATTACGTGACAAGAGTAGGGAGACAAACTGAAACCACTCACATAAGACGCAGACCTTCACAATAAAACAGGAAACACATACACGCAATGACACAACACACCAACTTAACACAGACTGGGGGACACAGAATATAGGAACATGAACCATGAAACAGAAGAGTACAAACACCCAAGGTAACCAAAACCACAGAATACTAATACACTAAACATAAACACGGAGTCGCAGACTCCGGACCATGACATCTTCAGTTCTAAGGTCAAATGGTGGAGAGTCCCAGATATAACCTAGTGGGAGTAACCCCCCACAGAGGGACAAAAGGACCCCCTGATGATCCTCTAATTGCCTGAGCCAAGGTGTGAAACTGGGTGTGGGTTCCAATCAGCCAGAGGTGTGTTCATTGTGAAACCTGGCCCCACCTTATCATGCGAATTCCTGAGGTCAGATGGCCCAGGATGTGAGTGGGCGTTAAGGCGTCTGGGAAGGGATCTCAAAACTGGATTATAGATGGCAGAGAGTTGGTGTCGTAAACCCCCGCCTCTGTTCAAAGATGGTCGCTCACAGTGGACATAGATGGCTTCTTTCACTCCTCTTTCAAACCATCTGTCCTCTCTGTCCAAAATGTGAACATTGGCATCCTCGAAAGAGTGTCCTACCTGTGGCCATCTCTGTACAACTCATCCACTTAACACACTGTTTACCGCAATAGCTACACCCTTCTTGCACATGTTCTTCCTTTTTCAGCTATTTATTAATAAGTGACTTTTATATGCATGTTGCCGTCCGCACGGTCGGCCCCCGGATCCCCTTCGCCTGAGTCGCCGGCGTTGCCGTCCGCACGGTCGGCCTGCTGAGCTGTCGGCTCGTCGTTGCCATCCGCACGGTCGCCCCCCTGGACTGTTCGGGCTCCTGTGTTGTCGGCCCCCGGGCTGGCCTCCTGAAGTATTCTGTTTTGGACTTTGTTTTCTCGAGCTCCGGTGTGCTTCTTTTTTGTCTTCTTTTGGTTTTGGACTCGTATTTTGTTTTATGACATTCTAGTGCTCCTGCTTTGTTTTGCTCCGAACCCTCCTTCCTGGACCCCCGCCGCCCACCCTGGTCGGGTTGTTTTCTGTTTTTTCTGGATGTTTATGTTATCATTATTCTATGGTTTTGGTTACCTTGGGTGTTTGTACTCTTCTGTTTCATGGTTCATGTTCCTATGTTCTGTGTCCCCCAGTCTGTGTTAAGTTGGTGTGTTATGTCATTACGTGTATGTGTTTCCTGTTTTACTTTGAAGGTCCGTGTTTGTTCTCAGTGTGTTCAGTTTACTTTTCCCCTGTCTCATCAGGTCAGATTACTCCCAGCTGTGCCCTCCTTTTGTGTTTCATTCCCTCGTTATCCTTCTGTGTATTTAAACCTCGTGTCTGCCTCTGTTAGTTGCTGGTTCGTCTGCGTTATTCCCCTCCGTTATTCCGTGTTTGTTCCTCCGTGTTTGTTCCTCCGTGTTTGTTCCTCCGTGTTTGTTCCTCCGTGTTTGTTCCTCCGTGTTTGTTCCTCCGTCTTCCTGGTGATTCTCCCAGCAAGGTACCCTCGTTTGTGTTCTGGCTTTGTGTTCAATTTTAGTTTTCCAAATTTAGAGTATTTTCTGTTCTGTTCCTCGCCCCCCTTCCTGTTGTGCTGTATTTCACCTTTTGTTAATAAAGCTCACTCACTACTTAGCAATCCCCATCTTGGGTCCTTATCTCCATTCCACACGTCTGCTACGCCAGGCGTGACACAAAGAGTTGGCTCTAAGAGCCGTTTCGTTCGCGACCGACACATCACTAATGTACTGAGTTTTGCTTCCCCTTGTAGTGATGGGATTTCCAGCTCTTTTTAGAGAACCGGCTCTTTCGGCTCTGAACCGGCTCTTTAGGTTGTTTTGTTGCTTTAATTAATTTATTATTAACAACAACATAAAATTATGCACAAAAGGAATTAGTAATGTTTAAAAAAAAAGTGGTTTTAGTTATATATGTTTATATATAAATATATGCGGTGGCCCCTAGAGACAAAGCATGTACAAACTCCAAAAAGCACATACAAACTCCAAAACACATTTCTAGCGTTAACTGAACTTCCAAAACAGAGGTACCTAGATCACTTAAATTACACAAATGAAAGCATATGTGTATTGTTTGTGTATTCATACACAAGCACTCATATATATTCAAATGATTAAAAAAAAAAAAAGTTAATTTACCTGTTACTACCACACACCAAATCCGGTCATTGGTACTTGCTGGCTTGTGTAGCCACTAGGTAACAAAAGCTGGCGTCCACGACAGCGGTGACGGTGGCCAGAGCATTTTTGTCAACGTGGGTTTCACGTTTTGGTCCCCCTGCTGACATTACCTCGGACAGGGCCCCCCAGTTTTTTTCTGAGCTTTGGTCTGCTATGGCTGACGGCCTGGGGGTCAAGGTCTGATAGGTTTGTAGCTTGAAACTATCCGCTGGAACGTTGAGAACAATATAATTACACTGCAAAGCAAGACACAAGCAGGCAAAGTTCTTCATGTTTCTCGTGCACGGGAGAGAACCGGACTGACGCCGTTCCCTCGTCTGACCCCAGTTGCTCTCGTCCGTTCTCCCGTACCACTGTTCTTTTATTGAGGTTACATGAATATGCATAGGTTCATTAACATATGACGTCTACATTCACACAAAGAGTACCTTGCCTGTGTGTGTGTGTGTGTGTGTGTGTGTGTGTGTGTGTGTGTGTGTGTGAGGTCAAGATGTGACCCTGTGAAGACTCCCCAAAGCTGGTGCCAGGACGTCTGGGTCCATCTAACAAAAGGCTCTTATACTTAAACAGATATACGTGTGCTTGCTATACCATAAATCAATAAAAAAAGATAAACTCTTGTGATTTATGCCAGAACACACTCTGTACAGAGGAGTGAACGCACCCCCCTCTTCAGCTACACAGAGTTCTTACAGACCTCTTTAGGATGAGACATTCTTTCAATCTACAATTGATTATACACTTCTAAGCATATATGAGTAAATATTTCTAAGCATAAATGACAATCAAAAATACAAATCTAACAAGGTCCACTGCACCACAGCATACCACCCGCAAGCTAACGGGATGTGCGAACAGTTTCACTGGTCACGCTCCGGGCTTCCTTAACAGGTGGCGACTGGGTCGACCATCTTCCGTGGGTTTTGTTGGGATTGCGTAGCGCGGTTAAAGAAGTCCTCGGGGTTTCCCCAGCTGAACTGGTCCTCGGCCAGCCCCTCCGGGTACCCAAGAGCCCTCCCCCATGTTTCGATACGTCTTTGTTGCCTTTTCGCCCCCCAAGAGACTCATTTCCTGTTCCTGGTTCTGTGCACCACTGCCTGCCTGACACTTTTGTTCCGAGTTCGTTGGACTCTGCTCGTTTCGTTTTCGTCAGGCACGGTGCCCATAGGACTCCGCTGCGTCCACCATATGACGGGCCATACAGGGTTCTTAAACCAGGCAACAAACATTTCATTTTGGACTTTGGCGGTCGGCAGGAGGTTGTCTCTGTTGACAGACTTAAGCCTGCACATGTTATGCAAGAGGATCAGGTGGTCCCGGCCCAGGCCCCTCACCGCGGCCGCCCACCTGCCACCGGGCTGATGGATTCTGTTTTTTCCCCAAGGAGCAACCCACAATCAACGGAGTCCGAGTCGTCTGCAGCTTTTTCTGACCGCCAGTGCCAGCCTCGCTCCCGGGCTGGGTTGCCCTCTGTCAGTCCCCCCCCCCCCCCCCCCCCCAGTTCAGCCATTCAGGCCGTTTGCTTAAGCCCCGGGTCCTGGACTAGTTCTGCTGGGTGTTCGGGGGGGGGGGGGCATGTGTGGTGGACCACTAGAAGGCTCCACTCACACCCAGTGTTGAGGAAGTGTGTTCCTGTGTTTTGTGGCGCGATATGTGCAGTTGATGTTGGAGAGGAACAAAGAAGGAGTGAGAACTGAGAGCTCTGTGTCGTTAATGCTTACCTCCACAAACCGGCTCTTTTGGTTCGACTCACTGAAAAGAGCCGGCTCTTTTGGCTCCAAACCGGCTCTTTAGGTTGTTTTGTTGCTTTAATTAATTTATTATTAACAACAACATAAAATTATGCACAAAAGGAATTAGTAATGTAAAAAAGAAAGTGGTTTTATCTATATATGTTTATTAGGGGTGCAACGATACACAAAATTCACGGTTCGGTTCGGTTCGATACTTTGGTGTCACGGTTCGATATTTTTTCGATACAAAAAAATGTTCATGCATTTTTAATTTGTCATTTATTAAAATTATAAATATATATTTTAACTCAAAAGTACAGTTTTTAAATTTAACCCTAACCCTTGTGCGTGTTTTTTATTTTGACAGCGAATGCGCACCTGCGGACCACTTATGTGCAGCCCTGGTTATTTAGCTCGTCATATTGCAGCCACAGAAATTCTTTTGTCCATGAAACCATAAAGCTGCACTTTCTTTTTGCTTTATAGTCTGATTTGTCATAACTTCTCCGTTTTGTGGTAAGCTTTTCTTTGGCTGTCACTTCTTCACCCTGACCTGTCTTGTTTGGCTCAGCAGAACTGAAATGCTTTTACACACTCACTCACATAAGCTCAGCGATTCTCTGCGCGATCAACCTCTCACATGTTTAAGCTTGCTGCGGGAGATTTCACTTGTCATGTTTGCATAGTAAGCTAACGATTAATAAGACGATGTCAGAGGAATTGGTGCACAAATTATCATCACTCACAGATCAGTGCTGTCGCTCTCTATACACAGTTCGCACGATTGCAAAGTGAAAGCAAAAAAACAAGCGCAAATTCAAACGCGACTTCAATATGTCACATATTGACAGTGGCTCACCGATGCCAATGACATAATTACCCAGCTACATTTCTGAAAGAATGCAAAAGCATTGACATATATTTTTCCTACAATAGCCCGACGGGCAGGGCAGAGATAGATTTTGGTAGCCGGACTGAAAAAATCGCTAGCTCCGGGACGTCGGGCTAGCGATATTGCGAGCCCTGTATCTGATTGAGGAATCACTCATCTTTGGAAAAGAGAGTTTATTACAGAGAAATGGCTCTTTCCAAAATAAAAGCTATACTATCCGCTTCTTCTGGGCTATATTTCTCAGCAGCATAAGGAGAATCATGTGCTAACAGCTGTCTAAATGACTCGGCTAAAGTTAGTAGCATGCTTGCTTTTTTTTGTCTGCTTCCACTTGTCTTTGCACTAGGATGATGTCGGCGTAAATGTGCAGTCATATTCGTCGTGTTCCCACTAGTGCTTTCAGGTTAATCTCGTTGAAATGACCTTAACGCCACAACACGGCAAATATCCGTTAACGAGCTACCGCCGATTGCTCCGTGCATGGGGCTAGATGGCCAACACGTTAACGAGCTAACTGCGCTAGCACACTAGTTCACACCAATGTAATTGAGCATTGCATGGCACATCCAACATACTGTTTTACTTTAGTCCATGACTCGCTTACCTTCAGGGTCATACTTCACATGAAAACCAAAATAATTCCAAACGCCAGAACTGAATGAGGGTGGGGGAGGTGCCCTGCGCTCTTCCTTCTGACTATGCTGTCTGTGTTGAGCGCTCAGTCGATCTGCGCTGGACAGTGCAGCCTAGGCGGAGTAGTCGAATACAGATTCACTGAGCGCTCAACACAGACAGCATCGTCAGAAGGAAAATTGATAAAATAAATTACAAATGTTGTATTGTTCGATACATATGCGTACCGAACCGAAAGCACTGTATCGAACGGTTCAATATCGATACGAATATCGTTGCACCTCTAATGTTTATATATAAATATATGCGGTGGCCCCTAGAGACAAAGCATGTACAAACTCCAAAACACATTTCTAGCATTAACTGAACTTCAAAACAGAGCTACCTAGATCACTTAAATTACACAATTGAAAGCATATGTGTATTGTTGGTGTATTTATACACAAGCACTATTAGATTATTCTGTTATTATATGTTACCTTATATATGTAATCAAAGTAGTTGAATTAGAATACTGCTGTAGATCATATTATACCCTTTAATATAGAGTGTGTGAGCTGTATGTAGTTTAGTTCTCATTATACTTTTGAGTTAACAGAACATATTCACATATGAGTTCATTAGATAAATGTGCATCACTCTGTATCCTTGATCTGCTGGGAATGTGTTACACTGTTTTCTTGACATGCTTAATTGTTGAATCATGAAGAGAAGGTTGTAAGCAGGAGACTCTGTGTCTAAAGACAGGGGAGATAGACAGACCACATTCCATACCCCCACCTTATAGAAAGCAGAGAAACAACTGTCGAGGTCATAACTTAGGCGCCGTAAGAGAGAAAGAATGTTAATGTTTGGTCTTTTACGACTAGGTGGGGGCCACTAGAGACTATAAAAAGCTGAGCAACCCGTCACCATTTTGAGACATGCTGTCGAACCTCTGCAGGCATCTCTCCCGTCCGGACGTTGTAATGCTCTGACTGTTGAATTGTATGGAAATAAATGATTGTTGATTGAGCATTTATACACCGAGTATTGTCCTTCCTTCAGCCCAAAGATTCAAAGAATTGGGTGATTTCAACAGCACTCATATACAGGGAGTGCAGAATTATTAGGCAAGTTGTATTTTTGAGGAATAATTTTATTATTGAACAACAACCATGTTCTCAATGAACCCAAAAAACTCATTAATATCAAAGCTGAATGTTTTTGGAAGTAGTTTTTAGTTTGTTTTTAGTTTGAGCTATTTTAGGGGGATATCTGTGTGTGCAGGTGACTATTACTGTGCATAATTATTAGGCAACGTAACAAAAAACAAATATATACCCATTTCATTTATTTATTTTTACCAGTGACACCAATATAACATCTCCACATTCACAAATATACATTTCTGACATTCAAAAACAAAACAAAAACAAATCAGCGACCAATATAGCCACCTTTCTTTGCAAGGACACTCAAAAGCCTGCCATCCATGGATTCTGTCAGTGTTTTGATCTGTTCACCATCAACATTGCGTGCAGCAGCAACCACAGCCTCCGACCCTGTTGACTATTTTGAATGAAACGCTTGATTGTTCGATGATCGCGCTTCAGAAGCTTTGCAATTTTGAGACTGCTGCATCCCTCTCCACGATATCTCACTATTTTTGACTTTTCTGAGCCTGTCAAGTCCTTCTTTTGACCCATTTTGCCAAAGGAAAGGACATTGCCTAATAATTATGCACACCTGATATAGGGTGTTGATGTCATTAGACCACACCCCTTCTCATTACAGAGATACACATCACCTAATATGCTTAATTGGTAGTAGGCTTTCGAGCCTATACAGCTTGGAGTAAGACAACATGCATGAAGAGGATGATGTAGACAAAATACTCATTTGCCTAATAATTCTCCTGCCTGGGGCGTCTGTATCCAGTAAGGGTCCTAAGGCTAGACCCCCTATGCTAAGCGAGCCTACCGCAGACATGAGCGAGACAAATAAATATGAAGGCATGCCGGCTCGGACGTCACCCGGATCAACAAGGTCCGCGTCAGGTGTTGAGGAACCAGGGCACCCTGACGAAAAGTGGGCTACTGGAACAAGAAGGCATCGGTGGGCAAGAGACGAAAACAGGGCGTTGTTGGAATGCTACTACGCAAGTAACCCCGGCGGAAGGGGCTACATGAATAGGATGAGGGACCTATGGATTCTTCGATACCCAAAATCCACAATGACGGCGAAACAACTAGTAGCTCAGTGTTCCAACATTCGAAAGAAGGGACTGCTCTCACAGCTAGAGATTGACGAGGTACAACACAAATGCTACGGCAAGGAGGAGTCAGGACGCCAGGTCAGGGGGGCGATATCATCACCCCCACCAGAGATTGGGTACATAGTCCCAAGTGCGATAGGAGAAGGATTGTTGAGTGCAAGAGGAACTGACCTGAAAAATAGGATCATGGCCAAGCTTGAAACCTGGATCCCCCGTAGCCGGTTACCAAGATTACGTGAAGTACCCTCAGAAGGTCTGCTAGATGATGTTAATGCAGCACTACGGGCAATACCTACAACCACGATTACCGACACTAACAAGCTGATCTACAATACGGCAGCAGTGATCAGTGAGATGCTTGGCTACAAGTTGAACAGCGACAAGGGGCAGTACCCTCCATGGAGAAGGAGGCTAGAGGGCAAGATCAAAGTAGCACGGAGGGAGGTTAGCCAACTAACGGAGTTGCAGCAAGGTGCGACAAATAAGGTGCCTAAGAAATACAGCAAGCTGTCCATACCTGAGGCCTTGGAAACTGCCAAGCAAAGACTCACAGCCTTGGCCAGCCGCTTGAGGAGGTACACCAGAGAGATAGAAGGCAGGAGAATAAACCAGCTGTTCTCCACAGAACCAGCAAAGGTGTACTCTCAGTGGCAAGGGAACAATAAGAGAACAGCACCACCAAGGCTGGAGACGGAGCAATACTGGAAGAGCATATGGGAGAAGGATGCAACCCATAACGGCAATGCTCAGTGGCTAGAGTATTTAGTATTTATTTATTTATTGTCATTGTCAAGAACAATGAAACAATGAAAGAGGATCTGAGGGCAGACCACAGCGACCTCCCTGAACAGGGTCCAGTAACCATCACAGTGGCAGATATCCAAGAAAGGGTCTCCAGTATGAAGAGTTGGACAGCACCAGGGCCCGACATGGTTCACGCCTACTGGCTGAAGAAGCTGACTGCACTCCACGAGCGTCTGGCAGCACAAATGAACCAGCTGCTAGTTAACGAGAGACACCCGGAATGGCTAACTGAAGGCCGGACGGTCCTGATCCCCAAGGACCCCAAGAAGGGACCGGTCCCCTCCAACTACCGACCAATAACCTGCCTCAGTACTACATGGAAGCTCCTGTCAGGCATCATATCGGCTAAGATGAACAGGCACATGGGTCAATACATGAGCGGGACACAGAAAGGAATTGGCAAGAATACCAGAGGCGCAAAACACCAGCTACTGGTAGACAGAACAATCAGCCGAGACTGCAAGACCAGACTGACCAACCTGTGCACTGCCTGGATTGATTACAAGAAGGCCTATGACTCAATGCCCCACAGCTGGATACTGGAATGCCTAGAATTGTACAAGATCAATGGGACCCTAAGAGCCTTCATCAGGAACTCAATGGGGATGTGGCGTACAACACTAGAGGCCAACTCCAAGCCCATAGCACAAGTCACCATCAAGTGCGGGATCTACCAAGGAGATGCTCTGTCCCCACTGCTGTTCTGCATAGGCCTGAACCCCCTCAGTGAGATCATTAACAAGACTGGCTACGGATACCGACTACGGAACGGAGCAGTTGTCAGCCACCTCCTGTACATGGATGACATCAAGCTGTATGCAAAGAGTGAACGAGACATCGATTCACTGATCCACACTACCAGGCTATACAGCAATGACATTGGAATGTCGTTCGGACTGGAGAAGTGTAGTCGGATGGTAACAAAGAGAGGGAAGGTAGTCAGAACTGAGGGGATTGAACTACCAGAAGGCAACATTGCAGACATAGAGGACAGTTACAAGTACTTGGGGATCCCGCAGGCGAATGGGAACCATGAAGAGGCCGCTAGAAAGGCTGCAACCACCAAGTACCTGCAGAGGGTCAGGCAAGTCCTGAGGAGTCAGCTGAATGGTAAGAACAAGATCCGGGCCATCAACACGTACGCCCTGCCCGTGATCAGGTACCCTGCTGGGGTAATAGGCTGGCCAAAGGAGGAGATAGAAGCCACTGACATAAAGACAAGAAAGCTCCTTACCATGCATGGAGGGTTTCACCCCAAGTCCAGCACCCTGAGGCTGTACACTAAGCGGAAGGAAGGGGGCCGGGGACTGGTGAGTGTCAGCACCACAGTCCAGGATGAGACAAGGAACATCCAAGAATACATTGGGAAGATGGCCCCAACTGACCGAGTGCTCAGTGAATACCTCAGGCAGCAGAAACCCAAGAAAGAGGAGGGAAACGAGGAACCATCATGGAAGGACAGGCCCCTGCACGGTATGTACCACCGGCAGATAGAGGAGGTGGCTGATATCCAGAAATCCTACCAGTGGCTGGACAAAGCTGGACTGAAAGACAGCACAGAGGCACTAATCATGGCAGCACAAGAACAAGCTCTGAGTACAAGATCCATAGAGGCTGGGGTCTATCACACCAGGCAAGACCCCAGGTGCAGGCTGTGTAAAGATGCCCCAGAGACAATCCAGCACATAACAGCAGGGTGCAAGATGCTAGCAGGCAAGGCATACATGGAACGCCATAACCAAGTGGCCGGCATAGTGTACAGGAACATCTGTGCCGAGTATAACCTGGAAGTCCCGAGGTCAAAATGGGAGATGACCCCAAGGGTGGTGGAGAATGACCGAGCTAAGATCCTGTGGGACTTCCAGATACAGACGGACAAAATGGTGGTGGCTAACCAACCGGACATAGTGGTGGTAGACAAACAGAAGAAGACGGCCGTAGTGATCGATGTAGCGGTTCCGAATGACAGCAATATCAGGAAGAAGGAACACGAGAAGCTGGAGAAATACCAAGGGCTCAGAGAAGAGCTCGAGAGGATGTGGAGGGTGAAGGTAACGGTGGTCCCCGTGGTAATCGGAGCACTAGGTGCGGTGACTCCCAAGCTAGGCGAGTGGCTCCAGCAGATCCCGGGAACAACATCGGAGATCTCTGTCCAGAAGAGCGCAGTCCTGGGAACAGCTAAGATACTGCGCAGGACCCTCAAGCTCCCAGGCCTCTGGTAGAGGACCCGAGCTTGAAGGATAAACCGCCCGCAGGGGCGTGCTGGGTGTTTTTTATATATATATATATATATATATATATATATATATATATATATATATATATATATATTTATATATACTTATATATTTTATTTATTGACTATTTAATTTGTAAAATATGTGTATACACACACACACACACACGTAGAAAAACATTTAGTATACACATCCAGAATTTTTTATTTTTTTTTTGCATATACTATTATATATTGTACATATACTTATTAGTTTCAGAT
Organism: Maylandia zebra; assembly: GCF_041146795.1. Lineage (NCBI taxonomy): Eukaryota > Metazoa > Chordata > Actinopteri > Cichliformes > Cichlidae > Maylandia > Maylandia zebra. Next base: position 41,731,565 of record NC_135188.1, on the reverse strand, counting down.
TTACCCATTCGTATATTTTGCCTGTTTATGTTATTGTATTTTGCACAACTCTGTTGCTTGTGAAGCTCGCACACAAGAATTTCACTCGCATGTGCTGTACCAATGTACCTGCACATGTGATGTGACAATAAAAAGTGATTTGATTTGATTTACTACCACACACCAAATCCGGTCATTGGTACTTGCTGGCTTGTGTAGCCATAGGTAACAAAAGCTCAACACTGCGCCTAGCATGCTGGAGCACTTGTGTTGTGTTTTGTACGTGTTTTGGAGTTTTTACGTGCTTTGGAGTTTGTACGTGCTTTGTCTGTAGGGACCACCGTAAATATACTTTTATTTATTCACTCCACATTAAATGTAATAAATAAATCATATAATACAAAAACCAACTATTCACATTTCAACTTTTAACTATTTAAATTTTCATCTTTTTCCTTTTAAACAAAGTTAAAGTGAAACAACACAAAAAACTGCAAACCACAACACAATTAAATATAAATTAAAATATGAAAACAAAAAGAAGATGCACATTCTCTGTCATATGGGCCTGCATGAATAAACTTTCTCAAATCAAATCACTTTTTATTGTCACATCACATGTGCAGGTACATTGGTACAGCACATGTGAGTGAAATTCTTGTGTGCGAGCTTCACAAGCAACAGAGTTGTGCAAAATACAATAATGTAGCCATTCTTGTATTTTGCTTGTTTACATCTGAAACTAATAAATATATGTACAATATATAATAGTATATGCATTTCTGGATGTGTATACTAAATATTTTTCTATGTGTGTGTGTGTGTGTGTGTGTGTGTGTGTACACATATTTTACAAATTAAATAGAGTAAACAATAAATAAAATATATAAAAATATACAGAGTTGAGACATGTGCAAAACAGTGGCATTACTGTACAGTATGGAGTGCATAATGTTAAAGTTCCAGTAGTAAAGCTGAGGTGTCTATGACGTGTTCAGCAGTCTGATGGCCTGGTGTAGAAGAAGGCTGTCTCTCAGTCTGCTGGTACGGGACCGGATGCTGCAGAACCTCCTTCCTGATGGAAGTAGTCTGAACAGTTTATGGCTGGGGTGACTGGAGTCCTTGATGATCCTCCCCGCTTTCCTCAGGCACCGCTTCCTGTAGATGTCTTGGAGGGAGGGAAGCTCACCTCCAATTATCCGTTCAGAGCACCGCACTACTCGCTGGAGAGCTTTGCAGTTGTAGGCGGTGCTGTTGCCATACCAGGTGGTGATGCATCCAGTGAGGATGCTCTCAATGGCACAGTGATAGAAGGTCCTGAGGATGCGAGGGCTCATGCCAAATCTTTTCAGTCTCCTGAGAAAGAAGAGGCGCTGCTGCGCCTTCTTCACTGTTTTGTTTGTGTGTACTGACCACGTAAGATCCTCAGCCAGATGTACCCCAAGGAACCGGAAGCTGCTCACTCTCTCCACAGCAGCGCCGTTGATGGTGATGGGGGTGTGTCAGGGACCAAGCAGTAAAGCATAAAGGACACAGGTGGTTTTAATTCAAAACGGGTTTTATTGACCCAAAAATATGAAAATATATTTAACAAAGCCAAAACTCAAACAGGCAGACCAATAAAAGAGGTCAACTCAATAGACTAAACTCAAGATAATAATTAACAAAACCTCAAACAAACATATGGTAAACTGACCTCCTGAAATGACACACAGGGGAACTTAAATACCGGTTTAGCTAAACCAAATGACACACATGGGGGAAAACAAGATGGCTGCCATATAACCCACTAATACAAAACATTTAAACAAACATGAAACACCCCCCAGGCAGTGAAGCATGTGGTGCAATCCAATTAGGCTGTCAGTAGTACTTCAGGTCTCCCAGCCCTTTGCCACACCTTTTGCCAGACAGGAGGAGACACCAACCCCCAGGTAACTCAAACAAAGAAAGATGTATTAATATAACCTAAAACAGAACTTTGACCTTGCAAGGTTAATATGTGTGCACGCCATATAAACATTGGAAGGTATGACGGAAAAATGAATACATTTAATAAAGAAACGATATTGAACAATAAATAGAATATTTTAAAGTAGTGACTGTAAATTAAACTAAAGTGAATCAACGGGTGGTGAGGTGTGGAGCTTACCATGTGTGGCATGCCATCACAGGGTGTGTACTTCTCTGCACCTCCGGAAGTCCACTATCAACTCCTTTGTCTTTGCGACATTGAGGGTGAGATGGTTGTCTTGACACCAGTGGGTCTTGACACTGGATACAGACACTTTCTGTATCCTTTATTATCTGCAACTGAAAATAGTTGTCTAAAGTGATGTTGTCCCTGGCTCTCTTTCTCTCTGTCTCTCCCTCCCGCTCTGTTCCTCTGTTTCTGCGAGTGTAACTACCGCCCCTCCCCCCTCTGCTCAGCGCAAAGCACAAGGCTCGCCTACAGAGTGAAGTGGAAAAAAGTGCGAGAGAGGGTGAGAGAAAGAAAAAAAAAACCCCACGGCTCGCGATAAGGAGCTGGCTTGCGTTGTTCACGTCAAAGATCCAGCTCTAAGAGCCATTTCGTTCGCGACCGACACATCACTAATGTATTGAGTTCCCCTTGGTCTCATTATGTTTGATTACTCCCAGCTGTGCTCTCCTCCTGTGCCTCATTTCACTCGTTCTCTCTCTGTGTACTAAATCCCTGTGTTTTCCTGCTTGCTGTCGCTTCTTCCGCAGTTGCTGTGTAAGCGCCTTGTTTTATAGCCACGTCATGTTATGTCTCGCCTAGCTATTTGTGGTTTAGCCCAAGATTCTTAGTTCTCATTTCATGTTTGTTTCCTTTTTACTGTTCATGTACTTAGTGCTAGCATGTATTTTCCAACAATAAAGCTGCTGCCTTTCATTAATTATTCTGTGTCAAAGCCCAGTATTTGGATCCTAACCAAGCCTGCCACACAGCTCACTTTGTCTTTCCCTGATGAGCATCAGTAATAAAGTCATAGGCACAACTTTATTTAACTTCCTCATGTTGGCTAAAATCTATTTTACAGATATGATCTTAAACCAGGACACAGACAGTGTAATTGCTGACCTGATATCAAGTGTATACGTAGACTGAGCCCATCTTTGATGTTTGTTTTTATATCTACTCTTTCCTCTCAAACTTTTAAACAGCAGCGAGCAATACTTATACACTGTTTATTCCTACAATGTTCTTACTCTCACACTGACAGTAGTAACAAAGTATCAGCATGGCTGAGTTTACTGTAAATGGAAATAATTAAACAAAAAGCTGAGTAGGAAAACTTACTAGTTTCATGAATAGTAGTCCGCCTGTGACTAGAGGACAGATGATCTGTACCATCTGATTAAGCTCTCAAATGCATAGTCAAGGGGGGGACTAAGCACATATCCTGATTTGGACTTATGTATCTAACTGGATGTTTGTATGGGTTGAAAATCTAAGTAATTACATATCTATACATCGACCCTCTACCACTTATCCAACTTAAATTACAGTTCTTTAAACAAGAAATCACTGATTCACAGAGGAGAGTCTTACATCAAGGGTTAAAACGATTTATTTGAGTTACACGGCAGATAGCAGTGTACAAGCATATATGTGTCATTCTTCGTGCAGTTACCATTTTGAATATACCGTAAATAGCAAAAAGTACATGTGCTGATTTTCCTTGAAGTTTATTTGGATTTAATTTGCAAAAGAAAAGAAGTTTCTTTTCACACCTTTTTTGTGTGACTGTGACTGTAACGATGGCAAATGAAACATGAGCAAAATCACTTGAAGAGTAACTGAACATTTTCATTTTCTAGCTCCCTCACACATTGATTACAGGTCAGGATTGTACGTCATTCAGGTAGTCCTCTCCATAGTCAATGATCTTTTTCAGTACACTCAGTATCAGTGAATCCACATCGTTATTCGTATCAGTTTCTTTGTGGTAGTTCTTCACGAGGAAGATGCAGTTCAGTGGAATACCCAGTTCCCTGTTCACTGTGTCCATCTAAGTTTAAACAATATTACATTTAAAAAACTGAAACTGTATTGTTGCACTAGTGACAATTATATAATTACTATAATTACTAATTATATAATTACGATAATTATAAATTACTTATTCAAATATTTGTACTCATTATAGCTGAGGTTTCTGTTCAAATATACTGAAATGTACAGCTGAATTTCAGATGTTACATCCATGTGTAAACTGTCTACAAACTCACGAAAGTTATGAAAGTCCTGGAACATACCAGCTTATTCATGTGCTTGCTCTTGTAGGCGTTCTTTATGTCTTTTTTGACTTCAGGACAAGCTTCATCAATTTTAGTGATAACAGCTATTTGTGGGATCCCTGCCAATACAGAAAGCAATGCAATCATTTTATCTCATGTTTTTCTACTATTTGAAATCGTGACGTCATACATGTAGAACATCTGCTCTCACCTTTGTCACGAGCATGTAGTCTGACTTCTCTCATCTTCTCCAAAGTTTCATCACTGATTATGCTCACTGTGTCAGCTTGAATAACTAAAACCAGAATGTGGACTTTGTCATCTAAAGTAGGAGAACTGTTGTAGTCAGGATCTGATTCACGCAAGAGAGATTTGGGTTTGAACTGGTAAAAAAAAGCAAAATCACTTAACCCTTTTTGCACGATACAGTTTCTGTATCACAGACTGTACAAGCATCCACATCATACCGTGTAACCTTCTTTGACATGTCCACTAATGGCAAGTTTGATGTCTTCTACATGAATTCCTTTCTCAGCGCCCCTCTCAAGCCCCTTGGTGTCAGTGAAGACAAAAGGGTAAAGAATTCCTGGATTTTCTTTCTGAATTTTAAATGTCCTGTACTGTGAATAAAAAAATGTGGTGTTGTTATATTAGTGCCAGATACTAAAGATCCTAAACAGTTTTCAAAATAATTGACACACTAGTTGTGCTGACTATTTTTCACTCGTTTATAGTTTAATGCTTATAAAGCAGCTACCACTGCAGTGCGCTCCTGTAGTCATAGAAAACCTCAAAGGAAATGAGTGTGCAACTATGATAAGAATAGATACATCCTCATACATACTGCAATGGTGAAACTGTCACCAAAGTTTGCTGCTGCCAATGCTCGAGTTGCGATTTTGCCTCTTAAAGCACTGTCCACAGAGTTGATGAAGCTGGACTTTCCAGCACCTGGTGGTCCATGAAGCATAATTCTGAGATGCTGGACATCTTTGTGAGGCTTGTAATCTCTGACAAGCTGCAGTTCTCGCTCTCTTTCACTGTTCATTTAGAAAATTACAATAGGATTTAGTGTGCACTTACAGTTTATACAACAGTGTTATGAACAAACACATCAAACAAACAAAACACTTGAGGGCTGTACTACTGAGACAGGCTGACATCTGTTTTCTGCTGCCTGCAATTTCAGAAGCCTGAAATAACCAAATAAGCATTTCTGTGTCACCATGTGAAACTATGTGAATTCCACATTGTGACTCAGAGGTTTGTGCTGCTGTAACAATTTGAATGTATAATATTTAACACTTCAGCTGAGAATCACTTACAGTGACATCAGAATGAGCAAAAATGTGACACCCACAGATGGGTTTAAAGTCAAATTGAACGAACATTAAACATAAGTTACCACAATGATCAAACAGGTCAAAAGAGATGGATTTTGTGATATAAAATTGTGACTCTAGGATTAACACAGGTGAAATTAAATGGTTAATCTTAATAATTCTAGTACACCTCTCTAAGCAACCACACTCTTAATACTCACCCCCATGGTATGCTCCTCTCTTCTACCTCTAACACTGCAAAGTGAAAATGTAAATTGTATGAGTCACACTGGAAGGGCAACGTTATAAATTAATTACACATTATGTATTAAGGCTGTTACAGACTGAACGCGTTGCTTTTTTTGAGGAAAATTCTTCCTCAATAAAAGCACTGTGAAAACTAAAAATGAAGCCGACATCAAACGATGACGAGCTGAGAAAAGTAAGAAACTAAGAAAACAGCAGCAGGGAGAATTTAACGGTTGGATCCAGGAGCTGAAGCTGTGTGTTCGTACATAGTTCAGGATGTCAGTGGGACAGTTTGAGGCGAGGCAGGGAAATGATTTCAGAAAGCCGCATTGAGTAGCTGTGTGTCTGAGGTAAATAGTATGACATGATTACACTTCCTGGAATTCTGCTGCTCAAACTGTCAGTGTGAACAGCTGCATTAGCTGCACTAACAGACGAGACCAGAAAATATTTGCGCAGATTTTACGTGTCCGGTGTGTAAAAGCCTCAAGTTTTTTCCTCAGGACTAAATAATTTTGTATCATATTTAAAATATCTTACGAGAAGGTGGTGAGCGATTACCTGCAATTGAAATATGACAAAGTAAAAGCATGTTAGCAACACTTTTCCATATTCAGGCACAGTTATATTAGATTTTACAGGCAGTTGAAATGTTACTTTTTGCCAAACCAAAGGACATTATGGTAACTTTTCTGTTGTAAAATAATTTTGCAAACATCTATAACAAATTCAGATCAAGATCACTCGAGTCTCCAGTATTTCCTGATTTCAAAACTGTTCAGTCCAGTCAAGCCAGTTTTACTTGTGTAGCTCAATATTACATGTTAAACCCACGAGGGCTTCACAAACATGACAATATAGGGCAAATCAAAAGAGAAGCATGAAGAAAACCACCAACAATGAATATGAAATGAAAAAAACTGCTTACCCGAAAAGATTTTTTTAATATTCAACATTTTTTTTGTCATCAACTATCTGTGAATTAAACAAGCAAAAAAGACAGTAAATTATAAAACAGTAAATTCTTGAAATTCTTCTTGAAATTAAATTATTTTAACTTGACACATGTCAACCAAATGTGAGATGACTCAATAAAGGTCAATATAATAATTTAATAACTGGATTTTCTGCATTGGATTATTAACACAGTGTTACCTTACCTGAATACCCAACTGTGCTGTGAAGTTGGCGTGTCTTGGTTGTTGTTCACACTGATGTATATGATGTTTGACTTTGGATTTATAAATGTCGTTTCACTTTCTCTTTGGGTCATGTGACTTCTGTTATTCGCTCTATCTGATGCCAGTCTAATGTAGTTGTACACAGCAACTTCAAAAGTGTTAAATGTTTTGGTGTTAGTGGTCTTCTTGCAAAAGTAGATTAATTTTACTCTAAGTAGAGTCACATTCTTTTAATGTAACTCTGAGGTGTAAAATGATAGTAGTTAAAAATGAGTGTTTCTAGGTCAAATCTGGAGGTGTTACAATGGAAACATTGGTCGTGTCCAAATTCATGGGCTGCATCCTCCTGAGGACCCGGCCTTCGCGGTCTACGTGGGCCGGGTCCTCAGAAGGTCTGGTAGGCCGGAAGTAAACGGCCGTGAAATTGGACGGTCTAGCCTTCTGATTAGTGTCACCGCTGTCTCGGTGGAGTTTAATAAACTCAGCCGTCTGCTCCTTGCTATCTAAAATATAACGGGACACTGGCGTAAATTCTCGACTGTCTCATACTTTTGTTTAATTGGTTTTCTGTTTGACGTTTAGTCAGCTGTGTAAAAACCAAGGAGGAACCCACCCGGGGGATTAATAAAGTTTTATTTTATCTAATCTTATCTAATAACTTTAATCTCAGCCAAACCGATTTACTCACGAACAAACAAAACACTGAAGAAAGCCCAACAGTAACATTTTTAGGTTGTCTAAGTGACTTATATATTACGTTTAACCCGAGCAGCGAAAGTCCACGGTGATCTGAAAATGATGTGCCCGGAGTTGTGCCGTTCTCGGCCGCATCAGTAACCCTCGAGCTCCCGGCTAGCTATCGAGCTGGTGGGTAGCAGACACCTCCGAAAACGTCGAAGCACTTTTGCAAATATGCGATATCTTGATAAACCCAGCAGATATTTGATGTTTACACAACTACTTCCTCGCCTGAAAATATGTTAAAAGTTTATTTTGTGACCCAGAAAGATTAGTATGAGTAATTTTAAAACTTAGTAGTGGCCGCCATTGTTGGAAACTGGAGTTTGGCTGGGCCGCGCTATGAATTCTGGGATATGGTAGGCCACGAAGGACACACCCGACCCATCCTTAAAATTCGGGGAAAAGGAGGACGCATTTGTCGGCTGCATTCGGAGGAGTCTACGAATTTGGACAGCCTTCGGCGCGTCGCTGTGACGTAATCGGTCTACAAATGCGGCCTCAGGAGGATGCAGCCCATGAATTTGGACACGACCACTAACTCTCGACCTCCTAACTCTGAACTCCTACAGGGGCTATGACACCAATAGAGTAAATTCACAGACTCCACCCCCAGCACTATAGGCTCCAATCGAAGCTGAAGTGAAGCCTTTTCAGAACATTTTGCTCTACATATTTGAGTTGTTTGCCATGCTTGGTAAGTCATTTTTTCAAAGATTGTTTCAATTATTATTATTAGCTTTTACTTCTGTGGCTCTTTGGAGTTGAGACAAAGCTGTGTGAAAGGCATTAGCCGTGTTGCTGGGTGATAGTGTAACACTTCTGGAGTCGTTACAGTATACTAGGACCAGTTAGGTTCGACTACTAGAGCAGTAATGAGCGTAGCATGTAATAAAGACCACAGACCAGTAAATACGTTTAAATTGCCGGCTTATTATTTTGTGAAGACAGAGAATAGACAGTTATAGACACATTACATAAAACATTCAACATCACACATTTAAGGAAAACAAGATGTTTTCTTTCCCCTTCTTAGTTCAGTATGTTCTGTCAGTTCATCCTATTTATCTCAAAACCTTTTATTTGGCTTTAGAAGGATGTTATTTTCAACCTAGGTTATTGTTTTATTTATTTCAAGTTCTAAGTTCAAGTTTATCCTTTGATCTATTTGCATTAACACTGTGTTATTTTAAATCAAGTTCAGTTCTTTAGGCCCAAGATTTAATTTAATCTTGGTCTAGGTTCACCTTTAAATTCTCAACCAGTTCTTATTTTGTTTTAACCCAACAAAATTGTTTACATTTCCATTAACACCATTACAGCATTAAAATGTAAGGTTGACCAAAATAAATTACAAAAATAAATAAATAAATGTAAAACTGAAAACAATTCAGCAAAAGGCTGAATAAATCCCTTAAACAAACAAATAAACAAAAGAAAGTTGTCTCTGTGTCCTTTAACTATTAATCCTGGGATTACTCCGAATGATTATCCAGTGCTTTGAAAAGTCCGCTGTTCTTTTGCAGAGGTGTATGGATTAATCCTACCAGTTTTTTCAGCGAAAGAGCTCAACGTCCAGCAGGGGGCGTTTTCCTTTTTCCTGCTCGGTACAGTTCAATGGGTCTGTGGGTGGCTCGCCATCTTGTTTCTCGCTCAGCGGATCAAACTCCGATTCTAGCTCAGCATTTCCCGATCCAAACCTTAATGGCCTACCATAACAACAAAATAAAGTGCATAAACATTCGAAAATAACACACGGGTAGCCCTTAAATAACAGTAAAAGTCCGTTTTTTCCAGCTTATTTAGCCGTAAATGAGGTGACGCCAATATGGCGCGCTGAAACACCTTCAAAGGCCTTTGAACTGCAGCCTGTGTGTCGTTTAAGCACGAATCCACCGTTTTTAACATAAAACAACATAAATCTGCTACCTTGGCTCTCCATTTGCATGAAATGAGCAATATAATACAACAAAAATTTCTTGCATGAAATAAAAGACAATTTCTGAACTCACCAAGTCCCGTTCGGTTATGTTCACAACGTCACCAAGGCAAGGACAGGTCGGAAAAACAAAAATACATTCTCCAGAGTACAAAAATGGCTTTAAGTAGATTTTTGGCTTATTTTTACTATTTTTTCACTCATTTAAGCAGCAGCTCTGCAAGGACTGTCTGCATTTCTCCCTCTCGAGCATCAAAAAAAAGGAACAACCCGATTGGGTGTGGCTAATCACAGGAGTCACGCTGCAGCGTGCCCTTTCACAATAAGAGTCTCAACACATATTTTAGCCATTTTACCTGAATTAACATAAAACACCATGAATTAGCAAGTTCTGTACCCTTTTAACATGTTTTTAAACACAAATGAAATCCTATACCATGAATTATATCATTGCTGATGTTTTTAATGAATTTTCTAACCATTATGATCTATTTATTGACTATTTATCACCTGTAATATATTTCTTATGACTGTTTTTACTAACAGGCTTTTATTTGTTGTTAGCTATGTTAACCAGGGTTACACCCTCCCCTCTTAAATGTATGCAAGCCCCTTTGCATAATGCATACTCAGACTACCTGGATATCATGGATTTCAATAGAGCCTGTGACAGCTTCACTTAAGCTTTGGAACAAAGACTGTACTATGCCAACAAGAGGGTTGCCTAATTGAGGGTATGTTAAGTGCTTGGGCTTTGGATGATCTCTCTCTCGGGATGATCTTCTGACTGATTGCTCTGCTTTGGGGTCATTTCTTTCAGTTTCATTGTTTACAGGTTCAGTTTCATTCACGTGAGTTTGAGTTGCTTCCTCATCATTAGTTTTCGTTGAATCCGATGCATTGTCCTTTTCATTTTGTTGAGTTATCTGAGCTCCTTCCTTTGCAGGTTCAGGCAAGTTTTCCATTTCACGTGGTTTTTCCATTTCAGGTATTTTGTCATTTTCAGGTAAGTTTTCCATATCCGGTAGGTTTCCACAATCAGGTAAATTTACAGTTTCCGTCATGTCCATGTGCTCTTGAGCAATATCAGGCACTGTCACATCTTCTGAGACTTGAGAATTGTCTGATTTGGGTTGCTCATTAGCATGGTTTGACTTAGCCTTGGGAGGAAAAACTACCTCGTATTCCTCAATCGACCTTGAGATCTCCTTGGGAGGAAGTGGAGGGTAATACAGAGGGTAGTTATCCTCCTCGGAGTGGTATTCAAGTTCAGGTTCATCAGGATCAGTTGTTGGGTGTTGACGTGTGCTTGGCCGATGAGGCTTTACTTGGACTGCTGGAGGATTTTCAGGGGCAGTTGGCAAAAACCCACAAGGTAACAAAAGGTCTCTGTGGAGAGTTCTAGTGGAACCTTGGTGATGCTCGGGTTTGACTGTGTATACTGGGAGGTTGTCTTTTTGGCTTACAACCACGTGGACGACAGACTCCCACTTATCAGCCAATTTGTTTTTTCCCCTAATCCGAACATTCCTTACAAGCACGCGATCTCCGACACCTAAGACAGATTCGGTTACATGTTTGTCATATCTAGTTTTGTTACGTTCAGCAACTTTGCTTACATTTTTGGTAGCCAGTTGGTAGCTCTCCTGAAGGTGAGATTTGAGGGCTTTAACATACTGTGAGTGAGATTGCTGCTGGCGATGGTTCAGGGGGACATTGAAGGCAAGATCAATGGGTAACCTAGGCTGTCTGCCAAACATTAACTCGTACGGCGTAAACCCTGTACTTTCATGTTTGGTGCAGCTATACGCGTGAACGAGTGGCTTAACAAAGTCACGCCAATGTTTCTTGTCTTCGTCTTTGAGTGTACCCAACATGTTTAGCAGGGTTCTATTAAACCTCTCCACAGGGTTTCCCCTGGGATGGTAGGGTGAAGTTCTGACCTTCTGAATCCCAGCTAGGTCGCATAACTCTTTGATAGTTTTTGACTCAAAGTCTGCTCCCTGATCGCTATGCAACTTCTCGGGAAAACCGTAGTGGATTATAAAGTTTTCCCACAGGGCCTTGGCTACAGTTTTAGCCTTTTGGTTGGGAGTTGTCATTGCTACAGCATACTTCGTAAAGAAATCTGTAATAACTAAGACATCTTTAGTGTTGCTGCGATCTGGTTCAATTGTCAAGAAATCAATACACACCAACTCTAGAGGTCTGGTGACTTGAATGTTTACTAGGGGCGCCGCCCTCTCTGGCAGGGTCTTTCTGCAAACACACCTGCTACAGCTTTTGATCTTTTGCTCTATGTCTGAGGCCATTTTTGGCCAGAAAAATCTGGTTCTGGTTAAATCAAGGGTCCGGTCAAGACCAAAATGACCCATGTCATCGTGAAGGCTTTTGAAAACCATAGATCTTAGACTTTCAGGAAGAACCAGCTGGTACTGTGTCTCTTCACCTACTTGTCTTTTTCTGTACAAAATCCCGTTCTGCAACTCAAGTTTGTTTAACTCACGCAGAAGGATGCTAAGTTGTGGGATCTCGTTGCTTACAGTAGGAGGAGATGTTTCACCTGTTTCAAGCTGGTGTATGATTTCACTGATAGCAGGATCGTTTGTTTGACTTTGTCTTATCTCTTCTTCTGACAAGCTTGGAATGACAGGAAAAGCATCACACTGGTCGAAACTGTCGGGAACAGCATCAACGGACGTAGACAGTGAAGTTACGAGTGGGCAGGCGAGAGCATGGTCTGTGTCAAGAGACTGGACTAGATGTTTCTCACATATTGCACTGACAGCTTGAGTGGGAACGTGAGTGAAAGGATCGGTGCCAGGCAAGTGGTGTTGCACAAACTGACGGATCCGCTCCTGTTCCTTCAGGGAGACAAGGTCATTTAATGGCTCGAGATGCGGACGACGAGATAGGCCATCTGCGTCCATGTTTTGTTTGCCTGCTCTGTACCTAAGCTGGAACTCGAAAGAGGACAGGGCGGACAACCAGCGATAGCTCGTCGCGTCTAACTTAGCGGTGGTCAAAATGTAAGTTAGAGGGTTACTGTCAGTTATTACTGTGAAAGGACTGCCATATAAGTAATCACAAAACTTTTCCGTTACAGCCCATTTGAGGGCAAGAAACTCAAGCTTATGAGCAGGATAACGGCTTTCGCTTTTTGATAGTCCTCTGCTTGCGTATGCAATTACTCGCAACTCTCCCTCCTGCTCTTGATAAAGAGCTGCCCCTAACCCGATTGTGCTTGCATCTGTGTGTAATACATAAGGCAACTTGGGATCGGCAAAGCCTAGAATTGGGGCAGAAGTCAGTTTGTCTATAATAGTCTCAAACGCTTTCTGACAACTCTCTGTCCATCTCTCCCCGAAAGGAGCTTTTGGCTGAAAGTATTGGACGTAGTTGGACTTAGAGCTATTGTTTTTTCGCAGTGGGGGGTATCCAGCAGTTAGGTTGGTAAGGGGTTTTACGATCTTAGAAAAGTCCTTAATAAACCGCCTATAATACCCCGCAAACCCTAAGAAGGAGCGGAGTTCTTTCAAGTTCTTGGGACTTGGCCATGTTTTTAACGCTGCTACTTTCTCGGGGTCTGTTTCTACACCGTTTTGGGAGACAATGTGCCCCAAGTACCGAACTGACGTCTGAAAAAACATACATTTTTCAGGCGATAGCTTCAGACCGTATTCTTTGAGACGATTAAGCACATGGAGAAGGCGGGTCTCGTGTTGTTCGAGGGTTTCGGAGTAAACTATAAGGTCGTCTAGATAGACTAGGACTTCCTTAAGGTGGATGTCGCCCATACATTTCTCCATCAGCCTTTGAAATGTGCTGGGAGCGTTTGTTATGCCTTGAGGCATCCGGTTGAACTCAAAGAACCCCATCGGACATACGAAGGCTGTTTTGTGCTTATCTGCCTCATCGACCTCAATCTGGTAGTACCCACTTTTGAGGTCAAGGACCGAGAACCACTTCGATCCTGTCAAGGCGGAGAACGCTTCTTCCAAGTTAGGAAGCGCGTAGGCGTCTTTGATGGTGTTCAGATTCAACTTACGGTAATCTACACAGAGTCTTACGTCTCCATTCTTCTTCCTTACCACCACTATCGGTGAGGAAAATGGCGACTCGGATTCGCGAATGACACCTGCATCGCTTAGCTCCTGCAAATGCCTCCGTACGGCGTCAAGATCTTGTGGTCGTACGGGACGGGGTCTGTGCTTAAAAGGGGTTTCATCGCTCAGTTTGATTTGGTGTTTTACTTTGTTAGTGCAACCAAAGTCTGTATCGTGTAGTGCAAAAACCTCCGACATAGCACTTAACTTTTGTGTGATTCGTTCTTTCCATTCAGCAGGGACTGGAGAATCAGCAAAGTTAAGATTAAGCTCAGCAGGGTTTGAGCTGGGAGTCTGTTTGGACTGCTCTGTGATCTGACTGTTTGGTATGATCTCTTGAATAGCATGCATTTCAGCAATGACACTTTTCGCAGGGATAACTATGTCATGCTTACTTTCATTTCGCAGGACCACTGGAAGCTTTTGTGAGGGTTTCTCAGCAAGGGTAAGTAGACAGTTGGTGACCAAGATCCACCTGGCAAGGAGGATGTAGAGGGGGTCTCGACTACTACCCACCCGCCTGAGTGTTCAGTTTTTGCGTGGACTAAACCCTCTAAGACTCGACTTTGGCCTGCAGGAATGACTTCAGGCTCTTTCCCTGACAAAGTGACAAGACCAAGGCTGTCGTCCTCTTTTTGCTTGTGTCTTTGTTGTAACACGCTCAGCATTACTCTATAACCATAAGGCAGGATACTGAGGTCTGTATTAGCCAAGGAGAGGCTTTCAAAGACAAGGTCAAGAGTGTTAGTGCCAATTAAGAGAGAAGACTGAACACTAGAGCGTGTGTCTGGAACAATTAATGCAAGAGAAGACACAGTAAGTTCAGTACCAAAACAGTTCTTTGGAAAGGTAATGTCGACACAAATATAGCCTGAATATGGAACATTCTGACCATTTGCAGCTTCGACTTCTAGCAGGTCCTGTATTGGATGGATTTCAAGGTCTGCAAGATTGTTTTCATAGAACGATCGGGACACTGTGGTCACTTGCGATCCGGTATCAAGAAGGCAGTTGCAAGCTTGATCATTGATTTTCACTTGAGCAGTGTACTTAGCTCCAATTAGACCCTTGGGTAGTTTCACAGTGGCTGATTTATTGTTTGAGAATCGTTTTTTGGGTTTATGTGAAGGCTCGGTGGGACTAGTTTTGTCCGTAGCACCCATTTGTCCCGCAATGAGGGCTCCCTTTAGTTTAAAGGCTGTGTTTGCTTGTTTTGTCTATCCCACAGCAACTGTTTTTCTTTCAACTGTTTCCTTTTGTCAGTGACTAAAGACGGGTTTGGGTCATTTGGGCACACAGAGGCAATATGGCCGTCTTCGCCGCACTGGAAGCAGTAACCAGGCCTGGGCCTACTCTTCGCAGCTTGGGATGTCAAAAGGGTTCGTTCGGGTACTTGAGAGTTGGTCTTAGCAGTAGCTTTTGGAGGGTTAGACTTTTTCCTAGGAGGGTTCGGGGTTAATGTTGCGAGATGGCTTTGAAGCTGACTGATTTGTGCCTCTAATTCTGTGACCAGATCCTTTTGAGCATCTACTGGTGGGTCTACTTTCTGGGGTTTCAATCTCATCAGTTCACTCTGCAGCGCAGTTATTTGTGTTCGCATTTCAGTGAGATCGTCTTGCATGGTGAGCGCAGGAAAGTCAGCATTTGCAGCAATAGAGTGAGAGGCTACTTTTGGTCTGGTGGCAGCAAAATGTTTTTTCATTCGGCTTTCTTTTGCAGTATGCTTGTCCTCTTCCACTCTCAACTGTAGCAGCAGCTCGGTGAATGAGGGGGGTTTATCTTTTTTCTTTTCGAGCTGAAGATCTGTTAACAAGGCATTATCCCAACACCCCCGACAGAATTGACGCAGAAGGTGTCGGTCTGCTTCACTAGCTACGACACCGCCTCTTTTCAGAGCTTTTGAGAGAGCTGTTTGCAAGCGATGGAGGTAGTGTGAAGGCTTTTCACCTGCATCTTGTAATGTGTTGAGGAATTTGGCGAAAAGCTCGTCGCCATCCTCCACAGTGCCAAAAGCTGAATGGAGTAGTTCAAGGGCCCAGAGGTTTCACCACGTTGGCAGCAGGCGGTACAAGACTGTCTACGATTTTCCGCGAGCGTTGCAAGTCAGACAGATTGGGATCTTGAAGTATGAGCTCTACACTGTGGCGCCATGTATCAAAGTCCACCTCATGACTAGGACAGGGCAGTTTGCCTGAAAAATTTCTGAGGCGGAAGGAGGCGCTCACTGGTGAGACAAGAGCTTCACTTCGCACTATGTCCTCTACTACAACCTTTTGCACATCAGGGTGTGTTATAAAGCTCTGTGGAATGGTAGTTTGTAGATCTGGCTGTGTCTGGTTGTCTGACTCAGAATCGCTGATGCATATGTTAGCTTTGATCAGTTCTGCAGTTTCACTTTGGATAGGTTGGTCATTTGCTTGTACTTGGGTTGTTAGTTCACTATGTGCATCTGGGGTAGGAGCTTCTGTGCTGTGTGTGACTGACTGAGCACATTGGGAAAGGTGTTCATGCAGAACAGCTTCAAAAGATTTGCCACTAAGTCTAGCAATGTTTTGCAGTTCATTGAAAAAACTGTTGGTGGCGACGTTGATAACAGCTGCGATGTACTCAGGTGACAGGGCTCGTATCTGATAAGTGACTTCATTCGGACATTCAAGTGTGTAGGGTAGTAAGGGTTCAAGTGTCGACAGAGCAGATCCACTCTCATACTCTACAATAGCATTTTTGTGGTAAGAAGACTTAGGGTCATCTATCTTAAGGGTTCTTGCTGTTCGACCATATCTGCTTAAAAAGTCTTTTAAAGCTTCATCAGCGTCTGTGCCTGTAATCCCACTAACAATAACTGAGTTTGGGATTTTAACATTTTCTCTGTCAACTATTTCCATTTTGCCGGACTTGGCCTATTTTTGAGGTCTGGGTCAGGAAAAAAGCTTGAGGGATCAATTACTACTCCTGGCTGGCTCGCCACTTCTGTAACACTTCTGGAGTCGTTACAGTATACTAGGACCAGTTAGGTTCGACTACTAGAGCAGTAATGAGCGTAGCATGTAATAAAGACCACAGACCAGTAAATACGTTTAAATTGCCGGCTTATTATTTTGTGAAGACAGAGAATAGACAGTTATAGACACATTACATAAAACATTCAACATCACACATTTAAGGAAAACAAGATGTTTTCTTTCCCCTTCTTAGTTCAGTATGTTCTGTCAGTTCATCCTATTTATCTCAAAACCTTTTATTTGGCTTTAGAAGGATGTTATTTTCAACCTAGGTTATTGTTTTATTTATTTCAAGTTCTAAGTTCAAGTTTATCCTTTGATCTATTTGCATTAACACTGTGTTATTTTAAATCAAGTTCAGTTCTTTAGGCCCAAGATTTAATTTAATCTTGGTCTAGGTTCACCTTTAAATTCTCAACCAGTTCTTATTTTGTTTTAACCCAACAAAATTATTTACATTTCCATTAACACCATTACAGCATTAAAATGTAAGGTTGACCAAAATAAATTACAAAAATAAATAAATAAATGTAAAACTGAAAACAATTCAGCAAAAGGCTGAATAAATCCCTTAAACAAACAAATAAACAAAAGAAAGTTGTCTCTGTGTCCTTTAACTATTAATCCTGGGATTACTCCGAATGATTATCCAGTGCTTTGAAAAGTCCGCTGTTCTTTTGCAGAGGTGTATGGATTAATCCTACCAGTTTTTTCAGCGAAAGAGCTCAACGTCCAGCAGGGGGCGTTTTCCTTTTTCCTGCTCGGTACAGTTCAATGGGTCTGTGGGTGGCTCGCCATCTTGTTTCTCGCTCAGCGGATCAAACTCCGATTCTAGCTCAGCATTTCCCGATCCAAACCTTAATGGCCTACCATAACAACAAAATAAAGTGCATAAACATTCGAAAATAACACACGGGTAGCCCTTAAATTAGGGCTGCTCAATTAATCGAATTTTAATCACGATTACGATCTGGGCTTTCAACGATCATTAAAAATCACTGAGCCGATTATTAGCCCCTCCCTCATTTATCCGCGACACCTTAAAGGCCGTCTGTGAAAATATTGTCGGGCATAAACCAGTCCGTGGCGCAAAAAAGGTTGGAGACCGCTGATTAAGAGGACCCGAGGGAAGCTCGGAAAGCTAAGCAGAAGTTATTTGGAGAGGAGAGTGACTGCTGTTGGTTGAAAAGAGAGTTAAAAAAAAACAAAAAAACTTCAGTGGTGTTGCACACTATTTTATATTATTTTTTTAAAGTTATTGTTAACCCTTTAAAGCCGGTCAGAGCAGCACGCTCCGTTTTGCGTAACTATTTTTAAATCCCTGTAGAATCTGAACCGTGTAAGCTAGCGCAATAATTTGTTTTGCATATGAAACCGGAGGAGTTGTACTTACATCTGATGCCATCAGCTTGTCCTCGGTCACGGTTTCGTTCCACATATAGCTTTGCAAAAATTGCATAAAAAGCGCTTGCAGGAACAAAAACATAATATTCCAGAAACACGCTTTGCCGTTACTATCAGCTGTTCGTAACACTTCCCACAGTAAAATGATGCACATGCTGTTTTCTTTGCAAATTTGCATCATAGGATTGTTTTGTTTTTCCTGCAGTATATAAAAATTGCTGTATCTCCAAAATAAAACTATGAAGACACTCAAAATAAATTTCCTGTGGTGGGAAACTATTTTTTTGCAACTTTATTGTATTTAAAGTTTTGAGGGATAAACCTCTTAAATTTCTCCAAGTAGAAATATATGTAAACAAAACAAAAGCGATTTTCAATTTTTTTTGTAGTTTATTGCACTTTTTTGCAATTTATGTAATTACTATGGACTTAATGCATACATATTATTAAAATATGGGCTATAACAGTTGTATTGTTGTATAGCAACTTGAAATGCTCCCACAAATGGCACTACAGCATGTAAAAATAAATAAATAATATAAGCTCTGGTGGACTTGGTTCTATGGTAGGTCTTAAAGGGTTAAATAAATATCGTCAAATAATCGTGATCTCAATTTCAGTGAAAATAATCGTGATTATCATTTTTGCCATAATCGAGCAGCCCTACCTTAAATAACAGTAAAAGTCCGTTTTTTCCAGCTTATTTAGCCGTAAATGAGGTGACGCCAATATGGCGCGCTGAAACACCTTCAAAGGCCTTTGAACTGCAGCCTGTGTGTCGTTTAAGCACGAATCCACCGTTTTTAACATAAAACAACATAAATCTGCTACCTTGGCTCTCCATTTGCATGAAATGAGCAATATAATACAACAAAAATTTCTTGCATGAAATAAAAGACAATTTCTGAACTCACCAAGTCCCGTTCGGTTATGTTCACAACGTCACCAAGGCAAGGACAGGTCGGAAAAACAAAAATACATTCTCCAGAGTACAAAAATGGCTTTAAGTAGATTTTTGGCTTATTTTTACTATTTTTTCACTCATTTAAGCAGCAGCTCTGCAAGGACTGTCTGCATTTCTCCCTCTCGAGCATCAAAAAAAAGGAACAACCCGATTGGGTGTGGCTAATCACAGGAGTCACGCTGCAGCGTGCCCTTTCACAATAAGAGTCTCAACACATATTTTAGCCATTTTACCTGAATTAACATAAAACACCATGAATTAGCAAGTTCTGTACCCTTTTAACATGTTTTTAAACACAAATGAAATCCTATACCATGAATTATATCATTGCTGATGTTTTTAATGAATTTTCTAACCATTATGATCTATTTATTGACTATTTATCACCTGTAATATATTTCTTATGACTGTTTTTACTAACAGGCTTTTATTTGTTGTTAGCTATGTTAACCAGGGTTACAATAGCATAATATTCTGTTTTAGCTAGCTGAAAGGTGTTTGCAGGCAAATGACACAGCCTTGAAAAAAAGCTTGCGTGTGAATTTTCAGTCAAATTCTTGGTCAAATACACCTAAAGCAATGTCTAGAATGTGAAATTTTGGTATAATGGTGCTACTTGAAGCCTGAAAATGATCTCCCATAAAAATAACGAGCAAACAGCAGTAGCAGATGTCCTGACTGGATGCTACGTTAGCATTTAGATCCCTCCAGAGTTTTGTGCACACAGTTTAGGTAAAAATGAAAAAGGTTGAGGTTTTACATTTAGTTCAGTATTACCTGTTGTCTGTGTCCTTGTCTTTTGGGAAAATACTTTACACAAGTAATGGCTCAAAAAGGATTCCTTCTTTTTACTGTGCTGCAATTGATAACTGGATTATTTGTGCCATTAATTAGTGTCAACTAATTTTTATTCAATCTCCACATAGGATATGCTTGTGAAGATGGAATATGGGGAGAGCCAACACGTTCTCACTCCCAACTCGTCAAACGTGTGACGCATGGTCAGGCTCCCTCTGCTTCACTTATGGACGCGCAGGGTACCCCCCTCGCGTCGAGAATTGACGTGCAGGGTCCTCCGATTGAAGAGATTGCAGCGGAAGTGCCTGTTGTCAGTATATTTAGACATTTTCCAAATCACATTGTAGTGACGTATACAGAACACAATAAATTATATAATGTAAACAACTACCTGAAAAACAGGTAGAACGATACTTTTGTATCGTTTATTGCATTTATGGAGGGAGTGATGTATGCTGGGTAATGGCACAGCTAGCTACTGGGTGACTTTATTCACCCGCTTCGGCTGTTATCAGTCCATACAATGGGCGTTATTAGCACAAATCAGTCCCATAGATATGGGCCATCTCCTGCTAGATTGTTCAGAAGGTTGTTCTCATCCATCCAGATGGAGGATCACTAACAGGAGCGTGGAAGACTCCAGAATCCACTCTGGCTGGAATCTGGTGGATATGCAGTGTGTACAGGTAAGACCATTTAAACGGACAGCATTTATAGAATGACTGTTAAAAGTCAGCGAGTGTCAGTAATGTTAATGTGGTTATGTTAGTAATACACCGAGTGCTAATATAACAGCTTTAAGATGCATTTGTAGATATTATTACGTGTTTTACCGTCTTTATGGTGCTAGCTTAAAGTTACGGTGTAAACGTTAGCTTATATTGGAGTAAAGCTGTTACTGTTTAAACGATGTTAGCACAGAAATATTAGCTTCTGTCATGACTGATGAAGTTACTAGTTAATAAAGTTTTCAGTAAAGTGTTTAATCGCAGCCACAGATTGACAGTAAATATCTCGATTAGCTTCAATGCATCTATAATAAATATGTGCAAGTTTCAGTGCTTCGTTTAAACTGTGATACTTATACTGACCCAGGGTCAGTGTAAAATACAATCCTAGCTGTGTGAACAAAGCCTGGCTCCTTTAATCCTGCATGACAAACCTCAGGATGCAGGTTATTGTTACTCTTTCCTGCTGGCACACCTGTCACACCTGAGAGTCAGCTAGAAACTTACAGTGACATGGACATCATGCAAAGACTGCCAGACTCTGTAATACTGCAAATGATCAGTGACTCAGGTTATCACTAAACTTTAAACGGCACCTCTGTGTCTCTGTGTGCTGAACATTTAGGATTGAGTCAGGCTGCATCAGCTGAAGCTGTTATTTGTATATATCAGTATTCTTTATTCAGGTGTGGGGAAAATACGTAAGACTGCAGTGAAGCGATGCACCAGATTAATCCCTGGCCAAAGGTATCGTACTTAAATCAGACTACTGATCCAGCCACATCAGCCGTTTGTGAGGTCTGTTTAAAGTAGACTAAAAGTGAACTGCAGGTTCCTGAGAGGTGGACTGTGAGCACAGAAACACATGTTCATACATACAGCTGCAGCAAACTTACATTAATTTTAAATAGATTTGTTACTCTGATGTCTGTCTCTGTGTTAGTCCTCTGACAGACCGGTGACCTGTCCAGGTGTGCTCTACCTATGACTACTGGGACAGGCTCTAGCCTCTGTAAAAGAAATTTTCTGTTGTTCTCATTTTAAGTATTTAAGTGCTTATGCATATGCTTAGTTGTGACACTGTTATAGACTGTTCAGTGAAAGTTTCTAAAACTAGATGAACTTACTTCAGCATCAGCAGTTTGAGAAAACAACTCCCTTTACAGGTGCTGATAAGGCCAAGGGCACAAAACAGCATAACCATTGATCCTTTATGTTTCATAGCGAGACATGTGAAGTGTGGTAAGATCAGTTTGTAACTTCCTCCCTCTTCCTTGGAATGCATAAAGGAGGAGGAGCACCACTTCTGTGGCAGCGCTGACATGACTGAACTGTGATGTTTGATGTGTGTTGGCGCAGTAATAAATAGCTGGATCACAGCTCTTTCTGTGTTGCAGACTTTATTTTAAAAATTCCACGACACCTCCCCACCCTCTCACTGTGAACATGAATTGAATATTCAGAAGTCATTTGTTTAAATAGTTCTAGAAATCTGAGCTGTTGGTGTGTCCTTGGATTGTGTGGTAATAATATTAGAGCCTGCAATCTTTCTTACTGAATCTCTACTATGAGTCATGTTACCAGAGATTAATTCTATGTTTACCTGTCAGCCTGGACGAATGTGCTGTGTGAAGGAAATTAAATTAAATCAGATCTGAACTGCGTACATTTGAGGAACCTGTTCATATTTAATTGAAATATGAACCAGTGATTTTTTGATTGCTGATTCCAAGAGAGTCTTTGTGGAAATCCTGTTTGGCTTTTTGTTATTTTAATTCTCTTTTCTGTTTTCCAGAACAGTTCTCCACAGTCACTGTCCACATGGGTCAGTGGGACCAAGAAGCACTCTGCTAATGTGTGGACCCTGACCAGCAACATCCAGCAGGACCCAGACAGCGTTTTCTATCTCCCAGCTGGAGTTTTTTGTTTGTCTGTGATGGGAGAGTCAGATTTTTGTTGAGCTTCACACTTGCAGAGGTAAGTCAGTTTGCAGAGATCCCTCCCATCCTGGCTTTCTTATCTGAAACTGTAATATTTCAGTGACTGCTGCTTATACCACAGGTTAATACACTCTACTGATCCCTGATAGGAGAATCATCATCTCTGCCAACAAAGAAGCCTGGTGGATGTTTGTTTACAGTCTGATGATGGGACATCATGCTCTGCATCTTCAAAGTTTGCCTCCTCATTATTATTCATACCCAGTAATGTGAAGTATGCTCATATCTACTATAACTGAACCAACCTGGTGCTCTTCATTTATGGAGGCTGTTGAGTGTGAATGTTGGATGTTGTGTATCTCGTGTTCTCTGGGCTTTGTTGTCCTCATTCTTTTCGCAGGATCAGAAAACAAAACCAGGAGGCGCGTAAATGTTTCTTCTCCATGATGTTTCTTCAAATGTTTCTTCTGGATGATGATAAGACTGTGACACGGGATGCCACCTTTGGTCTTGTGATGAAGCAAAGCTCAGGAAGAAGTGGGATTAAATGGTACCCACATGTGTGCTGCTGAGAAGGATGTACAGGGGCACCTGTAGCCAAATCCAAGCTTCAGGTTAGTTGTAGTTGCAGAACGCTATAGACTGAGACATCTAAGGCATCAAATGTTTGATTAAACGGATGAAAAAGAGAAGTTTCTTCCCTATAATTATCACGTCTTAAAATCTGTAGCAACTTCAAGTCTGTCAGCATGCTGAGCATGCTCAGAATGTGACAATATATTTTTGTTCAATATTTAATTTCTTTCAGTTGCAATTGTTAAATGAAAAAAAAAAAAAAATATATATTATATTTGCATGTTCTCCCCGTGTTTGCGTGGGTTCTCTCCGGGTACTCCGGCTTCCTCCCACTGTCCAAAGACATGCAGCCTGTGGGGATAGGTTAATTGGATAATCCAAATTGTCACTAGGTGTGAATGTGAGAATGAAAGTGAGTGCGAATGGTTGTCTGTCCCTGTGTGTTGGCCCTGCAACAGACTGGCGACCTGTCCAGGGTGTACCCGCCTCTCGCCCTATGACAGCTGGGATAGGCTCCAGCACCCCCTGCAACCCTGAAAAGGATAAGCGGAAGTGAATGGATGGATGGATAAAAATATATTCTTATAATTTAGCAAACTAATTTGTCAAAAAAAATATACATATATCCGTATTAGTTTTAATAAATTAATTTGACACCTGTATTGAAAATACCATATTGTCACTGGACAATCCAGCTGGTCACTCAGGCACAGCTGGGGGCCGGCGGAGCTCATGGGCGCGTCACTGCAACTCCCCCTGGCTTCTGCTCCGCGGCTGCTGAGTGAACCCTCATCTGGGACTCTCCTCAGCTCTTACTGGAACAGTGGCGCGGCTGCCCCTCTGTTGGTCTTCCATGGTCTCTTGTGTTCTGGGGGCCTCTGGATGTCTGGAGTTTTGATCTCCTCCATACCCGCTTCACACCCTGGAGGACGGGGCTGTGGCCCCCCCACACTCCCTAGCAGATCGTTACATGGAGAAACCTTTGGAATACAAGCGCGCTGATCCACACAGGTATGCACACGGGTGTTCACTGCTCATAGACCCAAATTACACCTTTCTTGGCTGCTACTTCGAAGCACATCTGTCCTGCGTGCTGCACAACAACATTGAATATTTAGTATTTACTGCTGTTTACACTTAGCTAGATTAATGCGATGGTGTTGTGTTTATTATGTTGCTTTGGTTTTTTTTGCTTGTTTTCTATTCTTCTCTCAACAGGTGATCCAGGAGATTTTTATTTTTTTTCTCCCCCCCTTTCTCACTGTCCCTCTCCCCTTCTGTTTTTCCTTTCCTTCCTCTTTCTTTCTCCCTTTCCTATCCCTCACTCATGTCTGTCCCGTCTGTAACATCTGAAAATAAAATATAATAAATAATAAAAACAAAGATCGACCAAATGGACCAATACGGCAATGCCACGATGATCCATTTGGCAAAGTAAATCCATTGGGTATCCTTGTTGGTCTTCAGACAACAATTCTGATGGCTAAAGAACCAAATGGGACAGGCAGAAAAAAAAAAGAAAAAAAAAGAAAATACCATATTGTATTCATACAGAATCAGTTTGGTATCATTGTTTGTCTGCTCACTGATTGCTGAAACTAAGAGCTACTTTGATCTGTTTAGATCTAAAGTATCCAAAGTTGAGTTCTAATGTTTCTTCACCCCTGTGTGTGTGATATGTGATTTCCTACATGCTTGCAGAGCAGAGCAGCAGTTTGTGCTCACAGATGGTGACGGTGTGGAGAGACGGTGGTGTTTCCCCAGAAGAACCAGCAGAGTCACTGATATTCGTCTGCACAGAGGAAATCAACTGACCGAGGTTTGTCCAGTGACGTGTTATGAAATGTATATTTGTTTTATGCTTACAGTATGTTTTTCTTGACAGAGGCTCTGCAGAGGTTAGACAAAGCAGAGAAAGCATGTGCTTTACATTTTACTGTGATTTATTGAGATATTTGTTGCCTGATGTTCAGCAGGAATGGAGAAATAGAATCAAAGGGAGATGTTTTTGCTGTTTTTGTAATGATGTAAGTAAATCTTCAATATTATTTATTTGCTTGGTTATATTAGGAGTGTTTCTGAGTGAGGGGGAGAGGAGTCATCATCCAGGTAAAGTGACGTAGATCAGTGGATACACTTGTCTCCCCTTTAAAGGAGACGATCCAAGTCATCCTTAAATGTTAGTGCTTTCAAATACACAAACATTTTTAAAGGACAAAAATGAACATCCAACTTTGACTGTAATACAAAATAAATCTTTGCATGTGTGTTTTCAAACTCTCAGATGGGCAGCATATCAGTCTTGGACTGTCTAACCTGCCGGAGCAGCACTGAATGACCACCACACATGAGCATGTTCCTGCAACATTCAGCATCTGATCCTTCATCTGTGTGCTTCTGCTTTTGGTAAGTAGAGTTACCCAACTCCAGTAACTCTAAACACATGCCATCCATTTCTAACGGCCTGGTTACTTCCTGTCAGTTACTTTAGAAACCATGTGGTCACCTGACCTAACACTGTTTCTTCTTCTTCCCCTTAATGTTCAAGTGTCACATGTCAAACAGCTGGAGAGGAAACTACACCAGTGTACTGGGATGTTTCAGCAACACATGCCAGATGCTGTTCCTTCGTGGTGACATCACCAGAGACAGCCCCGCCCACCTCAGGACCTCACCATTGATCATGATGATTATAATGATGACAGCGAGCGGAACTGAGACTGTAAAAATCCACGACCAGAATGTTTCTTTCTAATTATTAATGAATACTGAGAGCCTCTTTCTGTGTTTTGTCTGTTTTGGGGTTGTTTTTTTTACCTCATTTGTTACTAACAAAGTTCACAAACTCACACAGTTTACATTCTGTATGTCTCCATCTTTACCAGCCACACTCTAACTGCATTTAAGAAAATAATCCTTAGAAATCGTTGTTTTTCTCTTTTGTAATTGATGATAATTCAGTGAATATACTGCGCTGCTTCCTTTTATTGCGTCTCACATTGCTTTAAGTTTTTCAGTGTCCAGTTATTTTTTACTGCTGTTTGAATTCTCTGTATGTTTGACCCTGTAGACTGTTTGATGGACTGCTTGTCTTCCTGTTTGTTACCGCCGCCTGTTTTTGACTAAAGATTTGGATTTCTGACTTCAACACAGCCTCTGCGTGTCCTCCCTTTGTGTCCTCTTCCTCTGTGAATGTGTTGCATGTGTCACAGATTCATTTTATTAACAGCTTTCCCACAGTGAGTTGCATCAGCATTCATTCACAGCACATTGCAGAAGGATTCAGATTAATACAGTGATCTTACAGTCAGAATGATCCTGACAGAGTGCCACTGTAAATGATCTTTCATCAGGTACATTTTAAAGTTCAGTATTTCAAAGCAGGAGTTATGAAGAATCATACTGGCATTAGGACTAATAATATGTACTTACAAAGTCAAAGATTTTAGTTATGCTAGAATATTGGAAGACAATCAACTTTTATTGTTTTCCGCATATTAATTATTCTGAAATAGAGACGGTGACCCTAACTGTACAGAAGCACTAAACAACTGACAATCTAAAAGACATCATTGGCCTGAGCTGTCATGCACAGTGAGTCTGATCCTTTGCTGTGAGAGTCTGACAAGCATGTTTCTGGTCAGTTTGGAAGAAATAATATCACAATGTTGATCTTTCTTTCCAATATTCCTTCTCTTTTACAACATAAACTGTGATCAAAGCTACTTATGTTCACAGCATGTAATAATACTGACAGTCCAGGGCATTGTGGTCTGTTGAGCTAGGGTTAGGGTTAGTGTTGCGGCTCAACCAACCAATGGCCGCGGCAGGCTAAACATGAGGACACAGATGACGCGCAACAATAAACGCATAAAATACACTTCTGTATCATTTGCTCCTTTTATTCCATATGCAACTGTCCACTATACAAATCGAGGACATGGGATTAACAAATGCACAGACTGCACAAACAAATAACTGCAACTCAATAATAACTGCACTAACTACTAAATCAAATTACAACTTGGTCTATGGTATCAATTAGTGCACAAATATACAAAACCATCAAGTTACAGTTAAAATACATCAAATCATTCAAGCTGCGCTCAAGCTGCGGTCAACAGAAAGTTTTGCCTCATGCTCACCCTACCTTTCTGCTCATCAACATCAGGTGCCGTGAACAGGTGAGTGCAACCACATTTATCATCTACCACACCCATGAGACACGCCCCACACCCGTGCACCAGTACAGTGAGTCCATTTAAACCAACCCACTTAGTCAGAAGGAACAACTCATATGGCTCCTACAGTTAGGGTTAGCAATTCAGACATATGTAATCAATATTAAACGTCTCTGACGTGGGCCACTGTCCGCAGTATTGGGAAATCCATACCAGGCTGGAACGAGTCAAGGTAGGTGAGCATCCACGAGAAGACACAGCAGATGCATCCTACTAATACTGACAGGACCAGGAGACTCCAGAAACCGAGCATCCCCAGGGCAGCTGTGGCTACAACCGTAGCTTGCCTCCACCAGTGTGTGAATGTGAGAGTGAATGAATAGTGGCATTGTAAAGCGCTTTGGGTGCCTTGAAAAGCGCTATATAAATCCAATCCATTATTATTATTATTATTATTATTATTATCTTCTCTTCAGTGCCATCCTTTCCTGTCACCCTCTCTGCCCGCAGCTCTTTGAGTATGGGGTAGATAAGGGCGCAGAGAAACCCTTATTACTAATTTGTATTATAATTCAATTTTCATGAAATATTCATATTCAGTATTGGTCCTTTTATATTATAACCACGTATCCACCCAGGCTCATGGTGGGGCAGGGCTCTGTCCTGGGATGCTTGAGTACAAGGTAATGTAGACCTGGCCAGGTATCCAGTCTGTCAGAATTGTTTTCAATATTTGGTTCAAAAACATGAGTGACAACAAAAATCCAACTAGGATTCTTGCATATGATGAATGAAGTCTGTCTTTGACTGTATTGTCCAGCTGATCATTCATGACATAACACGGCAACAATGTAAAAAATGAAACAGCAACAGTCTAAATGTAAAGTGCACTCTAAACTCCTTTTCAATAAATCATATGCAAAGAGTCATTCAGGACTGTAAAACGTGAACTACAGAACCCAGAGTCTTCATCATTAAATCTCTGGTTGCTTCATTTTCTATCCTATATCAGATACTTTAAGGTTAGGTTAGGTAAACTTGCATTCTCATGGTGAGGCAAAGTGCTATATGTGTGTGTGGCGGGGGTGTGGTCCGGGGCGCGGCTGCAGGGGAGGAGTGAGAACAGCTGATGGCGATTTTGGACTGATGGTGGTTTTCCTTCCCTTTATATAGTGAGGTGGAGAGGAGCGGAGGAGGAAGACTCTGCGGGAACCGACCGCTGTCAGACGGTGTTCTGTTATAATTCCGTGGACACTCGCAATAAATGTGGAATCTGATGATAACAACCTGTGTGTGGGTGTATCTGTGCATAGCGTACGTCACAGTATGTGTGTGCGTGTCATGAACGGCTATAAAAGGCCTATAATTAAAGAACAAAGCGGGGTTTGAGTTTGAGTTACGGCAGACTGTCACTACTTGTAAATGGAACGCAGCCTTCCAGCTAATAACAGGAATCAGACGCGGTCCACCCAAGTCCACAGCAACCACCATAGCAACTGCCTACCATGACCTTAAAAACATATTCTGTCTTCATAACTATCAAAAACATGAAATAATTTGCAAAGTGTGAAAGTGTGACAGCTGCCGAGAGCTATGGCGGTATCTTTGGAAGCTGTTTACATAGCTAATAATACACGATGTAACCATGGAGACAGTCAGTCACGTGAGCTAGCGGTGCATGTTTACTACAGTGAATAAGGTGATTGTGTGCACAGCGTCCACACGCTGCAGAGGGTAAAGACATTACTTCAATATTGTTTTATATTGATATATATTTGCCTTCTGTTGACCATCACCTCAGGTTCACCATTACAGTTTCAGCATACAGATGCACACTGTGTAAATATGAACACATTCAAAAACTCATGTCTCAGAAATAAGCACAGCTGTTCATGTTTGTCATTAGTTTTATTTGTAAGAAAATTATGAACTTCATATTGTGTATCAAATAAAAGAACATTTCACAACTCTGAGTCAACAGAAACAGGAAACAGAAATGTCTCTAATGTGTACAGTGTAGTTTAAGCATGAAAAGATCATAAAGGAAACACTAACATTTATGTGAAACTAATTGTAATATAAAAATGAACAGGTGCTTTATAGATGTAAAAGAAAGAATTTGAAAACAACACTTTTTTGGTCTAAGTGATCAAAGTAGAAAACAGAACTGATGTTCAAGAATAAACCGTAGCTGCACTAATATTACACATCTCCATTGTTGTGGTGAACAGACATGTTGCTTTTAAAACCACATGCAGTGTGTGACCATGACTGTTCACTGAGACCATGAACGGCATTTTGCTGAAGCCTTTGCCTTCTTCTTCTTCTTCTTCTTCTTCTTCTTCTTCTTCTTCTTCTTCTTCTTCTTCTTCTTCTTCTTCTTCTTCTAAAATGGAAGCAGAAGGAGCACGAGCTGCTCTGATCTACTGAAAGGAAAAAGCAGAACATCTGAGCTGAAACCAGTCAGCTGAAATCATTAAGACAGGAACAAATTCAATGCAGTGTCTCAGGTGGCTTAGCCTGTTACAACTGTTGACACAAGCTAAATACGGTTAACACACAGTGTCAGGGAGCTCCAGTGTGGGAACTAGTGGCTTTAGGTTTGTAGTCATTTAACTTTCATCCATTCATTCATTTAAGCTAGCACCATAAAGACGGTAAAACAGTAATAATATCTACAAATGCATCTTAACCCTCCTGCCATCCTTTAAAAAACTCACACCCATCACCCTAGGGACCATTCTCAGCCACGCCATAAAAAGACCATATATCCATATTTTATTCCACTTTAAATTAGCCAACCTTGTAAAACTACTTCTCCCTGAAATATTCATGTAAAGTTTTAATTATATTTTCGTTGTTTTAACCCTTCAAATCCCAGTGTTATTACATGAGCGCCCTGTGTTATAAGCCCCAAAAACCAAAAAACGAAACTAAATATTTCCACAAAAAACCAGTTGAAGTAATATGTGATTGTCATTATAAGTAGGCCTTTAGGTGGACCAAAGATTGGCACCAACATACATTTTGACCTGCCATTATTTTTTTTGCAATTTAAAAATTAAAACTTCAAGGCCCTGAGTCTTCATTGACATCCAAGAAAAGAAGAAAAAATAAAATCATATGATGATAATTTGGGGTTGAAAAATAGCGTTTATAATGGAAGTCAATGGGCAGAAAATGGTCCCCAGGGTGATGGGTGTGGGGATTTCTGCTGCTCAGCCATTTTAGGCTGATTTAAGGAATTCACACTGGAATATTAACATTGACAGGTAAAAACTATCCTGTGGCAAGTTTGGTTATATTCCACTGAACACAGTGGAAATGGCAGCCATTTAACACATAGCAGTGGCACAAAAAGGTCCCAAGAAGGCAGGAGGGTTAAAGCTGTTATATTAGCACTCGGTGTATTACTAACATAACCACATTAACATTACTGACACTCGCTGACTTTTAATAGTCATTCTATAAATGCTGTCCGTTTAAATGGTCTTACCTGTACACACTGCATATCCACCGGATTCCAGCCAGAGTGGATTCTGGAGTCTTCCACGCTCCTGTTAGTGATCCTCCATCTGGATGGATGAGAACAACCTTCTGAACAATCTAGCAGGAGATGGCCCATATCTATGGGACTGATTTGTGCTAATAACGCCCATTGTATGGACTGATAACAGCCGAAGCGGGTGAATAAAGTCACCCAGTAGCTAGCTGTGCCATTACCCAGCATACATCACTCCCTCCGTAAATGCAATAAACGATACAAAAGTATCGTTCTACCTGTTTTTCAGGTAGTTGTTTATATTATATAATTTATTGTGTTCTGTATACGTCACTACAATGTGATTTGGAAAATGTCTAAATATACCGACAACAGGCACTTCCGCTGCAATCTCTTCAATCGGAGGACCCTGCACGTCAATTCCCGACGCGAGGGGGGTACCCTGCGCGTCCATAAGTGAAGCAGAGGGAGCCTGACCATGCGTCACACGTTTGACGAGTTGGGAGTGAGAACGTGTTGGGAGAGCAGAAGTGCGTTGCAGTTCCACAAAGTGATGAATGAAGGACATGCATATTGTATTTTGTATTTATTGAAATAAGTGATGAGAATGCTGTTATTTGCATTTACCAGCTCACCTATGTCAGACCTTTTGATAAACAAAATTCTAATGAAATTGAGAACATGTACACTGTTACATCTTTCAGAAAATGTTTTTGAAATTGTGGTGCACAGTTCAGAATAAATGTTTTTCAAAAACCATTGCATCTTTTTAGTAAATGTTTATTTCCAAGAGAAATTTCTAGAAGTTCAGAATAGTAAAATTCCCGCTTTTTAGAATTAATTAGAAGATAACTCTTACATAGTTAAACTAAAATACTCTTTGAGAGTTAATATATAAACTCTTAACACCTAGTTAGCATTAGTAAGTGTTAAATTATCAACTCCAGACAGATTTGGTGTTTAACACTAAATCAGAGTTAACGTACCAACTCTCCAAATAGAGTTAAATTAACACTCTCTGGTGTGGACCCATATAGACACTTTAATAGTGTTGAAATCAAATCTGACAGTGTTAATTTGGACATGCTGGATTTGCTGTGTAGCTGCATAGCTTCTTAACGTGTATGTGTCCCTTACACCTATTTCTTAAAATTAAAAACTTACTTCTGTCATAATCCTGGGTTTTGTAACCAGCGTTTTCAGTTTTAGCCTCTGATGTAGTCTTAATTACCTTTTTACCTCCACTCCAGTTGTGTTTTCATTCTGATTTAGTATTCATAGTTTTCTTTGTTAATTATTCTCAAGTTTTTCTTCTACTGTATGTTCCTGGTGGGTTTGAGAATTTATTGTGTTTTGTTCTGGCATTTTGTATATTAGTTTTGTTCAATTTCCTTTAGAACTCATTATATCCTCTGTAGTTTCTGTTTATAAGGTAGTTCATCTACTTGATTTTATTATTCCAAGTTACCTTCTTTTATGATCCCTTTCTGTTTCCTACTTGTGTCCCTGTATCTGTCTTGTGTCTTTGTGCTCTGGTTGTCTGTTTCCCTATTTAGTTGTGTCCATTGTTTTCCCATTCAGTCACATTTCGCTTCCTGTTTGCTGCATGTGTGTGTTTTAGTTCATGCTTTTCTTTGATAGTCTCATGTGCTTGATATTGACCCCCATGCTTCCCCCTCTAATACTGATTTGCTTTCTGCTGTTTCGATCTCATCTGTATTTATTGTGTTCCAGCATCAACGCTTTATTGGATCACATTGATCATTTGAGGCTCAACACTGTCCTCTAGTGGACCAACGAATACTCAAGAGGCACTCTAACAGTAGGTTGACATATGTTTGCAAAAACAGGTGTAGATATTACAGCAGTAATTACTACAGTTAACACTCTCTGGTAAACATTACCTCTACACAATAACACAATACACAATAACATCAACTCCTTATTTGGACTTGTATATCTACCTGGATGCATGTATGGATTGATAACCTAAGCCATTAAATATCTATTAAATATCATCCTCTTCCGCTTATCCAGCTCAGGGTCATGGGGGTGGTGGTGCTATCCCAGCTGTAATAGGGTGGACAGCAGGGAACAACGTGGACAGGTCAAAGGTTTATTACACGGCTGACATGCTTCACAATGATGGCTTTATAAAATAAATGGGACTTAAAAGCATAGCCTAAAAATGAAAATGATGAAATGAAAATAACTATTTATGTGCTATTTATTCTGATTATTTATTTGGGAACTTATTTACCTGAACACATTGGAGTTAGAAAGATGGGAGAAGTCCTAAAGGTGGTGTTGGAGAGGCGGATGTTGTCCAAGATAAAGACAATGTTGGATAACACCTCCCACCCATTCCATGACATGCTGGTCAGTCACAGGAGCAGGTTCAGTGAGAGACTGAGGTTACCGAAAAGCACCACTGAACGACACAGAAAATCATTCCTACCTGTGGCCATCTCTGTACAACTCCTCCACTTAACACACTGTAGCTACACCCTTCTTAAACATGTTCTTCCTTTTTCAGCTTTTTATTAATAAGTGACTTTTATATGCATGTTGCCGTCCGCACGGTCGGCCCCCTGGACTGTTCGGGCTCCTGTGTTGTAGGCCCCCGGCCTGGCCCCCTGAAGTATTCTGTTTTGGACTCGACTCTGTTTTCTCGAGCTCCGGTGTGTTTCTTTTTTGCCTTCTTTTGGTTTTGGACTCGTGTTTTATGACCTTCTAGTGCTCCTGCTTTGTTTTGCTCCGAACCCTCCTTCCTGGACCCCCCGTCGGGTTGTTTTCTGGTTTTTCTGGATGTTATTTTTCTTGTGCTGTCTGGAGCCAGCCTTTGGGGGGGGGGGGGGGGGGGGTGTCCTGTCATGATCCGGAGTCTGTGCCTCCGTGTTTATGTTATGTTTATGTTTATGTTATGATTTTCTGTGTCGTTCAGTGGTGCTTTTCGGTAACCTCAGTCTCTCACTGAATCTGCTCCTGTGTTTGTACTCTTCTGTTTCATGGTTCATGTTCCTATGTTCTGTGTCCCCCAGTCTGTGTTAAGTTGGTGTGTTATGTCATTACGTGTATGTGTTTCCTGTTTTACTTTGAAGGTCCGTGTTTGTTCTCAGTGTGTTCAATTTACTTTTCCCCAGTCTCGTCAGGTCGGATGACTCCCAGCTGTGCCCTCCTTTTGTGTTTCATTCCCTCGTTATCCTTCTGTGTATTTAAAACTCGTGTCTGCCTCTGTTAGTTGCTGGTTTGTCTGCATTAATCCCCGGCCCAGGCCCCTCACCGCGGCTGCCCACCTGCCACCGGGCTGATGGATTCTGTTTTTTCCCCAAGGAGCGACCCACAATCAACGGAGTCCGAGTCGTCTGCAGCTTTTTCTGACCGCCAGTGCCAGCCTCGCTCTCGGGCTGGGTTGCCCTCTGTCAGTCCCCCCCCAGTTCAGCCGTTCAGGCCGTTTGCTTAAGCCCCGGGTCCTGGACTAGTTCTGCTGGGTGTTCGGGGGGGGCATGTGTGGTGGACCACTAGAGGGCTCCACCCAGTGTTGAGGAAGTGTGTTCCTGTGTTTTGTGGCGCAATATGTGCAGTTGATGTTGGAGAGGAACAAAGAAGGAGTGGGAACTGAGAGCTCTGTGTCGTTGATGCTTACCTCCACAAACCGGCTCTTTCAGTTCGACTCACTGAAAAAAGCCGGCTCTTTAGTTTGTTTTGTTGCTTTAATTAATTTATTATTAACAACAACATAAAATTATGCACAAAAGGAATTAGTAATGTAAAAAAAAGTGGTTTTATTTATATATGTTTATATATAAATATATGCGGTGGCCCCTAGAGACAAAGCATGTACAAACTTCAAAACACATTTCTAGCGTTAACTGAACTTCCAAAACAGAGCTACTTAGATCACTTAAATTACACAATTGAAAGCATATGTGTATTGTTGGTGTATTTATACACAAGCACTCATATATATCCAAATAAGTCGAAAAAATGTTCATTTACCTGTTACTACTACACACCAAATCTGGTCATTGGTACTTGCTGGCTTGTGTAGCCACAAGATAACAAAGGCTCAACACTGCGCCTAGCATCCTGGAGCACTTGTGTTATGTTATGTACGTGTTTTGGAGTTTGAACGTGCTTTGTTTCTAGGGGCCACCGTAAATATACTTTTATTTATTCACTCCACATAAAATGTAATAAATAAATCATATAATACAAAAACCAACTATCCACATTTCAACTTTTAACTATTTAAATGTTCATCTTTTTCCTTTTAAACAAATTTAAAGTGAAACAACACAAAACACTGCAAACCACAACACAATTAAATATAAATTAAAATATGAAAACAAAAAGAAGATGCACATTCTCTGTCATATGGGCCTGAGTGAATAAACTTTCTGTATCCTTTATTATCTGCAACTGAAAATAGTTGTCTAAAGTGATGTTGTCCCTGGCTCTCTTTCTCTCTGTCTCTCCCTCCTGCTCTGTTCCTGTGTTTCCGCCCCTCCCCCCTCTGCCCAGCGCAAAGCACAAGGCTCGCGTGCAGAGTGAAGTGGAAAAAAGTGCGAGAGAGGGTGAGAGAAAGAAAAAAAAAACCCCCACGGCTCGCGATAAGGAGCTGGCTTGCGTCGTTCACGTCAAAGATCCAGCTCTAAGAGCCATTTCGTTCGCGACCGACACATCACTAATGTATTGAGTTCCCCTTGGTCTCATCACTTTTGATTACTCCCAGCTGTGCTCTCCTCCTGTGCCTCATTTCCCTCGTTCCCCCTCTGTGTACTAAAGCCCTGTGTCTTCCTGCTTGGTGTCACTTCTTCCGCAGTTGCTGTGTAAGCGCCTTGTTTTATAGCCACGTCATGTTATGTCTCGCCTAGCCATTTGTGGTTTAGCCCAAGATTCTTAGTTCTCATTTCATGTTTGTTTCCTTTTTACTGTTCATGTACTTAGTGCTAGCATGTATTTTCCAACAATAAAGCTGCTGCCTTTCATTAATTATTCTGTGTCAAAGCCCAGTATTTGGATCCTAACCAAGCCTCCCACACAGCTCACTTTGTCTTTCCCTGATGAGCATCAGTAATAAAGTCATAGGCACAACTTTATTTAACTTCCTCATGTTGGCTAAAAACTATTTTACAGATATGATCTTAAACCAGGACACAGACACTGTAATTGCTAACCTGATATCAAATGTATACGTAGACTGAGCCCATCTTTGATGTTTGTTTTTATATCTACTCTTTCCTCTCAAACTTTTAAACAGCAGCGAGCAATACTTATACACTGTTTATTCCTACAATGTTCTTACTCTCACACTGACAGTAGTAACAAAGTATCAGCGTGGCTGAATTTACTCTAAATGGAAATAATTAAACAAAAAGCTGAGTAGGAAAACTTACTAGTTTCATGAATAGTAGTCCGACTGTGACTAGAGGACAGATGATCTGTACCATCTGATTAAGCTCTCAAATGCATAGCCAAGGGGGGGACTAAGCACATATCCTGATTTGGACTTATATATCTAACTGGATGCTTGTATGGGTTGAAAACCTAAGTAATTAAATATCTATTCATCGATCCTCTACCACTTATCCAACTTAAATTACAGTTCTTTAAACAAGAAATCACTGATTCACAGAAGAGAGTCTTACATCAAGGGTTAAAATGATTTATTTGAGTTACACGGCAGATAGCAGTGTACAAGCATATATGTGTCATTCTTCGTGCAGTTACCATTTTGAATATACCGTAAATAGCAAAAAGTACATGTGCTGATTTTCCTTGAAGTTTATTTGGATTTAATTTGCAAAAGAAAAGAAGTTTCTTTTCACACCTTTTTTGTGTGACTGTGACTGTAACGATGGCAAATGAAACATGAGCAAAATCACTTGAAGAGTAACTGAACATTTTCATTTTCTAGCTCGCTCACACATTGATTACAGGTCAGGATTGTACGTCATTCAGGTAGTCCTCTCCATAGTCAATGATCTTTTTCAGTACACTCAGTATCAGTGAATCCACATCGTTATTCGTATCAGTTTCTTTGTGGTAGTTCTTCACGAGGAAGATGCAGTTCAGTGGAATACCCAGGTCCACGTTCACTGTGTCCATCTAAGTTTAAACAACATTACATTTTAAAAAAACCTGAAATCGTATTGTTACAGCAGTGACATAATTATAAATTACGTCTTGAATTATTTGTACTGATTATAGCTGAGGTTTCTGTACAAATATACTGAAATATACAGCTGAATTAGAGATGTTACATTCATGTGTAAACTGTCTACAAGCTCATGAAAGTTACTTCTTTGAACATACCAGCTTATTCATGTGCTTGCTCTTGTAGGCGTTCTTTATGTCTTTTTTGACTTCAGGACAAGCTTCATCAATTTTAGTGATAACAGCTATTTCTGGGATTCCTGCCAATACAGAAAGCAATGCAATCATTTATCTCATGTTTTTCTACTATTTGAAATCGTGACGTCATACATGTAGAACATCTGCTCTCACCTTTATCACGAGCATGTAGTCTGACTTCTTTCATCTTCCTCCAAGTTTCATCATTGATTATGCTCACTGTGTCAGCAGGAATAAGAACAACCAGTATGTGGACTTTGTCATCTAAAGTAGGAGAACTGTTGTAGTCAGGATCCGTTTCAAACAAGTGACATTTGGGGTTGAACTGGGAAAAAACGGAAAATCACTTAAACCTTTTTGCACGATACAGTTTCTGTATCACAGACTGTGTACAAGCATCTGGATGAAAAACATCATACCCTGTAACCTTCTTTTACATGTCCACTCATGGCAAGTTTGATGTCTTCCACAAGAATTCCTCTCTCAGCGCCCCTCTCCAGGCCCATGGTGTCATTGAATACAAAAGGGTAAAGAATTCCTGGATTTCCTTTCTGAATTTTAAATGTCCTGTACTGTGAATGTAAAAAATAGTGTTTATAATGTCATATACTAAAGACCCTAAACAGTTTTCAGAATAATTTACACACTAGTTGTACTGACTTTTTTCACTCTTTTTATAGTTTATTGTGAACAAAGCAGTTACTACTGCAGTGCACTCCTGTAGTCCTAGAAAACCTCAAAGGAGATGAGAATGTTTTCATGCAAGCATCTAATTATGATAATAATATAATCCTTATACATACTGCATTAGTGAAACTGTCACCAGAGATTGCGTCTGCCGAAGC
The DNA here is from genome assembly GCF_041146795.1 of Maylandia zebra. NCBI lineage: Eukaryota > Metazoa > Chordata > Actinopteri > Cichliformes > Cichlidae > Maylandia > Maylandia zebra. The sequence continues at coordinate 41,693,509 of NC_135188.1, read as the reverse complement.
TCGATTTGTGATTTTGCCTCTTAAAGTACTGTCCACAGAGTTGATGAAGCTGGACTTTCCAGCACCTGGTGGTCCATAAAGCATAATTCTGAGATGCTGGACATTTTTGTGAGGCTTGTAATCTCTGACAAGCTGCAGTTCTCGCTCTCTTTCACTGTTCATTCAGAAAATTACAATAGGATTTAGTGTGCACTTACAGTTTACACAACAGTGTTATGAACAAACACAAAATAACACAACAAACAAACAAAACCCTTCAAGGGGTGTACTACTGAGACAGGCTGACATCTGTTTTCTACTACCTGCAATGTCAGAAGCCTGAAATAACCAAATAAGCATTTCTGTGTCACCATGTGAAACTATGTGAATTCCACATTGTGACTCAGAGGTTTGTGCTGCTGTAAAAAATTGAATGTAAATATTTAATACTTCAGCAGAGAATCACTTACAGTGACATCAGAATGAGCAAAAATGTGACACCCACAGATGGGTTTAAAGTCAAATTGAACGAACATTAAACATAAGTTACCACAATGATCAAACAGGTCAAAAGAGATGGATTTTGTGATATAAAATTGTGACTCTAGGATTAACACAGGTGAAATTGGTTAATCTTAATAATTCTAGTACACCTCTCTAAGCAACCACACTCTTAATACTCACCCCCATGGTATGCTCCTCTTTTCTACCTCTAACACTGTAAAGTGAAAATGTTAATTGTATGAGTCACACTGGGAGGGCAACATTATAAATTAATTACACATTATGTATTAAGGCTGTTACAGACTGAACGCGTTGCTTTTTTTGAGGAAAATTCTTCCTCAATAAACGCACTGTGAAAACTAAAAATGAAGCCGACATCAAACGACGACGAGCTGAGAAAAGTAAGAAACTAAGAAAACAGCAGCAGGGAGAATTTAACGGTTGGATCCAGGAGCTGAAGCTGTGTGTTTGTACAGTTCAGGATGTCAGTGGGACAGTTTGAGGCGAGGCAGGGAAATGATTTCAGAAAGCCGCATTGAGTAGCTGTGTGTCTGAGGTAAATAGTATGACATGATTACACTTCCTGGAATTCTGCTGCTCAAACTGTCAGTGTGAACAGCTGCATTAGCTGCACTAACAGACGAGACCAGAAAATATTTGCGCAGATTTTACGTGTCCGGTGTGTAAAAGCCTCAAGTTTTTTCCTCAGGACTAAATAATTTTGTATCATATTTAAAATATCTTACGAGAAGGTGGTGAGCGATTACCTGCAATTGAAATATGACAAAGTAAAAACATGTTAGCAACACTTTTCCATATTCAGGCACAGTTATATTAGATTTTCCAGTCAAATGAAATGTTACTTTTTGCCAAACCAAAGGACATTATGGTAACTTTTCTGTTGTAAAATAACAAATTCAGATCAAGATCACTCGAGTCTCCAGTATTTCCTGATTTCAAAACTGTTCAGTCCAGTCAAGCCAGTCTTACTTGTGTAGCTCAATATTACATGTTAAACCCACGAGGGCTTCACAAACATGACAATATAGGGCAAATCAAAAGAGAAGCATGAAGAAAACCACCAACAATGAATATGAAATGAAAAAAACTGCTTACCCAAAAAGATTTTTTTAATATTCAACATTTTTTTGTCATCAACTATCTGTGAATTAAACAAGCAAAAAAGACAGTAAATTATAAAACAGTAAATTCTTGAAATTCTTCTTGAAATTCAATTATTTTAACTTGACACATGTCAACCAAATGAGAGATGACTCAATAAAGGTCAATATAATAATTTAATAACTGGATTTTCTGCATTGGATTATTAACACAGTGTTACCTTACCTGAATGTCCAACTGTGCTGTGAAGTTGGTGTGTCTTGGTTGTTGTTCACACTGATGTAGATGATGTGTGACTTTGGATTTATAAATGTCCTTTCACTTTCTCTTTGGGTCATGTGACTTCTATTATTCGCTCTATCTGATGCCAGTCTAATGTAGTTGTAGCTGCATAGCTTCTTAACGTGTATGTGTCCCTTACACCTATTTCTTAAAATTAAAAACTTACTTCTGTCATAATCCTGGGTTTTGTAACCAGCGTTTTCAGTTTTAGCCTCTGATGTAGTTTTAATGACTTTTTTACCTCCACTCCAGTTGTGTTTTCATTCTGATTTAGTATTCATAGTTTTCTTTGTTAATTATTCTCAAGTTTTTCTTCTACTGTATGTTCCTGGTGGGTTTGAGAATTTATTGTGTTTTGTTCTGGCATTTTGTATATTAGTTTTGTTCAATTTCCTTTAGAACTCATTATATCCTCTGTAGTTTCTGTTTATAAGGTAGTTCATCTACTTGATTTTATTATTCCAAGTTACCTTCTTTTATGATCCCTTTCTGTTTCCTACTTGTGTCCCTGTATCTGTCTTGTGTCTTTGTGCTCTGGTTGTCTGTTTCCCTATTTAGTTGTGTCCATTGTTTTCCCATTCAGTCACATTTCGCTTCCTGTTTGCTGCATGTGTGTGTTTTAGTTCATGCTTTTCTTTGATAGTCTCATGTGCTTGATATTGACCCCCATGCTTCCCCGTCTAATACTGATTTGCTCCCTGCTGTTTCGGTCTCATCTGTATTTATTGTGTTCCAGCATCAACGCTTTATTGGATCACATTGATCATTTGAGGCTCAACACTGTCCTCTAGTGGACCAACGAATACTCAACAGCAACTCTAACAGTAGGTTGACATATGTTTGCAAAAACAGGTGTAGATATTACAGCAGTAATTACTACAGTTAACACTCTTTGGTAAACATTACCTCTACACAATAACACAATAACATCAACTCCTTATTTGGACTTGTATATCTACCTGGAAGCTTGTATGGATTGATAACCTAAGTCATTAAATATCTATCCATACATCCACTTTTGCTTATCCAGCTCAGGGTCATGGGGGTGCTGGTGCTATCCCAGCTGTAATAGGGTGGACAGGAGGGAACAACGTGGACAGGTCAAAGGTTTATTACACGGCTGACATGCTTCACAATGATGGCTTTATAAAATAAATGGGACTTAAAAGCATACCCTAAAAATGAAAATGATGAAATGAAAATAACTATTTATGTGCTATTTATTCTGAATATTTATTTGGGAACTTATTTACCTGAACACATTGGAGTTAGAAAGATGGGAGAAGTCCTAAAGGTGGTGTCGGAGAGGCAGATGTTGTCCGCGGATGTTGTCCAAGATAAAGACAATGTTGGATAACACCTCCCACCCATTCCATGACATGCTGGTCAGTCACAGGAGCAGGTTCAGTGAGAGACTGAGGTTACCGAAAAGCACCACTGAACGACACAGAAAATCATTCCTACCTGTGGCCATCTCTCTGTACAACTCATCCACTTAACACACTGTTTACCGCAATAGCTACACCCTTCTTGAACATGTTCTTCCTTTTTCAGCTTTTTATTAATAAGTGACTTTTATATGCATGTTGCCGTCCGCACGGTCGGCCCCCTGGACTGTTCGGGCTCCTGTGTTGTCGGCCCCCGGGCCGGCCCCCTGAAGTATTCTGTTTTGGACTTTGTTTTCTCGAGCTCCGGTGTGTTTCGTTTTTGTCTTCTTTTGGTTTTGGACTCGTGTTTTGTTTTATGACCTTCTAGTGCTCCTGCTTTGTTTTGATCCGAACCCTCCTTCCTGGACCCCCGCCGCCCGCCCTGGTCGGGTTGTTTTGAGGGGGAGGAGTCCTGTCATGATCTGGAGTCTGCGACTCCGTGTTTATATTATTATTATTCTGTGGTTTTGGTTACCTTGGGTGTTTGTACTCTTCTGTTTCATGGTTCATGTTCCTATGTTCTGTGTCCCCCAGTCTGTGTTAAGTTGGTGTGTTATGTCATTACGTGTATGTGTTTCCTGTTTTACTTTGAAGGTCTGTGTATGTTTTCAGTGTGTTCAATTTACTTTTCCCCAGTCTCGTCAGGTCGGATTACTCCCAGCTGTGCCCTCCTTTTGTGTTTCATTCCCTCGTTATCCTTCTGTGTATTTAATCACACTCTAGATCTTGTTTTAACATATGGCATTGAAACTGAACATCTAACAGTGTTTCCTGAAAACCCTCTCCTGTCTGATCATTTCCTGATAACATTTACATTTACAATAATTGATTACACAGCAGTGGAGAGTAGACTTTATCTGTCATGGTCTCTCTGTCTCCTTGGTGGACCTAGGTTTCAGGCTACATGTTGTTTTTAGGTTCTCTCTCTCTCTCCCTTTCCTGTCTCTTACCTGTCTGTCTGGGCGGAGCTCAGCTGGGCTCCCGCCCTTGGCCCATGCACCTGCTGTGAATTTACCTGATTACTTGGACTCCTGGGCTATTTAAGCTGAGGACTCAGAAGGCTTCTTTGCTGGATCGTTGATTTACTCTTGTCAGTACAGCCCCAATAAACTCTGTTTCTCGTGTGATTAATCTGTTTATTCTAACTGCAGTTCTCTTGTGCTTATGTCTGTGAAGGTTCTCAGTCATCCAAGTCATCGTAGTCAAAGGAGCTTGCAAAGAAAAGCATCTGGACTTCTTTAAGTTGCTTGAAGACGTTTCACCTCTCATCCGAGAAGCTTCTTCAGTTCTAAGGTCAAATGGTGGAGAGTCCCAGATATAAACCTAGTGGGCGTGACCCCCCACAGAGGGACAAAAGGACCCCCTGATGATCCTCTAATCGCCTGAGCCAAGGTGTGAAACTGGGTGTGGGTCCCAATCAGCCAGAGTTTCGGGTGAGCTCATTGTGAAACATGGCCCCACCTTATCATGCGAATTCCTGAGGTCAGATGGCCCAGGATGTGAGTGGGCGTTAAGGCGTCTGGGAAGGGATCTCAAAACTGGATTATAGATGGCAGAGAGTTGGTGTCGTAAACCCCCGCCTCTGTTCAAAGATGGTCGCTCACAGTGGACATAGATGGCTTCTTTCACTCCTCTTTCAAACCATCTGTCCTCTCTGTCCAAAATGTGAACGTTGGCATCCTCGATAGAGTGTCCTTTATCCTTAAGATGCAGATGGACTGCTGAGTCTTGTCCTGTGGAGGTGGCTCTTCTGTGTTGTGCCATGCGCTTGTGAAGTGGCTGTTTGGTCTCTCCAATGTAGAGGTCTGAGCATTCCTCGCTGCACTGTACAGCATACACCACATTGTTAAGTTTGTGTTTTGGCGTTTTGTCTTTCGGGTGAACCAGTTTTTGTCTGAGCGTGTTGCTGGGTCTGAAATGCACCGGGATGTCATGCTTGGAGAAAACTCTCCTGAGTTTCTCTGATACACCGGCTACATAGGGGATGACAATGTTGTTGCATCTGTCTTTCTTATCCTCCCTCGCTGGTGTCTGGTCTTCTTTTCTGTGCCTCTTTGCTGACTTTAAGAACGCCCATTTAGGATAGCCGCACGTTTTGAGTGCTTCCTTTACATGTGTGTGTTCCTTCTTTTTCCCTTCAGGCTTAGAGGGAACATGTTCTGCCCGGTGGTGTAGGGTCCTAATTACTCCAAGTTTGTGTTCCAAAGGGTGATGGGAGTCAAAGAGGAGGTACTGGTCCGTGTGTGTGGGCTTCCGGTAAACTTCGATGTTGAGTTTGCCGTTCTCTTCAATGTGCACAGCGCAGTCCAGGAAAGGCAAACAGTTGTCCTTTGTGTCTTCAATGGTGAACCTGATGTTTTTATCCACAGCGTTAATGTGCGCAGTGAAGGATTCCACTTCTTGTGTCTTGATTTTGACCCAGGTGTCGTCCACATATCTGTACCAGTGGCTGGGTACTCTTCCTTTGAAAGAGCCTCTTGTGCTTAGGTTCTCAGACTCGTCTGTACCCCCGATCTGTTTCCCTGGTGGCATGGTGTGGAGTGGAGTGAGAGTATGCAAACAAACGTGTGTGAAAACACATACGAAAGGAGCGAGTGAGGGGAGCGTGTTTTGTATTTTTTCCCCTTTTCCCTTGGACAGTTGCATACCCCTGCCCTGTCCACTGTACATACTTTCACATGGTGATTTGTAAATAAATTGACGACTGCTATTCTAGATCAGCTGGTCTGCACCTGAGTCCATTTGTGCCTGTGTGACATTATCACAGTAGATGTCTTTCTGAAAGTGCTGTAATTAAGTTTAAGAATACAATCCACCCACTGTTATCATCTTCAATGCCCTTTACCAACATAGAGCAGAGCAGCTATCTGAACGCTACTCCAACAGAGGTCGATTAACTTGTTAATAATTTTACCTCCTCACTACGTACAAATCTGGATACTGTAGCTCCGGTGAAAACTAAGGTCTCAAATCAGAAGTATTTGACTCAGTGGTTTAATTCTCAAAGACGTAGCCTAAAGCAGGTGACTCGTAAGCTGGAGAGGAAATGGCGTGTCACAAATTTAGAAGATCATCATTTAGGCAAGGCAAGGCAAGGCAAATTTATTTGTATAGCCCAATTCAACAACAAGGTGATTCAAAGTACTTTACTCTGACATTAGAAACAAAAACAAATAAAAAGTATGATTTAAAATTGATTAAAACAAGCAAACAAACTAACTAACTAAACACACACATTTCACACCTGTTCGCGCGATCTGAACCCTTATCGTAAGGGGAGCTACCAGTCCTTCTGTGGACGAGCTACTTTCTATTTTAAAATCCCTGAATTTAAAATACTCTCTAGACCCAGTCTAGACCCAGCTGGGGAGCTACCCAGAGCTCTAACCCACTTAACAAACAAACAAACAAAACAGTATGTAAAATCAAAACAGATAAAATCAGAACAGTAGATAAAATCAGTAGTTAATGTAAGTTTTGAAATTTAAGCTTAACTAATTAACAAACAAACAAAACAGTATATAAAATCAAAACAGATAAAATCAGAAATAGATAAGATCAGTAGTTAATGTAAGTTTTGAAATTTAAGCTTAAAAGTGTGGATTTGGTGCTTTATTCAAATGCAGCTGAGAATAGGTGAGTCTTCAACCTGGATTTAAATAAACTGAGTGTTTCAGCTGATCTGAGGCTTTCTGGGAGTTTGTTCCAGATATAAGGAGCATAAAAGCTGAATGCAGCTTCTCCGTGTATGGTTCTGACTCTAGGAACTGATAAAAGACCGGATCCAGATGACCTGAGGGATCTGGAAGGTTCATACTGGGTCAGGAGATCACTGATGTATTTTGGTCCTAAACCATTCAGAGCTTTATAGGCCAGCATCAGAACTTTAAAGTCTATCCTCTGACGGACAGGCAGCCAGTGTAAAAACCTCAGAGCTGGACTGATGTGGTCCACTTTTTTGGTCTTAGTGAGGACTCGAGCAGCAGAGTTCTGAATGAGCTGTAGTTGTCTGACTGATTTTTTTAGGTAGACCTGTAAAGATGCTGTTACAGTAATCAAGCCTACTAAAGATGAATGCATGGACTAGTTTTTCCAGGTCCTGTTGAGACATCAGATCTTTTATCCTAGAAATATTTTTGAGGTGATAGTAAGCTGATTTTGTTATTGTCTTAATGTGTTTCTCTAAGTTTAGGTCTGCATCCATCACTACACCCAAATTTATCGCCTGGTTTGTGGTTTTTAGATGTATAGATTGAAGTTCTCTGGTGACCTGTAATCGTTTTTCTTTGGCGCCAAAGACTATTACTTCAGTTTTGTTTTTGTTTAGTTGGAGAAAATTGTGGCACAACCAGTCATTAATTTCCTCAATGCATTTACCAAGAGCCTGTACAGGGCCTCGGTCTCCTGGTGACATTGTGATATATATTTGTGTGTCATCTGCATAGCTGTGGTAGTTTATTTTGTTGTTCTTTATAATCTGTGCCAGTGGGAGCATGTAAATGTTAAACAGAGGGGGTCCCAAGATGGAACCTTGGGGAACTCCACATGTGATACTAGTCTGCTCAGATGTGAAGTTACCTATTGATACAAAGTATTTCCAGTTTTCTAAGTATGTTTTGAACCAGTTTAGTACAGTTCCTGAAAGACCTGCCCAGTTCTCCAGTCGTTTGAGTAATACGTTGTGGTCAACTGTATCAAATGCTGCACTGAGATCCAGTAAAACTAAGACTGACATTTTTCCACTCTCTGTGTTCAGACATATGTCATTAAACACTTTTGTCAGAGCGGTTTCAGTGCTGTGGTTCTGTCTAAAACCTGACTGGAAGGCATCGTAGCAGTTATTCTGTTTTAAGAAGTAATTGAGCTGTTGAGAAACTGCTTTTTCAATGATCTTACTTAAAAATGGGAGATTTGAGATCGGCCTGTAGTTTTTCATTTGTGTCTTGTCAAGATTGTCCTTTTTCAGTATAGGTTTGATTACAGCAGTTTTTAGTGGTTCTGGAAACACACCTGACATTAAGGAAAAGTTGACGATCTGTAACAGGTCTGACTCTAAAGTCTTTGAGACCTTTTTGAAAAAACTTGTTGGCAGGACATCTAAACAGCAGGAGGAGGAGTTCAGTTGACCTAAGATGTCCTCCAGGTCTTTGCTGTTAATCGGGTGAAACTGTTTGATGGTGTTTAAACAGTTTTTCGGTGGACACAGTACATATCCTGGATCTGCTGTTGATGTACCAACTGCTTGTCTAATCTTTTGGATTTTGTCTGTGAAGAATTTGGCAAAGTCATTGCAGGCCATGGTTGAATGAAGTTCAGCTACTACTGGCACAGGAGGGTTCGTTAGCCTGTCAACTGTAGAAAATAAGACCCGAGCATTATGGCTGTTTTTAGTGATGATGTCAGAGAAGTAGGACCTTCTTGCACTCCTCAGTTGTAAATTATAATTGTGAAGTTTCTCTTTATAAATGTCATAATGAACCTGGAGGTTTGTTTTTCTCCATCTGCGCTCAGCTTTCCTACACTCTCTTTTTTCATTTTTCACTAGTGTGGAGTTTCTCCATGGAGACTTTTTCCTTCCAGAGATAACCTTCACCTTAATGGGGGCAATAGTATCCATTACATTTAACAGTTTTGCATTAAAGCTATTGACGAGCTCATTGACTGAACCTTTGGACAGGTCAGGTGTTAATGGGAAGACCTGGTTAAAGATCTCACTACTGTCTTCAGTTATACACCGTTTTGTGATCACTGCTGTTGATATATTTGTGTGGGCTGAGATTTTACTTTCAAAGAAAACACAGTAATGATCAGAAAAGCCCACATCAGACACAGTAATGTTTGAAATGCTCAGGCTCTTGGAGATCAGTAGGTCAAGAGTGTGTCCTCTATCATGTGTGGCCTCTGTTACATGCTGAGTCAGTCCAAAGTTGCCCAGAGTGTTACTCAGGTCTTTAGTCCCTTTGTCCTGAGGGTTGTCCACATGGATGTTAAAATCCCCAACAATAATTACACAGTCGAAATCAACACAGATCACAGACAGCAGTTCACTGAGGTCATTAAAAAAGTCTGTGCAGTATTTGGGAGGCCTGTAAACATTAAGAAACACAACTTTGGATGGGGCCTTCAGCTGTAAAGCCACATATTCAAAAGACTGAAAACTTCCAGGAGATAGCTGCTTACATTGAAATGATTCATTAAATAAGACAGCGACCCCCCCCCCCCCCCCCCCCCCCCCCCCCCCTCCTCTCCTGCTCACCCTGGCCTCACTGATAAAACTGTAGTTAGGAGGGGTCGTCTCGATGAGAACAGCTCCACTGTTACTTTGGTCCAACCACGTTTCAGTTAAAAACATAAAATTAAGGCTGTGCTCAGTGATTAAATCATTAATTAAAAATGTTTTCCCAGCTAGAGATCTAACGTTTAATAAAGCCAACTTAAGTGTTTTAGAGGTATTACTTGTCCCCTCGTGTTTGGGAGCAGTCTGTGGCACACAAGGTATGTTTACTATATTTAAAGATCTTTTAGAGTGCAGCTCTCTGTGTTTTGACCAGGCCACATGTCTCCTTCTGTCACCTAAAAGTACAGAGATTTTAAAACCTTCTAGTAAACAGGGTCCCAGCTTCTCCTGGGAAAAGTCACCACTGCCATAATCCTCGCAGCTCGGACCCTCCACACATCACACATCAGACTGCGGAGACAAAGCATGAAGGTGGTAAGGAGGAACTAAGGGGGGCGAGGCTGGGCAATGTGACTTTGATTGCTCTGTTGAGTGGCGAACCTTTGGCTGCTTTGGTGGGGGGTTTATGGGGGACAAGGAGGGATTGGGCCGGGGGGTAGATCTGAGCCCAGCATTGACCCGCTCCATCATCTCTTCAGTGAATTTCAGGTGTGGGGAGGAGGGAGAAAGGGAGGGGGAGGAGGGTGATGGGGGTGATGGCCTGTCAGGGGTTTGGGGGACTGGGGAAGATCCTGGTCCTGGTCGTTGGTGTTGTTGAGAGAGTTGGAGGCAAATAGGGACCCCTCTTCTTGCCTCTTCTTGCCTCAGATGTCTCTCCTTTCTGAGGCTCTTCCCGGGTGGGGGTAAATGGAGCTCCTCCTCAAGGTTTCTGCTGGGCTTTGTCTGTACTTGGAGTACTGTTTGTTCCTCTTTATGAGATAATTTATCTCAGCCTTGGCACCAAGCACAGATGGATGACGTATGGAATAAAATAAGTTGGAGGTGAACAGTTTCAAGGTTCAAGGTTCTTTATCTGTCACATGCATAGTTATACAAGTATAACACACAGTGAAATGTAGCCTGACACGCTCCTCGACATGTGCAAAAAAATTGGGGGGGGGGCGGGGGGGGGGGGGGGTGTAGAGGAAGAACATTATATATATATATATATATATAATGTTCTTCCTCTACACCCCCGAGGAGCGTGTCAGGCTACATTTCACTGTGTGTTATACTTGTATAACTATGCATGTGACAGATAAAGAACCTTGAACCTTGAAACTGTTCACCTCCAACTTATTTTATTCCATACGTCATCCATCTGTGCTTGGCTGGCTCGCCAGCAGCTGGATAGCGTAGTGGTTAAACTACACGCCTTTGGAACAGAGGATCGCAAGTTCGATTCCTGCCTGGGGCGTCTGTATCCAGTAAGGGTCCTAAGGCTAGACCCCCTATGCTAAGCAAGCCTACCGCAGACATGAGCGAGACAGATAAATATGAAGGCATGCCGGCTCGGACGTCGCCTGGATCAACAAGGTCCGCGTCAGGTGTTGAGGAACCAGGGCACCCTGACGAAAAGTGGGCTACTGGAACAAGAAGGCATCGGTGGGCAAGGGACGAAAACAGGGCGTTGTTGGAATGCTACTACGCAAGTTTTTTTATATATATATATATATATATATATATATATATATATATATATTAATATATATATTAGAGATGGCACGATACCACTTTTTTATGTCCGATACCGATATCATAAATTTGGATATCTGCCGATACCGATATGAATCCGATATAGTGTTTTTTAATCAACAAAACTGTTTTTTTAAATATCTTGCTGCATTTTGTATAAGTTCATACTCAAGTTTAAAACAACAACTGCACTAAAGCTATTCTGTTATACCTGTATGCAAAAAAAAAAATGTTTCATAGTTCAGCAATACTGATCAATCTAATAAACTTAAACCTACACCATCCTCCCTATTCTGGTATTTTAAAGAGTACTTAGCGTAAATATTAAGCAACCTAACTAATAGGGTTCCAACTCCCAGCAACAAAAATAAATAAATAAAAAATAGGGAACCACCCCTCACGCTCCACCTCATGATGCTTAATCGACGTAATCAACCTTAATTTGATGCAGTGTGAAAAAAAATGCACAGAAATCAATTATTTTTCAAGAAATATTAAATAGATTCAACATCTTTCTTCAACAAAATTGCAGACTGCACAGATGGTACCTTCCCAAAGGAAAAAGTGCTATAGCTTACTAGGGTATATATATTAGACTTAATAGTCACTATATACAGTAATTGACTTCTATTCATTTTACATCAAATTAAAACTTTGGGTGTCAGATAATTATTTATTAAAAGCTTTTATTTATTAGACATTTTAAATGAGAATAAGAAAGAAAAGTATGTCTTTGTGCCCCCTTTTCCCTGTTAATGCCCTATCGGCCCCCCTGGCTAAACTTTGCTAGATCCGCCCCTGCTCAGTTACCAGCCGTCAGCTAAGTAGAAAAAGATCCTCAAGTAGAAAGTAATATTAAATACATTCTAACAACAGCTTATCAAGCTTAAACGTGCTGCTGTTGTTCAGCTGCTGGTTTCCTCTTTCTGGTGCAAAGTGGGCCAAAAACAAACAAGACAGACGGACTCGCGACAGAAAAGCCGATCAGCTGATCATTATAAGCAGTTTCATGATTGAAGTAGCAGCAGGAGAGGCAGTCGCTTGTTAAGCTTAACGCAGGAATGCTTTACATTCAGAGATGGACTTACACACTTGCTTTACTTCTCTCGGGGATAACTTTGTCGGAGATGAAATGCCGGGTTGCTAGCGAAGCTCCACATGCTATCCAGACCACCGACAGGTCCTGCATGCCACAGCCGCTCTATCACGTGATGCATACTGCTCCGACGTGCTAACGTTCTGAGGCGAGTTACGGCGTGTTGCAAGTTTTGTGAGGTGCTTTCGTGATATTTAATGGATCGGATTACATTTTTTATTTTTCTCCGATATCCGATCCAGTAATTTAGGTCAGTATCGGACCGATACCGATACGTAATATCGGATCGGTCCATCTCTAATATATATATATATATATATATATATATATATATATATATATATATAGTATATACATTGGGTGAATGTGCAGTAGTAGCAGCAAGCAGGTGAATTCTGTACATTAATATGGATAGACATCTGACTATTTTACAGGATAGACAATATAAACATATTTAAAATTAAAGGTATTGAAATGTACATTGTGCCTGCGTTTAGAGTGTCTGGAAGAGAGTCCTGTCTCAGTCAATTATAGATGATGTGAGTGGGCGGGTGTGTGTGTTTAGGGCACGGATGGCTTGGGGATAGAAGCTCCTCTTGAGTCTCTCTGTCCTTGCCCGGAAGATGCAGAACCTTCTACCAGATTGCAGAAGTTGGAACAGTTTGTTGCCAGGATGGGACGGGTCCTTCAGTATCTGCGCTGCTCTAGTCCGGCATCTCCTGGTGTAGGTGTCCTGAAGCGGGGGCAGAGCAATCCTGCAGCAGCGTTCTGCTGTACGGATCACTCTCTGGAGAGCTTTTTGGTCCTTCACACAGCTGTTCCCAAACCACGATGTCATGTTCTGTGTGAGGATGCTCTCCACAACGCCTGTATAGAAAATCCTGAGGATCTTTGGAGAGACCCTGAACTTCCTCAGTTGTCGTAGGTGATACAGGCGCTGCCTAGCCTTTTTGGTCTGGACCTGAATGTGGGCAGCCCATGTCAGGTCTGAGGAGATGTGGACACCAAGATACTTGAAGGACTGCACCCTCTCCACTGGAGCTCCATTGATGATAATGGGCTTGTAGTCTCTGTGCTGACCCCTTCTGAAGTCCACCACCAGCTCCTTGGTCTTGCTGACGTTCAGCTGGAGGTGGTTGTCCTGGCACCAAGATGCCAGATTCTTCACTTCATCCATGTAGGCCGTCTCATCGTTGTTGGAGATGGCACCCAACACCACTGTGTCGTCAGCAAACTTCACAATGGTGTTGGAGCCATGGGTGGCCACACAATCTGAAGTGTAGAGGGAGTAGAGCAGTGGCGAGAGGACACATCCCTGAGATGCTCCTGTGTTGATGGTGATGCTGTTGGAGAAGCACCTGCCCACCCTCACCACCTGAGTTCTGCCAGTGAGGAAGTCCAACACCCATGCACACAGACGGCTGTTAAGTCCCAGATCCCTCAGCTTTGTGAACAGTCTGCAGGGCACTATTGTGTTAAACGCTGAACTGTAATCAACAAATAGCATTCGCACATAGTTACCCTGTTTCTTGTCCACATGGCTGAGAGTGGTGTGTAGGACGTGGGCGATGGCATCCTCTGTGGATCTGTTGGATCTGTAGGCGAACTGCAGCGGATCTGTGGTGTCTGGGATGGAGGAGGAGATGATGTTCTTCAGCAGCCTCTCAAACACCTTCATTACTACCGAGGTCAGTGCAACTGGCCGGTAATCGTTCAGGGATGAGGGTTTGCTGTTCTTGGGCACAGGGATGATGGTGGATCTTTTGAAGCATGTGGGGACCACAGACTTCGCCAGGGACTCGTTGAAGATGGAAGTGAACACACCTGCTAGCTGGTCAGCACAGCAGCGCAGCAGACGGCCGGTGATGCCGTCTGGCCCCGCCGCTTTCCTTGTGTTCACTCTCCTCAGTGCCGCTCGGACGCCATGCTCCGCGATGCTGGTCACCGGTCTCTCGCTGATGACGTCACTGTCCTCGGTAGTCAGGCGGTAGATAGCATTAGCCGCCTGGCTAACCTCGAACTTCCGTAAACCCGTTGATGTCGACTGCCCATGCTCTGAACATGTCCCAGTCGACGTTGTTGAGTGCGTCCTGTAGCGTAGCTTCTGATTGGGCAGTCCACCGTTTTACCTCCCTCATGGTCACGTCCTCCCTCCGTATGCTTTGTTTATACTGGGGGATGAGGAAGATGGCGTTGTGGTCAGACTTCCCAAAAGCCGGGTGTGAGACAGCTTTGTAGCCCTGCTTGTATGGCGTGTAGCAGTGATCCAAAATTCGATCCCCTCTCGTTGGACACGAGACATGCTGGTAAAAGTTTGGCATGACTTGTCTGAGGTTTGCTTTGTTAAAGTCTCCTGCTACAATGAGGGCTGCGCCCGGGTCCTTGTTTTGAAGCGAGCTCAGCACATCATCAGAATCAGAATCAGAATCAGAATACTTTATTGATCCCTGGGGGAAATTATTTTTTGTTACAGTGCTCCATTTTAAACCAACATTAAGACAAGACAGACAATACGCTAACTAAGAATAGTGCAATATATACATATATATATACATACATACATAAGTCACTTATAAATAAATAGTTGGAAAAGAAACATGTGTAGTTGTAGCAGCAAACATCATGTAATTCGGACAAAGCCATACCTGTGTCCGCTTGGGGTGGGATGTAGACCGCCGTGGCGATGACCGAGGTGAACTCACGGGGCAGATAGAAAGGGCGGCACTTAATGCTCAGGAACTCCAGATGTGGCGAGCAGCCGCTGGAGAGAGTAGAAATGCTCCTGGCATCACACCACTTTCTGTTTACCATGAAACACACTCCCCCACCTTTGGTTTTGTTCGACTCTGCCGTTCTGTCCGCGCGGAGCACAAAGAATGAATCCGACGAAGTTACGGCCTGGTCCGGCACGGTGGGGGTCAGCCATGTCTCCGTGAAGCACAGAATGTTGCAGTCCCTCATGTCACGTTGGAAGGTGACCCTTGCTCTTAGGTCGTCGAGCTTGTTCTCCATGGATTGTACATTGGCCAGTAAGAATACTGGGCAGTGGTGCGCGATGCGCCTGCTGTCTCAGTCTGTTCCTAATACCAGCGCGTTTCCCCCGGCGCTTCTTTGTTCTGCGCCTCGGATGAGCGGCCCGTCCTTTGTTGTTCTCCGCGCCGCGTAGAATCTCTGACGGCCAGGAAGGGTCGGGTTTAAAAGTGTCCAAGATTAGATGTGCAACCTTGGCACCGATGTTTATAAGTGATCCGCTGTCGTAAAATATAAGACTAGAGGATTTTGGGATGAAAACCACAGCAAAAAATAGGTAAAAAACAAGAAAAGTAGATAGTCGGAGCTGAGTGGTCAGGAAGGCGTCTGGACGTGGCCGCGCCATCTTATTCACCCCTGACTTGTTAAAATTAAATCCATTTGCTTTAAACAGATGCCTGCATTCCCAAAAAATATTAAAGTTGTTGATAAAATGCACTGAGTGGTCAGCACATGCTGATATAAGCCATTTATTCAGCGTAAACAACCTGCTGAATCTCTCGTCTCCTCCTCTGAACGGCGGTACGGGCCCACTGATGAATACAGCTGCATTCCGAGAGTTTACAGTGTTTAATAATCCAATAAAGTCCCGTTTCAGAACCTCCGATTGTTGTTTGGACACATCGCTTGACCCTGTATGCAGAACAATGTTTGTCAAAGTTGGATATTCATCTGCAATTTGAAGAATTCTCTCCTTCAGGTTGTTGACCATATCGTTAGGAAAGCAGAGGACTTTAGTGTTCTTACCGCACATGCTTTGTACATCCTTTACGGCAGAGTCACCCACAATCAGCGTTTCAGGCCTAGCCTTTAGTTTTCCCTGTGGCCTTTCACTTTTCAACAGATTTTCAGACCTTACTTCGCTACTTTTAGATGGATGGTTGTCCGATATAGATTTAGCCTGGAGAAATAGTTTGCTGCTTTATAAGAAAGCCCTCTGCAAAGCCAGAACATCTTACTATTCATCACTGATTGAAGAAAATAAGAACAACCCCAGGTTTCTCTTCAGCTCTGTAGCCAGGCTGCCAAGAAGTCAGAGCCCTGTTGAGCCAACCATCCCTTTAACGTTAACTAGTAATGACTTCATGAACTTCTTCACAAATAAAATTTTAACCGTTAGAGAAAAAATTACCAGTAATCATCCCACAGATGTAATATTATCTACAACTACTTTTAGTACAATTGATATTCAGTTAGACTCTTTTTCTCCAATTGATCTTTCTGAGTTAACTTCAATAATTACTTCCGCCAGACCACCAACGTGTCTTTTAGACCCCATCTCTACGATCAACCTATATCTAATAATCAGCTATGTACCAAAGGCCTTCAAGCTGGCTGTAGTTAAACCTTTACTCAAAAAGCATCTCTTGACCCAGCAGTCTTAGCTAATTATAGGCCAATCTCCAACCTTCCTTTCATATCAAAAATCTTTGAAAGAGTAGTTGTCAAACAGCTAACAGATCATCTGCAGAGGAATGGCTTATTTGAAGAGTTTCAGTCAGGTTTCAGAGCTCATCACAGCACAGAAACAGCTTTAGTGAAGGTTACAAATGATCTTCTTATGGCCTCTGACAGTGGACTCATCTCTGTGCTTGTCCTGCTAGACCTTAGTGCAGCGTTTGACACCACTGACCATAACATTCTATTAGTGCGATTAGAGCACATTGTAGGTGTTACAGGTACTGCGCTCCAGTGGTTTGTACCATATCTATCTAATAGACTCCAATTTGTACATGTAAATGGAGAGTCCTCTTCTTCGGGACCAATTCTGTTTACATTATACATGCTTCCCCTAGGCCAGGGGTGTCGAACTCCAGGCCTCGAGGGCCGGTGTCCTGCAGGTTTTAGATCTCACCCTGGGTCAACACACCTGAATCAAGTGATCAGTTCATTACAAGGCCTCTGGAGAACTTCAAGACATGTTGAGGAGGTAATTTAGCCATTTAAATCAGCTGTGTTGGATCAAGGACACATCTAAAACCTGCAGGACACCGGCCCTCGAGGCCTGGAGTTCGACACCTGTGCCCTAGGCAGTATCATTAGAAGACATAATATACATTTTCACTGCTATGCAGATGACACCCAGCTCTATCTGTACATGAAGCCAGATAACACACACCACTCTACAAACTCCTGAAGAGCGGGCTCGTGGTGTTGAGAGGGGCCTGACAGCAGTGACAGGAGAACTGTGTCGTAAGCATATTTCACCAGTTGACAGTTGGGCTGTGTGGATCTGCATTCATCGGTGTAGAGGATGAAGAGCAGGGGGGAGGGCACACAGCCTTGTGGGGAGCCAGGGGGAGCCATTTATTTTTAATTGAGGCCCATTATACTCTCTTTTAGATAGTTAGCTTTATTTAATTTACATTTTCTATCACGTTGCAGTTTTGTCCAGTTTCTAACAAACAAACACCACTGAGGGGTTTATTGCGAGGGTGACGGGATGCCACTGGTATGAATGAACTTAAGGGGCAGGGATAGCTCAGTAGGTAGAGTGGTGGCCCCATGATTAGAAGGTTAGGGCTCTACTCAGCTCTTCTCAGGAGGGTGGCACGGTTCCCCCCCTTTTGGTGGCCCTCCTCGGGTCCTTGTACTCTGGCGCCTCTGGATATCTGGGGCCTGGATCTCCTCCATACCTGCTTCATACCCTGGTGGATGGGGCTATGGCTCCCCACACTCCCTAGCAGATTGTTACATGGAGAAACCTTTGGAATACAAGCATGCTGATCCACACAGGTGTGCACACAGGTGTACACACAGGTGTTCACAGACGCGGACTACACTTTTCTTGGCTGCTGCCTCAAAGCACATTGTGCACTGTCTATCTTGCGTGCTGCACAATATCATTTAATATATACTGTTATCTACTGCTAGCTAGTTTATTGTGATGGTGCTGTTTCTATTATGTTGTTTGCTTTCTCTTCTGGTTTTTTTTCTCCATACAGGTGATCCAGGTGTTTTGTTTGTTTTTCTTTCTTTCTTCCCCCCTTTCTCACCGTCTCTTCTCCCCTTTGGTTTTCTTTCTCTCCCTCCCTCTCTTTCTTTCATTCTTTCTCCCTGTCCTATCCCCCAGTCATGTCTGTCCCGTTTGTAGCAACCGAAAATAAAATAAATTCATAATTATAATAAAGGTCGATCAAATGGACCAATATGGCAAGGCCATGATGATCCACTTGGTAAAATAAATCCGCTTGCCATCTTTCTTGGCCTTAAGACAACAATTCTGATGGCTAAAGATCCAAATGGGACACAAAAAAAAAAAAAAAAAAAAAAAAAAAGAAGGTTAGGGGCTCGAATCCAATGAATGGCTACTCTGAGGTACCTCTGAGCAAGGTACCGTGCCTACACACTGCTCCCTGGGTGCCCAGTGGCTGCCCATCGAGTGAATGGGTGAGAGGAATTTCCCCACTGGGTTCTATAAAGTCTACATTATTAAACTTGTTACAGTCCAGTAACTCCAGCCGTACTTAATTTCTTCATTTTGAATCTTTATTCCACTTCCATCAATTTAATTTGTTTTCAACAGTTCTCTTTATTCAACGCTATATCATAACAGCGCTGCAGTCACAAACTGTTTGCTACTTCTGAACAACAACACACCTGCTGCTAATAACGCATGTCTCCCTGACACACCATATCCTAAAACACAAATGGTGACCCCTAGCGGCATACTTATGGTACCAACAGAAAAAATGGCTCCTACACTGTATATATGTTCCACTGCATTTGCCTCTGGTGATGCAGAGGGCTACAAAAAAGGCCAGATATGACCTATGAAGATCCATCAGAGAAGTCAAGAGGCAGTACAGACTGAAACTAGAAGGATACTGCAACAACTCAGATTCCAGATTCATGTGGCAGGGCCTGCAACACATTACTGATTTCCTGCATAGGAGCAGCAGGGTCACAGTCAGCTGCAACATGCTACCAGATGAGCTGAATGAGTTCTACGCTCTTTTTGACACCCTCAAAACCAACCAACACAGGGATTCTACCAGCAGAGGCAGCACAGAGCCCTTCACTCACTGTGACTTCGACTGAGGTATGCAAGCTTCTGAAGAGGACTAACCCCCAAAAAGCGGCTGGCCCTGGCAACATGGCACCACCATGTTGACAGTCATATACCATGTCAAAGAAGCCATCCCGGACACATTAGACCCTCTGCAATTTCTTTATTGGAGGAAACGTCCTACTGAAGACACCATTAATGCAGCCATCCACACAGCCCTCTCACACCTTGAAAAGCAGGACACCTATGTTTGAATATTCTTTATAGACTACAGTTCAGCATTCAACACCGTCATCCCAAACAGATTGATGGGGAAGTGAAGCTCTCTATTCTTGGACTAACACCCCCCGTCTGTTGCTGTGTCCTGGATTTCCTCACAGGCAGACCTCAGGCAGCCAGAGTTGGTACCAGGACATCAGATACAAAGATAGTGGGCACAGGGACATGGCAGATCCTCAAGAAGGCTCAACAACGACTCTTCTTCCAAAGGAAGCTGAGAAAATTTGGATTAACCTCCAAACTTGTCAGCAACTTTTACAGATGCACAGCGGATGTGGTCGCAAGTTTTGAAGCCATCCTGATACCTTCTCCCACCAACGATGTGGAGATCCAACCTCTTTAGATCCAATTAAAATCAAGACAGTCAAAAAGATGCTCTGGAAAAGAGTAGAATTCTTGGAACAGAGTTTAATACACCGAATCATATGAACAGCAGGAAAAATACATACAGACATTTAGCAAGAAAATTACAAACCAGAAAACAAGCAAAGCAAAACCCCGGGGTGTACAGCCTTAATCACAGACAGTAGAGAAACACAGAGACGGACAGAGAGAAACAGCAGAGGGAAAAAAGTGCTGGGGTGTCCTCTGGTCCCCTAATATATAGGGACCAGTATCCCCGCCCCCTGGTGCTGGGTAACTTTCCCACCCGTCCTCCAGCCAAACACAGCTGCAGGGGTCAGGTAGCGGCCAAGGTCTTGGCCAGAGGCCAGTCAGGACTCCGGCTACCGTTTAGCTTTGGCTTATCACAATAGGTCATGACACGGTTAAACATCACACATTAATCCTAATTATTAAATCTTACACAGCAAGTGGCACAATCTTATAATATATAATCTTATAACTACATAGGTTAAATGCTTTCTCATATATAAAAACACTTCAGTGTAGGTTCAAAGTATGTGTGTGTGTGTGTGTGTGTGTGTGTGATTATATCATATGATATTTTATCGTGATGTGTTCAGGATTAGGGATGGGTATCGTTTAGGTTTTATCCGATACAAGTACGAAACCGGTACTTTTGAAACGGTGCTGGTGCTTAAACGGTGCTCGAACCGGTGCTTAAGAATGGAGAACAGAAAATTGGTCCAAAAACCTCTCATGTTCAGCTGATTTTTGTAAAAAGATAACAATGTTAGCCTTTTCTGCAGCTATAGGGGATTTATGGCATCACTCTTGGCTGGAAGCAGTGCTTAATCAATGGAAAAAAAACACAAACTTTGTCCAAAAACCTCTCATGTTTAGCTGTTTTCCAGTTTTTCTTTGGTCATTTTTGGCCAGGGTGAAGGGAGTATCTACCATAAAACAAGAAGACAGCCGCATGTAACTACGACGGTGTTTGCTAGTTCACCTTATGTGCATTAATGTAATAATGTGGTTAGCCCACTCAACGTAAATTACACACAGACAACATTAAACTACTCACGGAGAGAAGAACGGCTGCTGCTGCCATTATTATCCGTCATCATTTCTGCTACACTGGCAGGGCTAGGGGCCAGGACTCTCCTCTTCGGGTTCTTGGGGGATGTTGCTAACTCCGGGTCCGATAACAGGCACCACACCGCAGTAGATGTGCCCGGTGTGAGGTCTCGCAGCAAGCTATTAAATACGGTGCATTTCTCGGCTTTAACAAAATGCTACACATCGCCAGGTGTTTCATCAGATTCGAGGAGTTACCTCCTTTGCACAGTATCACCTTAAAGCAGGCTGCTGAGTTTGCATCTTTTTCTGTGAAGTACAGCCAGACTTTTGACTGCTTCGCCTTGGGTATTTTTAATCTGTAGCTCTGCTCTAAAAGAACGTACGTACCTGGGCCCGCCTACTACGCTTGCAAAGGTAAAATGATTGGCTAGAATCAAAAGTGTATGCCATTTCAGGAAAAAAAGCACCAAAATAAAGCACCGAAATTTCGGTCTGGTTACTACCGTTTGTGTCAGAACCGGACCGGTACCCATCCCTATTCAGGATCTCTGTTACAATGTTACTGTTTTGGTTGTGCTTCATGAAAGACGTTGAGTGTGTATTGGGGAAGGTTAGTTACCGGAGCTGGAGAGTGAGTTATTCAGGAGAACTCTCAACAGCATTAACTGCCCTGCTACTGTAAAACCTTAATAAACCACGGTGAAGCAAAATGTCTTGTGCTTAAGACTCTATGTGAAAGTTAAAATATATATGTTCAGTGCACATAGAGATATAGAGTATATAGTTACATAGTTATACATATCATACAAAAATCCTCCACACGGAGAGTATCCTGTCAAACTCCATCACAGTGTGGTACGGGAATTGCACCACTCAGGACAGAAAGGCTTTACAGCGTGTCATTAAAATGGCACAACTCATCTGTGGAGTACCCCTCCCATCACTACAGGACATTTACAACACTTGGGTCAGGAAAAGGGGTTCATCAAGGACCGCACCCACCCACAGCACACATTGTTCACACTCCTGCCATCTGGCAGATGCTGCCTAAATGTGAAAGCGAGGAGCACCAGACTAAAAAAATGTTTCTATCCACAGGCCATCAGGCTACTAAATCTCGGACTTACTGTCAAACTGTAATTATCCATAACTGTAAATTAGTTGTGTGAAGGGAACCTGCAAAGTAAGAATTTCATTGCTCTGTATAACCATCTGTATTTTGCAGTGTACATCACAATAAGCTTCTTGACTCTTGAATCTTTAGTTTACTACCTTTTGTTTCTGAGTCCTGCATTTGGGTCCTACCTCTGCTTGCCACACAGCACCACCATGAGCAGCAAGTGTTTTTGTCACAAAATGTACTTGATAATGAGGGTGGGAAACTGCAATAACATCTCTCAGGAGTCCCAAAGGCCCAGAGGTATAGCTCTCTCCATTACAACACAGACACAGGTCGGTTCTTTGAAACAGGGGTTTAGTACTTGGGCTTTCTCTGCTTTTTAGTTACACCATTGAGTCTTCAGGCCTTAACGCCAATACACCATTATGCCAATACACAGTGAGAACTGTTTAAATTGAGTGAACGGTACACACACATTAGCAATTTTACAGTACATATATTTAGTCCAAACATAAAATAAAGACAGACAGTCTTTGTGTTACTTTGCCTTGATTTCAATAAACCTTTAGTTTAGCTTAGCAGAGCTTCATGAGTGACATCTGCTCACCTGCAGTCCAAGAAAGAAATATACTCTCATTGTATAGGCAGCACGTTGGCACGGTGGTTAGCATTGTTGCCGCACAGCAAGAAGGTCCTGAGTTCAATTCCACCATCAGGCCGGGGTCTTTCTGTGTGGAGTTTGCATGTTCTCCCCGTGTTTGCGTGGGTTCTCTCCAGGTACTCCGGCTCCCACCGTCCAAAGACATGCAGCTTGTGGGGATAGGTTAATTGGATAATCCAAATTGTCACTAGGTGTGAGTGCGAATTGTTGTCTGTCCCTTTATGTTAGCCCTGCGACAGACTGGCGACCTGTCCAGGGTGTACCCCGCCTCTCGCCCTATGACAGCTGGGATAGGCTCCAGCGACCCTGAAAAGGATAAGCGGATGGATGGATGTATACTCTCTCGTTGTACTCTCTCTTGTGTAATCTCGCTAAGGGTGCTCTCATGAGACATTAGCCCTTACACATTACACATTGTAAACATACACGGCAGACCCAGTGGCATTTTGATGCTTTTTATTAATACTTAGCCGGTTGCTGTTTACAACGCACACAGAGCTGAAGCTCTCCCGCTGCCCGCTCAACATTACCACAACAACCCCATACACAGGACCCAGTACAATATTTAATTCGGCGGGGCGTGATTGCAGATGCCGTGCAGGTGCGTCCGCCTCCTCTGCACGGCACCGCAGGCCACACCCCGTCACATACCCCCATCGCCCGACTGAGGCCGGGGAACCATCCGGCCGAACGTACTCCCCCCACCGCGAGCGGGAGAGGGGATCAGCCCGGACCGTCGGCGCCCCCGGGCCCTGGCCAAGCGACGGGGAGTTGTGAGTTCAGGTGGCTGCCTGCGAACCCAGCAGCGTCGGCGAAGCTGGTCCGGAGGTCGGCCGCGTGGCAGGTGGACGCGGCGCTGTAGGTACGGTCGTGCGCCCCAGCTCGCAGGCGGCTGGGCAGATGTCCGGCAGGCACCGGCCTCTGGTGGAGGTGAGGCCGCTCTGCTCACCCCGCTAACCTCGGGCTTCGGTGGCGCGGACTCCCTTAGCACGGGCACCACCGACTTATCCCGCGGCTTCTCCGCCCCTCCCGGTGGGAGCAGCTCACGCTGCACCTCCACCGCTGCCGGCTGGAGCAGCTCCCCTCGCTGCGCCTCCGGCGCTGCCTCTACCGGCTGGAGCAGCTCCCCTCGCTGCGCCTCCGGGGCTGCCTCTACTGGCTGGAGCGGCTCCTCGGGCGCCGCCATCGCCGCTGCCGGCTCCGCCGCCTTCTTCCGGGGCGCAGGAACGGGCACCAGGCCACCGGGCACCGGGCCCCACGCGAGGTGTGGGGACAGGCGCTGTGGCAGGCTGTGTGCTAGCTGGTCGCAACCTGGGGGCCGGCACGGGCGCCTGCTGGGACTGGATCTCCTCCACTCCAGCGCCATTGGGGAGCGCCGGTGGGGGTGGCGGTGGTGTCGGGCAGGACCGGATCAGCGCCGCCAGATTCTCCATCCTCTGCAGGTGGCGTTCAGTCTGGTCCTGCAGCTCTTCCCGCCTGCGGCGCCACACCGCCGCCTGCTCCTGCTGCGTGGCCGCCAGCCCGGCCACCATTCTCGCCAGCTCCTCCCTCTGCTGGCCCACTCCTGGCTCTGCCGTGCCTCCCGTCCTGGGTTTCGGCACCACTGTAAACATACACGGCAGACCCAGTGGCATTTTGATGCTTTTTATTAATACTTTGGCATGGTGAAATGGAAGTAAAGGACTGAGGTGCGAGACTTCTTGCAGAGTGACAGTGAATTTATTCACAGTGAAAAGGTGAGTCAATAGTTCGAGTCTGTAATCCAGAAAGAGCAGTGCAGTAATAACCCATTTCAATGCGGAGAAACTCACTTACAACAATTTTCTCGCCGACGTGTAATGCTTGTAATTTCCGATGTGCAGATCTGCTTAAAGAAAAGATTCACAAACAAAAATCAGTGCACTGTTCAAAATATAAAACAAAATAAAATGAAAGAGAACAAAAACAAAAATACCAACGCCCGGGTCTTAGGACTTGTCACTGAATATTCCTCCCATCAATAAAAATACCAACCTAAACCTACACAGAGTCAAATCAACACCACCTCAACCTTTTCATATTCATAAACCTATATGTTTTGCGTTCGTGAAACAAAATAGAACCGTTTCCATATTGAGTAATTTGAGCTCTTGAAATGTTTTAATTCTCTTAATTCTGCCAGTTTATTTCAACACTTATTCAATAACTTTTATTCAACTGCTACTTGGTCACTCAAATTTTACCTGTTCAAATTGCCTAGGGTTCAACAAAGTCTAGATCCCCGTTATCATGAAACTTGAACGGGTGTACGATGATTTACTTACAGTAATTTAGAATCATCACTCAACCTAGCTCTACTACTGGCACTGCGTGACTTTTCTCACACTGGAAACCAGAATTTAGTACAGAACTTTAATACCTCAGGCAATCGTGTTCAAGGGCTGCCCCCCCCTTTCTCTTCTTCTTTGTCCGTGTGTTCCTCCTTTTATTAAGTCTCCATCACAATGATGTGGCGCTCTGAAATAAGACTCACACTGTTAATTCATCGTTTTCACTCTGCATCACTGCTCAGGCTGTTTTCTTTTCTTTTTAGTGTACAGTAAACAATTAAGTCGAGGCCTTAAGCCCCAGATATCTCGCACAGGCATCGTTTTCATAACCAAACCGCTCCGGACTCTGCTCCCCAGACCACACAAATGCCCTCTGGGCTTATTATTATAGCAAATTCTGTATTTGACGTTGTCGTGTGCAGCATTGAGCCTTTGTCAGTAAAGCATTCTTCATTGCAGCAGCTGGAGCATTATGTGTCACTTCTTAGTGAATTAAATCAACATTTTGATTTTGGTGCATGGGTATGTATCAGTTTTCACTCCCTCAACGAGTGCATAAGTGTTCATGTGTGTGTTCCTCTTCATTCTAAGTCGGCGCATGCAGAAGTGTGTGTTTGTGGGTTGGTGTATGTTTGTGTTCATCACCTTCCTGTTCTGTAGTTTAGGTAAACCAGCGGCCTGAAGCATGCCTTGGGGTCCTCCCCTCCTCTTTGGGTCTGTTTTCATCCGTTGTTGCAGCTGCCTGCATCTTCTCCTTGTAACTTGACCCTTTTGCTTCTGTAGCTCTTTCAGGGTTTACTCCTGCTGTTGGAGCTTTGCGTCAAGTCTGACGACCTCCTGCTCCAGCAAGCTTCCGCCTGATTACAAGTCCTGTACGTGAAACTCCAAGTCTGACTGATGAGTTCAATTAGCAGCCAGCTCCTCCGGAGCCATGCTCAATTTCTGCTCTGATGCCTTGAGCTCTTACTGAGGGCAAAAACCTCAGAGTCTTTTCCTTCCACGTCAGATCAGAGTCTATTTATGTTGTCTTTCCTTTGCGCCACGGCCTTCTGCAGCTCTTCTGTTCGGCTCTTCTCAGAGGTCAGCATTCTTCTGCTCACCCTCCCTTTTTCTCCGGGCTTAATGCGCGTCTCGTCCCAGCTCTGTCAGCTGACGCAGTCTGGGAATTTCCCCCGTGTAGTGAAACGGGCTTTAGGTTTAGTGCTCTCCGTCTCTGCTGCATGAGATCGCTTTTTTGCAGCACTGTTGACATCCTCAAGTTGTTGTTGTGAGTCCAGCTGCTGTGGCCTTCAGGGGTCAAAGGGTCAAAGATGGTCGCGGAGAGGGCAACGATGGTAGAGGGGAGGGTAGGAGTCCAGGTCAGCTTCGGCTTTCAGAAAAAACAAAAACAAAACAAAACAGGCGAACAGGAAAATGATGTTGTGTTGGCTGTGCTGTGTTGGCTGTGTTATCCCGAGAGGGGAGAAACAACGAGGTCTCCTTTCCCCCCTTTTTTGTTTTTTCTCACCACATAATCAACTCATGACCCCCCAAGTTGACAGGACAACACAGATACGTGTTACTCCACTGAGTGAACATTTAATTTAGCGCTCAATTTCCAATTCGGCACCTTTGGAGATCCATCAACAGGCGGTGCTTACCTCTCATATTTCGGGGCCCATCACTCAGTGGAGTAACACGTATCTGTGTTGTCCTGTCAACTTGGGGGGTCATGAGTTGATTATGTGGTGAGAAAAAACAAAAAAGGGGGGAAAGGAGACCTCGTTGTTTCTCCCCTCTCGGGATAACACAGCCAACACAGCACAGCCAACACAACATCATTTTCCTGTTCGCCTGTTTTGTTTTGTTTATATTTTGAGACGGCTGAAAGATCTGGTGCCTTCACTTGAGCCGCTGGAGTCAGGGGCAATAAACTGGGCACCGCTGCACGTAAACAATGTTCATGGCACCACTCGCTCCATCCTGTCACGCGTCCCTGAGCCCAGTCGATCTGTGGGTTGTGTTGTGTGAGCCATGGGAACCCCAAGACCAATGGTGTGCCGGGGGCTCTAAACAGAAACAGGGAAACTTTCTCGACATGGTTACCAGAAAGAACTAAGGTCAGATCGGCTGTGCGATGAGTTATTTCCGCTAACGGGCTGCCGTTAAGAGCCGACACTTGAAGAGGCTCCTGGAGAGGAACTGCAGGAAAACCCAACCTCCTAGCGAGCGATTCGTCCAGAAAACTCTGTTCGGCCCCAGAATCCACTAACGCACTACACAGATGGGTGTGAGATTGAAAAACCAACTTAGCAGAACAACTCAGATGGGAGGCAGCGTTCATGGTCTCACCCGTCAGTATTCCCACAGCTACTGACGGGCTGGGTCGTTTCCCCGAGAGGGGCATGCGTCAGCAAAATGTCCCTTCTTCCCACATGCAAAACACTCCCCCGTCTGGCGTCTCCTCCTCCAATCTGCGGAGCTCAATCGTGCTCCGCCTAGCTGCATAGGCTCCTCCACCTCCGTAGGTCGCGGGTCCGTCCCTCTCCATTCCAGAGCCGGCAATTCCGCCCGCCACCTAGCGCCTCCCGGCGTCCGCCTGCCGAACTCCTGCAGGTGGTCGTCGAACCTAATACATAAATCAATCAACGTACTCAAAGTGGTAGGCAAGTCTTTTGTAGCCAACTCACGCTTCAGTCCCTCATTCAGACTGTTCAAGAAGGCGCCCCGGAGCACCGTTTCCTCCCAACCAGTCTCCTCAGTGAGGATCCAGAAGTCCACCGAGAAGTCAGCGACGCTCCTCCGGCCCTGCTTCAAGGTAAACATCCTATGCGCAGCACTGTCAGGGTTAGTTCCTTTATCAAAAACGCTACGAAACTTGCTCAAAAACTCAGTGTAAGAAATCTGAGGCTGGGAGTTCAGGACCGCTTGCGCCCACAGCAAGGCTCGGCCCGTCAACAGCTCCACCATCAAGGCTATTTTAGAACCATCAGTGGCGTAGGCCTGAGCCTGCTGCCTAAAGATGAGGGCACACTGCGTCAAAAATCCCCTACTCTTGTCTAATTCCCCAGAAAATTTTTCTGGGACAGGCAATGAATGTTCCCGTGGTGGCGGAGGAGGGGAGGGAGGCAGTGGGCAAGCAGCAGCGACGCTGATTGGGGGTGGCGCTGGTGAAGGGCCCCCCGCAGCTCCAGACGGAGATAGCAGCATACCTTTTAGCGCCGTCACAACCTGGATTAGCGCTGATTGCTCCCTGGAGACATGGTGTAACATTTCCTCGTGGCGTTCTAATTGCCCCGCCTGGAGCGACAGCTCGCGCCGCCAGGATGACGAGTCTGCTGAGTCCGCTTGGCTGGAACGTTCTGTCATGGTGAAATGGAAGTAAAGGACTGAGGTGCGAGACTTCTTGCAGAGTGACAGTGAATTTATTCACAGTGAAAAGGTGAGTCAATAGTTCGAGTCTGTAATCCAGAAAGAGCAGTGCAGTAATAATCCAAAACCGCTCCTATGACTTCTCCCCTCAGTGACAGTGCTGTAATAATCCAAAACCGCTCCTTGACTTCTCCCCGCAGTGACCGTGCTGTAACAATCCAAAACCGCTCCTTGTGCCGGCTCCTCCTCCGATCTCTGAATCCTGGGGGCAGATGAGAAAAACACACGCACTGTAACTCAACCGTTCTCTCTTTCACAAGCTGAGTATGCTAGCCACGATTACGCTACCCGGTTTAGTTCAACGTTCCAGCGTTGGTTGTGACTCGACTGCACCGTTAAATAGGGCTGCTTCAGATCAGCTGTAGCCGGCGAAATAATTACGTACAGGTGCGACGCTTCCAGCTCCGGACCCTCCCCTCCGGTCAGCTGCCGTGCCGTGCCACGGCTTCCGGAGGTACATGTCTCCGCAGCAAAACACAAGCACAAGATGGAGAGGAGAACACGACGCAGTACACACAAACACCCCCAAAAGGTGGCAAGGTAATCGGTGAGGACCACCTAACCGTGACATACTTAGCTGGTTGCTGTTTACAACGCACACAGAGCTGCAGCTCTCCCGCTGCCCGCTCAACATTACCACAACAACCCCATACACAGGACCCAGTACAATATTTAATTCGGCGGGGCGTGATTGCGGATGCCGTGCAGGTGTGTCCACCTCCTCTGCACGGCACCGCAGGCCATGCCCCGCCACACACATATACATTTTAAATGAAGACATTTTTAACCTTAAATTATATATTCATGAAATTACACAATCCATGATAAATCAGTCATCCAAATCACGAGCTCTAAATAGAACATTGTTTAACTGCATTTACAAGATGCCGGACTAGAGCAGCGCAGATACTGAAGGACCCGTCCCATCCTGGCAACAAACTGTTCCAACTTCTGCAATCTGGTAGAAGGTTCCGCATCTTCCAGGCAAGGACAGAGAGACTCAAGAGGAGCTTCTATCCCCAAGCCATCCGTGCCCTAAACACACACACCCGCCCTCTCACATCATCTATAATTGACTGAGACAGGACTCTCTTCCAGACACTAAACCAAGGCACAATGTACATTTCAAATTCCTTTAATTTTAAATATGTTTATATTGTCTATCCTGTAAAATAGTCAGATGTCTATTCATATTAATGTACAGAATTCACCTGCTTGCTGCTACTACTGCACATTCACCCAGTGTACATACTATATATATATATATATATATATATATATATATATATATATATATATATATATATATATATATATAATGTTCTTCCTCTACACCCCCCCCCCAATTTTTTGCACATGTCGAGGAGCGTGTCAGGCTACATTTCACTGTGTGTTATACTTGTATAACTATGCATGTGACAAATAAAGAACCTTGAACCTTGAACCTTGAAGAGGCAATGAGAAGCCTGGCATGCCAGACTGCTAGACCCTGCTATGTGTCAAGAACAGGGTCCCAGGTGCTCCACACTATATCTGTGCAGTTTTATCTCAAACGACTGCATGATTCCAGAGAACTTAAATGACCTTTATGCTCAAATGAAACAGGTTCAATAGAATGCGATGACATATCAAAAATTCAGTGAAAATCTTTGATAATTCTCATGAAAATCTAAGTGTTTCTTCTTCTTCCTCACCTACTAAACATTTGTGCAGATGTTCATCTGTTTAATGTCAAACTGCTGCCATACTCTTGAGAAATTAAAGCACAACTCTGCTCAAATTGAATCATTTGAAAGGTTTGTGATAACTTAATAAACAACAAATTACACCACAATTATGATATCTGATATCACATAAGATAACAGATATCATAATGATATGAAATTCTCAATGCATTTCTCATTTTTTTGACTCACACTACAAGCTTAAAAATTGTCATCTCAAACAGCTCAAACAATATTCTTTAGAAAATAAAGAACAATTATGCTCATTTCATTATATCACTCTGCTGAAAGGTTTATTAATATTCCTTATCACAATATTCCTTTCCAGTTTTGAAGATCAATTCATTTTATTTCAATCAATAACCT
Source organism: Maylandia zebra (assembly GCF_041146795.1). NCBI lineage: Eukaryota > Metazoa > Chordata > Actinopteri > Cichliformes > Cichlidae > Maylandia > Maylandia zebra. The sequence continues at coordinate 41,662,856 of NC_135188.1, read as the reverse complement.
TTTTTGTTCATTCTTATTAACACAAACTTGCCAACATGATGTTTTTTACTTTTCACATACATATATAGGATATGGAGTACAGTTGAATGTTTATCATGTAGTCCTGTGTACAGAAATGGTTGCAGAACTTGAGAAACCGGAGATGAACTTAACAGCTTGAATGCTGGAGTTTCATCAAAACACAGATGCAAAATCAGGGGAACACTGGAGCCAGGAATACACTGAAAAAAATATGTTGTTGGATTTACTTAATTCAATGGTGGACATTTGTTGCACACAGATGTTTTGCTTTGGCAGCAACTTAAACAATTGAGTTAAATTAACACAATTTATTCATGTTCAATAAACCTGTGCAATTTGTGTTGATAAAATGTGACTTAAACATGTTTTGATGAAGTAATTTGAGCTCTTGAAATATTTTAATCCTTCACAATTTTCTCACTTTATCCCAACACCATTCAATAACTTTTACCCAATACTACTTGGTCACTTAAATACTACATGTTATCTTCAAATTACATTTTGCTATTATATTCTAGTATCAAATACACAATTTTCAAATGGAGGCCTTATAACAGATTATATTGTTCTCTTCCAAGATGGTTGCTGGCATCCACCAGTAACCTTTCAAAACAAAATGTCTAATTTCACTGCATTGACAGTAGGTAAAGAATTAAACTGACATTACTCCACTACTGAATCTACATAAATCAACAGTTAAATAATGTCAGTTCTTCCGTGTTCTCTGGAATCAATCACAGCAAAGAAATTAGACTCTTTCTTTTGAAAAATGTTGGGAAAGAACAATACAAAACATTCTATTTAAGGCCTCTGACGTCAAGATTCAGTTAAACAACAATTATAACTAAACAATTTGAGGTAATGTTAGTTTCCATTAACATTAAATTAGGTTACTGAATTGGCAAACACCTTCCTATTAACATTACCCATTTTACCCCAATAACTAAAGAAATTAGCACTTGCAGGTCAAAACCTTTATTCAAGAGATGCAAAAATAACATTGATACAGTGACTGTCAAAAATTACGGCACTGATCATACTGTGACATCTTGGTTCAAAACAGCAAGCTTAGAAATATTCAACGTTCCTTACTTCAACTGAATGAAACTGAAAATACCATTTCACACGGCCCATATGGGATATTTAGACTGCATAACTGTTCATGCTACATCTCTTCACTAGTAAAAGAAAGAAAAAATACAAAGAGAAATTTAAAAATGCTGCCAAACAGACAGAGAACTTGTACAGAGCAAAAGGAAAAACAAACAACAACAACAACAAAAAAACGGCTCGTCCTCATGGCAGTTGCAGTGTATATAAAAATGAACCCTGCGATCTGTTCCTGGAATTGAGCTTCAAAAATGCAGCAGAACAAGTGTGAGATTTAAATGTCTTCTCACCTAGAGCTGGTCACCTCACATGCATAACAGTGAGCTTCGTTGCAGGAGCAGTTTTGTCTTAGTTGTGAGCTTTTCTTGAGAGCTGAGTTGCTTCCAACTCCATTACCACCCTTTGAATCACCTCAAAAGTGTAGCAGAGTTGTGATGGGTAACTCATATTGAAGGAATAAAAAAGGTCCAAACAGCATGGCTACTGCAAAGGTCACGTTATCCAGATCTTGAAGAACTACTATACCCTCGATGATGATGCCAACGTCAGAAAAGTCATTGCCTGGTGCATCCTCTGGAGACAGATGTTCATTGTGGTTTTCTCAATCTGTGCAGTGGCCTCAGTCAAGTCCTGGTTAAAAACAAAACATTTCTTTAAGATTCCTTTTTAAACTCATCTCTTTTGAATCTACCAGTTCTAATGTTAGAGTAATTTAAACCAATGCAAGCAACATAGTAAATAGCTATAGCCAAAGAGTGGCCTGCCATGCTGCCATTCATGGTCTAACAGAGTTTCTAAGAGAGGGTGAAAAACATAATTTCAAATGCTTTACATTAGTTTTTCTTAGAAAGACACCGGCCCATCAGAAATCCAGGTTTTGTCACTCAGAAGATGTTAGAATTTAGACTTTCAGCCCCACAATTTGGTTAGCTGTTGGTCTTTTTTTTTTTCAAACAAAAGCTAATGTAAATATTGGTGGGATTTTCCTTTGTTCACTAGAATGACAAATTTAAAGTTTTTTCACACTGATGTGACCCCTAATACAGGGGTGGGGCCTCAAGGGCCGGCGGCTGAGTTCACTACCAGGCCTCATGTGAACTTCAAATTATTAAAGAGGACTACTGGTCCTAACTGGTCCAATGAGGATCAAGTGGATAACTAAATGCATTTTTAAATGTTGCAAAGCCACAATCTACTCATAAAACACTCACCATGAACTCCTGCACCAAGATGTTGCAATTGTCTTTCACACAGATGCGGAGCACTTTGATGAGACTCCCTTTGAGCATTAATGTCATCCTAAAGTATTATAACAAAGAAAACAGAGATTTGTGAACTTTTCAGTAGCACAGAAGAAAATGATCCCAGACCAAAACTTAAACCAGTCAACATGCAACACCAGCATCTACAAAGCAATATCAAAAGTTCCTGTTTGACATCCACTTTATGGATATATAGTTTCCAGAACATTTATTTTTTTAAAAAGATCAATTTTTCTCAGTGGGCCAGTAAATGCATGACGAAAATTATGGCATCCTTTCGGTGGAATCAGTACTCACAGGTAATAGTTGACTGTTTCAATGGATGCAGCATAAAAATCTTTTACTGACCTAATGCAATACATATACACTTTGTAGTTAAAGAATTTTAAAGTTCTTACTGTCATCATGGCAGCTACATCCTTTAGCTTTGTGCCCTGTTCCCCCGATCACTTTGCAAACACTTTCAGCAGACTGTCAGAGAGAAACTCAGCTCCGTCAGAAACCTTGACTGTAAAGGCATGGTTGGGATGCACTGGAATGCTGCATTTCATCTGAAATGACATAAAATTATTTTGAAATAACAGCAGGCACTGTGCTTGGTTAATAATCAGTAATGTTTTGTTGAATAAAAACTGTGTTTCCAGATCTTATGGGATTAAAAAAATGTTTATTTCTGATTTGCAACCCAAGAACCCACAAGTTACAACCTCATTTTAGTTCAAGTGTGCATTAATGTGAGTCCAGTAATCACCTTTCTGACAATACATACAGGTATAAGTTAAACCTATGGCAGATTTTGGATTTCTCAGTTGTATTAATAGGGTGGTCTATTTGAGTATGCATGCACCTAATAATTATAAAAAACCTATTATAATTAAGTTACAGAAACCTTAAGCGAAAATAGAATATACTTTCTTACCATAACACCTTGAACCCACAATCCATCAGCTGACTCCTGGTGAAATGCAGAATAGATGTGGTCTCTCAATGTGCATCAACAAAAACAAAAACAAAAACAAAAGGACAGCAGGTGAGGGCAGGAGGGGTAGGGATGTAAGCTAGCATAATGCTGCTGATGATATTAGCTAAAGCTGTTCAATGTCCAAAATCTCACTAACACCACGGTGCAGTAAATACACAATGTAACTGAAGAGTCAGTTGACAAATCTATTCACACAGAAAACCAAATTATGTTATGAGTGCCTCGTAATTAGGTTTAATGTGATATTATGGCTCTTGTGCCAAAGACAAATTCAAATGAAAAAGCGCCAATTCTTTGACAACAGATAAAACAGCAAATAAGCTAACGGCTCTTTTTTTAGCATGTTACATGGCGGCACTTTAGACGTTTAACTACATTTGGCTGAAATATGGTAAATATTAATTCAAAAAATCAAGACATACCAAAAAACGTAGAGTTGGCTGCTCGACTTGACTGAGATGGATGCATTTTTTAAACCACGATCCAAAGCCCGCGAGATGAAATCACGCGTGGTTTCACGAGATTTAACGTTGCTATCTTATTGACTTACTTCACCTGAACATGATATAAACAATTTAATACACCCTTTCTGCATATCATGTAGTTTTTACACTATATAGTTACATTTATCTTTAAAACATGAGGCAATTGTGTTAAATACATGCAAGATGCTTACATAAATCCAAGAGATGGCCAGTCCCTTTTTTTCAGTGTAGTTTTGCACTCCTTGCTCTGTGTTCCCAAGTTTTTATTCTAGGGAAAATTGCGGAGCGCAAAAAATTGGAAACATGGAGAAAGTAACGTAAAATTATGACGGTAGGACATTACAAAGGACAGTGGAAGATGGAGAAAATAACTGCAGAATGAATAACAAGACAATGGGGTTAACCTACATAGAGGAGAACAGGAGTACTAGACAGGGGAGGGCGATAAATGCAGATGAAACCGAAACACCAAGGAACAAATCAGGATTAACTAGACGAGGGGAGTAAAAATCAATATCAAGCACTTGGACTATCAAAGTAAAGCAGGAAGTAACACGAAGACACATACAGTCAACAGGAAGGGGGATATGACTGAATGGGAGACAAATAAATAGGGAAACAGACAACCAGGGCACAAAGAGACAAGACAGATACAGGGACACAAATAGGAAACAGAAAATTATCATAAAAGAAGGTAAGTTGGAATAATAAAAACCAAGTAGATAAACTGCATTATAAAGAGAAACTACAGATGATATAATCAATTCTAAAGGAAACTAAACAAATCTAATATACAAAAAGCCAAACTCAAACACAATAGATTCTCAAAAACATCAGGAACATCCAGTGGACAAAAAGGACAATCTTTAGAATAACTAACAAAGAAAACTATAAATACTAAATCAGAATGAAAATATATCTGGAGCAGATGTTAAAAGGTAATATTCAAACTGAAAACTTCAACAAATCCCGGGATTATGACAGAAGCAAGTTTTAGATTTTAAGAAATAGATGTTAGTGACACATACACATTAAGTGATATGGTTTCCGAAAGAGACTCAGGCGCAGGCCAGGGTATTCCTTTAAGCGAAGAACAGTGCGTTTATTCACAGTGAACACAATCACCAAGTGGCTATATACAACGTGCAGGGGAAACGGGTCCGGGTCGCCAGGGTCCGTGGGAAACAGGGTTAGGGAGAAGGGTGCTCCACACTTTCTGTATAAAAGTTCCTCCTCAGTCACTCCTCTCAGAATCGGGTTCCAAAAAAATGATCTAAACACAAAATGTCGGGGTAGCGGGATAATTCCAAAAGATTCTCAAAATACAGGTTGGCAGATACACAAGTTTAACTGACGCTGATAGCTCAAAGATCCAGCGAAGACTAGTGCAGACTCGCCATCTAAGTAGTGCAGTAATCAGCTGGGATCAGCGGCCAGTGCGGTGATGAGCAGGTGTGTGGGCCAGCAGCGGGAGCCCGCAATGAGCGTCGCCACGGCGAGAGAGAGAGTGAGAGAGAGCAAACAAACCACAAACATATTGCCCAATAGAGGATCGACCAGCGGGGCACAGGGACCATGACATTAAGAAGCGATGCAGCTACAACTACATTAGACTGCCATCAGATAGAGAGAATAATAGAAGTCACATGACCCAAAAAGAAAGTGAAAGGACATTTATAAATCCAAAGTCACACATCATCTACACCAGTGTGAACAATAAACCAAGGGACGACAACTTCACAGCACAGTTGGACATTCAGGTACGGTAACATTGTGTTAATAATCCAATGCAAGAAATCCAGTTATTAAATTATTAAATTGACCGGACTAAGTCATCTCTACCATTTGGTTCAGATGTGTCAAGTTAAAAGAATTTAGTTTCTTGAAGAATTTAAAGAATTTACTAATTTTTTAATTTACTGTATTTTCTGTTTGTTTAATTCACAATTAGTTGATGACAAATGGAAAAAATTATAAATATCTTGTCAGGTAAGCTTTTTTTTCATATCATATTCATTGTTGGTGATTTTCTTGCCACCCTTTGCCCTTAATATATTGTCATACTTATACATAGATACACGTAGTACTGAGCTACACGAATAAAACTGGCTTGACTTGACTCAACAGAAATAAGGAAATGCTGGAGACTGGAGTGATCTTGATCTGAATTTCTTTTAGATGTTTATAAAATTATTTTATAATTTAGTAGTTACCATAACGTCCTTTGATTTAAAAGTCAAAAAATCATTTCATTTAACTTAAAATCTAATGGAACTGAACTGAATATAGAAAAGTGTTGCTAACATGTTTTTACTTTGTTATATTTCAATTGCAGGAATGTAAGTGTGAGATCTGTGGATTTCACACTTACACTTTGATTCTGAAGTGATTCTCAGCTGAATAAATTTTATACATTCAAATTGTTACAGCAGCACAAACCTCTGAGTCACAATGTGGAATTCACATAGTTTCACATGGTGACACAGAAATGCTTATTTGGTTATTTCAGGCTTCTGACATTGCAGGTAGTAGAAAACAGATGTCAGCCTATCTCAGTAGTACACCCCTCAAGTGTTTTGTTTGTTTGTTGTGTTATTTTGTGTTTGTTCATAACACTGTTGTGTAAACTGTAAGTGCACACTAAATCCTATTGTATTTTTCTGAATGAACAGTGCAAGAGAGCGAGACCTGCAGCTTGTCAGAGATTACAAGCCTCACAAAGATGTCCAGCATCTCAGAATTATGCTTCATGGACCACCAGGTGCTGGAAAGTCCAGCTTCATCAACTCTGTGGACAGTGCTTTAACAGGCAAAATCGCAACTCGAGCATTGGCAGATGCAACCTCTAATGCAGTACATATGAGGATGTATCTATTCTTATCATAGATGCACACCTTTGAGGTTTTCTATGACTACAGGAGCGCACTGCAGTGGTAGCTGCATTATAAGCATTAAACTATAAACGAGTGAAAAATAGTCAGCACAACTAGTGTGTAAATAATTCTGAAAACTGTTTAGAATCTTTAGTATCTGGCACTAATATAACAACACCACATTTTTTATTTAATTAATTCAATTCAATTTTATTTATATAGCGCCAAATCACAACAAAAGTCGCCTCAAGGCGCTTCATAGATACAGAGAAAAACCCAACAATCATATGACCCCCAAGGGGCAAGCACTTTGGCAACAGTGGGAAGGAAAAACTCCCTTTTAACAGGAAGAAACCTCCGGCAGAACCAGGCTCAGGGAGGGGCGGCCATCTGCTGCGACCGGTTGGGGTGAGAGAAGGAAGACAGGATAAAAGACATGCTGTGGAAGAGAGACAGAGGTTAATAACAGATATGATTCAATGCAGAGAGGTCTATTAATAAATAGTGAGTGAGAACGGTGACTGGAAAGGAAAAACTCAATGCATCATGGGAATCCCCCGGCAGCCTACGTCTATTGCAGCATAACTAAGGGAGGATTCAGGGTCACCTTACAGTACAGGACATTTAAAATTCAGAAAGGAAATCCAGAAACTTTTTACTCTTTTGTCTTCACTGACACCATGGGGCTTGAGAGGGGTGCCGAGAAAGGAATTCATCTAGAAGACATCAAACTTGCCATTAGTGGACATGTCAAAGAAGGTTACACGGTATGATGTTTTTCATCCAGATGCTTGTACACAGTCTGTGATACAGAAACTGTATGGTGCAAAAAAGTTTAATTGATTTTGCTTTTTTTCCCAGTTCAAACCCACAGCTCTCTTGCAGGAATCAGATCCTAACTACAACAGTTCTCCTACTTTAGATGACCAAATTCTGGTTTTTGTTATTCCTGCTGACACAGTGAGTATAATCAATGATGAAACTTGGAGGAAGATGAAAGAAGTCAGACTACATGCTCGTGATAAAGGTGAGAGCAGATGTTCTACATGTGTGATGTCACGATTTCAAATACTAGAAAAACATGAGATAAAATGATTGCATTGCTTTCTGTATTGGCAGGGATCCCACAAATAGCTCTCATCACTAAAATTGATGGAGCCTGTCCTGGGCCCTATTTCAGGAAGCCGGTTTAGAAAACTCAGAGTGAAAAACGATACTCAGGGTTGAGTAACCCCGAACTGTCCAACTCGGAATATTCGGTTTCAGAAAGGCTGATAACAATTAGTTCAGTCAACGCGGAGTTGCTTTAACCCCAAGTTAAGCGCGCGCACGAGGATACATAAAGCCCTGATTAGTGGAGCACAGATTAAGCGAGTCACCATGGAGACGGAGGGAAAGAAGGCGCGGTCAATGTATCTTACAGCGCTTGAGGCCGAAATTCTGATGGCAGCATATGCCGATAACATGCAAATTGCGCGGAAAAAAAGTAACAAAGCCTCAGCTGCAAAAGAAAGGGAGCATGCATGGCAAAACAAAGCCAACAGAGTCAATGCGTGAGTGTTAATTTAAACATTGATCTAGGGATTTCCACCCATTTAACACGTTATTTTATTATATTTTATTTTATTTTTTATTTCATACATTTTATTTTGTGATGTGATTTGAGTGCAGGTGCAACCCAACAGGCCCCAAACGTTCCTGGCAGCAAGTAAAAATGAAATATAAAAATATAGTCCAAACAGGTAAGGTGTAATTGTATTATGAGCCATAGTGCTTGGTCTGTTTGTCCGATGTAAATCAATTGCAGTTAGAGGCTACATTAATTTCCCCTCTGTAAGCACTTATTGAAATTATCTGAGCACATTACAAGTACATATTTGCTTACTCTGTATGCTCAAATGTGACCCGTTATAGCCAACATAAAAAAAGCGGAGGCCTGAAAAACAGGTGGGGGTCCTCCTCCACCACCACTCACAGAGGCTGAGCAGTTGGCTTCCACATTTGTGATAATGTTGGCAGCATCATATATGATCTTCACAGTGCAGAGAACACAAATTAGCATCCATTACTATAATGAAATAATTTGTTAGTTTGAAATGCTACAGGGAACTATGTACCTGTACATTAATGCTGTGGAAAGACTTCCTGTTCACATAGTCTCCTTCATTTACTGAAGGAGCAATGATTGGAATGCGAGTGCCATCTATACAGCCAATCACGTCTGGGAACCGTGAGAATAAATGTAAAATTTAAGTAGTAGTTCAAATATCACCACATCATAAATTAAGTTTTGTTCATCCTGATACCTGCAATTTTGTGGCATCCCTCTTTGATAAATCTTGTGGGTCTATGACCGGGGAACACCACAAACGAGTACAGGAGACGTTTCAGTGCAACTGTAACATTCCTGACTGCCCGACAGACGGTAGCCTTGGAAACGTGCTCAGCGTCACCAATATTATACAGAAAGCTCCCGTTTGCAAAAAACCGAAGTGCAATACGAATAATATGCAATGAACTGAGAGCATGTCCGCGATGTGTCACATGCGTAATATATGGCCTGAGGATGTTATTCAAATAACTTATAGATTGTGCTGAGAAACGGTAACGTTCACACAGAAAATCATCAGGAAATGATAAAATGTCCGAACGCGCTCTAATCACTCTCTGCGGAGAGCTCTGCGGAGAATTTGGGCTTCAACATCTACTGGCTCTTCAAGGAAGGGGCACGCCATGTCTGACACTTCCTACAGTCAGGTTTCTGACAAAGAGGCGGAGAAAGTCAGGGTTAGTTGAAGTAAACCTGCTAGGGGGCAGGTTAGCTTCACGGAGTGTGTCGTCATAGTAACTCACTCAGAATTAATCTAAACTCGCTTTGTGAAACCGAAAACCCAGAGTTTTTGTTAACTCAGGGTATACTTACTCAGAGTTTGCACTAAACCGGCTTCCTGAAATAGGGCCCAGAAGTCAAAAAAGACATAAAGAACGCCTACAGGAGCAAGCACTTGAATCAGCTGGTATGTTCCAGGACTTTCATAAGTTTCATGAGTTTGTAGACAGTTTACACATGGATGTCACATCTGAAATTCAGCTGTACATTTCAGTATATTTGAACAGAAACGTCAGCTATAATGAGTACAAATATTTGAATAAGTAATTTATAATAATCGTAATTATATAATTATTAATTATAGTAATTATATAATTGTCACTAGTGCAACAACACAGTTTCAGTTTTTTAAATGTAATATTGTTTAACCCTTGTATGGTGTTCGGGTCTGTGAGACCCGTTTTCAGTTTTTCTCAAAAGAAAAATTAAACAATTAATTATTTTTTCAACCTGAAATTCATTGGCTTTGGCTTATTTTCTGTGAAGAACATAAATCCGAACTAATTTTCAATGACCTCATACTGTACCTCCCCCCCCGCATTTACATTACATACAAGGTGTTCGGGTCCACTGGACCCAGGTCTAATAAAAGTGTTGAAAGTGTAGGTCCTGTGTTCCCACACTCTGTCTTCCTCCTTTCTGGTGCTGCTGATAGTGTTTTCTTCCCCTCCTGCTCCGCACAAAGTTGCAACATTGTTGAAAATTCAACTATCGACACCGTCTGCTCTTACATTCCCACACATTTTACCCTCTTTCTTGAGGGATCCAAATTTTATTTTCTCATACCCTGTCCCACCTGCAAATTAGGGGCATAATACTATAAATAAGACTTTGCCAGTGTGGTTCTTTATCACAACTGATCAAGATGGCAAAAGGTTATCTGCTGCGAGGGCCGTCCAATTGATTTTGGAAGAGAGAGGGGCTTCAGATGATGATGTTGACAAAGAGGTTTCAGAATATTTCACATTTCTGAAAATTCAGAGTCTGACAGTGAAGAAGAGGATGAGGTTGAGCACCATTTAGTAACAAAACAAAGACGAGCACCCCATCTGCTGCCAGCTCCAGGACCAGAACAAGCCCACCAGACAGCAAGTGAAGAAATATGGATGTCAATAACTGGTGAAATTGAATGGTCTTCTTGCCCAAGAAATGAGCCACCCTACAGAGCTGTTACTGTGATAAGCCAGGACCAACACGGCTGACAGTTACTCATGTGCAGGACATCAAGTCTTCATTTTAGCTTTTCATCCCAGATTCCATCCAGAAAATTATTCTGGATTGCAGTAATCTAGAAGGACGGTGTGTTTTTGGAGAGAGGTGGAAGGAGATGGACCAAATTCATCTAAGAACCCCAAAGGCCTACTTTGGGGTTCTTATCCTTGCAGGAGTTTTGAGGTCCAAAGGGGAACCCACAGAATCCCTGTGGGATGCAGAAACCGGCAAGAACCTTTCCATGCATCAATGTCTCTGGAAAACTTCCACAAAATTTCCAGGATTATCCGTTTTGATAACCGAGACGACAGACCAGCTCGACGGCAGTGAGACAAGCTAGATCATGCCATCAAGACAGTGTGGGATAAGTGTGTGCACCACCTGCCCCTGTTTTACATCCCTGGGCCTAATGTCACCATTGATGAGCAGCTGATCCCATTTAGTTGTGAAACATATTGCTTCACGTGTAAATGTGTTGTCTTTCCACTCACTCCACTTGATTACAACTGATTTATTTTTTTATGACATTTTATAAAAAAAAAAAAAAAAAAAACGAGAAGCACATTCATTCATAAATGTGATCTAACAAAGTTAAAGGAAAAAAATTAACCATGTTTACTGTTCATATGGTTTGTAATTGGGATGAAGTAAATATCTGTTGAGTAATTTAACATAAAATTGTTTGATAGTGTTAATTTGGAAAGCCAAAACTCTAGCGGGTCCACCAGACCCATGAACACTGGCTGAGTAACAAAAATATGAACACCACACAAGGGTTAAACTTAGATGGACACAGTGAATGTGGTCCTGGGTATTCCACTGAACTGCATCTTCCTCGTGAAGAACTACCACAAAGAAACTGATACGAATAACGATGTGGATTCACTGATACTGAGTGTACTGAAAAAGACCATTGACTATGGAGAGGACTACCTGAATGACATACAATCCTGACCTGTAATCAATGTGTGAGGGAGCTAGAAAATGAAAATGTTCAGTTACTCTTCAAGTGATTTTGCTCATGTTTCATTTGCCATCGCTACAGTCACAGTCACACAAAAAGGGTGTGAAAAGAAACTTATTTTCTTTTGCTAATTAAATCCAAATAAATATATATATAATATATCTCAAAATGGTAACTGCATGAAGAATGACACATACTGTATATGCTTGTACACTGCTATCTGCCGTATAACTCAAATAAATCGTTTAGTGAAGAACTACCACTGTCAGGGCTCTGTGTGCGGGCAGGCAGAGAGGAGGATCCAAACGCAGGACTCAGACACTAACTTGAAACTCAAAGACCTCAGCTTTATTGCTGGTACGAAAGCAAAACATGAAGTGAACATGGACTATGGAGAACAGAAACACACAGGCATAATCTGATGGTACGACGCGACACCGAGCATGGGAAAACACAGGGCTTAAATACACAGGGTAGTAATGAGGGAATGGGCAACAGAAGGAAGACACAGCTGGGGGAGATCAGGGCTAACGAGACGGGGGCGCTAAGCTGCACACTAACATAAGACAAAGACTTTCACAATAAGACAGGAAACAAGAAGTACTAAACCAGATGCAGACATGACACTGAGAGACAGACTAGACACTGAACAGAAACTGTAATACACATGAGAACCCAAAACCTAAGAACTGATCCCTCACCAAGAATAACAGAAACAGATCTATAATGATAATAATAAACAAAGCACCAGAACATCAGAAAACAATCCATAATGCAAAAATAAACCAAAACATAATAAACTCAAAATACTGGGTCCAACGGACCCAGAACCGTGACACATCTCAAAGAACTACCACAAAGAAATTGTGACAGATAACAACGTGGATTCACTGATACTGTGTGCACTGAAAAAGATCATTGACTATGGAGAGGACTACCTGAATGACCAGGATATGAATGATTGAATGAATGGTCCAGGAGGACGATATTTCGTCCCACTATATACTTGAGTGTATATTGTTGGGTTGAATAATCCTGGCCTGTAACAAATGTTTGAGGGGGATAGAAAATGTAAATGCTCAGTTACTCTTCAGGTTATTTTGCTTTGCTGTTATTACAATCATAATCACACAAAAAGTGAATTTCATCAGAAACTTTATTGTACTGATTTTTGTCTTGTTTTTATTTTATTTCACTTTTTTTTCTTTCGTAAATTAAATCCAAATAACCTTCACAGAAAATCAATATGTACTTTTCGTTATTTACTGTATATTCAAAATGGTAACTGCATGAAGAATGACACATATATGCTTGTAACCTGTTGCCTGCTGTGTAACTCAAATAAATCATTTCAACCCTCGATGTGAGACTGTCCTCTGTGAATCAGTGATTTCTTGTTTTCTAAACTGTAATGAGAGTTTAGAAGCGGAAGAGGATGGATAGATATTTAATGACTTAGGTTATCAACCCATACAAGCATCCAGGTAATTATACAAGTCCAAATTAGGACTTGTATATGTTAGAGTTTGTATTGTTGATTGTCATTTATGCTTAGAAATATTTAACCATAGATGCTTAGAGGTGTATAATCAATTGTGTAGTGATAAGTTGTGTGATCTTTAACAGGCTACAGAGGCTTGGTGTGCATTCCACACTAGAATGCACACCTACATCCTGGGAGCACGGGAAGAGGTCGCATCTTGTCTTAATTGTTTTATGGTAGGATTAACGTAGCTACGTCTGTTCTAGTCTAAGTGCTTTTCTGTTTAGATGAACTGCTGGACTTCCTCACCGGGGGGGGGTCTAGTCTACCCTCCTCCTGACCAAGGATGTTTGACCCTTTGATCAGCGCGCACACACACACACACACAGTATTCTTTGTTCACATGTATACCTATGTAAGATGTTATATGTTAATGACCCTATGCATATTCATGTAACCACAATAAAAGGAGTGCTGTGGGGAAACCTGGCTGAGAGTCTGACAGTGGTCAAGTGGTGGAACGACGCTTGGCTCCAGCCAGGTCTCCCTCATGCATGAGTAACCAGAGAACTTTGGTGCCTTGAGTCTTGCTTTTTGCTGCGTAGCAGATTGTCCTTAACGTTCCAGCGAATAGGTTTATGCTACAAACCTATCATTAATTGGTCCTTCGAGAGCCGGATCCCTGGAGTCGACGTTCACCGAGGGGAAAAGAGACACACCGAAAGACTGACGTCAGCCAGGACTTATAGAGGTCCTGCAACAAAGTCCTGAGGCGTGAGAATTCGTCATCGGGCCGGTGGATTAGCAGTCTGTTTTTTTTCTCCTCGATGGATGGCGATTGATGGGATTCGGGACTGACGCTACACGCAATAAGCAACTCCAAGTAAGAAAAAAAAAAAAAAAAAAAAAAAAGTTTATAGCTATAATTACGTCTTCGCCGCTCAGTGGGGTGTTGCCCGTGGCCGCTCAGTGGGGCTAAAATTCGCCGTCTAAGTGGGGCGATGTACAAGGCCGCTCAGTGGGGTTTTTTGTACAGAAGCATTAAGTCGCAGAGTTGCGCAGTTCGAACTTTTTTTGGTTCGCCGTCTTAGTGGGGCGAAATACAGACCGCTGTGTGGGGTACTGTAGTGAGTTCTCCACCGCTCAGTGGGGTGTTGAGAAGTTCCGCGGGGTCCAGATTGTGCTGGACAGTAGGCCTATTTTGTGTTGTTTTTGTTGTCGTCGTCGTTGTTGTTGTGTGGGTGTGTGCGGAGCAGAACATGTGGTCTGTGACACCGACTGTTGTTGTTATCATGGGTTTCTATGCAACCAAGAGTGAGTCGGAGGGAGACAGACGTTTGTGCTGGACTTTGCTCCTGGCAGCACAAAGTATTTATGTAAAAAAGAGAGAGAGCGATGGCTCCTTAGCTGCGCGGGTTCACGCGAGCGAGGTCACGCGGGTTTCACGCGGACCTGAGCCGTGCGGTTAATCGCAGGCTTATAAATGGAAGAGATTAAGATGTTAAGAAGTTTTCAGAAAACACACCAGCCTTGAAGAGCGTGTGGAGAAGGCCAGTCCACAGCACTTAAGATATGCTCTGGTGAATGGCTTTCCCCCCACCCCTTGCTGACACAATGTTTATTCTTTAGCTTGCCCTGATCGACAACAGCCTGTGTGCCAGACCATAGATTTAATTTAGGTGGATAGTTGTTAAAAGTAATCTACATTAAGCTTGTGGTTGCTCAAATTCAGTACAATGACATATGAGGTGAAGTGTTATAGATAAATATTTAAGCTAATGAAGTGCATAGAGGCACTTGACCTGTGTGGAAGACTGTCGTCTTATTATGAACCATTGTTGAGATATACAGCACACCTGTGAAAACAACTAATATGCTCAACCCTGTATGAAAACATCTAAAAGTACATGATGGAGGAGCTGTGTTGAATATGAAAGTGTAAGACTTTGCCGCTGTGGGCAGAGCATGCAACTACTGTGTGATGTTGCGTTGCAGTTTTTTTTTTTCTCTTCTGAGCTGATGAGCAGGCTACACATTATCAGATCGAGAGCTGTCTGAGAACTACTCTAAGAGAGGGAAACAGCACTATGTTAACTGTGATAACTGGAGTGTGCAGCGTTTCCATGAGCAGTTTTCCTTAATCTTGACTCTTGTGTGTGGAGTGTTCATAGCATCAGCATCATGTTTTTGTTTATTTGTTTTGTTGGGTTGGAAATAAATAAACGTGTGATCATGCCTATGGATCACCATGGCACATATCTCCAGCCATATGATTTATTTATGCAGCTGACAAAGTGAGTGTGAATGTGTCTGACGTCACAGTGTTTTTGTGCGCTGTGTAAAAGTAATTGCCTTTGATCGTGAGTGAGAGCGGTGATTCTGCAGATCACCAGCTATTGTAAAGAAGAAGAAAAAAAAGGGTGAAAAAGAGAATGAACTTATATTGTAGATGAAAAAGAAAAATCATAGGATAAAGGTTTTGTGTTGATCAGCCAAAAACATCTACAATTTCATTTTCTGCTTTTAAGAAAAGACTGTTCACAAAAACACAGAGAGAGAGAGAGATGTGTGTTGATTAAGCAGTGATGATAATAATGAACATGTTTTAGTTTGTCACTTTCAGGTGAAAAGCAGACCTGAATCAATTTTCCACATGCAGCGGTCGGAAGAAAGTTATAGTTTAACATCATTGGAAACATGCAGGCCAAGTTTCTGGCTGACTTATTTACAGTGCCATGTGTTTCTCAACCTCACAAGCGAGCTCACTCCTCCCTGAAGATAAGGAATGCAGCTCCATGATAAAGAGACAGCAGCAAGTCCTGAGCACAAAAAGTCCCAGCAAAGCAGCAGCAATGTGGATAAACAGCAACAGCAGAAGAAAGCAAACCCATCTTCCTGTCTGATTGGATGAATTCCACGGAGGGGCGAGCAAGATGGCGGTGGCAGCATGTTGAAATGCTCAAAAAGGACTGAGTGACTCGGGCAAGCCACATGCAGCTAGCATGCTGGCTAGCGACATGAAAGAAATGGACCCTTCATGATGCGTTCAACATGCCAGCGCTGTGGTGGGAAAGGCTCCATCATAAACACGCCCTGCGCCGAGGTTCAGGCCAAGAAGAAGAAGACGATGACTTCCAGGCCCAAGAAGGTCAGCCTCAGCGTGGGCGAGCTGATTGTGAAAGCCGTGGCCGCTTCCAAGGAGCGCAACGGCCTGTCCGTGGCCGCTCTCAAGAAGGCTCTGGCTGCCGGAGGCTACGATGTGGACAAGAACAAGGCCCGTGTCAAGACCGCCATCAAGAGTCTGGTGGCGAAGGGCACTCTGGTGCAGACCAAGGGCACCGGGGCCTCCGGATCCTTCAAGATGAACAGGGTTACTGAGACCAAAGCTAAGACGCCCGCCGCGGCCAAAGCCAAGAAACCGGCAGCAGCTGCTAAGAAGTCGCCCAGGAAGGCAGCAGCAGCAGCACTTCAGCCACTAGCACGAAGTCAACCGCATCAGAGGACAATAGTGAGAGTGGCTGTGACTTCACTGTGCATGTGAAGAAAACGTTTGAGGAGAACTGAACAGTTGGAGTTTGACATTTGCCACCTGTGGAGTAAAATGTCAAGAAGAGACAGTGGGACACAGGACAAAGCTGAAGGAGAACTGCCGGCTATTGGACTGTTGAAGTGGGAGAGGACAACAGAGAGAGAAGACTAGGTGAGAACGCATAGGAATTATTTAATGTGGGAAATCAAAATTTGGGTTAGCAAACCTGGGGAAAAGAAAACTGACTGCTTAAGTTGGAAAATTGAGACTGAGTCTGAAACATTGCGAAAATAGAAACATATACAAAATCACACACACACAAGCAGAACATGCATTAACCCTACTAACAATTCCAAACACAAAATGACTCATGAAGACTCATAGCACATTAGTTAAGAAATGATTAAATAATAGCAGAGAAATGTGTAGGAAAGGCAGCTTTAAGAACATGCTCTGCTGGAGATGCAGCTCCACAGACATGCATTAGACCTGCCTAATAACACAAACACCCATGCAATGAAAATTAGCTTGTTATCTTTCATCAGTGTTAAAATAGTGTCAATTTAGCAGACACTTGTTATTAAATACTGAATTTATCCAATGCAAAAAATTGACTCTCCAGGTTGCAGGACAACAGTTTAACTTTTGTGGGAAAAAAGATCCTGGTTTGACCAACCAGTGATCAGACAATAAATTTAGTTGTTAAAATGGTAAATTGGGAGAAGCTTCCTGCTTGATTAATGCAGCACATGTAATTTACTGTATGAGGGAAATTGTCTTTTGTGATACTATTTTGAACATGCTTTTCTGTCGTCCTGTCAACTTAGTGGGTTAATAGTTGATATGCAAATTAGTTGATCGGTTTTAGATTAATGAAAGGTGACTGAATTCTAGTACGAGTGAATGAGATGTGTTGGAGTTGTTGTGTGTTGAGTGGAGACTCTAAAACACTGAGTTTCCTGCTTTGATGTGCGAGTGAATCCTGTATTTAGATACACAACTCTGAATACGTCAGAACAGACTGTTTTGTGAAGTGCATGACAGCATGTCACATGTTTTATGATGAAGGGAAAAAAGGAAAACTGAATAAAATAGATCTGTGGCTTAAATGAGTGAAGAGCACAGACCTGGGGATTAAACTCCTAGCTAATAAGGCATTAAGGTTATGTTGTTTTGTGCAGCTGATGGTTGATTTGGAGTGAATCTAGCTGATGATTTTTCTTTTGTTGTGAAGTTGAGCCTGCCGATTAGTATGATGGTATGATAAACCATGCTAATGGTATGATTTACCCTCCTGAGATGAGGAGTTTGTGTCATGACTTAACAAGGCCTTTTTATTTTGATACTTTCACAGTGCACTGAAAGTTTTGTTTGATAATCTCTGTTATTTTTCATTTTTATCTTTTGAACAGGCACTGATTTTGTTTGTCTATTTTCTTTTCTTTAAGCAGATCTGCACGTCGGGAATTAAAAATGCTACACGTCGTCGAGAAAATTGTGTCAAGTGAGTTCTCCACATTTAAATGGACTCTGGAGAAAGCCACTTATTTGGGACAATTATTAAATTACAGTCCCAGTCCAAAAGGATTCAGCGATGTAATCCAAACTAAAGTTCTTCTTTTTCTTTTTGAAATGACGTCATTTTGCTGAGAGTGGAAACTAAATGCGACGATAGGTTCCACTATCAGCAAAGAAAGAAAGAATGAATGCATGAATGAGTGAGTGAAAGGAAAACAAACTGACTGACTGGTAAAAGCTGACAAAAGCTGACAAGACTTTACTGATGTAACACGACTGTGTGAAGTTGACCCCCGCCTGGCAGGGGTGCAGATGAGTCTGTGTGTGCTTCCCTTTACAGAAGCAGAAAGATGACAGCAACACTCGAGGTTGCGTGATGATTTAACATTTTAAATGCCATTTTCTGTGTCTGTGAATTTACTATGTGTGTGTCATTCACTAGCTTGTGTGCTCACAGAGATAACTGTGACAAAGTATGCATACGCCTGCGCAAGCGCTAACATTTGCATTTTCGTTTTTACAGCATTACGGTTCTTCATGTGTTTGATCATGTGATTTATAGGAATACTGGCTAATGTTTCTCTACTACAAGATTTCTGGGTTTATGTGTGAAGAAAACTGTAGTTACAGGCTATATGTTGATGGAGAAATTAATATAGTTTGAGACATACTGTGATGAGACCAGTGTTACTTTTTCCACAGCGAGTGTTAACTTTATGGTGTTTTATGGCACCTCTGGAATGTGGATGGCCGACGCCTGCCCACCAGGATGGTCAATGTGTATTGCTAATGTTTGTTTTTCTGAGACTGCATTTAGAAGAATCAGCTGAAGCGGACAAGTGACATGAGTAAAACAAATAAGAGATTACGGTAATTATGGAATAGTTTATTATGGGCTCATTTGCTGGCCACTTTTGAACCCATAATAATAATATATGAGTGGAGTGACTTTGCTTAAGAGAAGCCACTGATTACATTAATGTTAACAGAGTACATGGGATAATCCATGTCTGAGGTGAATTAGGGTAATAGTTGTAGTTACTGATTTGAGAAAACCTGCACATGACACTTGTCTTGCTGATGTTGAATGCTTATTATTCTTATGATACAATTGTTTACAGGTATGAAGTTTGATTTCACTTCCAGATTTTGCTTTCCAGGCCGTGATGGTGTGTATACAGGCTCCTGGGAGAGCCAGGTGTTAAGCAAACTTAATATGCAACGCACGCTAACATCTTTTATTGCAGGGTTACGGAGCTACTCCGGAGGAGGTGCCCTGATGTTGCCTGGGACATGTTCTAGCTAATCTTTTTCTTTAAGACTGGAATCCAGGTTTGGTGAGTTGACGCATGGGTGTGTCCATGCGTCAAGAGGAGGGGTCCAAGGATTAACATTAAACAATGTTTTTTATTATTGTTGCAGTGATTTGTGTGATTAGCCGTTTTATTTACAAATACTAAACCTATGCAAGTGGTGCATCCATGTTCAGATGAGGCTTTGATGGCCTATAAGTGAAGTTCACTGAACTAAAGAATGTGGTTTGATGATTGTTGACATGCTCTCCAAATAGAAGTTTTTCTTCTTAGCAAGGAAATACAGGTGCAGCAGTAATCTCCTGAGAAATCTTCAGAGGCCCAGTGAGAAGCGCATAGCTGACAGGACCAGGCAGTGGTTGAGGTCAAAGATCAAGCTGGTTGGGGCCCATCATGAAATCAGACCTTGGAGCCACAGCAAGGACCATGAAACTGCCTGCAAAATAGAGGAGAGGATCGTCCACAAGATGGGAGCTGAGGCCAGGAGAGAGGCTTCAGGAGGATCAGAGATCATCTTCAGCACAGCAGACATCACACAGAGAGCTGTGCTACTGAGCTTCCAGGAGATTTTAAATAAAATGAAAGATTCAATATTGACGCTGAGGAAGACGACTAAGGTGTACGACGTGCTCTGCCTTAAACCTTCAGCAGCGTTGGAACATGAAAACTCGTGGGATGAGGGGAGCGTGCCAAGCTCCATCGACAGCGCAGAAGGAGTTCGAGGATGACATCATGATTCTGTGAAAGCACAGGAACCAGAAGCTATGGTGGTGATGACAGCAGTTTCCTATGAACATCACCTAATGCTGTGCCACTATACTGTGCATACGATGACACTCTGAAGGCTGCTGGGATCATAACAGCAGTAAGACAACTGAACCCTGCACCCTTTCCACAGAGGTGTTTCTCTGCAGAGCGTGGACAATGAAGGAGTCATAAATATCCCCCTCGCAGGATGAAGGCCTGAAGTGAGGTGATGGGAGGCCATAAAACTAGAGTGCTGAGAGGTCTGCAGCTTTGGAAATAGCTGAGACCCATGTTGACAAACAACAAAACTAACTGGTATGTTTGAATGTTTATTCTACATACATTTGGACTCTGGTCCTATGGACAACGAAACAACTAGAAGAGACATTCATGACGCCCTGCAGAACTCAAACCACTCTGCAGAGAGACATGTGATTTGCACACCCGGAGGAAGCATCACCAAGCTGAGATGTTTTTGACAATGTTACTTTCTTAGTTTCACTATTAAATTAACAATTTCTTTGGTTGCTCGTAAGATGCAGTTTGCCATGAGATGAGCTCAATGAATGGGATAACTGCTAATACATTTGTTGTACTGTGTAACTTTTACAGTAATTTAGGGTGATTTGACGTATGCTGAGTATAAAAATGTTTGCATTGAAACTGTCAGACATGAGGTATTCATAACTGGGAACTTTCTAGCATAAAGGTCAAAAACGGGGGAATGTTAGAGTTTGTATTGTTGATTGTCATTTATGCTTAGAAATATTTAACCATAGATGCTTAGAGGTGTATAATCAATTGTGTAGTGATAAGTTGTGTGATCTTTAACAGGCTACAGAGGCTTGGTGTGCATTCCACACTAGAATGCACACCTACATCCTGGGAGCACGGGAAGAGGTCGCATCTTGTCTTAATTGTTTTATGGTAGGATTAACGTAGCTACGTCTGTTCTAGTCTAAGTGCTTTTCTGTTTAGATGAACTGCTGGACTTCCTCACCGGGGGGGGTCTAGTCTACCCTCCTCCTGACCAAGGATGTTTGACCCTTTGATCAGCGCGCACACACACACACACACAGTATTCTTTGTTCACATGTATACCTATGTAAGATGTTATATGTTAATGACCCTATGCATATTCATGTAACCACAATAAAAGGAGTGCTGTGGGGAAACCTGGCTGAGAGTCTGACAGTGGTCAAGTGGTGGAACGACGCTTGGCTCCAGCCAGGTCTCCCTCATGCATGAGTAACCAGAGAACTTTGGTGCCTTGAGTCTTGCTTTTTGCTGCGTAGCAGATTGTCCTTAACGTTCCAGCGAATAGGTTTATGCTACAAACCTATCAGTATATGTCCTTAGTCTTAGTTGCTTTCCCAGTTTAGGTTTTGTTAGGTTAGTCTTTGTTTCCCTTTTCTTTTTTGCATTGTTTACCATAAATAAAGGCTCGTTTTTATTTCCATTCAGTCTGCGGTGTAGCGGCACATCCTTCTTTCTGACGTAAAGTTTCTGACTCATGCTTTTCTTAGATTACTTGTATGCCTTTCAGTAGCAAAAATACCAAAACACAAGCCCTTTGATGGAAATAAAGACTGAAAGAAATGTCTGATGGAAAAGGAAACACTGTGTTGTGCTGCTAAACTTTGAGGTTATAAGTCATCAGTGTTTAAATAAGAAAATGCCAAGAGGAGACTTGGAGCCCCGAGTCTGCATGCAAAACATGAAAACTCCATAGCAGTGATACTTGTTCCTACATAGGTGTAGGCTACTTATTCTTTCTTATGGTGCTTTGCTGTTCCAATAAAACAAGAAGAACTCATTTGAAAGCACATTTTTGTGATCCTGTGATCTCATTTGCTATATTCTCTTAATATCTTAGAGTTATTTCCAAGGGAAAGAATGTTTATGCTAGATTCTGTTTTAAATCAGGTTGTTATCTAAAAGTCACTCTCATAAAAGTGATTTTAGAGTAATGTGCAACAAATGTAATGTCTTCTTGATGCATTCTCAGTCATCCAGGTGAGTAAATCTCCAAAAGTCAATTCTGTTCATCTGGACGTAGCGTTTTCCGTAGGAGAAACAACCTCCCAGCCCATTGTTCCTTCAGTGGGCTGGTTTCAGTCATTATGCAAATGTACTGTTTATAAGATTGGGGAAACCTGCAGTCAGCTGAGACTGAAGAAATCACTTGGATGAGTGACGAAACATTTTTCCCACGGAAAACGCTAATGCTAGATATTGGTAAAATGGTAAATGGCCTGTATTTATATAGCGCTTTACTAGTCCCTAAGGACCCCAAAGCGCTTTACATATCCAGTCATCCACCCATTCACACACACATTCACACACTGGTGATGGCAAGCTACATTGTAGCCACAGCCACCCTGGGGCGCACTGACAGAGGTGAGGCTGCCGGACACTGGTGCCACCGGGCCCTCTGACCACCACCAGTAGGCAACGGGTGAAGTGTCTTGCCCAAGGACACAACGACCGAGACTATTCACAAATTTCATTTCACTAGCTGGGCTCACGTCCTCATTTTATGTTTGACAGCATTTTAGTAGGTAAAGATGAATGATTGGACATGAATTGAGCTGTGATTTGGGGAAGGACTGGTGACGGCTCCCGGGCCTGGCAGATCCCCATGTACTAAACAGGAGTGAAGAAGTTAAAGAATTGAGAAGAAGGATGGAGGGAGGGTGGGGCACGTAAACGAGAATGAACAGCTTGCAGAACTGGGGGAACCTAGATGACAACCGGAAGGAGCGTGTTAGGAGGTGTGGTCCTGCTTCTGAAATTCCGATACATAATCTCCAACTTTAACAACTTAAGCTGTTTTGTTTTTATACTTTACACTTTAAACTTCAACATTTTATATTTTCAAATGAAAGCACAGTGATGTTGCTGCATCAGTGTCAAATATTAATTATTCTGGGATTTGATGGTCAAACTATGTGATTTTCCAAATGTGTGTGGAGTAAAATGAACTTTCTCTGATGATGCAAATGTCATGACCAAGAATCATTCAGGATTAACAACACAAACTGTTCTAATAGCAGAAACATAGTCTTATAGTTCTTGGACGTTACCACTAGTTTTACAAACACATTCTTTTTCATGTCTGTCTACGTGGCTTTTATGGATAAAGTGATTTTCAATAGTACAAACATCATCTAACTTTTCTTTGCTCTCCAGTATAAATGCAGGAACCTGCAGGCTTTATTAAAACTGTCATAATTTAACACTCAATGCCGAAAACAGGGTTGATCCATGTTTCTATGAAGACCACTTCATATATCAACAGCTCTGAAAATCCCTTTTGTTTTTAAAAAAGTAATGTAGAACATGATCTCTCTCATTCTGTGTCTCTAAAAACCGCAGCAAACTGGTAATCACTTCTAAACAATGGGGTTAGTTTATGGCTCTTTATCAGCCGCAACACCACGTAGCACCTGGATGTTAGAATCTTTTACAAAGCGGCATTGTGTCTGACCTCTAACCCTTGCTGGCATATGGCCCTCTGAGGCACTTGTGCAGTAGCAGTTGCAGTAGCAGTAGTAGTACTAGTATTGTGCAGCAACCAGGCTTCAAGAGCAGTCACTCTTCTGGCTTGCAAATGGTGAAAACATATCACATACACATGTCACAATCTTAACTGCAAATCAGAAATGCTGCTAGGTAAATTATAAAAGGGGTTTAAACTTTAGGTTTGGCATAGACACAGACTTTATTAGTCCCACTCTGGGGAAATTCACATGTTACAGCAACACAAGGGTCAGCAAGAAAAATTGAATCCGAGATATATTAGAAAAATACAAAAATAAATAAATAAATACTGCACAAATTTAAAATGAGTAAAAAACCTATGTGAGTAATTACTACTGATCTACAAATGGTGGTTATATACAGCAAATACGCTCAGAGAATTTTAGCATTTTAGCACACAGCCCCTTCCTCTATAAAGCTGAATGTAATTCCTGGTCAGTTCATGCAGTAATAATAAATTAAAGTTGCACTTCAGTTAACTCTTTTTTTAATAATTAATAACAGGTTTGTTTCTTAGATCTAATGATACAGCCAAAACATACTGCTTGTATAATGCTGTATGTCTCCCAGCACCACAGCAGGATGATTCCGAAAGTATGACTCAATAAAAAAAAGACTCTAAAGCCAGAACAGAAAGATACAGTTGGAAGATCAAAGATTAAGGACTGTGTTTTTATAGGATGTAGTAAACTATCCCTTTGTCTTCTTGGCCTTGTTGTGTGTACTTTAGAAGTCAAATTATACATTAGCCAGACTTTGAAAAAACTTTTCAATTTCATTTATAACTGAGATGGCAAGTGTTAAGATTCAATATTGAGGAAGGGTACAAGAGGTGATCGAAGAATAACCACACCGATCCGGCCGGGTGAAGTCAAACGATGATTTTAATGAATACACGCGTGGGAAGAGAACTCTGTACGCAGACAGGAAGTAGTCTTCGACTTAATCAAAGCATGAACAGATATTTTATAGCATCAGGGTTTGTTTACTGACGCCCCTTCATGCGTCACAGATACATTTTATACATAGATCAGATCAACATCATCATGACTTTTTACCTAGAAAATCATCTTCTATTTTCATGGCTAGCCCTTCCTGTCTACCTTTCAGTTCTTGTCTTGTTCCTCTTTCTTGCCGAGACACCAAGAAACGGTTCCTCTTTTACCAAGACAATTTTGCAGTTACAGCCAAACATAACTAACCTCTCCTCTAAATAAATCTAATTTAACGTGTGTGTGTGTGTGTGTGTGTGTGTGTGTTGACCTCACATGCTCTTTGTGTCACCTCTTCACCTACTGTCTGTGTCTCGTCCTCAAATGCTCTTTCTCAATTCACCTGTTGCACTTCTGACCTTTTACCAGACCAGAAGCTCACTGAGACTATGTGTATGTCTTCTACTAAATAAATGTTTTAATCAAGAACCTCTACTAAAAAGCTATCTGTTACATTGTTAAAGCCTCGTCTTAGCCTGCGGCTCAAAATAACTTCCTGCTTCTTTCTGCATACAACTTCCTGTCAGCCTGCAACTCAGTCTTTCTGAAAGAGACACTGTTTAAACCTTGGAATGCAATATCCATGCTGCAGATTATATTATTAATGCAATGACAATTATTTAACAATAGCAGTAAAATAATTTCCCTCCTCGACACTCCCCCTTTTGACCTCTGGAACACCAGAGGTCACAATACATTGTGTCCTCACGCAGACCCTTCTCTGGTGGTCTCGAACCTCGAGATCTCCAGGATCCTCGCCCCTCCTGTGGTCGCCGAGATCTTCTGCAAAGAAAACAAAACACCTTTCCTGCATCTCCCTAACTTATCCTATCTGGGACTCTTTAATCAAAAGCCTGATCCTAATTATCTTCTTAACTTATTGACTTGTATTTATGTATACTCTTCAACGTTACTCATCACTTTAAAATTCTTTTAAGCGCTGGTTTCACGTCCGGTTGCTCGCTCTATTTTCCCTTATCTGATCATCAACATCCTGTGCACAAGTTGTCGCTGCTGCAAGTTAATCTACTCCAAAAGAAAACAACCACTTTAATCAATTAAGTTCAAGCATATAAGCAATTACTCCTGTATACATTTCATCATAGCTAAATGCTGCCTTGAAACAACTCCTATGTGTTAACACTAACTTCATTTTAAAACCTCACATTTCCTATGTTATCACCTGTTTTGGTATAACCTTTTTATTTCATTTTGCTCCCTTAATGTAACAATACCTTCTAATTCTAATGTATCAGACTTAACCAAAATATATGCTTTCCTTCCTCTTTGGTCCTTCTTTAAGTTCAGTTAAAAGCTAAATGAATTTAGGGCCTTTTGCCTGGAATCAATACTGTCATGTGTGTTTCTTAACTCTGTGTCTGTAAGCGTGTGCAATCCTTCATGAACTCATATTATCCTCACAGTAGATTGGCTAATCATAGCGCTAGCCAAAGGCTCGTGACCCTCCAGAGACAAATTTGAGCCACAACTCCTTTAAAAGCACAAAATGCAATATGTATAAAAATCATTTCTATTTATAAGCTCCCCCTTTTATCCTAAAAATACCTCCTATATAATATCTGTATGTGTAAGCCTACATTATAACCACTACTTCTAGAAATCAAAAAGAAATCAAAGCTGTTCTACCCCTTCAACCCTCACTAATTTTCCCTCTAAGAATTATTCACAGCTTTGAAAAACCGGCATTGTATCTTCTAAACAGGATTCATGGTCCTGGGCCATGTTGGCCCAGTATTCTTGGTTCCTTGTATTTTCGCTCCTTATTTAGGCCAGGTTTTCTGAGGTGTCCTGTTGTGGTGTTCCCTAAGTATTTTTTCCTTTGTGACTCTTACCCCCTTGTGCCCCTCTGTGTATTTATGAGCTCTCGTCTCTCTTTGTGTTTATTCCATGTTTTCCCCCAGCCTGTTATGTCTGTGTTCTCCCCGTGCTCTGGGTGTATTTAAGTTGTGTCTTCTGTTATGGTAGTTGCTGGTTTGTCTGTGTTGTTTCCCCTCGGTCTCCCTGCGTCTCGTTTCTGGTTTGTGTTATTAGCTTACCCAGTTTAGGTTTCCGGTTTCTTGTTTTTCCACCAGTGCTGTTTTGTGCCCACCGTTGTAAATAAATATTCACCTGCACCAGAGCTGCCGCCTTTTGGGTCCTTTTCTACAACTCCACACGGCTTGCCTCGCAAACCGTGACAAGTTCACTTTTAATCCTTTAACCTTAACTTAAAAATAACAGTTTCAGTTTTACCATATCCAAATGATCAAAAACCCAAAAGGTCCTAAAATGATCCTAAATTATTAAACAATTAAATTATTAAACCCTAAACCCCCCTTTATCTTGATACATTTCATGTGTCAAGATACTATACAAAACTTAAAACTGCTCAGTTTTCCCCACTCATGATCCAATCTGTGTCATAAAAATAAACTTAAAACAGAACAGTTATCAGTCATGTGTTTCTACAATTAATGGTAACTGAGTTACATCAAAAAATATTTCCCCTTTAGCATTTGGCATTCTCCCAACAATATACTATAATCTCATAATCTAACCCCAGTCAACAAAACAAAAATTTTTCTGGTAAAAGCAAATTGTTTGTCCACATTTATTCACCCTCACATTCACTCACACATTCACTCACATGCAGGCACACCATGTATTTGCTGATAGTGGAGCCTCCCGCACGATCAGATACTCCACCCTCAGCAAAATGAGCTCCGTCATTTTTTATTTTCCATAGGAAAATATTTCTTTATGCTTTTGGACTGGATTGACTCGCATAAAATCCTTTTTACAGGGACTTACGACCTGAATTGTCCCCAGGTAGCTTTCTCCTCAGCCAATTGTAATCTGGAAAGCCGCCTTATATTTGCTCCTCCCGATAATTTTCAGCGCCGTTATTCACTGTTGCAGGCCTGCTTAAAACAGAAATGAAAAAAAAATAGAGCTGATTGTTAGCTCATAAAAACAAAACAAAATCACCTGACAGGTTTTCTTTAAGTGCACTGTTACAAAATAATGGGCCCAATTTTAGACATGTCCATGTTTCCTAAAACTCCCTCTATATAAAACAAAAACACCAACAACAACCTACCTGACAGAATCAACCCATCACCACAACAACCTTAAACACACAAATCTTGCCACCACATAATTTCACCTCCTCAATACACCAAAAGTCCCATTAAACCCACTCAATTTGCACACAAAAATCACCCCCTTATGCTCTATAACATACTTCAATTCAGCATAAAACCCCCTTACAACAACATATCACTAAACTATAAATTTCCTACCCCAATCTGCACTTCTCGTCTCTGCTATGCTTCCTCTTCCTGAAAGTCACAGTCACACACACACTCCAGCTAATTTGCATACTGAATCATCTCTCAAGAAGCTGTAACAACAGAAACATATGTTTAAACATTCCCAACTCATTAAATCATTTTATTTCTTCCAACAGTGATCACTAGTGTTGATCACTCAGTACGAGAGCACTCCTAAGTCACTCTTTTTTAAAACTACTTTAATCCCTTTTTCGTTTTCATAACTCCCTTTGTCATATGGCTTATTCTATTCCTCAATTACAAACTCAAATGTATTTTATCAAACATTCACACCATTGTATCATTCATACAAAATAGCAAGCTGTTCTTCATTGCCTATGTTTGTGTTCTTAGCTAGGTGTAATCAATGTCTATGCATTAAACTCCATGAGCTTGTCTTGTCTTTATAAGTTTAATGCATTTCCTGTTTGTGTGTGTGAATTTGCATATGGTGCTTTTACAGTGTGTCAGACTCCTTCATAATTTTGCCTTTAAACAGTCAATTTTCTCCTCCCCAACTTTACTAACCCAAATTCTGATTTCCTACCTTAAATAGCAGCATTCCTTGTCCTCAGCCAGAAGGTAGGGCTCCACTTGCCACTTTCCACCTCCACCCTAGCCCAGCGGTCTTACCCGTCAGGTCCGAGAGTAATCGTGACTGTGCCTGCCTTAGGTTGTCCCAGGGTTTCGAGGTGGGATCTTACCCGTCATGGGCTATCCAGCCTTCCATACTCGCCTGATACGGGGCCCAAGTGGGCAGGGGAGGGAACACACTGGCTCTGGGAATTAAAGGAATGTAAGCTGCTTCCTTCATTGCATCTTATGTTAAACTATCTTACTTCTGACTCCTTCCTAGAATAATTTCTCATATGGCACTTTGTGTATGTGTGTTTTCTATTCATTAATGTAATTGTCAGTTATTTTCTCTCCCGGTCAGGGAACCACATTATTTTCTCTCTTCATTTTACCTTCTTTTGTTTGTTTGTCACGTTCTACTTTAGTTCTATTAAACCTTGATGTAAAAAACAATACTCCCTTATTTCACGCACACACTCTGCATTTTGCCTACGCACACACTTCTCTCTCAGACTTCCTCTGTTCACACATCACCTTATATGGGCATGCAAACTTCCTGTCACCCACACCATTTCCTGTTACACACACCTTTTAAATAAACTAAACTCTTATAACATCACTCATGCCTCTCTCAAATTAAAAACACTTTCAAAGTTTAAAACGTCCTACTTTACATCACCCAAGAAATACCTCTCACACCTTTATTCATCATGTCAAAGCTTCTAGTCACCGCATTCACACTTAAACTGTGACTAGAGTTAAGGAATATAACTCAACACACTTTCCTAAGAGTATTTTAGACATGCTTGTCATAATCAAAAAGAGCAAGTAAAAAACAAACAAACAAAAAATTGAAACCTCCATTAATTCTCACCGCACACACAAGAAATTGAAAAAATAAAACCCACCAGCAACTAATGCTGGAGAAAAGTTACTACTGAAAGTGATGTGTTAGTCTTAAGTATATACAGTGCACTCAATCTATTTATATATCTACATCCAAACTCAGTCAGTTACTATGCATCCCCTACGGCAACTCAAAACTTTATTTATAGTCCTTTACTAAACATAAATGGCATTTTAAACACACACTCAACACTGTTTGCAGCAGTATTTGTAAAACCAACTGTGGCTTAAACAGTTCACTGCTTACTCATTTGCATTTTCACTCACACACACCGTCTAAAAATAGCAGCAGCATTGCCTCAGACTCCTTTCACACAGAGATCTCTTATTACAAAGACGTCTTATATTTACAACTACTGTCAGATCTGTCAGCTTTAGCGCCTAACCAATTTCGACAAATTTAAAATAACCGCCCACCAATTAACCAGTATCAAGACTTTAACTGTTTCTGGCCTCATTTCTAAAATCCCTAACTCAATTTAAAAGCGTCAACCAACCCAAACTTTGCCTGAAGCTCTATTTTTGGCATTTCACAGCCAAGGCTTACCTCGAAGTGTTAAGTTAAAGTTACACGCCCGAAGACCAACTTCTCCTGTCCAAAAAAGCGCAGATACCGTTGCAAACGGTAAGGAGACTCTAACTCCTAGCTTAATTCCGGGATGCCCTGTACCCCACAGCTAAACCACACTGAACTAACCCTCTTCGCCGAGAGGTCAATGTCGCGCGTCCACGACAAGGAGGGAGCGTAACCTCCGGGCTCTGCGCTTCCTAGCAGACTCTAACTGCCGTTCTAGAATAATTTATAATACTTTGAAACAACAATCAACACCCAAAACAAGTGTATAACTGAGGCAGATCGACCCTGATGGACAATGGGGACTCTAACCCACAAATTGACCGACAAAGGTCTGACCTAATGACCAACCGGGACTTTAACCCACAAAATGACCAAATACCCTACCAAACTACTTGAGACTCTAACTCAATTTCTTTGGGACTTCAACCCATTATTTAAACTTTTCTTATCAGACTCTTAACTACTTTAGCAGACTTTACTGCTTTAGCAGACTTTACTGCTTTCATTTCTTCATTCTTCTTAGCAGAACTCTAACTGCTTCAACTCATGAAATTTTCATCAAAATCAAAACAGACATCCACCAGTAACTTCAGTGAGTAGACTTAAATTTTATCATGTCCAATTTGGCACACTTTGGAAATAATTCAACAGGTAGTGCCTTACCTTTTGGATAAGCCGGCTTATGCCCACTCACTTAGACCACTGGAATTCATGTCTGCCCGTCAGACCACCTAAGACCCCGGATTTCTCCGTCCAAACCTCCAACTCTCCTTCCTCAATAACCGGACGAAGCCCCCAAATGTTAAGATTCAATATTGAGGAAGGGTACAAGAGGTGATCGAAGAATAACCACACCGATCCGGCCGGGTGAAGTCAAACGATGATTTTAATGAATACACGCGTGGGAAGAGAACTCTGTACGCAGACAGGAAGTAGTCTTCGACTTAATCAAAGCATGAACAGATATTTTATAGCATCAGGGTTTGTTTACTGACGCCCCTTCATGCGTCACAGATACATTTTATACATAGATCAGATCAACATCATCATGACTTTTTACCTAGAAAATCATCTTCTATTTTCATGGCTAGCCCTTCCTGTCTACCTTTCAGTTCTTGTCTTGTTCCTCTTTCTTGCCGAGACACCAAGAAACGGTTCCTCTTTTACCAAGACAATTTTGCAGTTACAGCCAAACATAACTAACCTCTCCTCTAAATAAATCTAATTTAACGTGTGTGTGTGTGTGTGTGTGTGTGTGTGTTGACCTCACATGCTCTTTGTGTCACCTCTTCACCTACTGTCTGTGTCTCGTCCTCAAATGCTCTTTCTCAATTCACCTGTTGCACTTCTGACCTTTTACCAGACCAGAAGCTCACTGAGACTATGTGTATGTCTTCTACTAAATAAATGTTTTAATCAAGAACCTCTACTAAAAAGCTATCTGTTACATTGTTAAAGCCTCGTCTTAGCCTGCGGCTCAAAATAACTTCCTGCTTCTTTCTGCATACAACTTCCTGTCAGCCTGCAACTCAGTCTTTCTGAAAGAGACACTGTTTAAACCTTGGAATGCAATATCCATGCTGCAGATTATATTATTAATGCAATGACAATTATTTAACAATAGCAGTAAAATAATTTCCCTCCTCGACACAAGCTCTTATCAGAAATCTTATGCTCACCAGAAGCATGTAATCCCACTTTCAAAACCTTTAAGTGTCAAATCCACAAACCCAACATGGGGTCAGAGCGAATGTCAATTTATCTGCACAGCCCAATGTGTGAAGACGCATTTTTACTCGTTTGTAAGGCCAACTTTGATTCTGATTTCCTTTTTCTGGCCTAAACAAAAGCAAATACAATGTAATAAAGCTGTCCATCAGGGCAAGCAGCCTCCAAATCTCCCCATTTTCACTGTTACAAAAGCAACAGTTCAACTAAGAATTTTATTATGGCTTGACCCATTTTCACATGCACGCAGACACACACACACACACACACACACACACACACACACACACACACACACACACACACACACACACACACACAGTCCCCCCAAAAACTAAAAAGGTGGAATGTTTGGTCAAAAAAGTGAACTTTTTGTCAAAAAATTAAACTTTTTTTTGTCATAAATCATAAGGTGTATGTTCCTACTCTAAAGTGGAATGAAAGTGATTGGTTGAACCGGTGTTCATGATGTCTGTTCTGAGTTATCTGCACTTCCATCAGCGTAAAAAACTCAGCAGCAGATTAGAATCAAACAGAACATCTATTGGCCACATTTAATAAATCACCAAATTAATACACGCATCTGTGACAATGCTACGCACTGTTTGCCCTTCAATCAGTGATTTTAGTACAGCAGGCTGCATGCTGCTCATTTTAAACACATTCCCAAGTTTTAAACACTCAAAACATGCGGTAAATAAAAGGCTGAGTGAAAACATGGCACTTCCAGCTGACTTATAATCAGTGTTGGGAAGGTTACTTTTAAAATGTATTCCACTACAGATTACAGAATACATGCCCCAAAATGTATTGTGTAACGTATTCCATTACGTTACTCAATGAGAGCAACGTATTCTGAATACCTTGGATTACTTAACATATTATCATGCTTTTTTACAACTATATGAATGTACTATTACCGTGTGATTTATTAGTATTACTGAAGGTTACTCGCCATACCAATACCAACTAGATATTTAAATCTTAATATAAAATGAGTAACAGTAAGGAGGACATTAGGTAAGGCTGCACGTTTTGCAGTGATCTCGTATTGCAAACTATTTCGCTCGTTTTTAAAACAGGTCCACGGCTCCGAACCGTAGTAAAGGGACCTCTGGCTAATATGTTGGGCTCGTAGCCAAAAACTAGCTTTACTTTGTTGTCTGGGTCAACTTTGCTAGCGAGAGACAGAGAGAGGCGTTGAAAAGCTGCTCCAATGGAACTTATTGTTTCGGAGGAAAGCACGAAAAATGCCGAGTCTTAATAGCTTACTTACAACTGGGCTCGTCAGGCACTCTTTTTAGCTGCAGTGGTTATTATTTACATGCTTCCAGCTCCCGTTTCTGCTCGGCGACAGCTCATACTTTTCGACTCTCCTTTTTCTCCCTCCCTGGCGCTCACAGACACATAACAGGTATGGCAGTCCATTCTCCCTGCAGCACTACTCTGCCCATAAGGCTACATTCTTTAGGGCGATGCCTGTAACACTCTGCCTATTTCCTTCATATTAAATCATTTTTAAAAATATTTCTTCAAGTCATTATGAGAAGCGAGATTGAGACACAGGCATTTGAGCCTCTTAATGCGTGTTTTGTTTGGGTTTCCACCGACGTGGAATTACCAAAATAGAGAGGGGATAGCCTCTCCTGAAACAGGAAGAGACCGCGTGTAATCCCTTTATTTCAACAAAGTAACTGTATTCTGAATACCACTTTTTTTAAACGGTAACTGTAACGGAATACAGTTACTCATATTTTGTATTTTAAATACGTAACGGCGGTACATGTATTCCGTTACTCCCCAACACTGCTTATAATGGAAACGATCAAACCTGCTCCGAAAGTTTGAGTTTGTATTCTCTCAGCTGCAGACTCGCTGCTGTTTAAAGATTTGAGAGCAAAGTTTAGACATAAAAAGAAACGTCAAACATGGGCTCAGGATATGAGGTCAGTAACTACAGTGTCTGTGTCCTGTTTTAAGATCGATGTAAAATGTATGTAAAATTGTTTTCAGCCAACATGAGAAAATTAAATAAACTTGTGCCTATGATTTTATTACTGATGCCCATCAGGGAAACACAAAGACTGTAGAGGCAGACACGCTATTTTCATCATCAACACGTTTCCATTTGTTTTGCAGTTTATCAGCAGGACCCTGCTGGAAAACTATCTGCACAGCTGATGAATGACCACTTTTTAGTTTCAAAGGGACATGAGGGATACTTCCCAGAGTCTGACCTGCATCGATCCAGCTGCTCAGTGTCCGTGGTTACCATAGTTACTGCATAAGGTCCTGTGAATTAAACAGCTGGCACTGCAGTAACTTACCGGCGAAATGAGTGTTTACATTTTCATTACAAAAGAACTGTCTGACTTGGTTAACTCAAGTTAACGTGGATAAATCTGGACTCGTGTGGACTTTCCAAGGACAAACTGGTAAGAACTGTACACCATTATACTGAAATAAATAGTCTATTACCGAAATAAACGTGCTATATTATAAACTATGACATAAATCTAGAGGTGCTATTAATGTTGGGGATTCTTATGACATATGTACTATATAATATAATCATATATCCTCACATATATACTATGTAATCATATATACTTGTATACACAATATACACCTACACTGGAGTGTTTTATATGTTGGAATCACTATGTTAAGCATTTAACCTACCTGTTCAAATCACAAGACCCATATATTTAGGTCAAATATTATCCATCCATCCATTCGCTTCCGCTTATCCTTTTCAGGGTCGCGGGGGGCGCTGGAGCCTATCCCAGCTGTCATAGGGCGAGAGGCGGGGTACACCCTGGACAGGTCGCCAGTCTGTCGCAGGGCCAACACACAGGGACAGACAACCATTCACACTCACATTCACTCGCACATTCACACCTAGTGACAATTTGGATTATCCAATTAACCTATCCCCACAAATATTATCTACAATAATATTAATAAAGTCTGTAACACTTGTTGTATGAGCACCTGCTGATCCATACACATCACTAACCCCTCAGTCAGTGAGTTAGACGGTAGACAGCGGTGAGGAGGAGAGCGCGAGCCCGTTGCAAATACACATAAATATGACTGACACCCGTAAATGAAGCAGCATCTGGCTGCAGTTTAAAGATATTGTGAATAGCAGAGCAGAGTGCTTTTACTGTAAAATGAAAATAACAGTAAGAGCAGGTTCCACCACAAACCTGCACAGACAGATCAGAACTGTCCATCCCACAGTGCCCATATGGAAAAGATATATATAAATCTTATAAAGTTTTTATCTGTCTTGTATGAAAAGCATACAAGAGTGAAAACACATATAAGATCCCTTGAAAAATTATATAATGAAACTTGTATGTTTTGTATACTTACTAAAAAAATATATGAAAGTAATGAGAAAGTGGCCACTTTCCTGAGTAAATCATATATGTTTTTACTATTTCTTTTCCATATGGGTGCAGTTGGAGGATAGAGGGCAAGCTGGCTCAACGTCTACTGACCCTGTGGTGTCTGGTCCCAAACCAACAACAACTGCTGCAGAAGCTACTAGTGCATCAGCCCATCTTACTGCAACTCAAAGCACAATAAGTCAGTTTATACCAAAGCAGATGACCTCAGCCAAACAGCACAGTATTGATGAGGGGTTGGCTAACATGATTGTCACTGATTTCCAGCCCTTTTCCATTATGGGGGATAAAGGTTTTAAAGGTTTTGTCAAAGCCTTAAATCCTACATACACTCTACCTAGTAGGAAAACACAGTCCCTAACAATAATCCCAAAAGTATATGGCACAGAACATGCATTATGGCAAGACAGGGTGAAAAAAAGCTCCATCGGTTTGCCTGACAACTCACTCCTGGACCTCTTGAACCACCTGCTCTTTCAAGTCTGTCACTTGCCACTTTATTGAAAATTAAAAGATGACATCTTTGTCTGCTGGACTGCTTTGACATCACTGACAGACACACTGCAGAAATGTTGGTAGAGGAGCTATTAAAAGTGGCAAATGAGTGGCAAGTACAGGACAAAGTGTGATGTGTGA
Organism: Maylandia zebra; assembly: GCF_041146795.1. Taxonomy (NCBI): domain Eukaryota; kingdom Metazoa; phylum Chordata; class Actinopteri; order Cichliformes; family Cichlidae; genus Maylandia; species Maylandia zebra. The sequence goes on along the minus strand of NC_135188.1, from coordinate 41,626,761 downwards.
GTGATAATGCTGCAAACATCACCAAGGCCATAAAAATTCTGAAGTGGACCCACCACCCATGTTTGGCACATACATTAAACCTGTTGATAAGAGATTCCCTGAAGGTGGTGAAAACAACCGTGGACAAGGTAAAGGCTAATGTGGAGTTTTTCCACAGAAGCACAGTAGCTGCAAAGAGGCTAAAGTCCACACAGCGCCAGATGGAGTTACCTGAACTGAGGCATTCTTGAAACAAAAGATGCCAGTATCTCCACCATGGCCCTGATCAGTGCACCTGTTGATACGTTAAGTCAAGAGGAATGGGAGCTGGTGAAAGACGTCTGCACCGTCCTGCAACCATAAGGAAGTGACTGTTGAGATAACTACAGACAGGTACCTTGCACAGTTTTTTTTTCTCTACTATTCGGTCACTAATATACATTGCAGAAACAACACATATGATTGACAAAACTAAATTGAAAAATTAAATATGCCACATAATTAAAAAACAAAACTAATTTTAAAAGTTGCTGTTTTCTCTCCTTCAGCTATGTCACAGCCTCCAAAATGCTCCTGCTTAGCAAAGGTCTTCAGCCAGTGACAGCCCAACACCAACTGACAGTAACCGTGCAGAAAGTAAAGGAATTGGTTGCGGATCTTTGTTTAACCATGGATTGAAAATATCTGCGTATGGAGTTCAACACTGTCCTCTCAGAAACTGCATTACTGGATCCTAGATTTAAAAAGCTTCCATTCAGAAATGAAAGAGCTACAGGAGATGCTACAAAGAGAAATACTACATGTTACGACCCGTCTAGGGCCAGGCAATAACATGAGTGAGGCACTCCCCCCAAGACCCAAGCAGCCACAGGAAACAAATTTGTTCGTTATAATGTGACTTATTTACAATGTGGGAAATGAAGAACAGCAAAACGGGAGTGTCAACACTTCAGGGTGAGCCAAGGCCAAAATAATAAACAAAACAAATCTACACAAATCCCGCACCCCTGACCTTACCAAAACAAAGTCAAAAATAAAGACAGAGTCTGACCTCCTTAACCAATTCAAAACAGGAGAAAACGGGTGATCAAAAGAAACGCAGCTCACCCCTACCCACTCCACTTCCACAACTTTTAAGCCCCACTGCAGCCAGCGGCTGCCACAGGTACACTGCTGGGTCATGAGGAGAAACACAAGGACCTCTCCCGGCGTAGCACTCCAGCCTCCTTTTAATGGGCGGGTCCTCCAGCTGGAACCAGTCACGTCGGGGCAGTGTATCCACGCACCAATCAGAGCAGGGCCCTGGCACAGCTGAATTAACATAAAAAGATATATCACCTGCACAAAACAAACACATGACCATGCAAGTTCATAACATACAGCTGATGTTATAATGGAGATGCGATCTTGAGTACCCCTTCATCCAATGTGGAGAAGACCCGCTGAGTTGGTGGCAGGCCAAGGCCACAGTCTTTCCATGCCTGGTGAAGGTGATAGAGGGGAGACTGTGCATAGTGGCAACATCTGTTCCTTTGGAGAGAGTCTTCTCAAAAACAGGGCAGATACTAACTGACATGGTCCAGGTGAGTGCCGGACTTTTCCATTGTGCCGGTGAGTCCACCTCTGGGTGAAGTGAGTAATGTGAGTAATTTGGCTGCCGGCTTTTAAGACCAGACTAACAATGGCTAGCAGATGATCTGGCTAGGAGTGATTGTGAGTGCTCTGCTGTTGTAGTTAATTTAACGTATCATAGTATTGCTCGTACTCACCTGTTTACCCTCTCTGCTCACAGTAATTCTCCGGACGCCATTTTCCATCCTGCCATAACTAACCTCTGTTCAGGTGCTGGTCTGTTCAGCAGCTTCACCTCTTTACTCACTTGCCTGCCTCCCTGCCCTGCTTCCTGTAAACACTTGAATCTCTGCTCTGGACATATATCACTAACGGCTCACCCAGACCACTTACTCTTCCACGCTTCACCTCTGCCTGCGACAAGTAAGACTCTTTACAATTTGACTGTTCACTCTGGATCTAACACCTGGAATCCCACTTGACACCTTTCTCTCTTGTTTCAGTGACTCCGAGAATCCTGGCACCATTCTCCTGTCTAGCCTTCCCCTTTAGTCCCACACCACAGGGTTCCTGTACTGGCTGTTACCCCTGGCTCCTGCTTACACCGAGGGCCCGGTGGCGCCAGTGTCCGGCAGCCTCGCCTCTGTCAGTGCGCCCCAGGGTGGCTGTGGCTACAATGTAGCTTGCTATCGCCAGTGTGTGAATGTGTGTGTGAATGGGTGGATGACTGGATATGTAAAGCGCTTTGGGGTCCTTAGGGACTAGTAAAGCGCTATATAAATACAGGCCATTTACCATTTACCATTTTACACCAGCTTAAGGGTTTGTTCTCTGGGCTCTCTCATAGCATGCAGTGTGTTCACAGCTCATAGTTCATAGTTGTATGTTTTTATGATAACATTCACGATGCTGTTCTAGCTAATTATACATCATAGTATTGTTCTAGTTGGCTTTATTGACTTTCAGTCATAGTTCATAGTTTAACTCACCAAGCTCCTAAGTGCATAGTTTTGGGAAACATTCGGTTGCACATTTTCACTCCTTGTAAATAAAGTCTTGCTAACACTTATTCTCCATGCCTCTGAGTGCTGTCTGCATTTGAGTCCATTCTCCTGGGTTGGCCACTTGGCTGTGACACTAGCTGAGAGACAAACAACATCAGCCAGAAGAGCCAGCTCTCTGAAAAGAGCCAAACTTCCCATAACTAGGCTTCTCTGCCCAAAGTTGTGAAAAACCCTTCTGCATAGTGCATGCATAGTAGCCTACCTTTGGTAGCAAACCTGACAAGGTTGTCAGGAGGATTAATTGTTTTTACTCTGCAGTTGGACTGGCACCTGTTGTTTTGCAGACTTTTGTACTCACTTTGGCCTTAAAACTTTCAAAGGGCCCCAATTAAAAATGATGGATGACAAGGTCTGGGAATAGCACCCGGAAAGTTGTGTAACACAAGTGTCGGAGATTAAAAAAGGAACAAAGCACAGGTAGGATTGACGACTGCCTGGGGAAAAGTATTGACAAACATATTACATCCATAATTGGGGTAATATTAACATTTGTAGAGTTGAGAAAATACTTATTAGTTCAAATTTAATATGGACCAAGTAAAAGACAAGGAAGGGAAAGTTGCTCAGCAGCTGGACGAGGGGTTGTGGACTCCTAAAAGGAGTGTCAGATTTGCCCCGACCAGCTTTTTTCCAGTCTGTCACTTTGTGAGTCTCTAATGTTTGTGCTTTAAGGACACTTTCCTGCCTTTAGTCCTATTCATGAGCATTATTAATTGTCTTCTAACATCCAGAAGTCTGCATGTGTTTCGTAGTTTGTTTTTTTTTGTTTTTTTTTTTGTCCCGTTTGGATCTTTAACCATCAGAATTGTTGTCTTAAGGCCAAGAAAGATGCCAAGCGGATCTATTTTACCAAGTGGATCATCATGGCCTTGCCATATTGGTCCATTTGATTGACCTTTATTATAATTATGTATTTATTTCATTTTTGGTTGCTACAAACGGGACAGACATGACTGGGGGACAGGACAGGGAGAAAGAATGAAAGAAAGAGAGGGAGAGAAAGAAAAACAGACAAAACACCTGGATCACCTGTATGGAGAGAAAAAAAAACAGAAGAGAAAGCAAACAAAAAAAGAGCAACATAATAAATACAGCACCATCACAATAAACTAGCTAGCAGTAGATAACAGTAGATACTAAATATTAAACGATATTGTGCAGCACGCAAGATAGACAGCGCACAATGTGCTTTGAGGCAGCAGCCAAGAAAGGTGTAGTCCGGGTCTGTGAACACCCGTGTGTACACACCTGTGTGCATACCTGTGTGGATCAGCATGCTTGTATTCCAAAGGTTTCTCCATGTAACAATCTGCTAGGGAGTGTGGGGAGCCCCGTGCCCCAGGGCATGAAGCAGGTATGGAGGAGATCCAGGCCCCAGACATCCAGAGGCCCAAGAATACGAGGACCCGAGGAGGACCACCAAAAAGGGGGGGAACCGTGCCACCCTCCTGGGAAGAGCTGAGGAGAGCCCCAAACGAGAGGTCACCCAGCAGCTACGGAGCAGAGGCCAGAGGGGGTTGCAGTGGCGTACCCAGCTGTGCCAGAGAGGATTGAGCTTCAGGCCCCGAGGCCAGAGGCCTGAGGGCGTCCCACCCCCCGGAAGGGGCCCAGCCAGGCCACAGGCACTAGGCCCCACCAATCGGCCACCAGGAGTGAGCCGGTACATACATGAGTGCCCAGCCCCAATCGACAAGAACCACCAACACACCAACGTCTGAGGGCATCAGCCACCAGCAGGGACAAACAGGCGCACGCGGACACAAACGTGCATTCCCACCCCCATATACACAACCAAATACTCGGCACTCACCCAACGTGTAGACAGACACAAATAGACACTGCACAGACAGTCGCACTCCCCAAACATACTCTATATCCCAGGTCCAGGTATCCCCGCCCCCAGAGGGGCAAGCCGCACCTAGACCCAGGAGATGTAACCCTTCTCTCTGGGGTGGAGGCAAGCGGACCACCTCCTCATCTGCAGTAGCAGGGAGGCCCCGCATCCCAGACCCGAATCTGACGGCCAGCACCTCCTCCCAGCCCCCCAGCCCTGACGGCTAACAGAACCGGGGTGAGTGAAGACCCCAAACCTCCCTACGCCCGCTCATATGTAGTGTTGCTGTGTGCTGTTCTAAAGTGCATTTAAAACACAGGAGAGCATGGTTCCTGCTTCCTATCAGAGAGCAGCACGGCTCCTCCAGAAAACCCTTAGTGTCTATATGCATTTAAAATTGAGAGTAGGGCACCAGCGCCAGAGGTGGGTTGGAATACACCGACCATCCTCTGGAGCGGGAATAGGGAGGCAGCTGAGGACGGGAGGTTTCGTAGTTTCTAACAAACCATTTACAGTTAAACGTAACATGACCGAGACACCAACATCAGAGAGAGAAGATAAATACACTCAAATGATCAGTTTTCACAATTTATTATCAAACGGTGAGAATTTTACATTAGTGTTGCATGGTGCCATGGACCTCCGTTTCTCCAGCTCAGAGACAAAAGGCTTCCACACCTAGGCAGTAAACACTTATATTGCATGTGGTAAAAACAGAATGTTAACATGACTGTTCAACAGTTAAAGGAAAGCCTTCAGACTCCACGTCCAGCTCACGTTTTGTCTTCTGCACCTTTCAGACATCTTGCTATGAGGAAACTTTCCTTCTCACATCACTATGGCAACAATTTCTTTTCCTCCTGTCAGGCCTATATATAGAGAGAAGGGGGAAAGACACCAGAATTTACAGCCCTGTTTTTCTCTAGGAGAGTCAGCTTCAAAGTTTTCTACCTTCAGGTGCCATCACGCATTCAGGCAGATCATCCTCCTCACACATTCCTCAGAGAAGAAGTCTTCTCGACTATTGGCGATCGTGGCTCAAGAGTTGGGAGTTCACCTTGTAATCGGAAGGTTGCCGGTTCGAGCCCTGGCTCGGACAGTCTCAGTCATTGTGTCCCTGGGCAAGACACTTCACCCGTTGCCTACTGGTGGTGGTCAGAGGGCCCGGTGGCGCCAGTGTCCGGCAGCCTCGCCTCTGTCAGTGCGCCCCAGGGCGGCTGTGGCTACAATGTAGCTGCCATCACCAGTGTGAGGATGACTGGATGTGTAAAGCGCTTTGGGGTCCTTAGGGACTAAGTAAAAGCGCTATACAAATACATTTACCATTCTCTCTGTTTATGTCTGTTAGTATCTAAGTGTAGCAGTCTAAATCCAAAACTATTCTACAATGCATATCTGTGTACAATAATGGATGAAACATAAATGTGTGATACAAATTATGAGGTAATTGTATAATGGGGGTATACTGGCCTTAAGGATAAAAAAATTAATTCTAGTATGTCTCAAGTTAAAAGAATTTAATTTCTAGAAGAATATAAAGACTTTTTTCAGATTGTTTTTATTAACATGTAGTTGGTACAAAAAACATGAGTTTGTTTGGAAACAAAAAAAGTATTTGGGGTAAGCACATTTGTTTTTATGTAACATTTTTATGGCTTGCATATTTGTGATGGTTTGCTAGTTTGTTTGTAGCTCTGCTGTAATAAGTTCATAAATGTTGTTGTTGTTTTTCATTTGCTCTCACCATGCTTTAAGCATGTGAGGCTCTTTGAACCTCTTCATATAATATTACTCATACAAATTCTGGATTCTCATGTTATCTTGATCTGGATCAGTCATAGATGTTTGCAAAGTTATTTCACAATGGAAAGATATCATTATGCACTTTTGATCTTAACGTGCAAATGGTAACATTTCATTTGAGATAAGGGAATAAATGATATAACTGATGTTGAATATGGAAAAATGTTGCTAACATGTTGCTACATTGTCACATTTTAATTGCAGGTACTCCCCCTCCACCTCCTCATAAGAAATGTAAAATATGATACAAAATTGTTTAAACCTTAAGATAAAATCAACACAATAATGTATAATTAATTTAAAACAATCCACTTCTGTTGTGATTCACATAATTAACATGTTCACTTCACAGTTTTCGAGGTACACGAAAGGAACATAACATGGACGTGAGTATTACGGGTGTGTTTCCTTCTTTGTGTTCTAGAACATTGATGTGACTTATATTATTGACTCATGCTTGCCTTTTGAAGTCAATGTCAGGCCAGATTATAAAATGTGTAAATCTATCAGTAAGAATATTTAAACCTCCAATGTGCAGCTGTCTTGTTGGCAATAAATCACATTGCTGAGTGTGCACTGAGTGCTAAAGTAAATGTATTAAATTATGAATTTACAAGATTAATCATTTTCTGCTACCACTTCTCACTTGCCTCTTGCTGTTATACTTCTTATAATCTTTATAGATCCCCATCACATTTTCTTGTGTCACATCTTATGTCTCTGACAATCCGGCCAGTGAGTTATGTGACATGTCAAATGAGCCTTTTATGTAACATCACACACTGAGGCAGAAAGCCTGAGTTATCAATAATAACCACCATCATGCATCATGATGGTGGTTATTATTGATAACTCTGTTTTTTGGTAGTATCAAGCCAGGCAATGCAACCATGTGTCAGTCTGGTTTGGCAGTACACCCCTCAAGTGTTTTGTTTGTTTATAGTGTTATTTTGTATTTGTTCATAACACTGTAAACTGTAAGTGTAAACTATATCCTCTTGTTTCCAGATTAAAGTATGTATAAGAATGGGTCTCTTCTTATGACACGCTTGCATTTAAAAAAAAAATTCCTAGGACTACAGGAGTGCACTGTAGTGGTGACTGCCTTACAGACACTAAACTACAACAAGTAGGATAGTAGATACAACTGTAAGTGTAAACTATTCTGCAAATGAGAGACTGTTTGGGATCTTTAGTATCTGGCACTAATAAAACAACACTACAGTGTTATTTACAATACAAGAAAATTAAGAAAAGAAATCCAGAAACATTTTATCCTTTTGTCTTTACTGACACCATGGACCTTCAGTGCAGTGACAAAGGAATTCTCGTGAAAGACTTGCCATCAGTGGACATGTAAAAGAAGGTTACACAGTATGATGTCTTCATTCAGATGTTTGTACACAGTCTGTGATACATAAACTGTATCATGCAAAACGTTTTCAGTTTTCTTTTTTGTTCTTTCTAACTCCAGTGTGTTCAGGTAAATACGTTAACAACAAGTAATCAGATTACACACAGCTCATCATTTTGATGTTTAAGGTGTGCTTCGAAGTCACATTTATTTTACAAAGTCATCTTTAGTGTCACATGTTAGCTCTGCAATCAGCTTGTGACCTGTCCAGGCTGTACCCTGCTTTCCATCCTGTGACAACTGGGAGAGACTCCAGTCCTCTGTGACCCTGAGGTGGATTAGCAGAAGAGGATGGATGGATATTTCATCACTTGGGTTATAAATCATGAAATTAGGCTAATCTGTCTTCGTTTGAAGTTTACTTTCTTAGATGGCAGATTGGAACAACCATAGCACCGTAACTTAGCATGTAAAATGAAACTGAAATATAGAATGTATGAATTGTTAAAAAGAAAAAACCCTCCTGTCAGCACATGCTTTATCTCCGTGGGATAAGTATGATCCCCACACCTTTCAAAGTACTTAGCTGTCCCTGCTTTTCTCAGCAATTAAGAGCTAGTTTTTCTGACTTTCAGACAGAGTCAGACTATTACTCATGAGACTAGTAAGTTTACCTCCTCAGCTTTGTGTTTAATTGTCTCTATTCAGAGTAAAGTCAGCAATCCTGATACTTTGTTCCTGCCAATGTGAGAGTAGCAACACTATAGCAGTAAAGAGTGTAAAAGCATTGTTTCACAGACTATATTTCAGTTAATGAATTGGCTGTTGTTATTGTGTAGAGCTAACGTTTAAGCTGAGTAGTCGAGCAGATTGTTGTTTTTGTGAAGCATATTTTCAATAAAATCCAAAAATAAATTAGGCAACTGACCAAAATCTTATTATTTTTCTATATCGCAGCCTCATTTACTTTGACACAGAAACATCTGCTGTAATATTTACACCTCTGATGAAGTATCACAGGTGTTAACTTTATTTTGATACCACGACTTCTTACAAAGAGTTTGTAATCGCAGAGAAATACACTATTCAGTTTGAGCATCCCATTTTTGAGCAGGAACCTCAGAGAGACCGAGGCTAATGTTTACCAGAGAGTGTTACCTGTTGTAATTACTGCTGTACTATCTACACCTGTTTTTGCAAGCAACTCCATACGTAAACCAACGTGTCAGAGCGGCATTTGAGTGAATTCTTTGGTCCACTAGAGGGCAGTGTTGATCCACAAATGAGCCATTTCATCCAATTTAGCTACAATTCAGTGTTCATATAATATTGTATTATCTGCTTCAGTCCCATGGTTGAGATTGTATTTTATTGTGTTCACATGTAACTTTTATCTGTTTATTTATTGTCATTTGTGTTATTTCAGGTATTCCAATATATTCCAGTTATCTGCTCAATTACTCAACTTAAACATTAGCTCTACACAATAACAACAAGCAATTCCTTAACTGAAATATAGTGTATGAAGCAATGCTTTTACACTCTTTACTGCTGTTGTTACTCTCACATTGCCAGTAGGAACAAAGTATCAGCACGGCTGACTTTACTCTGAATAGAGACAATTAAACACAAAGCTGAGGAGGTAAACTTACTAGTTTCATGAGTAACAGTCTGGCTCTTTCTGAAAGTCAAAAGAAAATAGCTCTCAATTGCCAAGACAAAGAAAGGGACGGCTAAGTACTTTGATTGGTCGATTCCGATTGGTCTGTGTGGGGATCACACTTATCCCACAGAGACAAAGCATGTGCTGACAGGAGGGTTTTTAACAATTCATACATTCTATATTTCAGTTTCATTTTACATGCTAAGAGGCTGTGGTTGTTACATTCTGCCATCACCTAAGAAAGTAAACTTTGAATGATGAAAGATTAGCCTGATTCATCCATCCATCCTCTTCTGCTTATCCAACTCAGGGTCACAGAGGACTGGAGTCTCACCCAGTTGTCACAGGACGGACAGGTCACAAGGTGATTGCAGGGCTAAGACATCATTGAGGATAATTTATAAAATAAATGTGACTTCGAAGCACACCTTAAACATCAAAATGATGAGCTGTATGTAATCTGATTATTTGTTGTGAATGTATTTAGCTGAACACATTGGAGTTAGAAAGAACTTGAAATACCATAAATTGCTAATATTAGCAATGTTATGTCCGTTTTATTAATACAATAAATTGATTACTGAACAGATTTAATTACAGTTCTAGAAAGAAGAAATTAGCAGATCACAATCACCACCACCAAAATCACCACTCCTACATGCCTACATGCACAATTAGGTGCACGATCAGGTGGTGCCAGCCCAGGCCCCTCGCTGCGGCTGCCTCCTGCCTAATTTGTCCGAGCTATGTTCCCACCTGTTCCCCGTCCTCTCATTATCTTTCTGTGTACCGAAGTCTTCTGTCCTCCTTTGTTCAGTGTCAGGTTTTCTGTTGTCTTTTGCGCCATGGCTCCATGTGCAAAGTATCTTTGTATCCACGCCAAGTTTCATGTTTAGGGTTTTTCATGTTTATTTTTAGTTTCCCCAGTTTAGGTTATTGGTCTTTGTTTACCTTATGCATTACTCTGCATTTCTCCATCAGCCACATTAAACGGCTTGCTTTTTGCTAATTCAAGTTTTGTTCCTTCGTGTCTGCATACTGGGTCCACTATTCACACAGTCTGCTTCAGCACGCTGTGACATTTGTACTACCAAATACAAGCGTGTATTTGGTAGTACAAAATTAAGATCGTTCAATCCTGCCTGGTACCGCACATGACCATGGCTGGAGTACTCTGTTGTGCGGGATGCATGCTTCTGTTTTGCCTGTCGGAAATAAGGCAGCACTGTTAATGAGAGGGATTTAGTTTTTACCTTAACTGGTTTTAACAACTGGAAAGCAGCACTTGAGACAAGGGGCTGCTGAGTCATGTGTCCAGCCACAACTATGTGCATGCTTCAACCATCTGGACTGAGCATAAAAGCAGAGAGGCCACAGGGGCTGCTTTGGATTCAGTGTTGGTTGGTAAACTATAACCTGGAGGAAAAAAAACATTACTATGTCTTGAGTATTGGTAGTGCTATAACGTTTCTCTGTGTAAATGAGTTGGGGCTCTGTGGGACTGCAGAACCCTTGAGATATGATGCAGGGGTTAACGATAATGACATTGCTTAAGGTATTTTTCTTAAAGTGATGGAATATACCTTAGAGAAGGATGAGGAGCTGGCAAGCACTACTAAGGGTATCCCAAAAAAAAAGCAAAATACACAATTTTGGATAAGGACGTCCGAAATGAAATTATCCAAACAGTGGCTGGAGAGGTCAGGAAAAAATATGACCTCTCAGTCAGTTGGTCTGTGCAATGTTTCTGAGGCTGTTAGTGCAGCACCTGACTCCTAGAAAAAACGTGAGGTTTTTCCGTGAGGATGACTGCTGGGGAGTGTCTTCTCCTGATGAGGATGAGTCACATCCAACAAAGAGAAGGAAAACAGTGAGCAAACACCTGGATCAAAGTGTTGTGCTCTGAACTTTGGGCCAAACATACTCTGGTGAACTTACCATTTCTCCCCATCAGTCTCTGAAAAGATCCCTGCTCAACATCCTTGACAGGGCCATTTCAGAAATGGAAACTAGATTTTCACACAAGAATAATGACCTGATGAGAGCCATATCTAGTCTTGCACCCAAATCTAGCACATTTCTAGACCCCACCCTGTTGCACCCTCTGGCTGTGATGGCTGACACTGTAGCAGATGTTGTAAATCTGAAAAATGAAGTTCTTGTGGCAAAACAGATGCTGCTCAAACAATGATCAAAGGAAACAGACCTGTCCACTGTGTGTAAAGTCCTACAGGAGTACAAGAAGCTTTTCCTGAGTTGCATAAATTGTGTGTAACAGCCCTGGTGATTGGTGTGTCTTCAACATCATGTGAGAGTTTATTCTCCACTTTGTCACAGGTCCTAACCCCCTATTGTCACACCATGTTACATAAGAGAAAGAACAAATAACTTGGATATGGATGAATATGTAGGAGGTTTTGGAAAGGGAAACAGGAGACTGTTGTTGTAGAGCGGATTGAGGTGAAGGAAGAGTGGAGCTGTTTAGTTGCAACCACAGAGTTCAGTTTCTTGTAAAATAAACAGTCATAAAACAAGACAAATGTTCTGTTCTTTATCTGCTCTCTAAATCGGTGTTCTACAAATTACTTTGAGAATTGTAGGAAAAAAACATGGTGAATTGTGGGATTTTTTTTCCAATAAATGCCAACCCTTTATAGTTTTGTAAATACTGGCTTATATTAAGATCTTTTTTTATTCTTACTTTATTTTGCAAATTTATTTGAGAATTAGGCTATCCAGTTAAGACACACTTTATGTTGTTTGTTGTAAAGACCTGGATGGATATTTTATTTTATTCTTTATTTTATTTTTTTTAATTCTACTACTTGGTGAACTGACTTTTTTTTATAACTTGCTCTACCCTTTTTAGTTTTTCTAATATTGGCAATAGTGACAAATGTTATTGTTCTGTTCGAATATATTTGATATAGGTAATCCAATTAAGGTAAATGTTTTTAATCGTTATAATCTGATGAGGAATATTTTATTTTATTTTTTGTTGCTTTATTTTTCAGTTTTCCCCTGAGGGGATTGCCACCTTAATGTGGTGAAGTTATTTTTACAGGTTATAGTGCTCACGCATTCCGAGGTTAAACTCTTTTCCCAATCTGGTGATTTGAGGAGACAGAGATGATGCAGTTGCTCCAGCAATTTGTGGTTTGGCCTGGGATAGGTTGGTTGCTCTTGAAGCTTGTTTTTCACGGTCAGAGTAGGGTGGAGGTGAAGCTGTGGAAAATTTGTTCAGATCTGGCCCTGGATATAAGTCTGATGATGTTGACTTTGCTGGTCTGTAATTTTGCTCTGGCATTTTTTGTAAATGTCAGTTAATTTTACATTTTATTGCTGCAATTTCTAACTGTTTTTTATTTATAAATTGAATATTTGTATTATTTTAAGTAATACTTAATTTAAGTTGTGAAAATGTGTATATGTGCGTATGTGTGTATATACGTATGTATGGATAGATAGAAACATATATGTGTATATATTTTAAAAAATAAATAAATAAATAAAAAATTACACATAACATATAATGTAATTGCAAGGAGGTATTTCTGTAGTCTATTGATACTAGATAGTGGAAAAGGGGTGGGATTAAATAATCTTATGCTTCTTCCTGCTCCTTTTTGAACATGGACGTTATTTGGAGTTGTGGTTGCTCGTTTTCCTTTTGTTTGCTTTGTTCATTTGTCTCTTTTAATTCTATTTTTTTTTATACTTTTTCAACATGTTCAAAATAAAGATTCAATCAATCAATCAATCAATCAAGTTCAGAACTTTGAGCTTGCTGTATTAGTTCCTGGCAGTATTCACTTTTAATCCCACATACCCAATCTTTAGCTCCTCAGTGACAACCACGTTTGCACTTTTGGTTCAAACATACAGTTAAACTCCATGGTTTTGTTAGCACATGGAGATACTGTAGAATACATGTAGAGCGAGTTGGCTGAACTATAAAAAAAAAGCTCATGCTCAGATACTTTTTTCTTTCACTTCCAATAGTTCAAAACTTACATCTAGAACCAGGCATCGTATACACTGTGGTAATTATTATAGCATTAGTCATTAATTACCATGTATCTAAGAAGCCACTTTTGAATCAATAATTCCACTCTAAGAAATACAAGTGCATGACACATATAAACAAAGAAGTTAAAATCGCCTAGTGTGGACTATTTAGGGGGAAATTCATAGAAGTCACATGACCCAAATGAAACTGAAAGAATGCTTATACAAGAAAAGTCATACTCAGTCCGCATCAGTGCAGGAAACACCAGAGAACCAATATCTTCAGAGCACAATTGGATATTCAGGTATGCTAACATGTGTTATCATTTCAATACTGTTGGAAAAGTATGATTAAATTTATATTAATGCATATATAGGCATATAGTCCAATATCCTAAGTATCTATCTATATAGATACACAGACACAATGGTTTTAACTTGACGTGGCATTTTGAAGAGTCGCAGGGTGACTCAAGGCACTGCTCCTGGGTCACCCCTGACTTTGTGTTAAAGTAATACTAAAATTATAATGGAATTTCTGACCATCGGTATACCACAACTTAGTCCTTTCAACAGCCACTGAAAGTTAAAGGACCTAACTTATATGAGCCTTTTGAGATCTTCAAAACGTATTACTTTTCCAGGAACAGGAAGCTCAGTAAAGCGCCCCTCCGACAGCCAAGTATCCTTGGGCAAGATACTAACCCCAAGTTGCCTTCATCGGAGTGTGAATGTAGTTTAGTTTGCACTTGTGTTTAGAAGTGCTTGGGTGAATGAAACGTGTTATATACAGCGCTTTGAGTACTCCGGGAGTAGAAAAGTGCTATGTAAGAATCAATCCATTTACCATTTGTTTTATTCACAGGTGGTTGGTACAAAGAAACATGAAGAGATTATATAACTATGTTATGGGTAAGCTAATATCGTTTTTAATGTGACATTTTATGGATTAAATAGCTTTGATATTTTGGTTGTTTGTTTGTAGCTCTGCTTTAATAAGTTCATAAATGTCATTTTTATCATTTCCTCTCACTATGTTTTCCAGCATGTAAAGCTCTTTGGGCTGTTTGGCATATTATTGGTTTATACAAATCAAACCTGCTTGACTTGACTTACCAAGTAGCTTTTTGAGTGGTGTTCATAAAAGTTGCTAAAATATCAACTTTATTTGTAAATTGCCGTTTTTACGGAAGTGCGCGCCGTGTTTACCATAAAGCAGTGGCGGTCCTAGCCTGTTTGGCGGCCTGGGCGAACACTCCCTCTGGCGCTCACCCCCTCCCCCCACCTACACACCCACACATACATTATGGATTGTACATTAACATAAAACTTGCTGGAACCATACTGAATTTCACCAGAGAAACACACACATACATGAAGAGAGAGAGTATGCATACTATGCAAACGGCTACCAAACAGCCATCATAATTCGCCATACAATGAGAACAGGACAAATAAAGAACTGACAATGACTAATTAATATTGTGCTGAACACATGCTCTTTTCTGGAATATTCTCACTAATTTTCTTGATATTTATTTATAATCACCTCTGTTAAACCTTGATACAGTGGGGCAAAAAAGTATTTAGTCAGCCACCGATTGTGCAAGTTCCCCCCCCAAAATGATGACAGAGGTCAGTAATTTGCACCAGAGGTACACTTCAACCGTGAGAGACAGAATGTGAAAAAAAAATCCATGAATTCACATGGTAGGATTTGTAAAGAATTTATTCGTAAATCTGTATATATTAGTTCTATTTCTTAAATGTGTAAAATCTGTAACATAATGTATTGTTTGGAGTTTAGTCTGTTACTGTTACTATTTTTACCATTTCTTCTTGGAGCAACTGTAACTCAAGTTATTTCCTTAGGGATTAATAAAGTATTCTGAGTCTGATTGTTTCAGGATGACCTGCCATTATCCAATGACACATCTGCTTACCTGTATCTTTTGCTCGTTTCTCCTCCTCTTCTTTTCTCTTTTTTCTAAACTGAGGACCTGATGGCTTTGAACTTTTCTTGTCCATCTTGGTTTTAATTTTGCATTCCAGTATGAACACCCATCCCCCAACCCGAGGATCACCACAACATAACCTAACAGACCTACACCTTAGTTCACAGATTTGCTTTGTCTAGGGTTTATTTCTGGGATTCAAATCATGAATACATAATGGGCTTGGATTTACAACGTTATGAATGAAATCTGCTCTATTTAGAAGCAGTTGGCCCCACTCCCCTTTCGATGGGTTGTGTGTGTAAACTCAAACTGTAAATTATAAATTTTAAATTGTTATTGATCCCTTTACCCCGAGTCCTAAAGTGTATATTTATTTTCTTACTCTTCTTATATTTATAGTTTGTTTACTTGCACTGCTGTAACTGGAGCCTCGTCGTCTCGTCTCTCTATATACTGGACTGTATGTAGCGGAGATGACAATAACGTTTACTTTGACTTCAGCAGCGAGCAGGCGCACCGAGGGCTCTCGCGCTCACTTTTCGCGTATAGAATTTCGAAAGAACATCGGTGCAAATTATAAGTCTGTATCATAATGTCTGGTGTTTTCGTGTTTGTTGGTTTGTTTTAATTTTGTTTTATTTTGCGAGTTGGTTATTAGATGCTGCTCCAGCCAGCCAGAGAATCCCCCGGAGAGGGCGCACCTCGCAAACGGAGGGCGCCCTTACTCCCAGCGAATGGGCGATAGAAAACCGATCGGTGCCTATGCCATCCCCACTATGCGCTGGCATGACGTCGGGGCAGCATGAGTACTAGTATTTTTTTTTTTTTTTTTTTGCCGATGCCCGTGATGCCGCCCCCACCACGATGCTGCCCCGGGCAACCGCCCGTGTCGCCCGTATCAAAAACCTGTATATAACACAGCTTCGTAGACAGGGAAGAGAGACAGAAACGAACACACACACATCATGTACTTTTGATCTGAATGAGGCAAATGGTAAAATGCAGTTGGGCAAGTTACTAAAAAAGTTTTAACCCTCTGGGGTCCAAGTTATAATTGGCCATTTTTCACTACTTTTGATTTTACCTCAACATTTCACTGTTAAAAAATTACTTTGCCTTGTTTGGTATCATCCTTTTCAGCACAACCTCGCGTGTCTGAATTTACAGTTATGTTCTCATTTTGACAAACTGTATTAACACAATAGATCTAAAATCAGACAAAAAATATAAATTCCAAGTAGAAAAGGTTTTTACTGTAACAACCACAAACATGTTTATTGAATCATATTTCATAACTTTAAATGCAAATATAAATTGCCAGTTTTAAAATCATATGCACAAGTTTTGCAATCAAAGTTATTTGCATCCATTTACCTTTTACCCTTTTTTAAACAACCATTTCAAACTATTTACAGAACAATCAGCTGTTCTGCATTCAATAAGATGCTACACAAATTGTTTGTACCATTCCAAAAAAACAGTTTCTGTCCACTATAAAGGAGAACATCACAGCCTGATACCTGGAGACAGCAGTCACCTCATTGTTCTGACACACAACACAAAAAAATTAACTACACACTCCAAACATCACAAATCTCTCACATCTCAAAACTTGCTCTCTCTTTTTCTGCTCTCTCTCTCGCCACCACTCCTAAAATAACCCCCTCTTTCTAATTAACCAAATGTCATGTTGCCATAACATTTTTTGATTGGTCAACATGGTACATTTTTCCACCAACACGAAAGGGCTGTTTTTTGTTTTTTTATTTTTTGGTCATAAGCAGAGAGTGCTTGCTAGCGCTGTCCTTAGACAGTAAACTTGAGGAAAGTACTCGGAAAAAAAACGCCGCGTATATATTGTTTATCATGACTCTGGTTTTGTCACGGTCTGGGGATATGGGGAATGAGGACCCAGGCGCGGTGCTCTGTGTATGAACAGTGCGTTTATCTACAGTGATGGAAAAACATGACAATAAATCCCGTGCTCTCCCGACTCCCGTGACGTGTCCTCTTCCCAGTGTTAGTGCTCCTGTCTCCGCTTCTCTGTGATGAGCACCCCGTGCTCGCTGCCCTCTTGTCTCCCGCTACTCCTGGGGACATAAGAGAGAGGCAGCTGTCAGACACACAATAATGCAGGAGACTCAAACTAAGAACTGGTCAAGAGACTAACGTGAAGCCACGCAATGATCCAGCATCGGAGAGATTGGCTTACCACGACTACTTTATTCTTTCTGAGTCAAACAGCAGCACTCATGCGATTGTTTTGCCCCCTTAGCTCCAGGTGTTAGAAAGTGATCGTCGGGCAGAAAGTGATTACCGCCTGCGGGAGCGCGCAGCTGCTTAAAGCTGTAGCGCCCAGATTACTTATAGCCTCTTATGTGCGAATGATATAAGATGCAGTAAGCTGAAGACAGCTTCAACCGTCTGTTTGTTGAAAAATAGTAACGGACCGCATTTTCTTGTTAGTAACGGTAACTGCGTTGTAACGATAGGAAGTAATTAGTTAGATTATTCGTTACTGAAAAAAGTAACGCCGTTAGTAACGCTGTTACTTGTAACGCCGTTATTCCCATCACTGCTAAGATGTAATTTCATATATTGGAATAAAAAATAAAACTGACACTGAATATGGAAAAGTGTTACTAGCATGTTGACATGAACATGTCATATTTTAATTGCAGGTACTATTCCACCTCCTCCTTCACCTCCTCGTAAGAAATAATATAAAATTGTTTAAGCATTAAGATAAAACAGACACATAATAATGAAAAATTAATTTAAACAATTCCCTTCTGTTGTGATTCACACAATGTTCACTTTACAGTTTTACAGAAAGAAGAAAGGAACATCCCATGGACGTGAGTATTAAGGCTGTGGTTCCTTCTTTGTGTTTTACAAGTTCAATGTGACTTGTGTTATTTATACATGATTGTTATTAGATGTCAATGTCAGACCAGATTATATAATATATAAATGTATCAATAGAAAGATTCAAAACTCCACTGTGCAGCTGTCTCATTAGCAAAATATCATAGTTCTGAATGTGCACTGAATGCTAAAATAAATGTATTAAATTAGAGATTTAAGATTAATCATTTTCTGCAGTTGTTTCTCACTTGCCTCTTGCTGTTATACTTCTTATAATCTTAATTTATCACCATCACATTTTCCTCTAATATAAAGGGCCTTGAGGCGGCTGTTGTTGTGATTTGGCGCTATATAAATAAAACTGAATTCAATTGAATTAAATCAGGCCAATGACATGTGCAAAGATGCCTGAGTTATCAATAATAACCACCATCATGATGCTAATTTTTTGTGACTCTGTTTTTAGGTATTATCAAGCGAGCCAATGCAAACCTGACCATTTTCAGTCTGGCTTGGTAGTACAGCCCTCAAGTGTTTTGTTTGTTTGTGTTATTTTGCGTTTGTTCATAACACTGTTGTGTAAATTGTAAGTAACAAACTAACTGCTATTGTAATTTCCTAATGAACAGTGAAAGAGAGCGAGACCTGCAGCTTGTCAGAGATTACAAGCCTCACAAAGATGTCCAGCATCTCAGAATCCTGCTTTATGGACCACCAGGTGCTGGAAAGTCCAGCTTCATCAACTCTGTCGACAGTGTTTTAAGAGGCAAAATCGCAATTCGAGCTTCGGCAGACGCAATCTCTAGAGATAGTTTCACCATTGCAGTAAGTATGAGGAGGCATCTCCTCTAAAGACAGTTGCTGTTAGAGGCTTGCATGAAAAAAAACCTTTCCTACAAGATTTTCTAGGACTACAGGAACGCACTGCAGTGGTAACTGCTTTGTAGACTATAAAGCTAACTATAAAAAGATTAAAAAAATAGTACAACTAGTGTATAAATTATTATGCAAATGAAAGCTGTTTAGAGTCTTTAGTATGTGGCGCTAATATAACAACACCAAATTTTTTATTTACAGCACAAAACATATAAAATTCAGAAAGGAAATCCAGAAACTTTTTATCCTTTTGTCTTCACTGACACCATGGGCCTTGAGAAGGGCGCTAAGGGAGGAATTCATGTAGAAGACATCAAACTCACCATGAGTGGGCATGTAAATGAAGGTTACAGGGTATGGCATCTTCATTCAGATGCTTGTACACAAACTGTATCATGCAAAAGGTTTTAGTGATTTTTCTTTTTACCAGTTCAATCCCACATCTCCATTGCCTAAAACGGATCCTAACTACAGAAGCTCCTCCACTTTAGATGACAAAGCCCACATTCTGGTTTTAGTCCTTCGTGCTGACACAGTGAGCATGATCGATGCTGAAATTGTGACAAAGATGAAAGGTGTCAGAGCAGCAGCTCATGACAAAGGTGAGAGCAGATGTTGTTCTAAGAGCATGTATGATGTCACCAATTTAGATGCTATAAAAACATGACATAAAATGATTGCATTGGTTTCTGTATTGGCAGGGATCCCACAAATAGCTCTCATCACTAAAATTGATGAAGCCTGTCCTGAAGTCAAAAAAGACATAAAGAACGCCTACAAGAGCAAGCACATGAATAAGCTGGTATGTTCAAAGAAGTAACTTTCATGCATTTGTAGACAGTTTACACATGAATGTAACATCTGTAATTCAGTTGTAGTATATTTGTACAGAAACCTCAGCTGGAATCAATACAAATAATTCAAGAAGTAATTTATAATTATGTCACTAGTGCAACAATACAGATTCAGTTTTCTTAAAATGTAATTTTGTTTAAACTTAGATGGAAACAGTGAGCATGAACCTGGGTATTCCACTGAACTGCATCTTCCTCGTGAAGAACTACCACACAGAGATTGAGACGGAGAACGATGTGGATTCACTGATACTGAGTGTACTGAAAAAGATCATTGACTATGGAGAGGACTACCTGAATGACTTAAAATAGATAGAAAATAAAAAAAATGTCAGTAGTTTCAGTTATTCTTTGGGTGATTTTGCTTTTCCATTGTTACAATCACAGTCACACAAAATGTAAATTTCATCAAAAACTTTAGCATACTGATTTTTGTCTCATTCTTATTTTATTTCACTTTTTTGTCTTGCAAATAGAATCCAAATAAACTTCAGGGTGTTTATTTTTGTGTTATTTACTGTATATTCAAAACATTAATTCTAGGAAGATTGATAGATATATGCATCTAACCTGCTGTGTAACTCAAATAAATCATTGTGAGACTTTACCCTGTGAATATGTGGGTTAACACAGTAAATCCTAATTTTGCTAAAAAAAAAAAAAAAACAAGGTCAAAAGCTAAAAAGATACATTCATAGATGGAATCGTCTCACCTTTTTTTCATCTTGGGACGTGGGCAGGATGGGATGGCTGTCGTTTTATTCATCTGCGGATGCACCTGCCTGCTGCCCAAGTGGTACAACAAATACTGTACCTCCTCCTGTCCATCCACACACTTCTTTGGGTCGGCCGTGAGTCCTGCCATGAACAGTAAAAAGGAAACAAACATGAAATGAGAACTAAGAATCTTGCGCTAAACCACGAATGGCTAGGCGAGACATAACATGACGTGGCTATAAAACAAGGCGCTTACACAGCAACTGCGGAAGAAGTGACACCAAGCAGGAAAACACAGGGCTTTAGTACACAGAGGGGGAACGAGGGAAATGAGGCACAGGAGGAGAGCACAGCTGGGAGTAATCAAAAGTGATGAGACCAAGGGGAAGCAAAACTCAATACATTAGTGATGTGTCGGTCGCGAACGAAATGGCCGGTTCTTTGACGTGAACGACGCAAGCCAGCTCCTTATCTTACCCTCTCTCGCACTTTTTTCCACTTCACTCTGCATGCGAGCCTTGTGCTTTGCGCTGGGCAGAGGGGGGAGGGGCGGAAACACAGGAACAGAGCAGGAGGGAGAGACAGAGAGAAAGAGAGCCAGGGACAACATCACATTAGACAACTATTTTCAGTTGCAGATAATAAAGGATACAGAAAGTTTATTCACTCAGGCCCATATGACAGAGAATGTGCATCTTCTTTTTGTTTTCATATTTTAATTTATATTTAATTGTGTTGTGGTTTGCAGTGTTTTGTGCTGTTTCACTTTAAATTTGTTTAAAAGGAAAAAGATGAACATTTAAATAGTTAAAAGTTGAAATGTGAATAGTTGGTTTTTGTATTATATGATTTATTTATTACATTTTATGTGGAGTGAATAAATGAAAGTATATTTACGGTGGCCCCTAGAAACAAAGCACGTTCAAACTCCAAAACGCGTAAAAACTGAAAAACACGTAAAAATTCCAAAACACGTACAAAACACAACACAAGTGCTCCCGGATGCTAGGCGCAGTGTTGAGCTTTTGTTACCTAGTGGCTACACAAGCCAGCAAGTACCAATGACCGGATTTGGTGTGTGGTAGTAACAGGTAAATGAACATTTTTTTTTAAATTATTTGAATATATATTAGTGCTTGTGTATAAATACACAAATAATACACATATGCTTTCAATTGTGTAATTTAAGTGATCTAGGTAGCTCTGTTTTGGAAGTTCAGTTGACGCAAGAAATGTGTTTTGGAGTTGGTTCGTGCTTTTTGGAGTTTGTACATGCTTTGTCTCTAGGGGCCACCGCATATATTTATATATAAACTTATATAAATAAAACCACTTTTTTTACATTACTAATTCCTTTTGTGCATAATTTTATTTTGTTAATAATAAATTAATTAAAGCAACAAAACAACCTAAAGAGCCGGTTCGGAGCCGAAAGAGCCGGCTCTTTTCAGTGAGCCGAACCGAAAGAGCCGGTTCTCTAAAAAGAGCTGGAAATCCCATCACTACAAGGGGAAGCAAAACTCAATACATTAGTGATGTGTCGGTTGCGAACGAAATGGCTCTTAGAGCCAACTCTTTGTGTCACGCCTGGCGTAGCAGACGTGTGGAATGGAGATAAGGACCCAAGATGCGGACTGCTAAGTAGTGAGTGAGCTTTAACAAAAGGTGAAATAAAGCACAACAGGAAAGAGGGAGAGGAACAGAACAGAAAATACTCTAAATTGGGAAAACTAAAATTTAACACAAAGCCAGAACACAAACGAGGGTACCTTGCAGGGAGAATCACCAGGAAGACGGAGGAACAAATACGGAATAAAGCCGACGAACCAGCAACTAACAGAGGCAGACACGAGGTTTACAGTTTTTCTCGATTGCTTAAACACTATAACCAGGCTTTTAAACTAAAATTTCAAAACCGTAACGCTATTTTTCAAAAAGCTCACCCATTTCCCTGAACTATAAACACTATTCCCTGCTTTGACACATGAGTCAAATTTGGTGAACTGTTACTGCAAAACTCTACACACAAATCCCTACATTTTTCAGTGCTTACACCATGTAGTCATTTAGAAAGCACTAGCATTCAATAATGTTAACTTAAGTCAGCATAGCTTGAGCTCAATTAGCACACAATTAACCAGGTGGAAACACTAGGAGTCAAAATTTATCACACACCAATCAGAACCTTCGATGGATAGATAAAAGGGCCAAAGTCAGCTCATTCAGGTTTGAAACAATGGATCCAAAGAGATGCAAAGGAAGAGGACGTGGTGGAGAAAGAGGATGTGTTGAAGGAGGAGGACGTGGTGGAGGAAGAGGACATGGTGAAAGAGGAGGACGTGGTGAAAGAGGAGGACGTGGTGAAAGAGGAGGACGTGGTGGAGGAAGAGGACGTGGTGAAAGAGGAGGAGGAGGAGGTGGTCTAGGACAACAGGAAGGTGGTGGAGGAGGAGGAGGACGTGGTGAAGGAGGTGGAGGTGGAGGTGGTCTAGGACAACAGGAAGGTGGTGGAGGAGGAGGGAGAGGTGGAGGAGGAGGAGGACGTGGTGAAGGAGGTGGAGGTGGAGAACGACGGCGACAAGGAAGGGGAAGAGCAAGGGCAAGAAGACAGTCAGTCTCGGATGAAATTCGAGCCACTTTAGTTGACCATGTCCTTGTCCATGGGATGACTATGAGGGAGGCTGGGCAACGAGTACAACCAAATTTGAGTCGCTTCACTGTTGCCTCCATCATCAGAACCTTCAGGGAGGAAAACAGGTAGGTGTACTTGCAGTAAGACTGCTTTGTACAGTAACTTTTAAGTTACTGAACTTATGTTTCTTGAGTTTCAGTATGTTTCCATTATTTTCCTGTAAAAAGAATGTGTGACAGTTACAGTAATGAGTGCTTCTATTTTTGTAGGACACAGAGACGACCACCTGGTGGAGGCAGGTTAAGGCTTTTGTTGGAGGAGCAAGAGAGGGAACTTGTAAACATGGTAATTGCAAATAATGTAATCTGCCTGCAAGAGATTCAAAGGAGAGTGATTGAGGATGATCATCTTTTTCGAGGCATACATGCCATCAGCCTCTCCACAATTGACCGCATCCTCCGAAAGAATCAATTCCGGATGAAACAGGCATACCGAGTCCCTTTCGAACGAAACTCTGACAGAGTGAAAAACCAACGTGTGGAATATGTTCAGGTATGAGTTTTGATACTGTATAAAGTATTGTGTACCATCACAGCATGGCAGTTTATGCTGCCATTTCAGCACTCTTGAACTGTGGTTCAGGGTACCGATTGACTCTACTGTGTTATGTGTTTTGCAGAGAATCTTTGAGATTGAAGGACGGCCTGTTCCCCATGAAATAATCTTTGTGGATGAGGCAGGTTTTAACCTGACCAAAAGAAGGAAAAGGGGGAGGAACATAATTGGCCATCGGGCTATTGTAAATGTCCCTGGTCAGCGTGGAGGGAATGTCACTATGTGCGCAGCCATCAGCCAACGAGGGGTACTCCACCGCCATGCCGTACTAGGACCCTATAACACTATGCTTCTCCTTGCTTTTCTTGATGGTTTAAGACAACATATGTTCCAGCTGGACTACAGGGAACCAGCACAGCCAGAGCAGCCTCACTACGTTGTTGTGTGGGATAACGTCAGCTTCCATCGCGCTGCTCTGGTTCGTGACTGGTTTACCAATAACCCAAGGTTTTCTAATATCTTTCTGCCTGCATACTCTCCCTTTCTAAACCCGATAGAGGAGTTATTTTCGGCATGGCGGTGGAAAGTGTATGACCGAGAACCTTATGTCCGTGTTCACCTCCTTCAGGCCATGGAAGAAGCCTGCCTAGACATATCAGTAGATGCATGCCAGGGGTGGATCAGGCATGCAAGAGGATTTTACCCCCGCTGCCTGGCTAGGGCCAATATAGCCTGTGATGTGGATGAGATTCTCTGGCCTGACCCAGACCAAAGACAAGATGCTGAGGTGGAATAATGTTTTTTGGTGTGTGTTGTACTGTATAGTACATGAATAAAAATGTGCCACTGTACATACATTGGTTGCGTCTTTTGTGTTTATCATGTGAAAAGGTTTTTGAAGGGGAGAACCATAAGCAACCTAATTGTTTTGGAACTATTGTTTTGAATTAATTGTACCAGTGTGCAAAACTCTGTTGTAGTGTGTGTGTTTTTGAGGGCTTGTGTTTGATGTCTGAGGGCAAAGTTTGGTTTTTCAGCAAGAGTGAATAGTTTTGAGTGTAGAGCTTTATTTTGACCTGAAAATAGGATATTTGGGAAATTGAGTGAGATGTTATGGATTTGTGTTTACTGTTGTGAGAATATGAGGCATAGTTTCAAGAAATGTGTTTTAGCAATCGAGAAAAACTGTAATAGGCTGGTGTGAAAAATTGCGGCCACGCCGCCCCCTCGGCCTGTGCTTCGAGGTTTCTGGTAGTTAGAATGACTCGGGGGTGTTGATTCATTTAAACAAACATAATCATCCTGCTGGAACCAGGTTTCCGTAAGGCGGCGTAAATCAATTTGTTGATCACATGACCACTTTAAGATGACAAAGCAACAAGGTGATATATACCAGTTTTTAAATTGTGTTGATAGGCCAAGTAAAACCAGAGTCATGATAAACAATATATATACGTTTTTTTCCTGAATACTTTCATCATGTGTAGTGTCTAAGGACAGCGCTAGCAAGCACTCTCTGCTTATCACCAAAAAATGAAAAAAACAAAACAAAAAACAGCCCTTTTGTTTTGGTGGAAAAATGCACCATGTCAACCACTAAAAAAATGATATGGCAACATAACATTTGGTTGGGAAGTTTTAGGAGCGACTGTGAGAGAGAAAGAAAGAAAACAGAAAAAGAGAGAGAGCGCGAGTTTTGAGATGTGAGATATTTGTGATGTTTAGCATGTTTGGAGTGTGTAGTTAATGTGTTGTCTTGTGTAGTTAGTGTGTAGTGTTGTGGATAGTTTTGTGTTGCCTTGATTGTATTTATTCTTTTAAAAAGCAGCTTAAGACTCATTTATTTAGATTGGCTTTTAATTAGATTTGTTCTGTGTGTTTTATTATTAATGTATTTTATGTATTTCTGTTTTATATTACTGTGAAGCACTTTGTGGTTTTTATCTTGTGAAAAGTGCTATATAAATAAATTGATTTGATTTGTGTGCAAGAACAATGAGGCGACTGTTGTCTCCAGGTAGAAAACAGGAGTGACACACCTGCTGCTCTCGGACCTGCAGGTATCAGGCTGTGATGTTCTCCTTTATAGTGGACAGAAATTGTTTTTGTGGAGAGGCACAAATAATTTGTGTGGCATCTTATTGAATGCAGAACAACTGATTGTTCTGTAAATAGTTTGAAATGGTTATTTAAAAAAAAGGGTAAAAGGTAAATGGCTACAAATAACTTTGTTGTTTGCAAAACTTGTGCATAGGATTTTAAAACTGACAATTTATATTTGCATTTAAATTTATGAAATATGATTCATTAAACATGTTTGTGGTTGTTACAGTAAAAAAATATAACTTTCTACTCAGATG
Organism: Maylandia zebra; assembly: GCF_041146795.1. NCBI lineage: Eukaryota > Metazoa > Chordata > Actinopteri > Cichliformes > Cichlidae > Maylandia > Maylandia zebra. The sequence continues at coordinate 41,600,664 of NC_135188.1, read as the reverse complement.
TTATGTTTTTTGTCTGATTTTAGATCAATTGTGTTAATGCAGTATGTCAAAATGAGAACATAACTGTAAATTCAGACACGTGAGGTTGTTCTGAAAAGAATGATACCAAACAAGGCAAAGTAAATAGTTTTTAAAGGTTAAATGTAGAGGCCAAATCAAAATTAGTCAAAGTCAAAGTGGCCAATTATACCTTGTACCTTTGAAAGTTAAACAAGTAATGCAATAGTTGCTTTTCAAGTAACTAGTAACTATGATTAATTACTTTTTCAAAGTAACTTGCCCAACACTGGTGGTGGGTGGCCGCGGTCCTGGAATCCCTGAGGTAGGCAGATAAGGACCCAAGAAGACCCTGAAGGTTCTGATGATGGAGGCAACAGTGAAGCGACTCAAATTTGGTTGTACTCGTTGCCCAGCCTCCCTCATAGTCATCCCATGGACAAGGACATGGTCAACTAAAGTGGCTCGAATTTCATCCGAGACTGACTGTCTTCTTGCCCTTGCTCTTCCCCTTCCTTGTCGCCGTCGTTCTCCACCTCCACCTCCTTCACCACGTCCTCCTCCTCCTCCACCACCTTCCTGTTGTCCTAGACCACCTCCTCCTCCTCCTCTTTCACCACGTCCTCTTCCTCCACCACGTCCTCCTCTTTCACCACGTCCTCCTCTTTCACCACGTCCTCCTCTTTCACCATGTCCTCTTCCTCCACCACGTCCTCCTCCTTCAACACATCCTCTTTCTCCACCACGTCCTCTTCCTTTGCATCTCTTTGGATCCATTGTTTCAAACCTGAATGAGCTGACTTTGGCCCTTTTATCTATCCATCGAAGGTTCTGATTGGTGTGTGATAAATTTTGACTCCTAGTGTTTCCACCTGGTTAATTGTGTGCTAATTGAGCTCAAGCTATGCTGACTTAAGTTAACATTATTGAATGCTAGTGCTTTCTAAATGACTACATGGTGTAAGCACTGAAAAATGTAGGGATTTGTGTGTAGAGTTTTGCAGTAACAGTTCACCAAATTTGACTCATGTGTCAAAGCAGGGAATAGTGTTTATAGTTCAGGGAAATGGGTGAGCTTTTTGAAAAATAGCGTTACGGTTTTGAAATTTTAGTTTAAAAGCCTGGTTATAGTGTTTAAGCAATCGAGAAAAACTGTAAACCTCGTGTCTGCCTCTGTTAGTTGCTGGTTCGTCGGCTTTATTCCGTATTTGTTCCTCCGTCTTCCTGGTGATTCTCCCTGCAAGGTACCCTCGTTTGTGTTCTGGCTTTGTGTTAAATTTTAGTTTTCCCAATTTAGAGTATTTTCTGTTCTGTTCCTCTCCCTCTTTCCTGTTGTGCTTTATTTCACCTTTTGTTAAAGCTCACTCACTACTTAGCAGTCCGCATCTTGGGTCCTTATCTCCATTCCACACGTCTGCTACGCCAGGCGTGACACAAAGAGTTGGCTCTAAGAGCCATTTCGTTCGCAACCGACACATCACTAATGTATTGAGTTTTGCTTCCCCTTGTAGTGATGGGATTTCCAGCTCTTTTTAGAGAACCGGCTCTTTCGGTTCGGCTCACTGAAAAGAGCCGGCTCTTTCGGTTCGGCTCACTGAAAAGAGCCGGCTCTTCCGGCTCCGAACCGGCTCTTTAGGTTGTTTTGTTGCTTTAATTAATTTATTATTAACAAAATAAAATTATGCACAAAAGGAATTAGTAATGTAAAAAAAGTGGTTTTATTTATATAAGTTTATATATAAATATATGCGGTGGCCGCTAGAGACAAAGCATGTACAAACTCCAAAAAGCACGAACCAACTCCAAAACACATTTCTTGCGTGAACTGAACTTCCAAAACAGAGCTACCTAGATCACTTAAATTACACAATTGAAAGCATATGTGTATTATTTGTGTATTTATACACAAGCACTAATATATATTCAAATAATTTAAAAAAAATGTTCATTTACCTGTTACTACCACACACCAAATCCGGTCATTGGTACTTGCTGGCTTGTGTAGCCACTAGGTAACAAAAGCTCAACACTGCGCCTAGCATCCGGGAGCACTTGTGTTGTGTTTTGTACGTGTTTTGGAATTTTTACGTGTTTTTCAGTTTTTACGCGTTTTGGAGTTTGAACGTGCTTTGTTTCTAGGGGCCACCGTAAATATACTTTCATTTATTCACTCCACATAAAATGTAATAAATAAATCATATAATACAAAAACCAACTATTCACATTTCAACTTTTAACTATTTAAATGTTCATCTTTTTCCTTTTAAACAAATTTAAAGTGAAACAGCACAAAACACTGCAAACCACAACACAATTAAATATAAATTAAAATATGAAAACAAAAAGAAGATGCACATTCTCTGTCATATGGGCCTGAGTGAATAAACTTTCTGTATCCTTTATTATCTGCAACTGAAAATAGTTGTCTAATGTGATGTTGTCCCTGGCTCTCTTTCTCTCTGTCTCTCCCTCCTGCTCTGTTCCTGTGTTTCCGCCCCTCCCCCCTCTGCCCAGCGCAAAGCACAAGGCTCGCATGCAGAGTGAAGTGGAAAAAAGTGCGAGAGAGGGTAAGATAAGGAGCTGGCTTGCGTCGTTCACGTCAAAGAACCGGCCATTTCGTTCGCGACCGACACATCACTAATGTATTGAGTTCCCCTTGGTCTCATCACTTTTGATTACTCCCAGCTGTGCTCTCCTCCTGTGCCTCATTTCCCTCGTTCCCCCTCTGTGTACTAAATCCCTGTGTTTTCCTGCTTGGTGTCACTTCTTCCGCAGTTGCTGTGTAAGCGCCTTGTTTTATAGCCACGTCATGTTATGTCTCGCCTAGCCATTTGTGGTTTAGCCCAAGATTCTTAGTTCTCATTTCATGTTTGTTTCCTTTTTACTGTTCATGTACTTAGTGCTAGCATGTATTTTCCAACAATAAAGCTGCTGCCTTTCATTAATTATTCTGTGTCAAAGCCCAGTATTTGGATCCTAACCAAGCCTCCCACACAGCTCACTTTGTCTTTCCCTGATGAGCATCAGTAATAAAGTCATAGGCACAACTTTATTTAACTTCCTCATGTTGGCTAAAAACTATTTTACAGATATGATCTTAAACCAGGACACAGACACTGTAATTGCTGACCTGATATCAAATGTATACGTAGACTGAGCCCATCTTTGATGTTTGTTTTTATATCTACTCTTTCCTCTCAAACTTTTAAACAGCAGCGAGCAATACATATACACTGTTTATTCCTACAATGTTCTTACTCTCACACTGACAGTAGTAACAAAGTATCAGCATGGCTGAGTTTACTGTAAATGGAAATAATTAAACAAAAAGCTACGTAGGAAAACTTACTAGTTTCATGAATAGTAGTCCGACTGTGACTAGAGGACAGATGATCTGTACCATCTGATTAAGCTCTCAAATGCATAGCCAAGGGGGGGACTAAGCACATATCCTGATTTGGACTTATATATCTAACTGGATGTTTGTATGGGTTGAAAACCTAAGTAATTAAATATCTATTCATCGATCCTCTACCACTTATCCAACTTAAATTACAGTTCTTTAAACAAGAAATCACTGATTCACAGAGGAGAGTCTTACATCAAGGGTTAAAATGATTTATTTGAGTTACACGGCAGATAGCAGTGTACAAGCATATATGTGTCATTCTTCATGCAGTTACCATTTTGAATATACCGTAAATAGCAAAAAATACATGTGCTGATTTTCCTTAAAGTCTATTTGGATTTAATTTGCAAAAGAAAAGAAGTTTCTTTTCACACCCTTTTTGTTTGACTGTAGCGATGGCAAATGAAACATGAGCAAAATCACTTGAAGAGTAACTGAACATTTTCATTTTCTAGCTCGCTCACACATTGATTACAGGTCAGGATTGTACGTCATTCAGGTAGTCCTCTCCATAGTCAATGATCTTTTTCAGTACACTCAGTATCAGTGAATCCACATCGTTATTCGTATCAGTTTCTTTGTGGTAGTTCTTCACGAGGAAGATGCAGTTCAGTGGAATACCCAGGTCCCTGTTCACTGTGTCCATCTAAGTTTAAACAATATTACATTTAAAAAACTGAAACTGTATTGTTGCACTAGTGACAACTATATAATTACTATACTTACTAATTATATAATTACGATAATTATAAATTACTTATTCAAATATTTGTACTTATTATAGCTGAGGTTTCTGTTCAAATATACTGAAATGTACAGCTGAATTTCAGATGTGACATCCATGTGTAAACTGTCTACAAACTCATGAAAGTTATGAAAGTCCTGGAACATACCAGCTGATTTAAGTGCTTGCTCCTGTAGGCGTTCTTTATGTCTTTTTTGACTTCAGGACAGGCTTCATCAATTTTAGTGATAACAGCTATTTGTGGGATCCCTGCCAATACAGAAAGCAATGCAATCATTTTATCTCATGTTTTTCTACTATTTGAAATCGTGATGTCATACATGTAGAACATCTGCTCTCACCTTTGTCACGAGCATGTAGTCTGACTTCTTTCATCTTCTTCCAAGTTTCATCACTGATTATGCTCACTGTGTCAGCTGGAATGACGAAAACCAGAATGTGGACTTTGTCATCTAAAGTAGGAGAACTGTTGTAGTCAGGATCCGATTCACGCAAGAGAGCTGTGGGTTTGAACTGGGGGAAAAAGCAAAATCACTTAAACCTTTTTGCACGATACAGTTTCTGTATCACAGACTGTGTTCAAACATCTGGATGAAAACATCATACCGTGTAACCTTCTTTGACATGTCCACTAATGGCAAGTTTGATGTCTTCTACATTAATTAATCCCTCATCGCCGTTCTGAAGCCCCTTGGTGTCAGTGAAGACAAAAGGGTAAAACGTTTCTGGATTTCCTTTCTGAATTTTAAATGTCCTGTACTGTAAATAAAAAAATGTGGTGTTGTTATATTAGTGCCAAATACTAAAGACCCTAAACAGTTTTCAGAATAATTTACACACTAGTTGTGCTGACTATTTTTCACTCGTTTATAGTTTAATGCTTATAAAGCAGCTACCACTGCAGTGCGCTCCTGTAGTCATAGAAAACCTCAAAGGAAATGAGTGTGCAACTATCATAAGAATAGATACATCCTCATACATACTGCAATGGTGAAACTGTCACCAGAGGTTGCTGCTGCCAATGCTCGAGTTGCGATTTTGCCTCTTACAGTTTTTCTCAAATGCTAAAACACATGTCACAAACGTTACCACCAGGTCCCCCAATGTCCAAACACAACACCCTTCTCTAAAGCTACATAAACACAACCACACCTTCCCACTGCAAAACTCAAACTCCCACACCAAGAGAGCAGCTCGAAGCTGTCAAAACTGTAAACACTATACACAGCATTACACACTACAGCAAAACAATTGAAAACACAATGCTCAATTTGTGAGAAGGTTCTTTGTTTCATAACTGCCAATGCATATTTTAGAAACTATACAGTAACGGATCGTCGTAGATCTCTGCAGAGGATTAGGCATTTAGATTTGTGAGTTTCATATGAGTAGTATAAATCTATAGAAAATCCTGCATGTACGTACACTACTGTAACACAACTCAATGCAAAAACAGAATCTATTGCACACAACAGTAATCTTGAAAACATGAACAGGGTGTGAAGTTTTTTTATTTACGTTATTCACACCACACACACACCACAATCACTGTGCGGCATCATGTCGCTGAGCTGTTGCTCGCATCTCGTCCGTAATGATGGTGCGAGGTTGTCTTGCTCTCCCTCCTGGACCTTCTCCTCTCCCATGTTGGCCTTCTCCTCTTCCTCGTTGGTCGCTCCTCTTCCTCCTCTCATTTGAACTCCTCTTCCTCATTGGCCTGCTCCTCTTCTTCCAGGGCCAGCTCTTCTCCCTCCTCTGCATCAAATTCCTCTTCCCCTGACTCTGCCTTCATCCATTGTGTTTGTTTGGAACCTTCAGCATACTGTGCACTCTGAACTTGCTTTTACATGTGGGTACAGCATTAGCAACAAGTGTCTTCAATTTTGAGTCATTGTGTGTAGTGAATGACGCCAGGTGTGTTCCCTGTGTTCAAAGATTGGTGACTGTGGCAAGCATTTTGCATCACATGGGCTTTCATTTGAGGATATGAGCAGAGTTGTTTTGCAACATGTGTTTTAGCAAGGAAAAATGTGTTTAGATTTATGAGTACAGAGGGTTGTGTTTTGTGAATTGTGTCTTCATGTGACATGTGTTTATGGTACTGGAATATGGTGGCTACATTTAGTAAATGTGTTTAGACTACTGGTCATTTGGGTTACAGGATTGGCTTTTGTGTTTTAACATTTGAGAAAAACTGTAAAGTACTGTCCACAGAGTTGATGAAGCTGGACTTTCCAGCACCTGGTGGTCCATGAAGCATAATTCTGAGATGCTGGACATCTTTGTGAGGCTTGTAATCTCTGACAAGCTGCAGGTCTCGCTCTCTTTCACTGTTCATTTAGAAAATTACAATAGGATTTAGTGTGCACTTACAGTTTATACAACAGTGTTATGAACAAACACATCAAACAAACAAAACACTTGAGGGCTGTACTACTGAGACAGGCTGACATCTGTTTTCTACTACCTGCAATTTCAGAAGCCTGAAATAACCAAATATGCATTTCTGTGTCACCATGTGAAACTATGTGAATTCCACATTGTGACTCAGAGGTTTGTGCTGCTGTAACAATTTGAATGTAAATATTTAATACTTCAGCAGAGAATCACTTACAGTGACATCAGAATGAGCAAAAATGTGACACCCACAGATGGGTTTAAAGTCAAATTGAACGAACATTAAACATAAGTTACCACAATGATCAAACAGGTCAAAAGAGATTGATTTTGTGATATAAAATTGTGACTCTAGGATTAACACAGGTGAAATTAAATGGTTAATCTTAATAATTCTAGTACACCTCTCTAAGCAACCACACTCTTAATACTCACCCCCATGGTATGCTCCTCTCTTCTACCTCTAACACTGTAAAGTGAAAATGTTAATTGTATGAGTCACACTGGAAGGGCAACGTTATAAATTAATTACACATTATGTATTAAGGCTGTTAAACACTGAACGTGTTGCTTTTTTTGAGGAAAGTTCTTCCTCAATAAAAGCACTGTGAAAACTAAAAATGAAGCCGACGTCAAAGGATGACGAGCTGAGAAAAGTAAGAAACTAAGAAAACAGCAGCAGGGAGAATTTAACGGTTGGATCCAGGAGCTGAAGCTGTGTTCGTACATAGTTCTTGATGTCAGTGGGACAGTTTGAGGCGAGGCAGGGAAATGATTTCAGAAAGCCGCATTGAGTAGCTGTGTGTCTGAGGTAAATAGTATGACATGATTACACTTCCTGGAATTCTGCTGCTCAAACTGTCAGTGTGAACAGCTGCATTAGCTGCACTAACAGACGAGACCAGAAAATATTTGCGCAGATTTTACGTGTCCGGTGTGTAAAAGCCTCAAGTTTTTTCCTCAGGACTAAATAATTTTGTATCATATTTAAAATATCTTACGAGAAGGTGGTGAGCGATTACCTGCAATTGAAATATGACAAAGTAAAAACATGTTAGCAACACTTTTCCATATTCAGGCACAGTTATATTAGATTTCCAGTCAAATGAAATGTTACTTTTTGCCAAACCAAAGGACATTATGGTAACTTTTCTGTTGTAAAATAACAAATTCAGATCAAGATCACTCGAGTCTCCAGTATTTCCTGATTTCAAAACTGTTCAGTCCAGTCAAGCCAGTTTTACTTGTGTAGCTCAATATTACATGTTAAACCCACGAGGGCTTCACAAACATGACAATATAGGGCAAATCAAAAGAGAAGCATGAAGAAAACCACCAACAATGAATATGAAATGAAAAAAACTGCTTACCCGAAAAAATTTTTTTAATATTGAACATTTTTTTGTCATCAACTATCTGTGAATTAAACAAGCAAAAAAGACAGTAAATTATAAAACAGTAAATTCTTGAAATTCTTCTTGAAATTAAATTATTTAACTTGACACATGTCAACCAAATGTGAGATGACTCAATAAAGGTCAATTTAATAATTTAATAACTGGATTTCCTGCATTGGATTATTAACACAGTGTTACCTTACCTGAATGTCCAACTGTGCTGTGAAGTTGCCGTGTCTTGGTTGTTGTTCACACTGATGTAGATGATGTGTGACTTTGGATTTATAAATGTCCTTTCACTTTCTCTTTGGGTCATGTGACTTCTATTATTTGCTCTATCTGATGCCAGTCTAATGTAGTTGTAGCTGCATAGCTTCTTAATGTGTATGTGTCCCTTACACCTATTTCTTAAAATTAAAAACGTACTTCTGTCATAATCCTGGGTTTTGTAACCAGCGTTTTCAGTTTTAGCCTCTGATGTAGTTTTAATGACTTTTTTACCTCCACTCCAGTTGTGTTTTCATTCTGATTTAGTATTCATAGTTTTCTTTGTTAATTATTCTCAAGTTTTTCTTCTACTGTATGTTCCTGGTGGTTTTGAGAATTTATTGTGTTTTGTTCTGGCATTTTGTATATTAGTTTTGTTCAATTTCCTTTAGAACTCATTATATCCTCTGTAGTTTCTGTTTATAAGGTAGTTCATCTACTTGATTTTATTATTCCAAGTTACCTTCTTTTATGATCCCGTTCTGTTTCCTACTTGTGTCCCTGTATCTGTCTTGTGTCTTTGTGCTCTGGTTGTCTGTTTTCCTATGTAGTTGTGTCCATTGTTTTCCCATTCAGTCATATTTCCCTTCCTGTTTGCTGCATGTGTGTGTTTTAGTTCATGCTTTACTTTGATAGTCTCATGTGCTTGATATTGACCCCCATGCTTCCCCGTCTAATACTGATTTGCTCCCTGCTGTCCCGGTCTCATCTGTATTTATTGTGTTCCAGCATCAACGCTTTATTGGATCACATTGATCATTTGAGGCTCAACACTGTCCTCTAGTGGACCAACGAATACTCAAGAGGCACTCTAACAGTAGGTTGACATATGTTTGCAAAAACAGGTGTAGATATTACAGCAGTAATTACTACAGATAACACTCTCTGGTAAACATTACCTCTACACAATAACATCAACTCCTTATTTGGACTTGTATATCTACCTGGATGCATGTATGGATTGATAACCTAAGTCAGCGGTCCCCAACCTTTTTTGCGCCACGGACCGGTTTATGCCCGACAATATTTTCACGGACCGGCCTTTAAGGTGTCGCGGATAAATACAACAAAATAAAACTAGTACCGGTACCGAAAAAAGAAGATTTATTCATAACACACGTGAAAAGACCCAACGATAAAAACGATAACAAAATAACGCTCAAAACCGAAAAAAACCCCTGAAAACCACACATTTCACACCTGAGCCTCAACTCTCGCAGCCCGGTACCAAACGACTCACGGACCGGTACCGGTCCGAGGCCCGGGGGTTGGGGACCGCTGACCTAAGTCATTAAATATCTATCCATACATCCTCTTCCGCTTATCCAGCTCAGGGTCATGGGGGTGCTGGTGCTATCCCAGCTGTAATAGGGTGGACAGCAGGGAACAACGTGGACAGGTCAAAGGTTTATTACACGGCTGACATGCTTCACAATGATGGCTTTATAAAATAAATGGGACTTAAAAGCATACCCTAAAAATGAAAATGATGAAATGAAAATAACTATTTATGTGCTATTTATTCTGATTATTCATTTAGGAACTTATTTACCTGAACACATTGGAGTTAGAAAGATGGGAGAAGTCCTAAAGGTGGTGTCGGAGAGGCGGATGTTGTCCAAGATAAAGACAATGTTGGATAACACCTCCCACCTATTCCATGACATGCTGGTCAGTCACAGGAGCACGTTCAGTGAGAGACTGAGATTACTGAAAAGCACCACTGAACGACACAGAAAATCATTCCTGTGGCCATCTGTCTGTACAACTCATCCACTTAACACACTGTTTACTGCAATAGCTACACCCTTCTTGCACATCTTCTTCCTTTTTCAGCTATTTATTAATAAGTGACTTTTATATGCATGTATATATTGTGCTATTCTTAGTTAGTGTATTGTCTGTCTTTGTTAATGTTTGTTTATAATGAAGCGCTGTAACAAAAAATTGGGATCAATAAAGTATTCTGATTCTGATTAAAATATCATTAACTGCCAACGTTATCAATGTTATTTCAATATAATAAATACAATGAACAAATAAACACACACGCTCTGGTCAGTCGTCATTATTTTCAGTGAACAGATTTAATTACAGTTCTGGAAACAAGAAATCACTTACTCAGAGAGGACAGTCTTACATCGAGACTTGAAATCAGTTATTTGAGTTACACAGGAGGCAACAGGTTACAGGTATATAGCTGTCATTTTTCATACAGTAAATAACAAAAAGTACATGTATTAGTTTTCTTTGAAGTTTATTTGGATTTAATTTGCAAAAGAACAAAAAGTTTAATAAAATAAGAACAAGAAAAAAATGAGTTTGATAAAGTTTCTGGTGAAATTAACTGTTTGTGTGGCTGTGATTGTAATGATGGTGAAGCAAAATCACCTTTTTCTATCCCCCTCACACATCATCTGGATCATTCTGGTCATTCAGGTAGTCCTCTCCATAGTCAATGATCTTTTTCAGTGCACACAGTATCAGTGAATCCATGTTGTCCTTCGTGTAAATTTCTTTGTGGTAGTTCTTCACGAGGAAGATGCAGTTCAGTGGAATACCCAGGTCCACGTTCACTGTGTCCATCTAAGTTTAAACAACATTACATTTTTAAAAAACCTGAAATCGTATTGTTGCAGCAGTGACATAATTATAAATTACGTCTTGAATTATTTGTACTGATTCCAGCTGAGGTTTCTGTAAAAATATACTGAAATGTACAGCTGAATTAGAGATGTTACATTCATGTGTAAACTGTCTACAAGCTCATGAAAGTTACTTCTTTGAACATACCAGCTTATTCATGTGCTTGCTCTTGTAGGCGTTCTTTATGTCTTTTTTGACTTCAGGACAGGCTTCATCAATTTTAGTCATGAGAGCTATTTGTGGGATCCCTGCCAATACAGAAAGCAATGCAATCATTTTATCTCATGTTTTTCTAGTATTTGAAATTAAGACATAATAAATGCTCTTAGAACCACATCTGCTCTCACCTTTGTCACGAGCTGCTGCTCTGACTTCTTTCATCTTCCTCCGAGTTTCAACACTGATTATGCTCACTGTGTCAGCTGGAATAACTAAAACCAGAATGTGGACTTTGTCATCTAAAGTAGGAGAACTGTTGTAGTCAGGATCCGTTTCAAACAAGTGACATTTGGGGTTGAACTGGGAAAAAACGGAAAATCACTTAAACCTTTTTTACGATACAGTTTCATAGATTGTGTCTGAATGAAGATGTCATACCCTGTAACCTTCTTTTACATGTCCACTCATGGCAAGTTTGATGTCTTCCACAAGAATTCCTCCCTCAGCACCCCTCTCCAGGCCCATGGTGTCATTGAATGCAAAAGGATAAAAGGTTCTTGGATTTTCTCTGTGAATTTTATATGTCCTGTACTGTGAATGTAAAAAATAGTGTTTATAATGTCATATACTAAAGACCCTAAACAGTTTTCAGAATAATTTACACACTAATTGTACCGACTTTTTTCACTCTTTTTATAGTTTATTGTCTACAAAACAGTTACCACTGCAATGCACTCCTGTAGTCCTAGAGAACCTCAAAGGAAATGAGAGTGTTTTCATGCAAGCATTTAACAGCAATTATGATAAGAATAGATACATCCTCATACATACTGCATTAGTGAAACTGACACCAGAGGTTGCGTCTGCCGAAGCTCGAGTTGCGATTTTGCCTCTTAAAGTACTGTCCACAGAGTTGATGAAGCTGGACTTTCCAGCACCTGGTGGTCCATAAAGCATAATTCTGAGATGCTGGACATCTTTGTGAGGCTTGTAATCTCTGACAAGCTGCAGGTCTTGCTCTTTTTCACTGTTCATTTAGAAAATTACAATAGGATTCAGTTTACACTTACAGTTTACACAACAGTGTTATGAACACACACAAAATAATAAAACAAACAAAACACTTGAGGGGTGTACAACCAAGCCAGACTGACATAGGCAGGTTTGAATTGTCTAGTCTGATAATATCAAAAACCAGAGTCAGAGAAAATTAGCATCGTGATGGTGGTTATTATTGATAACTCAGGCTTTTTGTCTCAGTGTGTGATGCTATATAAAAGGGGCATTTGACATGTCATCTAGCTCGTTGACCTGACTGTTGGAGACAGAGCAAAAGGTGCTGTGGATCTATAATGAAAATGATTCATCTTTTGAAATCACAATTCAACACATTTTTCTGCTAGCACAGTTCTTCAGTGGAGGATTAAATCTTTGTATTGATACATTTACACATTATCTGCTGCAATCTGTTCTGACATTAACATCTAATGGCAAACCTCTAAATTACATAAGCCACAGCAAAGCTTTATTAATTTTATTGATGGATTCTCTGTGATAAATATCCAAATAAACCAATCAGTGTTCTAATCTGTTTTCTACTACAGTGGTACCTTGCTATAACGCGGCTTACCTTTTCGTTTTTGTGCAATTTTGAATGCTTTTTTTGTTTGTTTGTTTTTTTACAACGTCTTGTTTTCTGTGAACTGATTGGCTTAGATCATCAATCAATCTCGTCCCGTGTCTCGTCCCAGTACAGAATGCGTTCAGCTTTCCAAATTTACTTAAATCTTCGATCGCTAGCAGTGTGACTCTGAAGTGCTGTACTGTATGTTTGTAAGTTTTCTCTCCAACATTGTCGACTAAACGTTTCGCACCGTCAAAGGCACCTGCGGTAGCACCCAAAAGGCAGAGGAAGATGCTAACATCGCACAAAAGTTGGACTTCTGGACAAAGGAAGGTAGAAATTAATGTATTTTTCGGACCATAAGGCGCACCAGATTATAAGGTGCATTAAGCGAAACAAAACAGATAAGTCAACCTTTACTCAACTCATTCTTCTTGCTTCCTCTACTTTCGTACCATTGATTCATTAATGTTGAATTCTCTCGCAGCTACTCTATTCCCATGTTCTGGACCTGAAAACAGGGTTTGATCTTTGGTTTCATTCTATAATACTGGACTTATTTTTTTTCGAAGGCCTTAAAACATCTATAATAATTGTAAAAAAAAAAAAAGATGAGCATTTCTGCATCACCATGTAAAAGAATGAAAATTATTATTATTGTAGTAGTTGTGGGAGTCTCCTAGTGTGTGTGAGTATAGTGGCAGACGTTTCATGCTGCTAGTGTGTCTGTTCCGAGAGAAACCATTCATAACATAACATAACAGGCTGGCACCGATGCCCCCACATGTATGTACGGGCGGAGTAGAGCCTTGGAGACCTAGCCTGTATGGTCTTATGTTGCTAATGTCAAATAAAGGTCTGTTGTTCGATTTAACTGACTGGCTCCCCCAACAACATGCTCGGTGGACCTGCTAGCCACTCCTTCCTCGCCAGACTGCTGTTATAACAAGTTGAAACAGATCAATTTCGTGATATAAAAATTGTGACTCTGGGATTAACAGAGTCACAGAGAGTTGGTGAAATTAAAGAGTTATTTTTTAATAATTCTGGTACACCTCTCTAAGGAACCACACCCTTAATACTCACCTCCATGGTATGATCCTCTCGTCTACCTCTAACACTGTAAAGTGAAAATGTAAATTGTATAAAAGTCACACTGGAAGGGCAACATTTTAAATGAGTCACACATCATGTGTTAAGGCTGTTACACACTGAACACGTTGCGTTTTTGAGGACAATTCCTCCTCAATAAACGGACTGTGAAAACTAAAAATGAAGCCGACATCAAACAATACCAAGATGAGAAAAGTAAGAAACTAAGAAAACAGCAGCAGAAAGAATTTCATGGTTGCATCCAGGAGCTGAAGCTGTGTGTTCGTACATAGTTCAGGATGTCAGTGGGGCAGCTGTTGTTGAGGTGTTGTTGGTAGAGTTGGGACCAGATCTCAGGAGGCAGCGAAATCATTTCACAGAGCCAACTGAACTGGATTATCATGTAACTGTGTGTCTGATGTAAATAATATCACGTGACTATTTCCATCTGGTTGTGTATTCAGTACAGGTGTCATGTGAGTTAAGAGCTGCCAAATGCAGTGGGCTTGTTGGTCAGGTCTTTTTTATTTAGATTCAAGAAATCGGAAGAATCGGTTGGTCTGAAAAAAAAAAATGCCGCGATTTATTCAGGGTTTCAGTAACGTTGCTCTGACTCTAATCAGTCTCACCTCGCCCAAAGTTCAATTACTGAATCTTTTTTTTCTAAACTTCCTGGAGTTCTGCTGCTCAAATGGTCAGTGTGAACAGCTGCATAAAGAACAGATGAGTCCGAAAAATATTTGTAAACCAGGAAGTATTTGCACGGATCCGGTGTGTAAAAGCCTCTTGTTTTGTCTTCAGGTTTGAATTTTGTACAATATTTAAAATATCTTACGAGGAGGTGAAACAGGGCGTGCTGGCCGTTTAACTGCAATTGAAATATGACAATTTACAAACATGTTAGCAACACTTTTCCATATTCAGGCACGGTTACATTAGATTTTCCAGGCAAATGAAATTTTACTTTTTGCCACTTTCAAATCAAAGGACATCATGGTAACTATTCCATCCATCCATCCATCCATTCGCTTCCGCTTATCCTTTCCAGGGTCGCGGGGGGCGCTGGAGCCTATCCCAGCTGTCATGGGGCGAGAGGCAGGGTACACCCTGGACAGGTCGCCAGTCTGTCGCAGGGCCAACACACAGGGACAGACAACCATTCGCTCTCACATTCACTCGCACATTCACACCTAGTGACAATTTGGATTATCCAATTAACCTATCCCCACAAGTTGCATGTCTTTGGACGGTGGGAGGAAGCCGGAGTACCCGGAGAGAACCCACGCAAACACGGGGAGAACATGCAAACTCCACACAGAAAGACCCCGGCCTGATGGTGGAATTGAACTCAGGACCTTCTTGCTGTGCGGCAACAGTGCTAACCACCGTGCCACCGTGCTGCCCCGGTAACTATTCCATTATATAAAATATTGCAAACATCTGTAACAAATTCAGATCAAGATCACTTGAGTCTCCAGCATTTCCTCATTTCAAAACTATTTGTTAAGTCAAGCCAGTTTTATTTGTGTAGCTCAATGTTACATGTTAAATCCCAGAGGGCTGAACAAACTGTGTTAAGGGCAAATCAACAAAGAAAAAGAAGAAAGTCACAACAATGACTTACACTGAAAAAGTTTCATGTCTTTTTGTTACCAACTACCTGTAAATAAAACAAACGGAAAAGAAAAGTAAACTCTTTTAACTTAACACATCTGAACCAAATGTGAGATGACTCAATCCGCTCAAATTAATAATTTAATGACTGGATTTCCTGCATTGGATTATTAACACAATGTTACTGTACCTGAATGTCCAATTGTGCTGTGAAGTTGGTGTGTCGTGGTTGTTGTTCACACTGATGAAGATGATGTGTGAGTTTGGGTTTTAAATTGTCGTTTCACTTTCTCTTTGGGTCATGTGACTTCTGTTATTCTTTCTATCTGATGGCAGTCTACTCTAGTTGTACCTGTATAGCTTTCTTTAGTTCTCTGTCACGTTGTACTGTTTGTCTGCCTCAGTAATTTTGTCTCCTGTTTTTTTCATCCACCTGGATTTGATGCTTGCGCTGTAAAATGGTAAATGGCCTGTATTTTACTTTACTTAGTCCCTAAGGACCCCAAAGTGCTTTACACTACATTCAGTCCTTCACCCATTCACACACACATTTACACACTGGTGATGGCAAGCTACATTGAAGCCACAGCCGACCTGGGGCGCACTGACAGAGGCGAGGCTGCCGGACACTGGCGCCACCGGGCCCTCTGACCACCACCAGCAGGCAACAGATGACGTGTCTTGCCCAAGGAAACAACAGCCGAGACTGTCGGAGCCGGGACCAAACCGGCAACCTTCCAATTACAAGAAGAACAGCCAACTCTTGAGCCATGATCGCCCCACAAAGGTTTATTTTTCATTTCCTCAAATCAGTCTTGGAGTCTGCATTTGCCTCTTAATTCCTAGTGATGCGCAAATGAAGCAATGAATCAGTATTGAACTACTTAATGAATTGTATTGAAAATAGGTTTTAGTGGCAAATTAAGACAAAGCAAAACAATGTCTCAATAATCATGTGCTGAGTGCAATAACGGTTTTTATGATTGATACAAATACAACCAAAGCAATTGCATTGTAGCAGTTGTAAGCAGTTGGAAACAGGATGTGGTGGGATGATAGGGTGTGCTTGTGTAACTAAAGCGGGGTGTGACTAATCTTACATGGGACCGGGATTTAAAGACTTTTAATCACAATTATTTTTACATTGGTTTGTTTTTGGTTTTTAGTTTCTTGCTAGCAACTTCTCCAGCTTTCGAAAACACACATTCACATGGGAATAAAATGTTACAAAGAATCTCGTGTAGCAGTATCAATTGCTTCAAGCAGATTCAAGGTGGAGTAGACGTGAGGAGACATCACGGGCCAAGTGTTTGTTTGTCTGCCCTCCGGCATTAAAGTAAGCTTTGAAGCAGTGGTTCAAGGAAAATACAAATTGGAGTTGGAGGCTTGTATTGGAGCATCGGTGTCATATGGCCATTACTACTAATCCCCCCTAAACAATGACAGATTCATAGACATGTTTTAGTTAATGACTATAACAAATGATTACCAAGTTGAATACAATGATGTTTTTTAAATGTAGGTCTTTCTGAAAAGTGAAAGAAGTAGGTGAGCGTGAGTTGTTTATACGTCAGTGAAATCCAGCCACTCAGCCAACTTGTTCTACAGGTAGTACAGGACACACATTCATTAGCAGAGACACGCAAAGCCCAGCCAAGCCTAGCTGTTTTTTGCTTCAAAGCACTTTTTATAAAGTGCTTTAAAACAATATGCTGGCTAAAATGCTCATCATTAAGCTCACAATAGAAATTCAAATTCATTAATAATAATAAACATTTTTTAAAGTCAACTCTCTCACTGTGGCCAATGAAAAAAGGTGGGCTTTAAATAGTTACTTAAAAAACGTCAGTGCAGAAGCATGTGTAATATGCAAGGGCAGTGAATTCCACAACTTAGCTGACATTTGTGACTAGGAGGGTGAGTGCACCTGTAAGAGCTCAGAGAGTGGGGCAAGGTCATTTAAAGACTTAAAAATAAACTACAGAATTTTAAAATGAAGTCTGGAAGATTGTGTTTGACCAATTGTATATGGTAAATAAAAAAGAAGACACTCACTCTCACCACAGCACTGAATTGCTTTTAATCACTGTCCATTTTGACACCCAGGTTAGTGACAAAATGTTTTGTATTGTGTAAGAAGGCCCAAATCTAAAGGAGGAGACCCACCAGTAATAACTTTTACTTTATCAAGACATTTAAGGTTTTTCTAAGTTAACGGGCATATACACCTGACTGTTACCAGCATAAAACTGGGAAGCACATTTATGCTTTCTAAACATGGAGCACAGGGGAAGAAGATTTAATAAAAATAGCAGGGGCCCAAGGGTTGAGCCCTGAGGTACCCAACATGACAAGGAGAACATGATGACTTAAATCTATTAAAGATAACAAAATGTTCTTTCAGCCAGGTAGGACTTACACCAATTCAGGGTAGTGCCATTAATGCGTGCAAAATGTTCCAAACAAAATATCAGAATAATGTGACCCACTGTAGCAAAGGCTATTAATCTAGTAAAAACTAGGATCAAATAATTCCAACCATCTGTAGCTAAAAGAATGTCATTAAAAACCCTTAGTAGTACAGGTACTGTCCTATGAAAAAAATTTAAACCTGACTAAAATCCCTTAAAAAGATATTATAATAATATAATATAATATATAATATAGACTCTTTTTTTTTTTCCAAAATGTTTGAAATAAGGTAGCTTGGAGATTGCTCTAAAATTGGACATCATGTTGGAAGCCAGGCCAGACTTTCTAATTAGGTTACATGATAAAATAAAATAATGAAAATACAATTTTATTTATATAGCACCTTTCTCGACAGAGTCACAAAGTGCTGCACATAAGCCTAAAGTCTTTTGGAGTTACAGTCAAGGACAAGCTGCTGTTGCTAACAAGAACTGGCCCCAAAGCAGAAATCACCTCTTTTAAATAGTCAGGGTGGGACTGCATCTGTGGGGAACCCGAGGACTTCTGTTGACCAACAACCTCATATAAAAAAGGTAAAGTCACAGGCTTAAAAAACTGATAAAAGGCAGCAGAGCAGGGAAAAGAAGATGATGGGTAAATGGCATATGGTGATATCTGAGTTCTCATATTAGACACCTTATCCACAAAGACATTTGAAAAGTTTTCAGTGCAGTCTGTGGAAAATCAACAACAGCATCTAAAGTATTAAACAATATATGATGCTTATTGCAGTTGCAGAGACAGCTATAACATAGTTGTGTTATATCTGTTATAAGCCTCTTTAGAGTTTCTCAGCAGTATCTCATTTTAAATGTCCTTAATTTTTGTGGCAAACAATCCAACACATTTCAAACACTAAAGTTACTGGGAGGGAAATCACATGCTATACACATGCTTAAATTCTAGCTTCAACGATTTGCCATCTAAAGATGTATTTGTGGCTCTAGAACTCAACGTATTCTTCAACTTGGCAACTTACAGTACAAGCTGGTAAGGTTTTCTTAATATATTAATTTTTCATATAAGGATATAATATACATGGAAGCAGAAAACATTTATCAGGGAATCACCCAACATGCTTTTGATTCATATTATAGCAGATCCAATATAACCCATTGTCTCTGGAACGTGGTTCAGTGCTGTCCCATTGTAATAATGTACGGTCATAATATAATGACACGGTATTGGAGAACTGTGTTTATCACTGCCACACTTTAGGCACACACCATCACTGGCAAGTAGAAATATGAAATTGGTATAAGTAGGAAATAGTAATATTGTCATGTCTGAGTGTGGGCAGGCAGGAAGAGAGGACCCAAAATGCAGGACTCACTGAGGCGGAAGTAATTCAAAACACACAGCTTTATTGCTGGTAAGAAGCAGAACAGAAAAACACTAACTAAACTGGAAGAACGGAATGAGTAGGCAGGAAGGCTGGCTGGCAAACGGA
This sequence comes from Maylandia zebra, assembly GCF_041146795.1. Taxonomy (NCBI): domain Eukaryota; kingdom Metazoa; phylum Chordata; class Actinopteri; order Cichliformes; family Cichlidae; genus Maylandia; species Maylandia zebra. Next base: position 41,581,395 of record NC_135188.1, on the reverse strand, counting down.
GCACACGGAGGAAGCGAGGGTAAACAGACGTTAACGATGCGACACCGAGTAGGGGAAGACACAGACACTAAATACAAGAGGTGAACGGAGCAAAGAGGAAACAGCTGGGAGACACGGCTGACGTTGATTACACTGACGAGACAGGGAGAGCACAAAGCTGAACGCACTGACAAAGGGCACAGACCTACAAAATAAAACAGGAAGCACACGCCAGACAGAGACAGACTCGTAAACAGGCATAATGACGTCATGGACAAACAGAGGGACATACGGGCAGAGAAGACTAAGCACAGGCAACCTAAACCAAACATAAGGGCAAGATAACAAAACCTAAACCAGAAATAATCATCATCAACATCATCATCAGATAACTAAAGAATCAGAATATAATTGTAATCAAAACAGTATCACCAGAGAATAACTAATCCATAATGCAAAATAAACCAAAACATAAGAAACTCAAAATACTGGGTCGACCCGACCCAGGACCGTGACAAATATAAATATATTCATATATTCAATTATTCAGGTAAAAAAAACAAGAAAATATCATCTTAACTGTGAGACAGAGGCAGATAATACAATATGGTATAAACCCACAATCATAGTTAAATGTGATGAAATTGTCATTGTTGTATAGAAACTGCCCTCTTAAGAATACACTTAAATACATTTAAATACATGTGACACGTGGGCTCACATATGTGGCTTTTTGCAAAGACAGCGTAGATATTACAGTACTAATTACAACACACAACAAGCTCTACACAATAACAACAATCAACTGAAACAGTCTGTAAAGCAATGCTATTACACTGTTTATGTGACACCGATGCGGAAAGGCTGAGTTTTATCTTTCTCTTATCTTCTTTCCACAGGTGATTTGTGTTTTTTAAAGGAAGGAAACCTTCCTCAAAACGGGCAGAGCAATGGAGCCGCCGAGGGAAAAGCACACGAAACAAACTGTAGAATTAAAAATATAATTTATTATGTTTAAATAGGTAAAAATATAAAATGAATTAAAACAACCTTGGCCAAGGGAAGACACAATAAAAATCAATAACACACAACATTAAAAGTCCTGTGGCATCCGCCACGATATAAAAGTCCAAACGGTGCAGAAACCAACAGGATTGTCGCCGTCCTGTCGGCCTCTTCATTCTGATGCCAACTAGAAAAAGGAGAGAGGGCCAGCGGCAGTCACCATTCTTAAATTCTACTGGAGGTTCGTCTTAGACGGGATGAATCGGGACTTACCCCAGATGGGCAGAGCTCCTAACTCCGCCCACCACTGTGCTGTGCTTCACACGCGTAGCCATAGACTCGCCGTCCCAGGGACATAAGGCGCCATCCCGCTGCCTCTCTATCCCCTGCCGTGGGCCTCTCTCGGCGAGGAGCTACCTCCCGTCAACACCAGCACAGACCTCTCCGCTCAGCTCCGATCACTCCCTCCAGTGCGCGGTCGTCCGCGATCTCTGGTCTCGTTCTCCTTTGCCGCACGCCTTGGCCAGCTGCCTATAGCCGGGCCTCTGTGCCGCTCTGCGCGGCCGTTGCCCACACCGGTTACCATGCCATGTCTCTCCTCCTCTCAAGCCTTCTCTCAAGCCTTCTCTCAAGCCTTCTCTCAAGCCTTCTCTCAAGCCTTCTCTCAAGCCTTTTTCTCCAGCTTTTTCTCCCCTCCCGCTCTATGGTCTGCCAGGCCCTCTTATTGGCCTCTCTGGGATCTCTCGCAGGTGTGATCAGTTTACTATCAGGTAGGGGCGGAGTCTTTCCAGGACAATTTGACAGTATAACAAAAACATGCAACAACATAACCACTGCACAAAACATGACCAATACATGCAATATAAAAACTAAGAAAATACACTTCATATTAAAATATTAAAAAGGTAAAACAACAAAACATGCAAAACTTAAATAACTTGTCCCTTTCCACCCCGTGACATTTACTGCTACAATGTTGCGACTCTCACACTGGCAGTAGTAACAAAGTATCAGCCTGGCTGGCTGAACTTATTTTAAATGGAAACAATTAAACACAAAGCTGAGAAGGTAAACTTACCAGTTTCATGAGTAACAGTCTGACTAGGGTCAGAAAGCCGGACATATTTGTGTACAGCATCCAACCTACATCTCAAGTTCCTGGCATTTCTTTCTGAGTTTGAGATGTCCTGTACTGTAAATGTACTTATAGTTCATCTACAAAGCAGTTAACACTTCATTGCACTCCTGTAGTTCTAGAAAATATTGCAGGAAATGTGTTTTTCATGCAAGCCTCTAACAGTAACTGTAATAATAAGAAATGTGACTCTAGGATTTATAGAATTGGTGAAATTAAAGGGTTAGTCTTAATAATTCTAGTACACCTCTCTCTAACCACACCCTTAATACTCATCCCCATGGTATGCTCCTCTTTTCTACCTCTAACGCTGTAAAGTGAAAATGTTAATTGTATGAGTCACACTGGAAGGGTAACATTTTAAATTAATATTTATTAAATATTATGTTTCAAGGCTGTTACACACTGAGCTCCTTGCGTTTTTGAGGACAATTCCTCCTCAATAAATGAACTGTGAAAACTAAAATGAAGTCGACGTCAAACGATGGCAAGCTGAGAAAAGTAAGACCCCCCCCCCCCCAAAATTACTTTCCAAAATATACAGAATACTTTCTAAAACAGATGAATCAATATCACTTCCTATTGCGAAATGGGAAGCAGATTTATCAGTTAACTAAGAACAAAACGTCTGGTCTCAGACATGCTTAAAAACCTTTCATTTAATTAGAAAGCCCAGTCTTCAATTAATTCAATACAAAATACTACATAGAGTACACTCTACAGGTCATCGGATGTTCAAGATAGGCTTTACGTCTACCAACAACTGCTCACACTGTCAAACCAATACACCAGACAATTATATCCATGCTCTCTTGGTAGCCTGGCTGCCCATGGGTGGGTCTGGGGGTGCTCCGTCTCTGGGCTGGGGCCCTGGCTGGGCCTTGGGAGTTTGGGTCCTGGTTGGAGTGTCGCCTGGGTTGTGGGCGGGTGGGTGTAAGGTGGCCCAGCCCTGGCGCAGGGTGCCGCCAGTGCATCGAGCCACCGGGGGGGCTCTTCGACTGGTGGGGGAGGCTGTTACATCTTGCAGGAGGTCTCCTCTCTTCAGAAACTCACTCTGCAGGAGGGGGAAATATAGGAGATCTCAGTCTGGGTGTCTATTGTCTTGTGTAGTCTGGAAGATGAGTGGATGACGGGGTGAGTGCAGTTTTCTCTGTGGTGGAGCGGGTGGGCTGTCCCGGGCTTTGTGGAGCCAGGCAGTGCTGCTGAACTGGGCCCTGGTCCGGATGGGCCTGGGCCTCCTTTCCCTGGTGGGTTGCAGAATATGGGGGTGCCTACTGGGGTCAGCAGGGGAGCTCAACACTACATATGAGCGGGTGGAGGGAGGTTTGGAGGCTTCACACACCCCCGTTCTCTGTTGTCTGTTGGGGCGGGGGGGCTGGGAGGTGTGAGTACTTTTGTTTGCACGTGCTTTTTATTTTACTGCTTGGCAATGAGTGAAGCGACCACATTGTTTTAGGTCCCAACGCACCCGAGCCACGACTCAGGCCTGCAACGAGGGGTTTGCTAGCAGAAAGACTGTATCACTTGAGGTGTGTGTGTGCTGGTGAGAGTGTGTGTGGGCCCACAATATTATTTGATTATTTTGTTTCTGTTGAGGTAGATACCTTACCATTGTTTAACGAACTTTATTAATTTTACTTATTGTCTTTTGTGTTGTTGTTAAGTAATCGTTCACTAAAGTGGAGTTAACGTTCTAATTGACCTGCTTGTGTGTGGTTTATTTCCATATAGCGTAGTTTTATTGCATATTTTATACTATAAGTATTAAAAAGGGAGTATCAGTAGGAGAGTAACAACGGGAACCCAGGGCCCCTCTCAATAGAATGTGGGACGGGTGTTGCAATCATTACAGAAACTTTTTTTTCCCAAACTTCCTGGAATTCTTCAGCTCCAACAGTTAGTGTGAACAGCTGGATAGAGAATAGATAAGTCAGTAAAATATTCTTTGTGCAGGATTATTTGTATGGATTTTACACATCCAGTGTGTAAAAGCATTTAATTTTGTCTTCATGATTAAATATTTTGTACCATATTTTAAACATCTTACAAAGAGGTGAAGCAGGACTTACTGAGCGATTTCCTGCAGGTGGAGGGGGGGTACATGCAAAAAAGACAATGTAGGAAGTTGTTGGGTCTGTGTTTCCACAAGCCCCGCTAATTCTAGAGACTTATTCGTCATGAAGAAAACAAGACAGTCGATCGATCGATTACTCGCGCAAGGGAGGCCTCGTCTGTGTCCACCAAAAAAATGACCCCAAAGCTGCCTTTTATTGAGAGACAGTTCACACAAAACACATCACAGCAAAGCAACGCCCAGACAAGGCATCGTATGTATATGTGTGAACTTCTGTAAGAATGTGTGTGTGTGTGTGTGTGTGTGTGTGTGTGTGTGTGTGTGTGTGTGTGTGTGTGTGTGTGTTACCTCCTGCTGACCAAAGGGTCATAAAAGCAGGAGCAACATCACAAGAAACAGATCTTCCAGATAGGATGTATAATATAATAATAATAAACTTTATTTATAAAGCACACTTAAAAACCAAGGGTATACCAAGGTGCTTAACAAGTAAAATAGAGTATAGGAGGAGGATAATAGAAATAGGACCAAAGCAAGTACTAAATATGCAAGCAGATAACTGTCACTAATACATAGGAAAGCAACAGGTACAGAGCAAACAAGAATTTAAATGAGCATAAAAGTGCATGATATAAAATCATAAAAGAAATATTAACTAGAGGGAAAGGCAAGATTGAATAAGTGGGTTTTTAATCGTGATTTGAACAGTGCAATGGAATCAGATGCGCGGAGGTCGAGAGGAAGGGTGTTCCATAGTACCGGGGCAGCCAGAGCAAACGCACGGTCACCCCGAGACTTCAGTCGAGATCTGGGTTGGGTCAGAAGTAGTTGAGTGGCAGATCTGAGTGTTCTAGCAGGAGTATGTGGTTTGAGAAGTTCACTAAGATAACTTGGCGCTAATTTATTAATAGTTTTGAAAGTAAGAAGTAATATTTTAAATTGAATACGGTACTTTATGGGCAGCCAATGCAGGCTAGCTAGGACAGGGGTAATATGGCAAAATTTCCTGGTACCAGTTAAAAGGCGGGCTGCTGCATTTTGGACTGTTTGCAGTCTAAGAAGAAGAGAAGAGGGAAGACCATAGTACAAGGAGTTACAATAATCCAACCTGGAGGTCACAAAAGTGTGAATAAGCTTCTCCAGGTCCTCATGCGGAATATAATGCCTAGCCTTAGAGATAAGGCGCAGTTGGTGGAAGCTAGATCTCACTACAGCAGACACTTGCTTATCGAGTTTGAGCGAGCTATCCAGCAGTACACCCAAGTTACTGACATAGTCACAAGAAAAACTAGCAAAGGAACCCAGGGCAGCACAGAGTTGGGCACGAGGGATTTTACTGTTGAATGGTAAATGGTAAATGGCCTGCATTTGTATAGCGCTTTTCTAGTCCCTAAGGACCCCAAAGCGCTTCACACTACATTCAGTCATTCACCCATTCACACACACATTCACACACTGGCGATGGCAAGCTACATTGTAGCCACAGCTGCCCTGGGGCGCACTGACAGAGGCGAGGCTGCCGGACACTGGCGCCACCGGGCCCTCTGACCACCACCAGTAGGCAAACATGGGGTTAGTATCTTGCCCAAGGATATTTGGCATGCAGCTAGGAGGCAGCCTGGGATCGAACCACCGACTTTCTGATTAGTGGCTGACCTGCTCTGCCACCTGAGCTACAGCCACCCGAACACCACAATCTCAGTCTTCTTATCATTTAAAACGAGGGAATTACTCAGGAACCATTCTTTGACCTCCCGCATGCATTCTTGAAAGTAGTGCAGGGACACAGCAAGGTCGTCAGTAAGTTCAAAATAGATCTGTATGTCATCGGCATAAAAGTGGAAGGCGATATTGTATTTTTCAAAGATTGCACCTAGAGGGAGCAAATACAATGAGAAGAGAATAGGGCCTAAAACTGATCCTTGAGGCACACCACAACAGACCGGAGCGGAGGAAGAGGAGAAGGTGCCTAAGTGAACTGATAAGGATCTATCAGCGAGGTATGATTTAAACCAGTCGAGGGCAGTGCCTCTAATACCCACAGTGTGCTCAAGTCTTAGTAATAAAATGTTATGGTCTACCATATCCAAGGCCGAAGAGAGGTCCAGTAAAACTAGGACCATAGAGCGTCCAGTATCAGTGATTACAAGAATATCATTAAGAACTCTAACCAATGCTGTTTCAGTGCTATGCAATGGCTTAAAGGCAGATTGAAATTTCTCAGCAATATTGTTCGTGTCCAAGTACGCCTGGAGCTGGGAGAGAACTAGTCTCTCCAGGATCTTGGACAAGAACGAAAGCTTAGAGATCGGTCTATAGTTTGAAAGGTCATAACAGTCAGAATTTCTTTTTTTTAGAATCGGGTGGACTACAGCATGCTTAAAGGACAAAGGAACACAGCCTGAGAGCAAGGAAAAGTTCATAAGAAATAGGATACTAGGTCCGATTACATCAAAACAGTCCTTAGCTAAACAAGATGGAAGAATGTCAAGCACAGTATTGGTGTTATTCATTTGAGCAACTAGCCGCTTAAGAGTCAAAAGTGACACAGGCTCAAACTGGTGGAAAGTTGAAATGCACTCAGGAATGGGGAGAGGATATAAAGCAGGGGGAAGGGAGGACTTAAGAGATGAGACCTTTTTTTAAAAGTGAGTTTGAAATCGCTCACAAAGACTCTGAGAATGAATTAAAGGCATGTCCGGAGAAGGGTTAACCACAGAGTTAAAAATTTTAAATAAGGTACGGGAGTTATGGTCATTGTCCAGGATGATTTTGGACAAGAAGGACGCTTTGGCCGTTTTAGCAGCACTTTGGAATTTTAAGCGGCTAGTCCGTAGCATGTCATGGGAAACCTGAAGTTTATCTTTTTTCCACCTTCTCTCAGCGCGCCGACACACGCGACGTAAGGCGCGCGTAGTGTCATTAAGCCAACACTGAGAGTAGGTTCTAGGGCGCTTCATCTTAATGGGGGCAACAGTATCAAGGATTGAAGAAATTAGCGATAGGAAGGAATTAGCACAGTCATCAACCGAGTGAAAAGAACAACAGTCGAGAGTGACAGATGCAGAATCCAAGAAAGACATAGAGAAGTTTGACATCGCTTCAGCATTAATTACACGTAGCGGGCGAAGGGGAGCCGCAGGATGTAGTTCATTAGTGCATAAGCCAGTATCAAATATAACTGGGAAATGATCCGAGATCCCAGTGTCACTTATATCCTTGATACAAATGTCCAGACCATATGAGAAAACCAAGTCCAAAGTATGTCCTTTAACATGCGTTGGGTCATTAACCCACTGAGCCAGGTTAAAAGAGTCCGTTAAGGCAAGGAAGTCTTTAGCAAATGAGTCATCCTTACAGCAAGTGTGTATGTTAAAATCACCGACAATGAGAACACAACCATACTTAAAAAGAACGGAGCCTAGGAGATCAGCAAAGTCCGTGATAAAATATTTGCTATATTTAGGCGGTCGATAAACCACCACGCAGAGTGTGGTCGTGGATGCAGTCATCTCCAATAATTAGACTTCAAAGCTAGAGTAGGTAGGTGAGGGTAGCTGCCGAACTGCATACGAATTCTTAAAAACCGAGGCTACGCCGCCACCCCTACCAGTAAGCCTTGGTGAGCTAAAAGCAACACAGTCCGACGGAAGAAGTTCAGTAAAAGGGATGAACTCACCAGGACGAATCCAGGTTTCAGTCAGGAATAAGGCATCAATCCCATTAGTGGAGATGAAGTCATTTAAAAAAAAGGTCTTATTGACCAGTGACCTGACATTAAGCAATGCCATCCGTATCCTAGGGGCTAAGTCGCCACGGGTGGTGCGTCGTAGGACACTTAGGTTGTTTCGGCAAACGCCGCGTCGGAGCGATGTTATCCAAACCCGAGCAGGAGAACATGCCACAGGAATCGCAGGGTAGACTTCGTGGTCGGCCAAGCAGATCCAACGGTGGGTGAGCAACTTAGCATCAGAGCGCTCCTGGGAAGGAGGGAAAGAAGATAAGATATCCAGGCTGGCATGTGGGTAGCCAGTGGCTCTGGCTTTAAAGTAGAGCCTGAAGCGAACGCGACGGCCGCTCCTTCTACCGCGTTTCCTATAGCGTTTCTTGTGTAGATTCGGAATAGATAGATGGAGGAAGCCGGTCGGAGGGACCGGTCGGGGCGCGGTGGCGTCACTCAGGTTCCAGCAAGGATCAGGCCGAGAGGAATGAGAGAGTCTTAGATTTAAAAGTGTTTGCCTGTCGTATGTAATCAGTGCACAGCCATTAGATGCGCATACAACTAAAAGGATAAAAAAATACAATGCCAAGGTCCATAAAGAGCGTAGAGAGGGTAAGAAGCAGCGAAGCAGATGTAGCCGAGGACGGCAAGCCACATACACCGGCGCCATCTTGCTACAGGAACTGGGCGAATAACACACTCGCTCATTCAGCAGACCTCTCTCCTGGGGCTGCGACCTGGCCAGGTATCTGCAATAAAACATTACAGCCCCCCAACCAGAACCTCGAGAATCTGGGGGGAAGGACAGTGGAATTCCTTTCATCAGAGTTGGCAAGCATAAAATGACAACATTTAACAATTCACTCTAACAGAAGTCATTTGATTTTTTCCTCACGTCAAATGAAATATTAAGTTAGCCACTTTCAAATCTAAGTAAATTATGGTAACTATTCCATTATAAAATAATTTAGCAAAGATCTATAAGTGTCCAGAATTCCCTTATTTCAAAACTGTTTGTCAAGTCAAGCTAGTTTTGTTTTTTTAGCTTAATATTACAAATAAAGCCCTGCTGGCTTCACAAATATGACAATATATTAACTGCAAATCTTTTACAGTAAAAAAAGATAAAACAACAAAAAACAAAAAAAAAATGTCATACTCAGATTTGATGTGTTTTGGGTGATTTTTTAGATCCTTTGTCTTAAACACCACTCTCTGCAATTGGATCTTGGACTTCCTAACTGACAGACCCCAGTCTGTCTCTGTAGGAAATAAAACCTCCACAGACTGAGTACAGGATCGCCGCAGGGCTGTGTGCTTATTCCACTGCTGTTCATCCTGCCAACACATGACTGTACTGCACAGTGCAGCTTAAATCACATCATCAAGTTTGCATATGACACAACAGTGGTGGGTCTCATCACCAACAACAATGTCTGAATACAGAGAGAAGTAACTGTTAAATTGATTGGCTTTTCAACCAATCATACATTTGATATTTTAGTTACAGGTAGCACTATAGTTGTTCCAATCTACCATCACCTAAAAAAGTAAACTTAGAAGGATGAAATATTAACCTGATTTGGACTTTCATATCTGGATACGTCTATGGGTTTAAAACCTCAGTCATAAAACATCCATCCATCTATTCTCTTCTGCTTATCCAACTCCGGGTCAGAGGGCTAGAGCCAGCTAACACATTAAATTAAGGATGGCTTTAGAAAATAAATGTGACTTGAAAGCAGACCTTAAAAATGAAATGATGAACTGAAAATAACTTTATGTGTTATGTATTCTGATTATTTTTTGTGAGTTACTTAACTGAACACACTGGAGTTATAAAGTTCCTCAAATATCATTAATTGTCTCATGTTTTTCTACTATTTCAAATTGTGATATCATACATGTAGAACAACATCTGCTCTCACCTTTGTCACAAGCTGCTGCTCTGACATCTTTCATCTTCATCACAGTTTTATCATCGATTATGCTCACTGAGTCAGCACGAATGACTAAAACCAGAATGTGGGCTTTGTCATCTAAAGTGGAGGAGGCTCTGTAGTTAGGATCCATTTCAGACAAGGGACATTTGGGATTGAACTGGGGAAGTAAACAAAAATCAAACTCACTGAAACCTTTTTGCATGATATAGTTTATGTATCACAGACTGTGTACAAGCATCTGAATAAAGATGTCATACCTTGTAACCTTCTTTGACATGTCCATTCATGGCAAGTTTGATGTCTTCCACATGAATTCCTCCCTTAGCTCCCCTCTCAAGGCCCATGGTGTCAGTGAAGACAAAAGAGTAAAATGTTCCTTGCTCTTCTCTCTGAATTTTATATGTTCTGCACTGTAAATAGCAAAATGTGTAGGTGTTACAGTGCCATATACTAAAGTCTCAGAGAACAGTTTTCTGAATACTACTTATAGTTCAACGTCTACAGAGGAGTTACCACTGCAGTGCATCCCTGTAGTCCTTGAAAACCTCAAAGGAAATGAATGTATTTTCATGCATGCATCTAAAAGCAATTGTGATAAGAATAGATACATACTGCAATGGTGAAACTATCGCCAGAGTTTGCTGCTGCCAAAGCTCGAGTTGCATCTTTGCCTCTTAAAGCACTGTCCACAGAGTTGATGAAGCTGGACTTTCCAGCACCTGGTGGTCCATAAAGCAGAATTTGGAGATGCTGGACATCTTTGTGGGGCTTGTAATCTCTGACAAGCTGCAGGTCTCGCTCTCTTTCACTGTTCATTCAGAAAATTACAACAGCATTCAGTTTACACTTACAGTTTAACATTTTACCATACTAATATGAACAAACACCAATTAATAAAATAAACAAACAAAACCCTTCAAGGGGTGTACTACTGAGACAGACTGACATCTGTGTTCTACTCCCTGCAATTTTAGCAGCATGAAATTACCAAATATAGATTTCTGCATCACCATGTGAAACTGTGAATTTCTGTGGCATTGTAACCTCAGCAGTAACCCTTAATACTCACCCCCATGGTATACTCCTTGCTTCTACCTCTAACACTGTAAATGGAAAATGTTAATTGTATGAGTCACACTGGAAGAGCAACTACACATCATTATGTGTTAAGGCTGTTACACACTGAACACGTTGTGCTTTTGAGGACAATTCCTCCTCAATAAACGAACTGTGAAAACTAAAAATGAAGCCGACTTCAAACAATGACAAGCTCAGAAAAGTAGGAAACTAAGAGAGCAGCAGCAGGGAGAATTTCATGATTGGATCCAGGAGCTGAAGCTGTGTGTTCGTACATAGTTCAGGATGTCAGTGGGACAGTTTGAGGTGTTGTTGGTAGAGTTGGGACCAGATCTGAGGAGGCAGAGAAATCATTTCACAGAGCCGACTGAACCAGAGCATCGTGTAACTGTGTGTCCAAGATAAATAATATCGTGTGACTATTTCCATCTGTGTATTCAGTACGAGTGCCATGTGGGTTAAGATCACAGTTGTTGTCAAACCCAGTGGCCTGATCAGGTATTTGGATCTGAAAAATAGGACAAAGAATTAATTCCACTATTTACTCGGGATTTCAGTAACGTTGCTCTGCCTCTAATCAATCCCACCTTTTTTTTAAAAAACTTCCTGGAATTCTTCAGCTCAAACTGTCAGTGTGAACAGCTGCGTAAAGAACAGATGAGTCCGAAAAATATTTGTGACCCAGGAAATATTTGCACGGATTTTACTTGTCCAGTGTGTAACAGCCTCAAGTTTTGTCTTCAGCGCTAAATAATTTTGCATCATAATTTAAATTTCTTACGAGAAGATGAACGATTTCCTGCAATTGAAGTATGACAAAGTAAAAACATGTTAGCAACACTTTTCCATATTCTGGGCAGGTTTTTTTTTTTTCTTCAAGTCAAATATAATGTTACTTTTTGCCACTTTCAAATCAAAGGACATCATAGTAACTATTCCACTGTAAAATAATTTAACATCTATAACAAATTCAGATCAAGATCACTTGAGTCTCCAGCATTTCCTCATTTCTAAACAGTTGAGTGAAGTCAAGCTAGTTTTATTCATGTAGCTCAATATTACACTTGAAAGCCTTGAGGGCTTCACAAGTATGACAATATATTAACGGCAAAGGGTGGCAAGAAAACCACCAACAATGAATATGATATGAAAAAAAATGCTTACCCCAAAAGATATTTTTAATTTTCTCCATGTTTTTTTTTGTCATCAACTAATTGTGAATTAAACAAACAGAAAAGACAGTAAATTTAAAAAACAGTAAATTATTTAAATTCTTCTAGAAACTAAATTCTTTTAACTTGACACATCTGAACCAAATGGTAGAGATGACTCAGTCCAGTCAATTTAATAATTTAATAAATGTATTTCTTGCATTGGATTATTAACACAGTGTTACCGTACCTGAATGTCCAACTGTGCTGTGAAGTTGGTGTGTCTTGGTTTTGTTTCAGCTGATGGATTTGTATGACTTTCAAGTATGAGTTTGGATCTATAAATGCTGTTTCACTTTCTCTTTGGGTCATGTGACTTCTATTATTCCCTCTATCTGATGGCAGTCTAATCTATCTGATGGCAGTCTAATCTAGCTATGCAGCTAGATTAGATGTAGCTGCATAGCTTTTTAGTTTGTATGTGTCACTAACATCTATTTCTTAAAATCAGAAACTCACTTGTATCATAATTCTGGGTTTTTTACAGCTCAATCAGTTTTAGCCTTTTTACCTCCGCTCTGTTGTGATTTAGTATTCATAGTTGTCTTTGTTTGTTATTCTCAAGTTTTTCCTTTTCTTCTACTGTATGTTCCTTGTGCCTAGTCTGTGTTTCTGTTAGGTTTCCCGTGTTTAGTCAGTTTTTGAGTAGGCTTCCTGTTTTATTTTGATAGTCTCTCAACTTATGTACTTTACAGTAATAATAGTAATAATAATGATGATGATGATGATGATGATATTATTATTATTATTATTAACTTTATTTATAAAGCACTTTCAAACAAAGTTGCTTTTGTATTAATGGTTCTAATGGTTCAGCTTTATAGACATGCTGTAGTTAGTGGCAACAACAAATATTTACCATGTTGAATACAATGACTTATTTTAAATGTAGGTCATTCACTAATGAAAAGTGAAAGAAGTATCTAAATAGTTGTTTATAGGTCACTGAATTCCAGCCAGCTTGTAGTACAAGACACACATTCACGAGCAGAGATACACCAAGCCCAGCCGAGATACTTTATTTATATGGTCCTTTGAAGTTCTGACTAAGGTGCTTAACATTAAGAACACAATACAAATGAAAAGAAGGCGTATTGCAGCTGCAGACAGCCCTATAGAAGTGGCTAACAAAACCATGGCGTTCAGCTATGTTTGAACCAAAACTGCAAACAGATACAACAAAACTCGAACATAAAAAGGAAAGGTAACACCTTCTTTAGAATTTCTCAGCACTATCTCATATTAAAGGTTCTTGTTTTTCCTTGCAAACATACACATTTCTAGCACTGCTACTGGGGGAAGAAAAATCACTCAAGCCCCTCGCTTAAATGACAAAATCTTGTGTTTGTTGATGTAGTTGTCCCTCTTGGAACTCAACACACTCTTCTTTGCAACTCACACTACATGTCTGCACTGTTTTGTTAGTTGATTTCTTTTTCACTGACTTTTTTTTGTGATTCCCTGTATTTTTGAGAATCTATTGTGTTTTAGTTTGACCATACTTTGGTTAAGAGTTTCCTTTAGTATTTATCATATCCTCCGTAGTTTCAGTTTGTAATGTAGTTCGTCTACTTAGTTTTATTATTCCAGTGAATAACTCCAGTGACTCATCGCCAGCTAGTCTTCTCAGACACCTCCCCGGCAGGGTTGGGTACCACTCGGTGCCTAAATTCTTGTTATCCAGTGTGCATTTATTGTCTCCATCTTCCACTGTCCTTTGTCATCTCCTACCATCATAGTTTTGCACTCCTTGCTCCATGTTCCCAAGTTTACGCACTGCGTAGTTTTCCCTAGTACATAAACTTGGGAACACAGAGCAAGGAGTGCAAAACTATTCTTGGCTCCAGTATTTCCCAGATTTTGTATTTCATACTTGTACCAACACAAAGCAGCTGCCTGACTTCTACTCCTACAGAGGTCAATAATGTTGTTCTTGTACCTATCTTGTACTTATATTGTAGCTCCTGTGAAAAAAAGAGTTTCAAATGAGAAGTACTTGACTCCCAGGTATATTTCTCAAACGCGCACTTCAGGCAGATAACTCATAAGCTGGAGAGGGAATAGCATATCACATATTTAGATGATCATCATTTAGCCATGGAGAAATAGTTTGCTGCCTTATGAGAAAGCCCTCCGTAAAGCTAGAACATCTTACTATTCATTATTGAAGAAAAAAACCCTGGGTTTCTCTTATAATCTGTTTATAATCTGGGTGTCCCAGAAGAGAATTTAGTTTACTTTAACTGCTAGTCTGCTTGCAAGAATGCTGCAGAGTAGGGGTGATGCAGTGAGCTCACAGAGCGGAGTGGAGGCGGGGAAGAGCAGGTGTGCTGAACTGGTTTGATGAAGGGCAACTCTTTTTGTCTTGCAGTGAGACGTAGCAGAAGAGAGTGACAGTTGCAGAGGAGTGCCGGCGTCCTGGGCAGAAGCCCGAAACCACAGTAATCACTACTGTCAATAAAGGCACTGCTAAACGACAAAGCTGAAGCGTCAATCCTTGGGTTCTGTGTCAAATTACACTTTACTAAAGTGATTATTTAACGTAAAATAAAAACACTAAATATGCATTACATGTGCTTGCACAAAGGGCATTTAGCGTTGGTATTCATGCTTGGTCCAACATGATATACAAAGAATTGGAAGCGACTGAGGTGAAATGGAAAGCTGAACCTCAGAGTGGCTGATGCAAGCGTCCCTGCATTTAGCCTCACTTAAGCTTGTGAAAATATTGTGTCCCAGCAGTACATCACTGCCCTCTGCCAAGGCAAAGAGTGGAGGTGACGCTATTGATTTAATTTCATTCACTCGGATTCACTCGCAATTGGACATAGATGATCATCAAGGACTCACCTTCATACTCAGCTTTTCCCAGCCTCCACCACAGGGTGAGACTTGTTTCAACGTAGCTGTTACACAATGTGCCACAGCACACCTGGTTTGTGTCTCTCTGGGATCTCCAAGTTTTATTTCACAGGAGTGGGAATAGCCTGGGGCTGCACAGGTATGTTTTGAGATTAATTACAGCAGGTTTCATCAAAGAGCAAAGAGTCCTGATAAAGATCAAAATGCGTCCCAAGCAAACATCTTAACTGGACACAAGGTGTGACGCATTCAGTGTGGATGTTAGGGAAAAATCTCTGCCTGAGTATGAAAACCAGAAACATCAACTGGGTAAAAAGTTAACTAACCTCATCCTCTCCAGACTCCATGGCACAGACAGAGTTTATTTACTGATTATCAGTAGTTTCATTGAACTTCAGGAAGTCAGAGAAAAGATATTTACCATACACAATTTGTATGCAGAGCCTCTGTGAAGACATTTTTGTTGAAGCTGATCACCAAATATGCATTTTCTGATGTTTCACAACACATTACTGACAGTGTGATGGTTTCCATGGTAGATACCTGATATCAATGCAATCAATAACATCACATGGCCAGATTGCCAAGAGGTTTTGGCAGGACACCAGCGTAAAGCATTATTCCCATAACAACAGACAAGAAAGGAGTCTTTGTGGAGTTGTCCTTACGAAATTGACAAGGCCTTTTACAGCCTTTGATACAGGCTGGCTGCCTCACACAATAGAAGGCATATAAATTTGCAGATGTCGTCTGGAAAGCTCAAATGTCAACGCTTTTCACAACAGCACCCAGGCTCTGCGAGAGGAATAATTGATCGGCTCACCTTTTGTCTTGAGCCAAATATTCATTCTGCAGGACAAAGCCGGAGGCAAAGTGAAAGATGAAAGAGAATCTTCAGTTTCACAGTGTGTGCGGATAGTGTTCATCTATTCTCTTTGAAAAACAAACAAACAACAAGTCTAGCTTGTAAAATACCAGAATATTTGGTGCTCATGTGCTGACTTAAGTGTCAGTTCAGAAAACTTCTGACTTGCCCTCATTAAACTATGCCTTCCAAAATTATGTTGACGTTGAGGAATACTGAATGTTAATATCTAAAACATTAAAATCACGGCCTAATATCACATGGGCTGCTTGTTCGTTTACTTGCTTGGTTATTGCCCTGAGATGCTGACAGCTGGGCCTGTGCCTCCTGTGAGATGCTGGCTTTGGGGCTCCATGGATGCTTGTTCGTATGAGGATCGTCACCAAGTTCATCTTTGCTACATGTCATCACTTGCACCCAACCTTCTCGGTAATAGCTCACTTATGGATGTCTTTCTTTTTCTCATTCATGCAGTAAGTTTCTCATCTTGTGCCAACTGACCAGGTCATACTTACGTGAGCCAGTGAAACGTATCACTAGAATCAGCTTTCGTCACCTTGGCTTTTTCAACCCACGCCTAATTTTTGTCTGCCTTCTTGAACAGTATTGTTTGAATTCCTTCAGTCTGCTTTTTTTTCTCCCTTACAACAGCCCCATCACTATCTCTTTAACATACCACAAAGTAAACATTTACTTATATAGAAACAAGGGTGCATGACAGACCTGTGATTCAAATCTCATTCACTGATGCACGCGACAAAAACAAAACTGGCTGATGCAGATATTTTATAAAGCTGATGCGTGTTCACTTGTTTTGTGTCTAAGTCTAAGAACATTTCAGTTTAGCTTCTGTTGTAGTCAGAGCGTGCCATTGCCACTGGGTGTGTGTGTGTGTTTTCAACTAAGATTAGGTGGTTGGTAATACCACAACCCAGCAGAGAGAACATTGCTTTGTAAGAAGATGACCAAATAACTGCAGCCCCCTTCATTCACTTAGTGTATGAGTGGCAATCTTAAACTAAAGGTAGTTCTGTGGAAATATTACATAATGTTCTTCTTTCTTCACAACAACTTAGACAGAAAAGCTTCAGCAGCATTAGCACTTTTGACTTCTTTTTCAGTGGTGTCAGCGGTTTTGTTGCCCATACTTGTCTAACTCCAAATGTAACTTAGTTAAATTTAGTCCATTAACAAGCATCACTGTTCACAGATCAGTCGACAGGCGACTGGTGGCAGAGGAAACTAATAATCAGGAGCTAGACTGCAGAGTGAGTCCACACATGCATGCAGGATACTGACTAAGAGTGAAAGGAATCACTGGAGTTTTATTGTTTTCGTCCAACAGGTGTCTGCTTTGTGAAAGGTACTCCCACATGCACACAGGCAAAGTCCTCTGGAGCCGTACAGTACCTTTCTGTCTCTTCATTGTGCTGAATAGCTTGTGATAATTTCTATTTGACTTGTATTGTTGCATCGTGTCCCCCTCTTTCTTTCTCACTCTTTCCTTCCAAAAGCCTCACCATTAATTTTCAGCCTCTGCAATTTTCCTCTCCAATAGCAGAAAGGAGCGAAAGAAAAGGGGGAAAGAAAGATGACAAAGACAACACAGGACTCCTCTCTTCCCCTGGCCCTGTTATTGTACAAAATAGCCCAGCAATAATTTTTGTCATTGGTTTACTCCTAAAAGCCCATTTGACGTCGATCCTGAAAAGAAAGCAATAAAGAAACCTTTTCAGTGGAGTTGAATGAGCGAGAGAAGGAGGAATGAATCCCTTTGGGACGCTGCGACCGGAGAGGCCTTTTTATTTTTCTTTGCTCTGGTAATCAAATGGAGCTGAAATGAAAATGGAGTTTTCTATGAAAATAGGGGCCTTTGTTGGCTTGGAAGGCTGGTAATTCATAAACAATAAGCCGACTCCTTTTGTTTGGGTTATAATATATTCCTGCTGCTCTGAAAGAGGTCTCTCTCTCTCTCTCCCTACACACACACACACACATATACTGAAGCCAGGGTAAAAGCCAAAGTGAGGCAGCAGGGGAAGAGAGAAAGAGAATATAAAGGGAGGCAGAGAGGCAGGCTTTCCATTCATCCTCCTGGCTGAGAGACGACAGGATGCTCGCCTCCTCTCTCCATCCTTTACCCCGTTTCTCTGCTGTCTCTGTTGGAGAAATGACGGTGTTGGGGCTTGCTCTTCTTTGACTTGTTGCTAGAAAAACATTAGCTTGACTGGGGTTTTCTTGGCCAGGCAACAGGTGTGGAAGGATTACTTTTCTCTGAGCACAGCCTACTTGCCAATTTGAGGAAGGTTTTTCTTCTTCATTAAATTAAAAGTGGATTTGCAATTTTTTCACCTCTCTGGTTGCTAAATTTGTTAAATCTGCTGAAAGTTGGAAGACTTTAAGCAAAATAAAAAGAAGACAAGGAGGTGCAGGTTGAGGGGTGATGACAAACCTCAGCATCAGCAGTATGGCAGGACCACAGCGATGTACCAATGAGCAAAAACGCGTCTCTTTGCTTAAAAACTAACAAAATGGCAATTATACAACTTCAAAAGACTAGGACTTCAGTGCTTGGAGAATAATTTATCTGAACGTTTAACCCTTTAACAGAGAGGGAACAGTGACATCATCATCTGCTCCTGCATGGAAATCCACCTGCTGTGTTACAGTGAAGACATCCAAGAAATAAGGTACAGTTTAAAATCGGGACCAAACTTTTTGACAAAAGATCTGTTGCAAGTGCTGCTTTTGCATATTTTGTTTGTTTGGAATCGAATGTTTTTTTTAAGTCTTGTTGCACACGGAAGGAATATTTCAGTGTTTTTCTTGATGTTTCTGTTAGTTGTTAAGTTGTTAAGCAACAGCCCAAGCTTAAAAAACAAAACAAAAAAAAACAACAACAACCCATATTTATGATCAGAATGAATTTGATAGAAAACATAATTAAGCTGGTTTCTGCCCATGAAACAGGTTATCACAGCTGACATTAAAGATGACACCAAAAGCAGGATAAGAAAAGCTTCATATTCTTTGCTTTACCCACTGTATACAAGCTTAAAGCTGTCTGATTATCCTCATACAAAGCTGCGACATTCTGGTCGGTTGTTCCAATTATTCTTACTCTGTCCATGTTTGGCTTCTCTGTCTGTGTAGTCCCTGTGTAAATCTAAGCTAAGAAATAAGATGATTCATTCCTTCATTGGTTCACTTTATTACATACTGTTTAATTAGTAATGGCCTTAAAGTTCACTAAATAAAACATTCATCATCCTATTTTGGGAAACAGATTTAGGTTTTCCTGATGCATCCATGTCTGTGTGTTTGTGAAGCTAGTTAAAAATCATTGCTATATTACAGTCACAACATTTTTTGTGTTGCAAGTGTAGCACATAGCCATGAATAAGCAAAGCACACAGAGAGAGCAAAGGCAGACTTTTATTAAACATGTGCACTTATAAAGCAGTTCAGATGCATCAGACAGAACTGATCTGTTCACAGCTGTGTGTTCGCTCACTCTAAAGTTATATGATGTTCATAAAAGTTTTTAAGGGGATCCTTGAAACTAAGGATCGAACATGTTCCCCTGCAGCAAAATAAGGACAGAACAGACTCAGATAGGTTGCATCTTAATCGTGACTGAACAAGAGATCTTGTATTTAGTCACATGACTTATCGGCACTATTGGTACTAACAAGAACTCAACACGAACTCAACATGGTGAACAAATCAGAGTGACTGCTTTAGGTGAAGCAACTAACAGTATCCCAACAAAGAATCATTTTCTCCATTATTATTTACCTGCTTTTCTTCATGCTGGATCCTTCCTGGTACCAACCTTTCACATTAAAAGCTTTCTGTGGCTACTTTTGAATCTGATTATATCAGGAGACTTTGCAGACATCAGAGCTATAGCAGTGTTGACATACAGATGTTCATGCGTGTGTTGGTGAAATGTTTAAATTAGAATGAACACTCTGAATTGTTTATGAACCATATTCATATTACACAGAGTGTAGATGATTGCATTCATAAAACTGATGGTTAATATAGTTGTTTTGATTCTGAGTATCCTGGAAGCAAATCTGTCCTGGCCTGCATGAAAGTTGTTATTAGTCCGTTAATAATGGTTTATCGTTAGTGTAGTGTTCAAATGAAGTGTGAATTTCATTTTATTTTAATGATGCAAATTTACTGTATGGTTGTTTTGCACTTTTGTGCAATGTAGCTACACAGTCTTTCAATCCTGCTGCTGCTGTAAAGCATTTGAATGTTAAAAGTTTCTCACTTTGCTGGATAGCCAGCATCAAGCTGTTCAGGCCACAAGTGTAAAAGAGGAAAGAACTTCAAAAACTGACTCTAAAAAAAGGGTGTTTCTGATATTCAATGTAACCAATTATATAAACAACAACAAATTATACAGCATATTATTTTGTTTTAATACAAACTTTGTAAAAAGTTTCAGATTTAAGTGCCAGGCTGAGGCTAAAACCTTCAGGATGAATTTAACTGTTCAAAATGACATCACTGCTTCATTAAGCATATTTTGAAACATTGGTTCTTGTGATTGCTGAGGCTTCCTGGTTTCTCTTTAATTACAGATCAACATTAGTCATAACAGAGCGCAGCATTAAAGACCTCGTATATTTAAGTGTACACAGATCTGATATGATTTACTGTATTTCAATTATTGTTTATTCCTTTTTTTAAACTGGACTTCCTGTCAGTGAAACAGTCTCATATTGGTGGCTGCTGGTGTTTGGATTTCCAGTGTATGTGAAGATGAACCATACTGAATCATGTTCGTCATGACAAGACGCTTCAGGTCAAACACACCAGAAGGTTAAAGTGCACCACTTCCTGTGTTTTATCTTTAAAGTGATCCTTTGCACAGATGATGACGAGTGGTTCTTTTTCAAAGAAGGAACATCGTTTGATCTTGTATTGCATGACTTCAGACAGTTTTCTAATGCTTAGGATGTTTTAGATGATTTAAAGTGCAGATGCATCCAGTGGAATTTTACCCAGAAGAGATCAATTTGCCATCAAATAGGACAAACAGGAAATGAAATGAGTGCAGTATATTTAAAGTTGATCTAAATCTAAAACACAATTATTAAAGGAATTTTTTAACAAAAGCTGGAAGAGAACAGACTGGTGAGATTAGATTGCTCTGTTTGAGTTGACAGATGGTGTGAACCTTGATCAGATCACTAGATGGCAGCACAGTCTAACAAACAGGAAGACAGTGTCGGCACACTCATGCTGGACAGACTTACTCCTTTTGGCAGGTAACTGCAGTTTTACAGTTTTAAGTTATTCTACAGAGTTAGACATTCAGTTTTATCAGAGCTATCAGCTTAAACGTTTCAGTTTGTGAGCACGTTTTATTTTATCTGACAGAGCCTGATTTGAACAATTAAACTAGCAGCATGCCAGTGTCCTTTTTTAAATGCTTTTTTCTTTAAGAGGAAAAAGCCGCTAATTGCTCATTATGGTGAACTAAGACAACAAATTTAACCATAAAGACATATAATTACCACCAATAACCTCTATAGTATTATTTCTTCATGAATTTTGTTAGCTTAACAGTCATTTACAATACACATTCCTGTCAAAATTACCAGTGTTTTGAACTCATTTAGGTCAGAATACTATCATAAGACATCATATTAAGTCTGAAAATGGTGTTAAAATGTGGAAATGTTGATATAAATGGAAAATCATCTTTAGGTTATTCAAGTATACGATCACTGCATCTTTTTCTGGCTCTTGTTAAAGTTGTGTATGAGCTGAACATTTAAACTTGACTTTCTTTCTCTGAAGTATAGATATATCTGTTTCCCATGCTAAGCTAAAACACCAATATTTGCATTTAGTTTAATTGATTTTTCTCACAACAGTGGCACAGCACAGATTAAAATGCCATTTTTGTTATTTATATAGCCCAGTAACAAGAGTTTTGCACTCTGTTTGGTACATGTAGCATATGTAACATATAGGAATAAGGACCTGTTGCACTGAGCGTCTGAGAGAAAAGCTCAATATAGATTCTTTATTGCTACGATGAAGAGGGTAGACACCCTCCACTAGAGGGAGCTTGACATCCGCCTCAAAACTGCTCATTGAAACCACCAACAGGCCTCTGAAGTTGTGTTAACCCGAGCTGCTTGTGTGTACTAAACTCTATAATACTATATACTATAATGTTAACTGACCAAGAGAAGAAAAATGAAAGCCTTCTGAATTGGTATTCATAGCTGGTTGTTGTGCCTCTAACAGGCTGTGCAGTGTGAAAAACGACTGTAAAATCCAATAAAGTTTGTCACACTGTAAGTCAAAGTTCAGCTAAGAGACAGCTTAATTTGAGAGAATGCCATCTCTTCATAGCAGTACAAGGCATCACATTACAATAGTGTTTGTTTAATATTTGCTTTTTTATATTGAAAACTTTTTATATTCCGGGGAGAAAGGACTGACCCCTGTGATTAAACTGAAAACACAGAAGATGACATTTTAATTTTCCAAATAAGAAATGAAATACCCCACAAAATTAGCATCACAGTCTCATTAAACATGCAGTTTCGGTTCAGTTTGAGGTAGACCTTTTTAGCATGGCCTCCAAATGTCTCCATTTAAGATTCAAGTGCATCAGATTAGAGCTAGAACAGAGAAATGGTCACATCACCACAGGCTGCTCAGCTCAACCACAGTGTGAGAATAATTTAGATTATTTATTTATTTAAAATCTGCAATTTTAGTTCATTAAAACACTGTAAAATATTAATCCACAGTTTCTGCTCATACACAGGAGAACCTTTCATTGCGCCTGTTTTTTTCCAGAGGCTCGGAGATTAAAATATGAATAGGTGGGTAGGAAATATCACTTCTCCTCACTATGTGCGCATTATGCCATTTCTTCAGCTGTTATTTAGACTAACTGTACCATAATGGCCAAACGAGCTTGAGTGGAATAAAGCCTGCCATTATGTGAGCTCGGAGCCTCGACCTGTTGCTGCGCCATTAGCTTCAGTTCTCAGATGTGACTGGATTGTGAAACTGTTGTTCACTCCTCGCTGAGACCGGGGTTAACTGGGTACGAAGACTGGAGAAAAACAACAGGTGGTTTGACTCTAAATGCTGCAGGAAGTCTGATGTGTAAAACTAAACACAAACTTTCTGTGAAAGAACTTATCTGTTTAGATGTGCCATAGCTGATAAGTCTGATGTAATTAATTTGTTTATATTTGTAATTTTTATCCTTGTGCACAGAATTTAAACAGGTTGGGTTAAAACTGTAAGTGTCTCCAAATATCAGGAAGGTCTGTTGAGCTAATTAGTTCATAAGTCTTTATTGTCATCAACAAGCATAATGAAATTAAGACAATACTCCCTCAAATGTTGTAAAAGAAAAAAAAAGACTCTAATAACATAAATATACTCATATAATGTAAATCCAAATAAAATATTTAAACACAATTTATTGATTTTAGCTGTCTTTAAAAAAATCTGCACTCTTGAACTGAAGCATGTGAGCTCCTTTAATCCCAGGTTTGACCTGTAGGCCCAAAGTCAAACTTTACAGTTCCTCCCCAGTCCTGTTGGGCTTGTGGGGAGTGCTGAAAGCAGGACGTCATGGTCAGCCGATGGTTATCGCTGCTTATAGGAGAAATACAAGGTGACCAGCACTCGTATCACAACACACATTTCTTTTTAAAATATAATCTGTTTATTTCTTTGGTGACTGACTCGTCATTCTACTATATTAATAGTATAGACATTTTGAAAACATTTCCAAACACTATTTTAAACAATTATATAGTTGTAACTTTATATTTCATAGTTACTTTCCATGATTACACAAGTGCTGAATGTCCACCACTACATTAAACACACAGAATGCATTTAAAGCACATCTAAAGCTCTGATTGTGCACACAGTTAGCTTGTTCTTGGTTTTACTTTCAAATATTATGATTTCTTTCTATAGCTGAAAATGCCACAAAAATATGTTGAATTTAAGGTGGAAAACTATTTTACAGACAGTAATTTTAAATGTATTTTTACATATTTATATATATTTATTATATATGTTCTCAGTCATGCTCATTTTGCTTTACAATTCTCCAAACAACAAAGACACATTCAGAGGAGGCTTTTAAATTTTTGCCGCTTCTATTTTTTGTCTTCAAGTCTGAATTCAGGTTAGGTATTCGAGTTGCTCGTCTTACAGTTTTGTACTGGTTGTTTCTGAACTCTGGTCCAAATCTAAGATTTTTTGCTCTGAAATGAGTTTTAAAAGCTTTGTCATATATATAGATCCCAAGTAGCAACGGGCAAATAGGTCTGACCACAGAATGTACAGTTTACAGTAAGACTGTAGAAGTGTTGGATCTTCTCAGTCTAATCTGTTTGCCGTCTTTAATGATGTCAGACCTCCAGCTCTTAGCGTGCCCTGGTTGATGGCCGGTGAGTCTTTGGTCGTGGCTGCTGGCTAATGGTGTATTGGCAGTTCAAACCACTATCATTTTAACATCTTTGATAAAAATGATTTTATGACAACATCTTATTGGTGATGTCCTTTGTCCTCTAATTTTACATTTGATGTTTTGCCATTTCTACTTTTTCTTTTTAGTTATTTTCATTTGCAAATCTCACAGAATAAAGGCTATAGAAGGCATGCATGAATGGCCAATGTAAAAATGTCTGGTTGCAGTTGAAAATGAGGAGAGATTTGCTCTGTGTCAACATTTAAACATAAGTTTAGAAACAGTCTGCAAACTCGAGTAGGTATTTCACTAAAAAAAGGAGGTGAGAGCTATAGAAATGAAGCCAAAATAAATAACTTTACTGCAGAATTCAATAAAACAGCCAAAATCTACCAGCAACAACTACACTGAAATTGATTTTAAAAAAGAAACCTGTGAAATATAAGTGGTGTGAAGCTTTCCAAACCATTTGCAGAAAAAGCAGGGACCAGTGGGATACGAGAGTCTTCCTGTGGACTGAATTGCCTCAAAGTGCCAGCCTGCTATCAAACCGTGCTAATGTGATGGATATCCGAATGCATTCATTCTCGACGCAGTAAACATGGGAGCTGACAAACAGATCCTGGTGAGAGGGCCTCCAGCACAGAGCGACCGCCTCTCCGCCTCTAATGCATCGACAAATATAGCCTGGGTTCAAGTACATTTTACATAAAAATACAAATACAAACAGACACACGTTTCCTAAACCCAGTCTTTCCAAAAATCCAGAGAACAAGCAGTTTCTTTCTCCTTATCTTTCTTCTTTTTTTACAAGAGAACAAAAACTGCTGTTGCTTTTATAAGAAAGAGGGGGGTACGTTCATGGTGCTACTGCGTGGAGCTTGCAGCTACTTTCAGTTATTTGTCTTAATATTTGGTCTTAATATTTTAAATGAACCGAAAGACACATTTGTGCTGCATTGTGAAGAAAACAAAATATTGGGTAAAAATCCTGACTGCTGAAAGCTGAAAGTGTAATGGTGATCACCTGATTCAATTAGGAAAAAGGGCAGCAGGAAGTTATGCATTCCTCAACTTAAAATTTTTCTAATTGCTTATCTTAATACTATGAAATGGATTTTATTTTCTAGTAAATCTTGTAAATTAATATTGCTGTTTGGTGAAGATGATCAGATTCAGAAGAGACAGTTAAATAACTGCAGACCCAAGTGTACTGTTGGTCAGTCTAAAAAAATTGTATTATCATAATTCAAAAGCCCGTCTAGCCTAATAAATGTCAACGTTTCAGTTAACCTGAAAAAAGGGCACTTTTTGTGGAATTATTTTGGTGTTTCTAAAACTGAATCTCAAAGTGCAGACTTGTGAGGAGAAAACCAAGCTCTTGTCATTCATGCCCACATGGCCAGTGCTTACCTGATGTTGATTACTGCCCTGCTGAAACCATATAACCAGCATGTGTCTGCAAACACTGTCACAGTAAGTGCATTGTGGTTTTGTGGTTTTCACACCCCAGTGAGGCGAGCGGCAAATTGTGTTCAGAGCTGGAAAGAGAGTCAAACACCAGGGTCTTCATAACTTAAACAAACAAACAAAAAAACCAACAGGAAACTTTAATTTCTGCCTTACAGTTGGGGTATGTGAGGGTAGCGCTAAAGTGCCCTAAACTTGCAGTCTTTCTAATAGCCAGTAGGTGGCGACTCTGACTCTTAAGGCCATTTCTTTATATTAAGTTTATTGGGGGGAATTACCTTACTTCTGAGTTTATTTACTACTTGAGTACACATTTTCCTGGTGATTTTATTTCTCGGGAGGTAGTTTGATGTCTTTTTCAATAAATAGTTATGTTCATTTTGAAAAAGTTATGGTCCGAGTTAGAGTAAAATAGATAATGAACGAGTGTATGGGTTAGGCAAAGTGTAATGCATAAGTTGTTGTGTCTTTGCGTTCTCACTCAGATCCAACCCTCATTTTTGAGATCCAGGTTTTTAAAATCCAAAATGGTAACTTGAAGGTACCCAAAACAGACTCCACGAGCAAATGAGTGATGGCACATTGGTCACATCCATCTTTTGCATACAGTTTATGGCTTAGACTTGGCCCAGGTGATTTTGCTGTTGGTTGTGTGTTGTTCCTGTAGTTTGGGGTGTATATCAGCACAGCTTTGTCTTCCTGTCCCATTACATTCACTGCAGGGGCAACACACTCTCAAGCAGCACAGTTGGCTTCCTTTTTGAATCCACATTTTTAGGAATAATAAGTATTTCCTGGTTCTATTACTCTCCCCTCTATCATTGCTGTGATCCCGTCTTCCCCAAAACATGCGCTGTTCTCTGTTGATCCATTGTTATTACTGTCTGAGACCTAATTTGTGCTGCCATCATATAAGGGGAAACTGCAAGGTGGGTCCCATCAGTTTAGGCTGATTTGATATTTGAATCACGGGGAAGTAAATGACAAATGACACTCTTAGAAACTACCTAAGCAAGATTTTTTTTATGCTTGGCTTTTTATCAGTGAAACGTAGCCACACTTATACTATAAATCTAAAAAAAACAACGTGGGATTAAAGCTGCTGTGTGAACTGTTGACAAGCATCATAAATGCAAATCTGCCTGTGTATATATTTAAATAGACTCCCCAATCATCCATGCTGGTGTCCCCCCCACCGCGCCCTACTTATACCCCTACACGATGAAGGAACTACACCGCCATCATCACTCTACTCCGAGCATTACACAAGATATTCAGTCTAAGTAAATGGCTGGGCCAATTACATTGATTTTAGAGGAGCTATGTTGTTTGAATTAGTGGAGGAAAATGGACTGCCATTTTCCATGTTGTTGAGAATTGAGCTCTTTTCAGGGTCTATAATGGACAGGATACCAATCAGCGGGCTGATGTAACGCTACACGCTCCTCTTTTTTTTCCTCTTTTTTTTCTTTTTTTAAACCGTGTATCACATTGGGTACTTACACCATTAGAAAGTATTTTCAATATATTTCTAATTACATGAGCAAATGTATTTTTAGCTTTGCTAGTGAGTGCACAGGGCAGGAAAGTAGGCAGCACAGGGGCTGGAGTGATGCTGGTATCCAAACATGCTGGAGGGGAATGTTTAGTGTGACGTGTCCTATTTTTTTCACGCTGCTTACTTTCATAGAGGAGACATGTTTTGCAATCAAAATGGGGATCCATCTTTTCGAACCAGCACTCCCCACTATGACTTTTTTGATACGCTAAACCACTTTAAAAAAGTTATAGATTTTGAAATTCAGGCTTCAGAGTGACAAGATCTTTTTAACATAAAAACTCTCAAAATGAAATTAGTTTTATGCACATGCTTGCAGATAAAGTACAAGCTGTTATTACAACTTGTACAATAATGAAAGTTAAGTAGTGTCTATCGGGTGTTTTAAGAAATGCCTGTAAAATGTGTGCTGTTGTGGGAATGCCAGGCAAAGAACAAAACAAAAAACAACACTGTTACTAATGTGTAACATCACTTTGTGGTAAGCAGTTGAAGTGACTACCAGTGACTTTAAAAGATGCTGTTACTTCATTCAAGGTGGCTAACACTAACCTGACCAGCGCTAGCTGCAAAGCAATCAAATCTTATTCGAGATGAATTCTAAAACTCAATCTATCACTAAACTTGAATCTCCTGATTCAGTCATGTGCATTTGGCTCCTAATGCAGACTGTATCAGTCCTCATACTTTGAAAAACTTCAATAACACAAGTTTTCCATAGGTAGTATCAGAACTTAGCAATTTTATTGACCAATATTAGTTAGCTTCTAACTAAATGATTATATTAGTTGGTTGAGATAATTGCTCTAAACTGGACAATTTCAGGTGGTTGATGGTCCATCCATCCGTTTCCGGTTATTCATTTCAGGGTCGCGGGGGGCGCTGGAGCCTATCCCAGCTGTCATAGGGCGAGAGGCGGAGTTCACCCTGGACAGGTCACCAGTCTGTTGCAGGGCTAACACACAGAGACAGACATCCATTTGCACTCACATTCACACCTATGGGCGATTTGGATTAATCAATTAACCTATCCCCACAAACTGCATGTTTTTGGAAGGTGAGAGGAAGCCGGAGTACCTGGATGGAACCCACGCAAACACGGGGAGAACATGCAAACTCCACACAGAAAGACCCCGGCCTGATGGTGGAATTGAACTCAGGACCTTCAGCGACAGTGCTAACCACCATGCCTCTGTGCTGCCTGACAATTTCATCCATTTATCCTTTTGAGGGTCGTGGGGAAAATTTACAAAAAAAAAAAAACAACAATAAAAAAACCCTGAACATTTTGGGTAAACACAGGGAAACATTACCTTGGCCTCTGGAGAATTTTAAGAGCCACTTTTGAGCATTTTTGCCTTTTAGAGAAGCCTGACCAGAAGAATAGTCCCTCAGCAGCATATTAGCAAACAGCAATCGCAAAATACATTTTTAACATCAGCCATATTTCCACAAAAGACCCTTCTGTTCCAAAAGCCGTTGGTTATACAGTCAGTGGGGCTGTTAAGAACAGTCAGAAACTTATTATATTTCCTAATGTAAAAATAAAAAATAAAAACACGTCATTGTACAGGCATGAATAGGGTTAAAGCAACCACCCCACCTCCCCCATGTAATACACACACAGACACACTCCCATGCACTCCTAAACCAGAGCACCACTAAGTAAGAAATCAAATGTCATTCTCGGGGGCCAAGTCGATTTCAATCTCTATTTTCACCTTTTCCAAAAACCCATAAATGCAGCTCTTAACACAGGGCTGAGAGCTGGGAGAGCAGAGGGTTAAATTGGGGTCCAGGGCTCTGTCAGGCTTGGGTTAACTGCCGTGTCATAGTGGCTTTTGTCCTCTGAACCGCGCAGCGCTGATTGTGCGTGGCGGACAGCACAGCCTGAAGTGATCTGGAAGGTTGTCGGTTTGAATCTACACAGTGAATTGGCCCCAGCACTGCTGCTCGAGAGTCTCCGATATGGCTGCCAGAGAGTGTTTTATGTGAACCTTTTCAGAGGGACCGAGCTCTTTTTCTTTGCTTTAAATAGAGCAGAGGGATGTCTTATGGGCCTTGTCACTCAGCAAAGACAAATATCTTGTTGTATATGTTGCTGCTGTATGATCAAAAAGCTTTCGGGCCTTATAGCTGGCAATAACCACAAGAGAAATGCCTCTCCAGCCACGTATCATAGCTGTCTCACAACAAGCCTCGCCTCAAAATAATTTCTTAATCCATTAATTGGCGTGGAGCAGCATTCGGGGCAGGGCTTTTTGTTCAGTATGTTTTTCAGAGATGCATACTAATCATATAAAGTGATCCTTTGTGCTCAGGTTGACAGCAACAGCGAGGGCTTTTAGGTGCACGCGTGCACACACACTCAGCGAGGCATGTGTCTGGGAGCGCCGACGGCAGAACGAGTGTATTATTTTCCCTGAAGAGTGTTATTTTCCTGTCAAGGCTTGATGGCAACGTGCCAACAGATGTGACAGGGAGCGATCATCCCTCCTTCATACAGTACAGAGAGAGAGGGGAAGTGAGGAGGGATGGATGAGGACAGAGAGAGTAAGACAGACACAGCCGCGCTAGCTGGGTTTCCATGCGGGCACATTTTTATGCAAATTATGATGTATCGAATTTGAAAAGCAGCATGAAAAATGGCTAATTCTAATGAAATTTTCTCAGGAAAAACTTTTTCTGCTGGAGGCCAGGAGTTTGATTTAAGACTTTAGATTGAAGCCCATGTTGTCACCGACATGGGGATACGATCCGTTCACCCTGAACTCCCAGCTGCTACCACATAGAGTCATACATCCACTTATGCTAAATCCTAAAGTTATTTCTTTACAGCAACCGACTGTAGCTAGCATACTTGCAGTTTTTATGGGTATTAAGACTTGCGTGTGTTCCTTGTTTGTCAAGCTGTGGCTGTGTACTTTCTTTTCTTCTGCCTTTTCCCCTCCTCACTGATTTTTGAGGTTTTTAAAGTTGACTATTCAGTCCTTTTTACTGCCTACTCCATACTTGGCTTTTCAGAGTGCTGACGTTTTTTTCCCACCAATTTGAGAAGCATTTGTGGTGGGCATACAACACTTAAAAAAGACTTTTGAATGTGCAATCAGAAGAGCTTAAAATTCAACAGTTCTTCCAATAAACAATTAACGTTTTAGCAGCTCCACTGTAGTCTAGATTGCATATAAGGCTTTTAAAGGCTATTCACCTAATATCAAAAGTATTTTTTCTTCTTTCTGATTTGCATCAAGTGACTGCTGTAATTTTATCATGATATTTAAATGTGGATTCAGACACTTTTTTTGCTGCAGCTTGTTGTAACAGTAAAAGTTAACAGCATGTCACTGTGACTCTGTGCTGATTTCACATATTCACCTGCTTCTTTTCAAAGGCATTGGTCAAAAATCCAGGTTGGTAGGAAAGTCTTACAATTATGCTTTGTAGACCTGGCTGTCTTTCATCTAATCATATGATATTTTCCCATTTGTGAATTTTAATTGATAGAAGACAAATACATAAATACATAAACAATTTAAAAATATTGCAATGTAAATATTAGAAAGTTGTGCAAATGATTAGGATTGGACTAGGTCAAATAGAGTATATAGACAAATAAGTGAAACATCTGTATGTAAATGGGTCAGTATACTTTATCGGGATGTATGGGCACAGATGTATTACTGAACCGGTCTGCTCAATGCAGGCCTATCCTAGTCTTTTTCTTTGAGGTGGTGGTTAACATTTATTCCTGGCAAGTCAAACAATGACAAAGAGACACAAAAAGGTTGTTGTTTTAATGTTTCCCACAGAATTAGATTCACATGTGTACACATGCAATAAATTACTCTTTCATTTGGGTAATTAGCTGGATCTCCAGCAGTAAGTCCAACTCCAGCATCACAGGTGCCTAAGCCAATTAACCCAAGGTTGCAGGTTGTGGTAATTAAGTTACAAAATATACCTTGGTAGCCTACCTAGCTAAAGGCAAACTAATGTAGGACATGTGGGAACTTTCTGCACGTTTGGGTTCACTCTTGTTGCCATGCATGTTAAGGTCAACAAAATAAGACGTATCTGAAGGGATGAGGAAGTTCTATACCTAAAAGATGGTTGCGGAGCGTTAACTATATTTTTGCCCAGTGGTCTTTAGCAGGATCGTTATCAGGTGCTACAAATCTGTGGGAATCTCTGCTTCAAGGAACCCACTTGAATCACTGCTGGATGTTGCTCCTGCAGACTAAATTTGGATTTCCACTCCAGATCTTGCCTCAGTAATCTGATCTCCTGAGCCAGCTTTTCCCGAGATGCACACAGTGAGACTCGCTGATGAGCACTGCTATTCAGAGCTACCTGATAAATAACAGCTGCAGCAGATCAAATTATAGTGTGTGTGTGTTAATGGCACTGTTCTCCTTTGTCATCTGGTAAAGTCTGTAACTAAACTGATTCTTGCCATTATCTCCCTCTCTTTCTGTGCTCCTCAATATCGCTCTCTTTGCTCTTTTACCCTCTTCATTTACTACTTCCCTAACTAAAAAACAAAGAAAAGCAAAACAAAGCAGAAGAAAACAAAAGGAAAGAAAGAGGAACATGTCATTACTGGTTGTGTTTCTACAGCCGCACAATACCCTGACCACCCTCATCAAGTGATAGAAGGAGATCGCGTGCACGCGGGCAAGTACGAGAGAGCGATAGAGCCCCCGTGCGACGAAAGGCAGTTTAATTTAGATAATTATCTCACAAATTAACCACAAACTCCTTCCCTGTTAATTACCTGTCCTGGGGAGCGGCGCAGGAAAACAAAAAGCAGAGCCAGGGAGGTCTTTGTTCAGATCTTCTTGGGGGGGCCATAAATTGCTTACGCCCCTGCTGAAAAGCCAGATAACCCTTTTGAAGGAACAACCACTAAAGCATTTGATAGGCTAATGGGGAATACTGTTAGCATCCCTGCTTGTAATTGGACGTCATAAATCTGGCCCAGGTGATGGGGGGAACAAAAGAGGGGTTTTGTCTGGGTGTCAAGGCCACAACGCGACTTGTAAATCCTTCTCCCTGCTGAATGGCACTATCTGACGTTCCACATAGAGCTACAAGACGAGATCTCCCGGTGTTTACATGTGCTCACATACGCACAACAATATATACACTTTATATGTATATATGTCTGTGTACGTGTGTGTTTGTATCTGCTCCAGCGTGCTAATAAAAAGACCTTTTCTTATCTCGGTGTCTGCTGAAGGTGATTCTGTCAGCTGCTATTAACCTTGCCTTTATAATGACAGCTCAGCTGATTAGATTCGACACTTAAAGCCCTGACATTTCCAGTTTCACTCCGTTATTTTTCTTCTTCGGGTCTTTGTGGCTGTTACAAACATGCTCTCCACATCTTTATCTTCTTTAATAATGACTTGTGTTGTTAGGGCTCCTCATTAAAAACCAACATTAAAGCCTTGTTTTTTTTTTAAGCTTTCAACAAACAGCACCAAAGTATTTTTCCATAAGTAAGCAATGTGCTTAGAAGAAAATCAAAAGGTAAAACTGTAATAAAAAGAAAACACGTTTAAATTTAATAAAACTTTAAAGTAAAAAACAAAAACAAAAAAAGCACAGTAGGTAGTCCAGCTGCTTAAAAGAAATCTTGGAAACAGATTATATTTTAGCTTGTGTGGAAAAATTTGACAAGGTTAGTGTTTTTAACAAAAGCCGCTCAGCTTAATTTCCCTCTATGTCTCCTTAAGTGCTAATAAAAATAACCGTCTTTATCTTTGGTCAGTGTCAGGGAGGCATTTTGTTATCGCCTCATTTCAAAGTTGGTGGAGCTTTAGTATGATTATCAGAAGTTTAGCTGCCTGACACTTTTTCTCGCTCCTAGCTGGAAGGTCAGACAGCGGTCATTGCATGAGTAATGTCTAAACTATACAGTTTTTAAACCCTTAGCAGACACTATGGCAGTCTGCTTCACTAGTAGAGTCATGCTTATAACTTTGTTAACAAGGTTAAAGAGCATTTAATGTTGAGTGCAGCTGAATCTGATGATTGCATTCTCACACACATCTCAGTGTAGAAATGTTCAGGGCTGCAGTTCACCTGCGATATTGGCTTTATTGATTTAGTAAAAATAATGCCAACTGATGGCTGCTTTTGAAGCATCTCAAGTTCCAGAGATCCATTCTTGTTTTGGTTTGAGTTTGGACTACTTTTTCTTTTTGCTGGGTGAAGTTTCAAGTTACTCTTGTTCTTCTACCTAACCTGTACCTCTTTTCAGCCCAAGGAGGCTGAGTACCATCTTCTTTTTCCTTCATTTTCCTGCCCAGTAGCAAGGCTAACGAACAGATGTCAAAGTGCAGACAATGTCCATATTCAGTTGCCACTACAAACAAGTTAAAGCAAAAAAACGTTCTCAATTTCCAGTTTTTGTTGCACTTTTTAAAGTTTTAGTACCGCTCAGCTTGCAGTCAGCATGTTTTTAAAGACAAGCATGAAAAACCACAGGTAACAGTGACAATCTGATAGCAATCGAAGCAATCACTGGGAGATTTTTGGTGCAGTGCCTTCTTTGCAACTGATTTCACCCAGCGAGAGCCAGCAAGCTCCAGGAACAACTTCCAACCAGTCACCCAATATGGTGGACAACTCTCAAGGAATTTGCACATGACATCACATTGTCATAATATTATACATTAACTAAGGGCAGGTAGAAGCTGGGTTGAATTTCTTTAGCCACAGCCAGGCCGGATTATTGCCACATCTGTTCTCAAAAAAGAAATCACTGAAATAGGGCCTGCCTGACAAAGCGGAGTAGACCAAAAGCTCCTCAAAAGACAGGCATCATGCCGCGATCCAAGGAAATTCAGGAACAAATGAGAATGAAAGTGGAGCCAAAATCCACAAATGGCAAAAACATGGAACAGTGACTGGCCAACCAAAATTATCCGAAGAGCACTGCAACGACTCATCCAAGAGGTCACAGACAAAGACCCCAGAACAACATCCAAAGAACTGCAGGCCTCACTTGCCTCAGTTGGGAGGTTTAAGTCCCATTACATCTGATGTAAAAGTAACAAAGCATTGGAGAAACGGAACATCACGCAGTAAAATATGGCGATCGTAGTGTGATGGTCTGTGGCTGTTTAGCTGCCTCAGGACCTAGAAGACTTGCTGTGGTAAATGGAACCATGAATTGTGCCGTCTACCAAAACATCATGAAAGAGAATGTCCAGCTATCTGTTCTGACCTCAAATTGAAGCACATTTGTGTGTTGCAGCAGGACAGTGATCCAAAACACATCCGTTAGTCCACATCTGATTGGTTTAAGAAACACAAAAGTGGCCAAATCAAAATCCTGATTTGAATCAAATCGGAAGCATGACCATAAAAAGGCAGTTCGTGCTCGAAAACTCTCCAACGTCGCTGAATTACAACAATTCTGCAAAGATGATTGGGCAAAAATTCCTCCACAGCACTGCGAAAGACTCACGGCCAGTTATCGCTAAGGGGTAACTTAACTTCGTTGAGGGGGGAAAGCATTTTTTCACACCACTGTATGTTTTACTTGTGATGATTTTTACTCCCTTTTTCTTCTTCACTCATCTCTTTTCACTCTCTGTGTTTATACACCACTCTGCATTTAATTATTAGTTATCATTAATCTCTGGCTCACCTCCACCTTACCCCTAACTGGTCATTGCACATGTTCTAGAGTTTTCTTCCTGTTAAAAGGGAGTTTTTCCTTCTCACTGTCCCCAAGCACTTAGTCAAAGGAGGTTGTGTAATTGTTGGGGTTTTCTCTGTATTGTTGTAGGATCTTTACCTTACATTATAAAGCTTCTTATGATGACTGTTGTTGTGATTTTGCACTATTTAGTTTAAACCGAACGGAATTCAATTAAACTGAAAAGTCTGCAGGAGTAGCACTTAGCTTGGATTATCACCATGATTTAACAAGACCAACCTTTTCTGGCTAGAACAGATACATTTGGGCAATTTTTAAACTGTTGTACAGGAGCCCCCTCCAAAACATGGTCTTGTGATATTATCGAAAGAAGTTGAAAAACTCGTAAGCATTTGGATTGAAATGATTTTGACCACAGTTTTGTGACTCACATGGATGAAAAAAGAGAATACGGTTCAAGTGCTTTTACATACCTGCTTATGTAGTCCAGTAACATTAAAACAAATCTTCATCCTACAACTTACAGTAGAAGCAGAAAGATCTCCTTTATTTGTATGGAAACTATTATACATAAAGAAATATGAACAACTAAAACAAAAGCAGACTCAAAAGCAAGGACTATCCACTTCAAAGCTTTCTATCCTTGCGAGTACATTCTAAATAAATGAACATACACACACCAATACACACAACACTGTTGTTGAGCTGTAGCTATGTTCTTCAAACCAGGTGTGAGAGACATGAGAGTGCACACAAACAAATACACACACACACACACACACACACACACTGCTCATACTTAACACACACCATGAAGGGGAACATCGGAGCTGCACCAATATTTGTGTTTTCGCGGCTGTCACGTATTTGTCCAAGTCCTTGTCGCTGCTCTCCACAGCTACCGGCAGCAGGTGTGAACAACTCTTGTGCTGAGAGAGACGCACTCTGCTGTCACCCTGTCAGAGAGAGAGAGAGAGACATAGGCACACACATTCTCAGGCTGGGGGAGGAGGAGGGAGAGATCAATAGTAGTGAGTGTGGAGTTTGGATAATTACAGTTGTTAGCAGGGAGAGGAGAGCAGCTATAGTGGCCTCTCCACTCAGAGACTCTTATCACTCTCTGGCCTGTCATTACAGCTTTAAATGCTGCTGTGGCAAAGTGGCAACTCCGTGTGTGTGTGTGCGTGTGTGTGTTCTTTTTCCTCTCATCTCCATGTTTCCTCTCCTCTATATCTCCTTTCCTCTCCTCTTTATAGTTCCTCTCCACATCTTGTATCTTCTTACCTTTTCTTGTTTTTTTAATCTCTCATCTCTGCCCTTCCTCTTGTTTGAGTTCCTCCTGCTCTTCTGTTCATTGTCTTTGCCTCGCCTCACTTTTTGGCTCTTCTTGCGCTCTTTTCACACCACCACCTCCATCATTTTTCTTTCACTAATCTCTTTTAATCTCCATTGTTTTTCCTGCCGTGCCCCTCCTCCTTCCCTCTGCACCAAAACTACCGACCGTTTGTACGGTCTGAAGAACCTAAGCAGACGATCCTTGTTCGCTTTCAAGTGTTGGAACCCAGATCATCCCCGTAAGGCAGCTGGAGATCTCAGTGCAAGCCTCCTCATCTTGATTTCATGGTAAATCTTTTCTGACTGAAAGTGGCACCTTAACCCAAACCACGATCTTTTCCTAATTCTCACTGAGTAGATTTGTTAGTTAAACCTAACCAAGCAATAAGTAATAATTGTTTTTTAATGTCACAGAATATGTAGAAATATTTGTCTGCTAGCTTCCATGTGGGGACGTTTCAGAGGCCATGCACAGAGCCCTGCTTCACAAACATGCCTCACATTTCTCTCTGCAGCATCTTGCTCAGCTCAACTGTTTTTGTCTGCTTTTGTGAAGTTCTGTGAGACAGTTTGTTCATGTTCAAGAATATTGCACAGTGCTGCAAATGGTAGGAGTCTTTCTGCTAGAAACGTCAACAGGAAGAATTGCCGGTTTGCCATTTTCAAAATTCTGTCCAAATTGGGGATGTGGGAGTTTGCACTGTGGCACTAAGTTCAAAAACACTCATGTCTTTGTATAAACTAAAAGCATTGGATGAATGTCCTGGAAGGGTTTGTGTTAAAGTTTTCTTTCATCATTGCATCCTTCTTGCTTTTCTATCTTATTCCCTTTTGTCTGTATATATATATATATGTCCCTCATCCTATTCATGTAGCCTCTTCCACCGGGGTTACTTGCCCACTGATGCCTTCTTGTTCCAGTAGCCTACTTTTCGTCAGGGTGCCCTGGTTCCTCAACACCTGACGCGGACCTTGTTGATCCGGGTGACGTCCGAGCCGGCATGCCTTCATATTTATCTGTCTCGCTCATGTCTGCGGTAGGCCTGTAGGGGGTCTAGCCTTAGGACCCTTACTGGATTACAGACGCCCCAGGCAGGAATCGAACTTGCGATCCTCTGCTCCAAGATGCTAGCAAGATGCTAGCAGGCAAGGCATACATGGAACGCCATAACCAAGTGGCCGGCATAGTATACAGGAACATCTGTGCCGAGTATAACCTGGAAGTCCCGAGGTCAAAATGGGAGATGCCCCCAAGGGTGGTGGAGAATGACCGAGCTAAGATCCTGTGGGACTTCCAGATACAGACGGACAAAATGGTGGTGGCTAACCAACCGGACATAGTGGTGGTAGACAAACAGAAGAAGACGGCCGTAGTGATCGATGTAGCGGTTCCGAATGACAGCAATATCAGGAAGAAGGAACACGAGAAGCTGGAGAAATACCAAGGGCTCAGAGAAGAGCTCGAGAGGATGTGGAGGGTGAAGGTAATGGTGGTCCCCGTGGTAATCGGAGCACTAGGTGCGGTGACTCCCAAGCTAGGCGAGTGGCTCCAGCAGATCCCAGGAACAACATCGGAGATCTCTGTCCAGAAGAGCGCAGTCCTGGGAACAGCTAAGATACTGCGCAGGACCCTCAAGCTCCCAGGCCTCTGGTAGAGGACCCGAGCTTGAAGGATAAACCGCCCGCAGGGGCGTGCTGGGTGTTTTTTTTTTATATATATATATATATATATATATAGATAGATAGATAGATAGATAGATAGATAGATAGATAGATAGATAGATAGATAGATAGATAGATAGATAGATAGATAGATAGATAGATAGAACATATATAGTATCTTCTCCTTTATTCAGTCACCTCTTTTCTCTTCCTTTTCTCCTAATTTTATACATCCCTTTTCTCTCCCATTCCTTCTTATGCTTCACCTTCCTTTCTCTTTCATCCAATTATCTCATTTGTTCTTCCTGTATTTCTTCTCCCACTGTGTCTCATTTGTCTCTGCTCTTCATCTCCAGTACCTTCTTGTCCAGTCTTTATCACCTCCTCTCTTATAGCTATATATGTCGTTCAGTAATCCTTCTCCATGTTTTCCTAATTTGTTCCCTCCACCCTGCTGCTTTCTCCACCTGATCTCCTCTCACATCCTTAATCTCTCTTCATCTCCAATCGCTTTCTCCTTGCTCCTCTTCCCTTCTCCTCCTTTCTCTTTCCTTTCTTCATGCCATCAGCTGCGCCAGGAAGTGGCATTTATTCTGGAGAGATCCACGCTCTAATTTCTCAGAAGGAGACAGTGAGAGGTTTTGACTGTCCAGCCAGACATTTTCTTAGTTGTCGAGTCTTGACACGCGACACCAAAATAGGCCTGGAGAAACTGGAGTTAAATCCCCTTTTGGATCGCCGTGGTTGTTTCACCATTCTTGGGTTTCGTTGATCTCCACTCATGGTGAGGAGCCTTGTCAGACATAAGAAGGAGATGAGAATGATGGAGAGAAGGATTAGATGGGTGCAAAACAACAGCGGTTTGTCCCCTCCGGGCTGTTTGTTCTGATTTAGATGGAGCAGGATTAGCTGAGGATGAGGAGATCAGTGTGTGCAGAGTGTGTTTGCATGTGTGTGTGTGTGTGTGTGTTGAAGAGAAGTGGGCTGGTGATACGTAGACGCTTGAGGCAAAGCTGTCAGATATTCGACCGATTTTTCTTGTGTTCCGTAGGTGGTGCATAGCATACCATGCAGGATATACACACACACGGATCCTGCACTGCATCAAACCCTGCAGATCACGACTAAAAACTAAAGTAAAGTTTCAAATATCCAACCCAGATGTTGTTGGTTATATTTCAAAAAGTGTGCAAAATTGACACAGGACTGTTTTTTCTCCATTAGACTTAATAAAACGTACTTTTTCTGTGTCATCACACTTGCAGATGGTCCAAAACTCTATGAGTAAATAGTGTGATGCTGATGGCGGAAGCGGAACTATATGAATGTGGTTCTGATTGTAAGGAAGCGCTAACATGGCCACTCATGCAACCAGACTGTCAGCTGTCTCTCAAATTCTCTGTCTCTGTGTGTGAGTGTGTGTGTGTGTGTGTGTGTGTTACAAGCACTGAGTCGGGTATCACAATGAAACAGGAAATCACTGCACGGACAAAAAATTCTCTCTCCCCTCCTCATACAAAAACACTCACAAATAACCCGCTAATCTCTGCCCGTGCCCGCGTGCCATTCAAGGCTTCCTCCAATTAAAAAGCATCAGGGAGTCGAAGCCGCCATCTTATTTATCATATTAATTAGAAACTCCCCTGACAACAAAGAGAGGCCTACAGCTGTGGAAGCAGAGGAGAGGCCTGGGAAATGAAGGTTGGTTTGATTTGTTGTCTTGCTAATGTGACACCTATTATACAGGTTGGACCACGAATACAAAGACGCACAAAACAGCATATGGTAATTGTGAGTGTGCACGTGCAGGCAGGCGGCTGTGCGGCGAAGGATCTGCTTGAGCTGAGGAGTTTGGCGCTTGGTTATCCACAGTTTGCTGCGTTTCATGAAGGTAACGCTTTAATGACTGGTCACCATTCAACCACCTGTAGCTTTGACGGACTCAAAAGCATCACATTCATGAGGCTTGTGCATCAACTACCTACAAAGCAGTGCTATCTGTACTTAGTTTTAGTAAACAAGATACAACTAAAGGTGCCGATTTTATTGCTTTGAATCTACCCTGTTCTCAGTCTTTGCATTGGTAGGACAGCCAATTAAAGTCAGTTATAGGAAGGATCGATGTGACCACATGTGTGCCATACAGCTGTGTGGCCCTTGGCTTTGGAATGACTGCTTAAGGAGAGAAGGTGACAAAATTTGTGATTTCACTCGAGTCCATTCGAAAGACCTTTTTATATTTGTTTTCATGTGATGTTTTCTCTCTCCATCTCCCTCTTGTTGGCCATCTGTCATTTGATAATTCCTTGTGTATCAATTAGTTTTTTTATGTACTTTTTTACCAGTTTATAATTAGCTTTTGTTTTGGGGGGATGTTTTTCCCTGGTATCTTAACTGTTCTTGAATTTTATCCTGTTTTATTTCTGTCTTTTGCATGAAATGTGTGTTTGGTCAATTATTTCTTGGTTATATCACTGCTTCTACGTTTAGAATAAAGAATAAAGTTTCTCAAGTTGAGCATTTGTTTATGCTCTAACCTATAACTTTAGCTGCAATCTGAGGCAGAGAGTTGTGGGCAGGAATGTGTGTGAAGTCTCGTATTGTGGGAAGTGGTAAATAAGCTGTATTAGTAAACATAGTCTTTATATATATAAAATTATATATGGAAAATCAGAGTAGCAGGTATGCAAATGATGTAAAAGCCCAGTTCATACAACTTTAAGACATACTCTCACCCAGCCTGGCCCCCTCATCGATGCAGGCCTGAATGGTAAAGGTCTGAGCAAGGTTAAGCATGTGCTTATGTACCATTATGCAACTATCAGCAGCACCAGCCATAGTTAAACTGCTTAAAAGTAAGATCATGTATATATAGGATGTTAGGTCAGCCAAAGCACTAGCATGATTTAGCATGACACACATGAAGCCCAGCTAATTATTCTGTCAGTTCCACACATTTAAAAAGAAAGTTAATCATAGTGAACTGTTGAGTCTGATTCCACTGACAAAATTTGTATTTGGGGAAAGCCCGAATGCTAAGATAGCTAGCCAGCTGCAGACTCCATTGTCATATTAAAAATTGGACAGATATGAAAGTGCTACCGACTTGAATCCAGGAGTCTAGAGTCAACTTAACAAGAGAACGATGACAGCTCAAATCTCCGAGTGAATCACGTTTTCTGTGAAAGGAAAAGAAAAATGTGGGTGAATGAAATCTTTTGGAAGAAAACGGCTTTAAGACCTTGCTTCTGTCAGTTCATTAATGGAGATGTGAAGGGTGGGGGGGTGTAAAAACAGTGGGACAGGCCCAGATCGAGGGTGAGCAGGAGGGTGATGCGCTCTGTAATCAGGGGTCTATTAAACTGCTCTCCATACAGCTCATGATGGGGCTGGACCAATGCCCTGTGGAAGATAAACGTTCAGCATATTTAATAGCTGACAGGTGTGTGTGTGTGTGTGTATGTGTGTGTTTTTGTGTGTCTCTGGAGTTCGTGTGTGGCATGACACGATTTCTAACCATAGGCGTTTGTCCTTAAATCAGTTTGAAACCTCCTGAACGGTACTGCTGCACCAATTAAGGCATTGCTCTTTTAACAGAACTGAAGGTCTGGTTGAGTCAGTAAAATCCTCCTGAGATGTGTTATGAAATCACATTTAATACAATTTCATAACACAATATGATACATAACTGAATAGCACTACACTGTTTCTCCAGTGGGAACTGCATTAAGTATGCTGAGAAAGTAGATTTTAGACTTGCTGTAAAAGTAATGTGTTGGATAATCAATTTTCTGGGGGGGGGCATCCTTGGATTTTATTAAGGAGAGCAAAACACTACCATATTGGTTTTGCCATCCATCTAGATGCTAATACCATCAAAACTGACCACAAGACTACAACCGTAAACCTGCACAGACTGTTTGTTGTAAGGGAGGATGGGAATGATGATGGTTACATGAAAGGAAATGTGATCAGCAGGTAAGTTTTTATACACATACAAGGTGACCTCATCGACTTGACAACGAGCCTATTATCTGTAGAAGTTTACTCCCTAACTATAAGTAAAAAAATGTTTTCCTTCAATACACAACTGGTAAGTGATTATTGTAAGAGAAGAAGGCAAGTTGCTGACCGTGGTGCTGAAGCTGAGACCGTCAGCAGGGAAGTTGCTGTCCTCATTACTGATCATCAGCACACTCTTAGCTACAGTTTGCAAAGAAACCTGCTGATAAATCTATGTGACACTTTTTTTCTGATTGTGCAATGTTGCTGTTTGTCAGTCTGGCATTGCTAAAGGTGATTAGTCGGATTCCAATTTCTATGTAACTCATTTTGTTCGTACTTTACAAATTTAGAAGTACATATGGCCATCTGCGCTCACATTGCTTCACAGTATCCCCTGCTAACAAAGCTCCAGACATTTCGTTACATTGGTTTTGGTGTGGACGCCGACTTAGAGTTGTAGCCTGGTCAGATTGGACCCAGTCTCTCATGCATTAAGCTATTACAGAATTCAGCATCTGTGACAAGCACACAAGAATTGATTTTAGATAAGGAGTTGCTAGATTTATGGTTTATTAATAAACCCTCTGCTCTCCATTTAATCTCACAAAATTCGGGTTAGGAATGAAAGAAATACAAGCAAAAATAGAGATGTTTAGGTAAGGGAGAATATGGATATGGATGGATGTGGAGAAAGATTTCAGAGCTTCAGTGAGACGATGATAAATGGGTTGAGGATATCTAAGCTCTCATTCTCTCTATGGCTTCCCTACAGTGTCTATATTTTTCTTTCAAGCCACCAGCTATTCAATTTTGATAGACGCTGTCAAGTGTGTGTGCGCGCATATGTGTGTGTGTGTGTCCAGCCATCTGGTAACCAGGCCATTGTTTACTCTGTCACAGCTCAATATTTGCCCATCCATCTCTTGTCCCTGTGCTGCAAACCACAAGTGTGTGTTTGCAGAAAACTGTGTGTGTGTGTGTGTGTGTGTGTGTGTGTGTGTGTGTGTGTGTGTGTGTGTGTGTGTGTGTGTTCTGGATGTTTATGTGCATCGTGCAAGCTGCGAATACACACATTTCTGACAAAATGCAACCTTTTTT
This sequence comes from Maylandia zebra, assembly GCF_041146795.1. Lineage (NCBI taxonomy): Eukaryota > Metazoa > Chordata > Actinopteri > Cichliformes > Cichlidae > Maylandia > Maylandia zebra. Next base: position 41,538,238 of record NC_135188.1, on the reverse strand, counting down.
TAGATTGAAATTTAATCTCCTTAAATTATCCAGATTCTAATGAAGAAGAGAGGAACTCAGCCAAACTCTTGACATGAACTCATAAATTCAAGATAGCATCTGAATGAGACTAAATCATTCAAAAATACCTGCTAGTGTTCCATTTAAGGTCAGTAATCCATATCATCTCGAGTGTGTTTGAATATCACTTTATCCTGTCTCTGTGTCATTTATCTCCATTTACTCAGAAAGTATTCAAATACCTCAGCAAACACACCACACTGTGGCATCTTCCTGTTCTTTAACAGTCAGCCAGACATGCGCAGCTTGGACAATAGTCCACTTGTAATAAGATTAACCACGTCTACAGTGGCAGGTTGTACTTTTAAAAAGATTTTTTTTACAGCATTGTGCCCGAGACGGTCCACCCATCCATCCTATCCTGTGCACATACCCAGAGAACCAGTCTGGCACGAACATTAATTTGGACTCAAGGAAGAACTGATTCAATTTCGGTGATTTAGATCAAGGTCACTCTGACCTCATGTCAGTTCAATTTGTGGATGTGATATCTCAAGGATACTTTGATAATATTTCACCACATCTGGCACAAATGTCCGCTTGGAGTAGAAAACAAGCTAAAAAGAATTTGTTTTTTTTAATGTTTTTTAGTTTCTGCAATTCTGCTTGTCTACATTTTCTTTTAACGCTCACGTTAATTAACAGAAGCCAACTGTGATAACCTGAAAGGTGATTAAACTGTTATAAAAACTGGTACCTGTCTTAGTTGTGAGAGCACAGTTGAGACCAAAGTTATTTTTGGTTAGGGTCCGGGAAGGAATTTGCTCACTGGCAGTCTTCACAGCAGCAGAAATGCACACAGATGTGTGTGCGCGCGCGTGCGTGCGTGCGTGCGTTCAGTACTGAAGCCGTGCCAGGGTGTAATTTTCCATTTGGCTGCTGGACAGAAAGATGCATGTTGGCTAGACAATCTACTTATTGTGGTAAACACACACACATGACAGCATGGAGATCTGTGCTATTATGTAGCTTTCACAAGTTTGTTTTGGCATAAAGCACAACCCCAAACTAAATACACTGCTTTGACATACCCCAATAGCAGTGCACCTAACACAGGAAGGGAAGGATATCTCTGACATTGACGTTATTGCTCCCACGGATCTCTATCTGCCTCTCTTCCTCTGGAACACTTACTCTCATTCCATCTAAGTTTCCTTTCTCTCCCATCTCTTTGCAATCTGTTGCTACTCTTCCCTCTGTTCCCTTTTCTCCATCTGCCCTTCTCTGATCTCCTGCTGCTGTCTGAGCATCAAAGGTATTCAAGAGGTTTGCCATCTCACCTTCCTCCCCACAGATCCCTTCATCTTCTTCAAACAGAGGGAAGTGCAAAGGCTAACTGTGGGTTTCAGAGCATCTTTGTATTGCTCTACATCTCACGCTTGCTTCTCTGTCCCGGTCTTTGCCATTAGCAAAGTATCTGACAGAAGTGTTCTGGGTATAGAAAAGGCTGATCCTCAGATTGGACTTGTATGACCTTAGATCTCAGCTCTAAGAGTCTCAGTTTTTTTTGTTTGCTGGAGTGACAAGAGTTGTAGCTTCACAACCTTCAGATTTTTAGAGTAAAAGGACGCCTGCTTTGGTAAATGCTTTGTAAAATGTTGTTGTGAGGAACAGTAATAGTTATAGTACTTTGTTTTTATTATTTTAAAATACTGCAGAATTTGCTTAAACAAATGGATGACTGCTAAAGTGTGCTTAAAGCATGAAGATATTGACCAATGTGTACAGGCTGTACTGCCTCCAAATACTGATATAGGATGGTAACGATGAGCACTTTCACTGTTTCCTTGCGCAGGCAATATTATCTTAGCTATTATGTTAAATCAAATAGATGTCTTTTATGTTCTGGGTCAAACTGACCCCTGTAATTTAATTTAATCCCACCTTTAATTGAAACTGTTACCCAAATTTACTCTTCCAAACGTTAATTAAAAATACACGAATTAGGATATTGTTATTTACTGGGTTAGAACTCTTTCCCTCCGGTCATGCTGACCTCTGCTCTGAAGCTTTTCTATTCTTGGCCTTCCACTATTTTGATTGTGATCTGAAAAACTGTTGGCGAAGGACACAAGCATTCAGTCTGTTGTGTTAAATGCTGCCCATTTACACTTTTGGTGTAAATGATTGACAAGCATAACACTATAACCACCCACCAAAACAAACAAACTCATTTATTCAGACTTGAAAAAGAGGGTAGGTTTTAAAAGGCAAGTAAAAACAAATCAGGGTGAAAAACTGAAACAAAAAACATGTTAACATTTAGATGCAGTCCTTTGACCTTCTAACGTGGACACTACAGCTCTTTAAAAGGCTACACAGTCTCCTCACTTCCAGTACTCTCACTGACGGTGTTTCCAGGACTGATGCCTAAAGACTCTTTTGTGTAAAACTGAGACACCAGCAGCCTCTGACAGACTGGCAGGATTTGACACACTGATATAAGATGAATTTGCAGATCCCAACGTTTACAAAGCAGTTTCTGTTTTCAGGATCTAGATCATTCAACCCGAGGATTAATTTAAGCAACACAAACATGTTTTAAATGATCTCCAACAATGAGCCTAAAACACCTAGCTTGAAATGCTCGAAACATTATGTATACCAATGAGACAAGTCTATAGACTCCCGCTATCCATCAAATGAAAAGAAATTGCTCCACAGTAATTTTTCACATTATATTACAAATAATTGATTGATTGATCAACTTTGTTTTTCTTTCAAAAAAAAAAAAACGTTTGCACTATCTGACATCCCCACGCTGGAGTTGTTTCTATATTATTGTAATAATTTTAGTCCAAGATCAACATTACAACCAATGACCTATGATGTCATCTTAGCACTCAGTCAGCATTAGCCAAGAAGTTAGCTAAGACGATTACAAACTATCACAAGCGAACCAACACGAGTAACTTAAGTCTGGTTAACTGGAAGCCTAACTTGATAATATATTTACTGTATTGTACAATACTCTACAATTTGTACAATATAATAAAAACAATGCTGTACAAATTAATAAAGAAAAAACACTTGAAGTCCTGATAATTTGTTCCAGAAGAGATTTTTATATAAAGAAAGGCATTTTTCCCCTTTTTTCCTCACATTACAAAGCTATGATATCACAACAACAGGGTCAGTCAGCTGTAGTGTTGATCCTGGACCAATATGAATATGGCGATGCAGGAAAAGTCACAAGGCCAACCTTTTTAAAGGAAAAACCAAAATAAAGGTCTTAAAAAGCTCTCGGGCACCTTTACTGACTCTACGGGAGTCAGTAATGCTCTCTGACATGTTTAGTTTAGTTATGATGTGGTTATATTATTTACAGTTTTTTCAAACTCATGATATGGTTCAGTGAGCCTCACGTTCAGTAGACTGAGGCATTTTCCATATTGGAAGAGATCATTTCCATCAGGAAAGAAGTGTTAGGATCACCCTCTGATCATTAGGCTAGAAGCCATGCCACCATAAAGGCATAAACGCATAACAGACCCACCAGTTATCCTCACTGTAAGGCTCAGGTTTCAGGTTTCTTCAGTCATCGCCTGTATGCAGATTTACTTTATAAATCTGCAGTTTGTATTCAGATCTCACGGCAGCAGGTTTGGATTTCTGGATTTTCAAATTGAGAAACCTGCTATGATATCGTCTGGTTTGAGGTGCTGAATTGTCCATCTCCTCGTGACTCTATACAAGTGTGTAAGAGGATCCTGGCAGCTGCTGTTTACAGTTTAAATACACACCCACATGATGTATGTTTGAGTTTGCTGACTATACTGTATGATCACCTGCTTTTGTGGTGATGAACAAACAAAATTGTTATTACTGTGAGAGAGAGGGAGAGTTAAATTTCAAATCCTTTAGATCCTTTAGATTGTTTCCTGTTTAGCCTTCATCTGTGGTGCAGGCTCTACTGCACCTGAGAAACATTGTTTTGTGATTAGTAAAAAAGCAACACAATAGTGAAAGTACTGCTAATATTAGTATATTTACGTATGTATTTGTGAAAGATTATATGGAATTACAGGACATTTTGCACTAACACTAAATCCCCTTGGGTATGACACTGAAAAGGGCCCAAAGGCCTAGACCTTACATGCCACATCAACATCCACAAACCCACACATATACACACAGCCCACACACAGCACTCTGACCTTTACCCTAAACCCATTCCTCATCTCTCTGCAAAAGCAAACCAAGTGAATGGCCTCGCTAAAGGCTTTTTAATAGACTGCTTTGTGTGAGGAAATCTGTGGGTGACGAGGGGGGGGCGGAGGTCCCCAGGGAGACACAGGCAGGGAGAGACGGAAGGACAGCGAGAATAGCTCGCTGAAAAACCATGTGGGCAATTGGTGTTTGCTGGACTATTGATTCTTAAACATATTTAAACACCTTATTTAAATACAAAAAAATCGCAGTTGCATCTGTGACATTTCCTAAAAAGTAATTGGCTGAAGGCGCAGATATCAATTTTACAGTGCTGATGAAGACCAAATAACTAATTACGCCGAGTCCCACTGAAGATTTGAGTTTTTTCAGGCGTCAGCTAAAGGGTTTGAACCTCACATTTCTCTCCCACCCTATAATCATGGCAGCCAGGAAAGCTTTCCATTTGCTGCTCGGTACATTCGCGGCTGTGTTTGCATCAAACCCTCATTTTGTTTCAATTTGGTTTCCATTCTCAGAGATTATACAACATTCAGGCTTTAGAGGGGTTTGAAATAGCTTGAATTATCTCCTCCTAAATGCACCCACACATACAGTGAATACCCTTTCTGGAAAAGAGTATGTTGGATCATGTTAAATGAAATAAGAGCAAATCCACATTTGTATTTATACTGTACTCTTATTTATTAATTATATTTACAGTAGAGTCTTTAAGCGCTGACAAAAAATAAATAAATAAAACTATTCAAATGGAATCCATGCTGTTAATAAGATGTGCAAGGGCATGAAACCAATCCCTTAGTCACAGAGTTTTCAGAAAATTTTAAATCGTGTGAATTAATCTTCCACCAAGTACTTAAGTTTTTAGCTCACATGGTACCACAGAGTCTAGCCACATTAAGAGACCATCCAATTTTCCATCCAGAAGACAGAATTGTTTTCAGATTTTGCTTTTACTTTCATTTCTGACCTCTTATTTTCATTTGCTTTTTTTGTTTGTTTTAATTCATCACCCTTTTCATTACCATCTGCATCGGTGACAGAGGTGAAAACAGCAGAGAATATTTGGCTATAGTCTCAGTTCTTGATGTCCTGAGTTGTCCAATAGAGTTCAATGGAAGTCCCTCAGCTTCTGAAACTAATGATGTACTCTGTGCAATAAAATGTGCTCTAAGGAAGTTCTGTTCAAGCGTAACTTTAACTGTTTTTACTGTGATCTATACATGAGATATAAGAAATACCAGTTGGGACGTCATCTGTAATACTGTCTGGTTCTGGTGAGACAAACTCAAGTATTTCATTAGTGTGTTAGCACTAATTAGTAGACATGTCTATCTGTGTGTTAAACGCTTCCAGTTTGTGGACGCTGCTTGAAAACTGAACTTGCTAACCATTGCTGATAGATTAGCTCTGCACTTGTTTATCAAAAGAAGTAATTATACTGTAAGTAAATGTAAGTACTGTGCAAGTAATAATATCTTCATGTGTTTTACAGGAAAGAAGAAATGATTACATTGTAAGTACAGTTAAGTAGTGCATAAGTAATTTTACCAGGAAGTTACACAAGAAAAAGTACAGTGTACTTACGATGTAGGATGCTTGTTTTTCTACAAAATTACCATGAAATTGCAGAGTACTTAAAGTTACTTATGCAGTACCTAAAATGACTACTTAAACAATAATCTCCTTTCCTGAATAATTTTGCACTATATAATTGCTATATTACTTACACACTACTTAAATGTACTCGTTTTCTGTTAAAACCTTAAGTAAATATAATTACAGTGTAATTTCATGTAAAATACATTTAAATTCTGCTTATAATACGGCTTGCACCTAAGGACATTTTTTTCTATGTAATTAAAGTGTTACCAAACAAATAACATGATGAGGACTAATGTTGAGGTTTGAGTGCAATGGGTGATGTCATGGTGGGTAATCCAAGGCTAGTTGTCCAGTCTTTAGTATGGACCTAATGACCATAATGTTATTTTCAGTAATACTGTATGATTGATATTATGGGAAAAGTCTTAACCCCAAAACGTGACAAAAAATAAACTTTTGCCTTTCGTTACAAGACCCATGTTACATGTTTTACACCAAATTTTTTCCTCTTTCTTTTTTTGTGGGTGGTTCCAAGCTGGATGCCACAGTTTTGGGTCAGAACAAGGTGACATGTTTGCCATAGCTGTGTACTCCGGTCCCCTCTCCACTGCAGCGTATGAATGAAGACATTTATTACAACAGAGACACAGAGGATTAGCAGAGAGCTTAAACCATTCTCATGGTAATGCACAGAGCTGGGAGTGCGCAGATAAACACAAACACTCACCTTATCAAAACACCCAGACCTGAGAGACTACTCCTTAACAGCACCGACGGAGTGGCTGAGAGACCCTGACAGGAAACAGGAAACCGAGAGAACAACCTAAGTTAGCTGAAGCAGATTATTCAGGGGAAAAAAAGTCAAACAATGAAGTCATTCATTTCATATTGCACTTTAACGCAAAAGGCATGACTTCATTGTCTAAGCCAACACATAAAAAAAAAAACAAAAACAAAAAAACTTTCATACAGGCCTCAGTTTGGTCTCACAGAATCAGACGCTTAAATCTTAAATTTGATGTTGCTGCCTAACGTATTTAAATGGGGTGCGTGAATGTGTCACTGTAATACTGTTTAAGTAATCAATCAGTGCATGAGTCATGCGTATTACTGTATAAAACACGAATATCCAGAAGGTCTGCTATTACTGAATAATGTAATGCAAATCTGTGCGATGTGTGTGAGTTGTGAACATTGTGTAGCTGCTGCCGAGTCGTCAGGCACAGACTTTTTACCTCTGAAGCTTTTTAAGAGGGCAGCCTAATGTTTGATACATATATTATAGTCATGTAACGAGCTCCAGCACCTTATGTACAGGCAATCCATCATATCTGATGTCTAATATTGACCCATAAGAGCAGGAAAAACTTCTTTTTCTCTGAATGATGGCTAATAATTCAAGTTAGTGAAATGTGATTTTTGCAGTAAATTGAATATTTTTGAATATGACACCTTTGGATGACAATAATCAGACTTGTGAAGATGTTCATGTTGTGAATTACGGATTTAGATTTTCAAAATGAATTAATTCACCAAGAAAACCATATACACCAATGGGGAATGGGTGTTTCTGGTTAAACTAACCTTCAGATCGCTCTACTGTCTAATGACTGACTCCTTCTCGAGTTCTATTGTGGTCTGTGCAAAGAAAGACAATGTGAAAGACAAACGCAGCAGGGAAGAAAGTAATCTGTCACGGCATCCTACCCGCTCGAGGCGGTCCACCGCTCTCACTTATATCTTCTCAACATTGTAGTGAGACAACAATCTCAGCCACTAAAACCACGAGGCTCCAAATCTTCCATTTTGGCTCCTTTGAGAGAAGACGGGCCAGCAGCTGAGCTCTGTGGATTTTTATAAACCGCTTTTGAATAGACTCTACCTCTTTGAATGTTGCATTAAGATTCATCCAGGTTTCATGGAGCCTTAAAATACTGCTAAAGCAAGCATAACATAAATGAGCAAGATTTTCAGAGCGCATGTGGTTAGAACTAATTATTAGTGTGTAGGAATAACACGACCAAAGGATTTAGGACCAAGTCAAACGCAAACCTCAAGCTGTTCGAGAACAGGCCAAGTGTAATCTCTATAATAAGTCCTTCGCGTTTAATCAAGCTAAGAGTTTTTAAGTGTCATCTTCACTGTTTTAACACTGACTGATATGCTTTTTTCTCTCTCTCTCTCTACACACACTTTCACCAAAAACAATTTTAAAAAGTGCAGGTGTCAAAAAAGCTAGCACCCAAAAATTCTCCAAAGATGGAACCACTAACACCAGTGGCTGCTGCTAAAAATGAACCAAAGATCTGTTAATGCAGCACTCAGACACGGTGTGAGAATCCTGATAAAAATATGTACCCACTTTTTTCCCCCCAGTGGCCCTAATCCTCTTTCATACAAACTGCAGTGCTCGTGACATCACACGGCTGATGGCTGCAGTGATGTAGTAGATATAGACAGCATGCTTTCTAATGAAAGTACCAAGATAAGTCTCAGATGTTTCAAAGACTGATGTCATTTAACAAAACAAATAAGTGTTTGGGGGCTAAAGTACGACGCCAATACTTTTAACTTATAAAAGCAGCTTATGTAGGGGACAGCAGTGTGCCATGAGATGAATCATCATCAATCTGAAAAATCTGAACACATTTTAATGATCACTAAATCACTCTGCTAGTATCGATCCAATACCATAGTTGTTATTGAAACTATCGATATTTGGATTGATCTGTCGATCCCTAATAAACTGACTCATTCTGTTTAGTATGAAAGTGTAGTAAGGGTCAAGGTTAAATTCTCTGACAGTGGTGTGGTGTCATGGGACAGATTCAGTGCGACCCTTGTAGGCATGTGTAATACCAGTGTTTTACCTTGGTGGATGATTTCTGCTAAAGTGACTTCACTAAAAAAAGAAGTTTTTCTTTTTTCTAATCAATGGTTCAGTATCACACAGTATCTAAACCTATATCAGAAACTATCAGTGCCAACCACTTGAGCCCCTTGGAAGCTTCATGTGACATTTATTGAAGCAATCCAAAATATTACTTTCATGCAATGAATTGTTACACAGGGATGGTTTGAAATTGTGTGCGTTTTAAAACGTGTTTTTTTCTAATTTTTTTGAGCATTTTTGATTGGTCATCTGAAAAACACACAATCACAATCTAAACCCAAAATTTCTCTCTTTTTTAAAATTCGCCCTCTATAGGATGAGCCTTTAACTTTTGCTGTGTGCCACCACCATATGATTTTTTTTATTTAGACACATGTTGTTCTTCCTCCCTCCCTCCTCTCCTTGCCTCTGACTGCCAGTCTTCCACGCAGTGACAGAGATGTAGCTTCCAGATCTCTCCCCTGCCACCTCTGATTAAGGCCGCTGTGAGCGAGACACACCTGTACAGCTGATGGGAGACAATGCCGCTGCTTCCTCCTAGAGATTGATTTTCTCCATTAAAACGGGCCCTTTGTCTAAAAACCCTGCACCCTCTTTGTTATGCTAAAGAGAAGATGGAAGATTTCCAATTCAATTTGGGCTGAGCCGAGGGCCGGTCAGCTATATGGGCCTCCATTGTCCTGGCTGAGCCCGCTGGGACAACGCTAGCGTCTCCCAAACGCCAATTAAGCTGGACGGAGAAACGGACGAGGGATAATTGACAGGCAGGAGAAAGGCAGCCTCTTCCTCTCTGTTTCATCATTGAAAAAGAAAATCAAAGACACAGCAAAGGAGAGGAGGAGAGAAGTGAGGGATGAGAGGAAGGGAACAGTAATAACCTGTAATATGTTGCCCGCAGCAAATTACATGAAGTGTTTTGCTCACGTACATGAAATGGGCACCAACAGAGCAGAGACAAACACAATGAGGGCCGTGATTAAGAAGAAAGTTGGAGGATGTTCATGAAAAGTAGCAATGTGGGGGGAGAATGGATCGAAATGTCAAGCACCGAGAATAGACAGCTGAGTTAAAGTACACTTTTTGTATGATGCACTTTAACCTTTTAGGTTGAATTCTGCTGTTTTAATAAACAAGATTCCCAATCACAAGAAAACAATTTTATCAATGATCCTAAGTGAAAATTCGACCTGGTCATTGTTATAATAACTCATGTATCATCATCATAGCTACTGTACCTCAAAGATGAATATACCACATAAACCAATTTTTAAAGAAATGTAGAGCACACAGTGAGGACTTATGAGAAATACATTTTCTTTCTGGTGTTGGATTGAGTAGTTTAAGCTAAGAATAACACAATGATTTGGGCTGAGAATCTGACCTTATCAAAGACTAACCCTATCTGCTGAACTAATAGGTAAAAGTTGTTATAAATCTGGACACCCTGTTCATCTAGGACAGGGATGTTAAAATAATTTTGCATTGTGGGCCATATACGAGCCAGACCAGACAAACTCCCCTTTTCTGTCAATGTATAGAAGTCTAACTACACATTTCATTCCTGAGATATCTTAAGATAAGTGAAAGAAATGCAATTTCAACAGTAGGTCTTATCTTTTTTAGACATGATAAAGAAATGCTGCTGTATTAAATGTAAGACATCCATCAGCACGACTCTTTGGACTTAAACTGTAACAAATAAATGTGTAAAATTACAGGAAAAGTTTTGCTTGTTTGTTGCCCAAAATGTCCTGTAATTATAAAACAGAGGTTTTGTTAATTGACAGAACATTGTGTTCTTACTGTGGGTCCACTGTAAAAATCTGAGATTTCTAGATTGTAAAGAAAAGACTGGAACTTTCTTTCATTTTAATGTTCATCTACTGGTGATGGGGGAGGTTGTCATGATGAACAAAAGCTTAAAAGCTAAATAAATAAATAAATAAAATCACATTTTGGCCAGATTGTAGTCCCTATTTTGGCCCCCAGGCCTTATATCTGACACATATTTGATCTAGGAGTAGAAGTATACAGATTCAAAAGTAGTAGTTTCTAATTCAAGATCATCACATTATGCTGTGTTTATGATGGTCTTGGCACCAAACATATTTATAGCTGTTAAATACATTAAAGCAGCGGTCCCCAAACTTTTTGCGACACGGACCGGTTTATGCCCGACAATATTTTCACGGACCGGCCTTTAAGGTGTTGCGGATAAATACAACAAAATAAAACTAGTACCGGTACTGAAAAAAAAGAAGATTTATTCACAACACATGGGAAAAGACCCAGGAAAACCAAGTTAACGCTAAAAATGATAACAAATTAATGCTAAAAACCGATAAAAACCCTGAAAACCATACATTTCACACCTGAGCCTCATCGCGGCCCGGTACCAAACGATACCGGTCCGTGGCCCGGGGGTTGGGGACTGCTGCATCAAAGGGTTTTGTCTTTTTACATCTCATTTTCTTGATCACCCTTCTTTTCGTTTGGTGATTTGTGTAGATGTCTAATTGATCTCAGAAAACTGGACAAAAAATTTTCGCTGTCAAGACAATCTGCGTCTTAAACTCGTACACTACAATGTAAGTAAGAGTTGCTCTTGAAGTGTGGATTGTGAGAGATCCTTAAGCTGATTGCTGCTTGTTATAATATCACTAGTCCAGCAGACTGTTCAAGACAAGGTTAAAACATATGCAGGGGTTTAAGGAAAGGTAAACTACCAAGGCAGAAGGTTCGACTGAATAGTCTGTTTTGCTAACTGAGTGAAGTGACCCAGAAGCAGGATGCACTGAAGCAACCTGTATGAAAGGAAAGGAGATAATTCCCACATATAAAACCAAATAACACGGCACTCAACTATTCATGAAAATGATCAGAGGTGGCAAAGTGGTACAGATCTTGAAAACGGTCCTAAGTGTGTTTTCCATTTAGATAACCTGCTGATATGTTTTGAATTTTCAGCAACGGGCTGGTAAAGCCAAAGCTAAACTGTTTACTTTACACTGTTGTAAGAAAGTGTTGCAGTTCACGAATGTCAACTCATACAAGCTCTCTAAATCAAGTTTAGAGAAAATCGACTTATTTCATTTTATTCTTTAATTGTTTTTTTGTTCCAATCTTTGTAATGAAGTCATCTTTTTTTCTCTTTTCAAATGTTTTAGTTTCTATGACCTTCATGAAACAGCGTTAGGAACATCAAGAAGTTTAGTATTAGTGCAGTTGGACACCACAGATCTTCTTTTCCCAACTCTTTAGAAATTCTCTTTTACACCCTCCTTGACTTCAGAACATCTTCCACAAGGAAAAATGATTAGGAAAAAGAGGAACAGTAGGAGGTAGTTTTTGGACTATTGAACCATATCCAAAGAACTACTGAGACACTACCGTGTGTCTGAAAACATTTTAAAAGCTGACTCAAATTGAGACAGCACTTTGCTGCAGAATGAGTGTACAAACAACTTGACTTTGAATCATAAGGTTAAGATTTTATGAGCAGTTTTACAGCAGGGGTCCTAGTGACCCAAAAACGGGATCTCATAGGTAAAAGTCTGCCATGCCTGAATCTTACTTAGACGCTCCTCTTCTGGGCAGCCATTGGCTTCCACTCACGTCTCATTATACTTTGAAAATACATTACTGTAGCTGACTGTTGAAACTTATTTCACATTGTGCAATCAATAACATGCATACTGAGCCAGCATTAATTTAATAGATGGCATATTATGTCTATATGGTGAAGCCACATTGCATTCCTTGTAGTGAATCTCAAATTAATTTTGAAGGTTTTAACTTGAAGCTCAAATGAATTATTTAGAAAGTTGCACATCTCAGTTTTCCAAAGGAAATTATAAAAAAAAATGATTTTAACCAAAGTCGCTGTCATTCAAACAAACACACAGCAGCAAACACACTAGCTGAAAGCATAACTCTACTAGAGGTGAGCGGATTGATCCAAATATTGACAGTATTGATAACAATGGGTCGATGCTGAACTACAAAAAATGTCTGAAACTTTTTGTGTTGACTGTCGCCTTTCTTTTATTTAAGACCTGTAGCGCATTTAAACAGACGCTGATCCAAAGTGCTTTAGAGACTGGCACAATTACATTCCAGGTCTCAAAAAAAATGATAGGTGTGTTTTGTTGTGTTAGCTAATTATTTTGGAAAGTTGGGTTTATAAGTTTAAAGTATTGGTAATGTTATTTGTATTGACAGAAATGGCCCTGTATTTACTTGTTGCAGGATTGATACCAAAAATTGCAGCATTGCGCAGCACTATGTCCTCTCAAGTATCAGGAAGACACATCTCTATACTATTAAAACATATTAGTGCTTTTCTTATTTTGTAAACCTCATTATTTTGTCAGAATGGCTGATATATACACATCTGCATATCCCCCCTAAAAAATATGAAAAACTATGAAAAATAGTCCTTCCTTTTTTTTACGTTTTCCTCTTTCTACATTTTATACTCAGTTACATTGTGTTAATTTAGAAAAATTATCTTGCTGCAGAAAAGTGTGTTTTTGTTATTGTCACCTTCGTGTCTAGAAGTAAGAAAGCAAGTCTCCGTTTCGGGAGAACTGCTTTCATGTGTAAAACGGGAGCTGAGAGGCTTGATTTAAACGAAAAAGGTTTGAGTTCTTTTTTTCAAAAGTGATTCCAGTGATACAGACACAAAGGATGAACAGTACCTGCTCCTCTCCGTTTTACCACTGAGAGCTGTGTGAATGTGCACAATAACTGAGACACATTCAAACGGGAAAAGCTGCCTATTTTAGATCACGTTTAATTTTATTTATGTTTTGAATAGGTCTGTTTGAGCTACGGGCTTGTATATAGCATCATTAGTTATGATATCATTTTGGAGTAAACATGTCTTTGAATTATATAAGTCATAGATTGCATGGCAGGAAACAGGCTTTCAGGAGGAATGACACACAAAAAATGAAAAACGTTGAGCAACTATGATCCTAAAAATCTTACTCGCCTGTATTCAGATATATGTATCTATATGTACAGTAAATATCTGAAGGGAAACAGCTTGTAGCTACTTGTAAAAACCATCCTTTCTTCACTTTCTTACCCCCAACACCCCCCCCCCCCCCCCCCCCACACACACACACACACACACACACACGCACTCACACAATTTTTAGCGCTCTTTCTCCCGTCCTCTAATTGCAATGTCTCTCGCTCCTTCTCTCTATCCCTCCCTCCCCCTTTCACTCTCTCTCCCTCTCGCTGCTGGCTTGTGACAGACGGCCTAATAGGATTTAATAAGCCCCATTTGCATGTCAGCCTTTTAGATTTTCTGTAAGAAAGAAAGGTGATGGGAGGGATAGGGGTGGATGGAGGGGGAGGGAGAGAAGGAGGGATAGTTTGGAGGAATAGAAATAAAAGAGCAAAGGAAGGAGCAAAAGAAGGGAGCGTGAGGATAAATGGGTTGGTTTAAGGACTTTCCCCCCCCTTTTTTTAATGAAGTTTATAAAGCTATTAAACAAATTGGTTTAAAACAGTGCTCGATTGGCTTTATCTTTAAACATGTAATATCATGCTTTCACCTTTTTTTCTATTATTATTTCTTTAAATCAGAGTGTGAGCTGAAAACTGGTTCCACTGTTTAACATCAGCAATAATTGTTAATCTCTCTTTTTTTATACAATGGTTAACACACGTGAAAGAACAAAGATTTTGCTGTAAATTCAATATTCAGCCTGATCCTACAGTTTCACGTCCCTTCTGCTAAGTGGCTTTCGTGCTTTTGTTTGGATTATGTTTGTCATTTAGCGCAAATGTGCACAAAGGACAGCAGCAGAAAGTCAAGATTCTCAAAAACGGATCACAGGATGATGAGTCATCCAGGTATTACTTGACAATCAAATGTCATCATGTTGGAAGAGCTTATTGTTTCCACCCATACTCCAAAGCCCAATCATTTGTTTGGTTTTTGGGTTTTTTTTCAAGTGCTTAAAACATCCCATTTGTAGCACCATGACTTTAAAGAGTGACTGTTGTCACACTGAAGCAAAGGCCGAGGTAGCACCGTGATGTTCGGCCTTATTGAAGAGGAGGCCGGGGCGGATGTTTTGACGTAAATCTAGATAAGATTGCATCTTGTTTCCACCAGCGTCATGCTTTTTTTCATTCTTCCTCTTCGGTTTTGTGACAGGTGATGATCTGACATCCTCTCTGTGCTTTGGGGTCTAGTTTGAAACATTAAAATGAGTCTTGGAGAATATTTGCTGTGCATATTTAAGATAACGTGCAAACATGCTTCTTTTACAGGACGTAGACAATGCAACACAAGATTTTCACATGACACAGAGCTGAAGGTATGCTTCATGATGTTTGAGATTTATTATGGTGAACTGTGCACACACATGGCTTTATAAATCTAGCGAAAGGAGTGGTGCACCTTTTTGCTTTAGTTTGAATTCTGCATCTAAACGTACCCACAGCCACAGATGCCGATCAAGAGCCTAATGAGGGGGAAAATGACTTCTCAAATTTGCTGAATAAGTTTCAAGAAGCAAATACAAACACAGATTTACGGTTCAGTTTATGATTTTATGCTGGCCCTGACACAAATATTTACTCAAAGCATAGGTTGTGAGAGACACACACAGACCGTCGTTCTCTAAGGATTATTATTTTTGAAAAAAGAAGAAAAAAAAGAGTCCAGCCAAAAACCAGAAGTGTTGCGTACACATCTCCACATGCTCTCTCACACTCGGTAATCCGCATGTTGGTAGCTGTTGTTTATTGCCGTGTAATGGGATCAGGATGAGGCAGCGCTGATATCGGAGCAAACATCTCTCTCTCTCTCTCTCTCTCCCTCACACACACACACACACACACACAACTGCTGATCAAACATATCCCAGGAAACATTGTGATCCAGGAGAAACGAGAGGGCTAATCCTTTTAGCCCTCTAAGAAGTCTCTCCCTCGCTTGCTCTCTTTCTCTCTCCAAAACCATTCTTTATCTTTCTCTCTCTGTCGTTCTTTCTTCCTCATTTTTGGTCAACAACATTTTTCCTCTCTCTCTCTCTTTCTGTCTCTCTGCCACTTTTACCAGCAAGAACCCAGTTAAGGGGAGAGAAAGAGAGCGAGCGAGAGTGAGAGAGCGCTACTGAGCTAAATATACACACCAGTGTGTGTATCTATGTGTTAAGAGGAGATTGATCTGTTTGGTTTGCTGAGCGATTAGGCCTGATAAATCCTCCTTTTAAACCAAACGAGCCTTCATCAGCCTCCTTCCACCTACACTCTGCATCCGTCTGCCTGTGCACATTCCTTCATGTCTCCACATTTATCTCCATCAAGCGCTGGAAGTTTAGTTCGAGCTGTTCTGAAGTTCTGGAATGTAAATGTGGCCCTGTTACTGGATCTGTTATATGCTAGATGATGTAATTAAGCCTTTTTGTTTGCGCCAACAGTTTTACACTGGATGATTTGTACACTGTAAAATAATGGGAAATCTTGAGTTTCATTTCATGTCTACTGTGTTAATGGCTCCATTAAAGGTTTGTTCTCAATCTTTACATGATAAAATATGAAAAATGAATGAAGCATGTTAGGTTGAGTAATCTGGGGAATCGTGATGTTAGAATACTAAAGATGTACAGATTAGCATCTGGATCCAAAAGTAATAGGATGATGACAGAGTTTGGGTAAATTTGCCTCTGCACACCACCGCAGCTGATATGAAATGAAACACAGTGCAGATCTTCAGCTTCAATTCAAGGAGATTTACACAAACATTGTACTAACTGTTTATGACCAGTTACAGAGCATCGTTATCAGGGTGAAAAATTAAACACACCAATCAGAGAAATAGTAGAAACTTCTCAAAAACACTATTGAGGAAGTAGTGTAAGGCAGTTGCGTTCATGTTGTCTGCTTCATATTCTGACCCTACCAAATCTCAGAAAACTGCAGAAATCAAGACTCATCAGACCAGGAAACGTTTCTCCAGTCTTCCATTGTCCAACCAGTTTCTACCAGGTCCTTGTAGCCTTAGTTTCCTGTTCTTAGCTGATAGGAGTCACACCCATTGTGGTCTTCTGCTGCTGTAGCACATCTACTTTAAGGTCCGATGTCACGTGCTCTTCTTCATATGGTGTTTATTGAGTTATTCTTGTCTTCCTATCAGCTCAAAGCAGTTTGACCATTCTCCTCTGACCTCAAGAACGGCCATTCTTTGTAAACCCTAATGATGGTTGTGCGGGAAACTCGTAGATCAGCAGTTTCTTAACTACTTACCTTTTTTCTCATTATATAAAATAATTATTTAATATAATAAAATAAAACAACAATATGGTACATTTTCTACAAATTCATTCAATTAATAGTTTATATAGTGAGTTTTATAGAGTTTTTTTTAACATAATAAGTTATTTACTCAAAGATGAATGGTACTCTGTGGTTATTTTCTTCATTTTGTTTGGACCTTCTAGATAAATCTCTAAGAATGTAAAAATCTGACATATGTATGAAATACAGCATTTTCAAAACAAATAAATAGTTTTAACTGATGAACTCGAGGGCAATACATTGGACCAATTTATACCAATTTTTGATTCTTTGGTACAAACACACTTTGTCCATCCAAATTCTGCATACCACACAACACTGAGGCTCATTGTTAGATGAGGTAATATTGCAGACTGTTTGGGTATAACAACTGCTGTGTGGAGCTTGCCGTGAATAGAATATAACAACCAGAATGGTCATGTCATCATTTACATAATAACATTTCAAATATATTTATTTCCTTTCTTTCCACCTGCAGTGTAAGTGCTTTGATATAATATTGAATTTCTATATCAAAATATTATTTTCTTTTAGCTTGTGTTCAGTGTAATGTCAGTGCAGTCGCGTTTTAGAGCTGTGTTTGTCCTGTCGGACGTGATATTGTTTTATTGCTGTTTGTCTTTTTTATTCATCCTGTTAAACTCAAATAATCTTCACTCTAATTGCCGTGTAGCTATTTGACAGCGTACACACATAAAAAAAAAAAAGACAGTATGATTAGTGCATATCACATTCATAGGTTCATGTTAATGCTCACTTCTGCGAGCAGGACATGCTTGTGAAATGTGTGCGTATGTGCGCATGTTTGTGTGTCTTCAAACAGAGCTGTGAGTGCTTAATGAATTTACTTTGCTCTGATTGAAAATTAATTAAAACAGCCTCAAACAGACAGCCGCCCACAGAGAACCACTGGCAACACACTGACAGACAGATTACCGCTCTGAGGAGGGAGAGAGGGAGGGAGGGAAGCAGGAGGGAAAAGAGTTTGCAACTATCTGATGCACTTCCTACGACCCTACATGTCATGGATTATAGCAACCTTAGCCTAGCCGTTGGTGTAATTTTTGAATCTGTTTTATCAGTCGTACCGGTAGAACAACAGCAGTCTCAATCACAGACTAGTAGTCTTCTCCCTGGTGAGTTTGTGACAGCTGGTGACATCCAAAGCAATATTTGGCTTCTGATTCCTCTGAACAATGCAGGGAGCAGATTTACATAAATTAAGTTCTGGAATATGTAACTGACAGTTCTAGCCAAATGTGTTGCTATACTGCTTTTGTCCCAGTGGGTTAAACTCTGGATATTCTGGAAGTAGATGGAGCAATGACATTTCAGGATCCTTTATCTCTTTTCTTTCTTTTGTATGGACCATGTTCATCAACAGTGATTTCATCGGTGTTTGAGCCCATCAAGTAATTTTTGTCCTCACTACTGAATCAGGCCTATTTTAATGCAGCGATGGGGTTGGTCACCTCAAGTTAGGGCTGAGAAAAGATCACTGGCGTTCAAGTGTCCCCTTCATGTGCCCCATCAGGGGCACGCTGACTTTATATACAGCCTCTGCGATGTCATCCAGTCATCTGGACACTCCACTCTGCTCATTAGTGACTTGCCAATCACAAGGTAGCCCGCCCTAAATCAAATGTGGCTTTATCTTCAACTTGCAAGAAAGAAGCAAAGAAAGTTGTAGTTAAAGGTGAAGAAAAGAGTGCAGGCAGGGTGGAGATGAATGTCAGGGGAGATGAAGAAGAGTGAACGAGAAGGGTTTCATGATCACAGGGACAGCTCAGGTTGAGCAGTTTGGAGACTGAGTCAGAGAGGCAAGAGAGGCTGAGATGGCTTGTTAGGGACATGTGCAGAGGAGGGATAGTGGATATACTAGACAAAAGATGTTGCAGATGGAGCTGCCAGGCAGGAGAAAAAGAACAAATATTTGTTATGTAGCGAAGGAGGACAAGTCTGAAGAGGATGCTAGAAATAGAGTGGAGATACAGAAGATGATCCGCTGTGATGACCCCTAAAGGGAGCAGCTAAAAGAAAAGGATGTTGCAATGAAAAATACTAGTAGCTAGTCAATGCGACCGTAAGGTTATTGGGAACGTGAGGTTCTATACAATCTGATTGTTTTTTAATCATATGGGTTTTGTGCTCACCACCAGCCAACCCCTCCGGCGGGGCATTAGAAAGAATCCAGGTTTAAGCCACTTTCATTTCGGCTTCACTTTTCAGACTTGAGCGCTACATCCATCTTTTATATACACTTTATAAACACTCACCATATTGCTTCTGAAATCAGAAACGTTTTATACTTCATTGCCTTTAATGAGGTATATGATGCAAAGTGTTTTATTTGTTTGGGTTTTTCTTACTGTTCTTCTCATCCTTTTTTGCCAATTTTTCTGCCACTAGGGTGAAGGGTCAAGGGGGTTTTCCTCATCTGTACAGTATATTCACAGTTATGTTTCTCCCAATGGAAAAAGGCGAGTGTTTTTCCTGCCTTGGGCCTTCTGTGCATACATATACAATGCGAAGGAGCCTTGAAAGGCTTCATTGTCTTCTGGAATGAATTGAAGTTCTGCTTCTGTTACTGTTCTGTTACTATACAAACAGGGTATTACAATGACCCAGTAAAGCTGTTGGGGGGGAGGGGGGGTCACTTTTGTGCCAAGTTTTACATTTTTGTGTAGTGATCAAACCCATCTGACACAGTGTTATGTTGGCATATTATGTGAACCATTGTACATCTGACTTTGCATCTACACAATTATTGTAAATGTTAATGGTGTTTCTTTCCCATTTCCCATTTTTACATTTGAGTATAATGGAAACACATTTTTACTCAGCCTTCGAATTAACTGCAGTCACCCCCCTGTGTGTGTGATGCAAGCTGTCTCTGTCCCAGCCCTGAATTAACCCCAATAACATCTAGGTTTTTCACACACCCCTATTTGCTGACTGAAGGATTTACACTAATAGAAACATTTTATTTTTCTAAGCAGCGTGTTGCTTGTGTATTCACAAAGATGAATCAGCAGTAATGCGCTCGTTCACAAAGCCCAAGTCACACTCGTAATTCTGAGGAATATCGTTTCTCCACCCCTCGTGTTCAACCCCCTGCGTCTCCACATTAACCATCTCTCCCCGCCTCTCTGTGGAGGCGAGTCTCACCGTTTTAAAGTCCCTGTTCTACGTAATGGGGCATGATCAAAAGCTCCAGGACAGCTACTATAGCAGACTGTGAGGTGAGCCTGCTTCACCATGCCTTTAAACCAACATGGATGACAAGTGATGAGAGGAAAAAATTAAAAAATGAAGTTTAACACAGCTGAGACAAACTTAACTTTGAAGATAATGTGACTCCGCTAAGTTTTCTAAAAAAGCTAATAAACTGAGTTAGTGGGGAGGTGTTCTATCAAATAAGGACATATATCAATGTCAACAAGGTGTGAGTGTGTTGTCTGAGTTTGTCGTGTAGTTAAATCAAGTTTATTGTGTTAAATGAAGCCAGACCCCAACTGTTGATGCATCTGAGCCTCTCTGCTCTGCCTCTGGTTCAGGAAGTGTTAACCGGTCCAGCTCCCTCAAGCACACAATGATGTTAAAGACTAATTGACGCACACTTTAAATAAGTCCTAATTAGAGCACGGCTGGTAATAATTGGGCAGGCGGTCTGAGCACTAATTAGAAGCCCCTAGTGTGTGTCTGTGTGTCTCTGTGTGTGTGTGTTACTATGTGGATGAATGATCTCTACAGGGGGGCTGATAAAGCCCATACTTTCAAGAAGCAGCCAGAGCGAGAGTGAGCGAGTGGGCGAGAGAGGTAGATGGAGTAAAGAGAATGGAGGGGTGGGTGAAAGGGGGGGCAAACCTCCATGCCACTTCGTTCTTTTGTGATGGCGCATGGTCTGCGGGTGGCCCGCTCTGCATGGGAAGACTACAGCTGAGGGCAGGTGTGTGTGTGTGTGTGTGTGTGTGTGTGTGTGTGTGTGTGTGTGTGTGTGTGTGTGTGTGTGTGTGTGTGTGTGTGTGTGTGTGTGAGAGAGAGAGAGAGAGCGAGAAATGAACTTACTCCTAACAAGCTAACAAGACTAATTGATTCTGTAGCCTCTCTTTATCCATCCCCATCTTCCCCTCACTCACTCCCGCTCTTTTTTTTTCTTCCTCTTCTCCCCTCAGCCTCTAATTGTTTATGCTGAGAGGTGTCTCGAAAACGGCAATAATAGATTTCCCACCTGCTGCAGGGACACATTAGTAGCACACTCAAACGACTTGTTTGCCTCTCTCGGTCTCTCCCTGCTGTTGTCTGCTCATTGTTTACTGCTCCTCCTTTCAGCCGCTGACCCAGGTGTACTGATATCCTCTGGTTCTCGGCCAGGAGGCATACTGAAAATACATCCAGTGCATCACTGTTAGATTTTTATCTCTATGTCATCACATTTCATTAGTCACACTTAAAAAGCAGAGGTTGAATGCAGCCTATGAAGGCCCGATGTGATTATTAAATCCCATATGTAATATGACCCTCAGTAGGATTGGGTGGTCTGGTGCACGTATGGCACTTTTCTAGTATAACTGTGGACTTTTTTTTTTAACTTCAAGCCTCATTCACTCACATTCATACAAGCACTTTTGTCTATATCTAAGCGCTTTGTCTAACTTGAGGTGACCGACCCCAAAAGATTAGACCGTCAAGATCATCAAGAACACACGTGCAAAGTATTTTCAGCTTGCAGTGCTGTGTTACACTAAATACTGATTTATGCAAGATATATGCTCACATTAACTACGTTTTCATGGAGCCTTAAAAAAAAACACCCAACTAAAGATGTACAAAAAGTCTGTCTGTCAAAAGCACAGACTTAAGACTTTATGATGTCAGTAAGTGCAGGTATCCCTGATATAGGGAAGCATACACAAAAGCCCCACCAATCTGCTATTCAAACCTTTTGTTTATGAGGGGAAGCCTATCAGAAGAAAGTTGGCTGTCTGGCTACACTAAAACAGGCAGATGGTGCATGAGATGAAACTGAATCATACACTGCAAATCCAGCATGTCCAAATCAACACTGTCAGATTTGATTTCAACACTATTAAAGTGTCTATATGGGTCCACACCAGAGAGTGTTAATTTAACTCCTTTTGGAGAGTTGGTAAGTTAACTCTGATTTAGTGTTAAACACCAAATCTGTCTGGAGTTGATAATTTAACACTTACTAATGCTAACTAGGTGTTAAGAGTTTATATATTAACTCTCAAAGAGTATTTTAGTTCTGAACTTCTAGAAATTTCTTTTGGAAATAAACATTTACTAAAAAGATGCAATGGTTTTTGAAAAACATTTATTCTGAACTGTGCACCACAATTTCAAAACATTTGCTGAAAGATGTAACAGTGTACATGTTCTCACTTTCATTAGAATTTTGTTTATCAAAAGGTCTGACATAGGTGAGCTGGTAAATGCAAATAACAGCATTCTCATCACTTATTTCTTCAATACAATATGCATGTCCTTCATTCATCACTTTGTGGAACTTCAACGCACTTCTGCTCTCCCCCATATTCCATCTTCACAAGCATATCCTGTGCGGAGATTGAATAAAAATTAGTTGACACTAATTAATGGCACAAATAATCCAGTAATCAATTGCAGCACAGTAAAAAAAAAAAAAAAGGAATCCTTTTTGAGCCATTACTTGTGTAAAGTATTTTCCCAAAAGACAACAACACAGGCAACAGGTAATACTGAACTAAATGTAAAACCTCAACCTTTTTCATTTTTACCTAAACCGTGTGCACAAAACTCTGGAGGGATCTAAATGCTAACGTAGAACCCAGTCAGGACATCTGCTACTGCTGTTTGCTCGTTTTTTTATGGGAGATCATTTTCAGGCTTCAAGTAGCACCATTACACCAACATTTCACATTCTAGACATTGTTTTAGGTGTATTTGACCAAAAATTTGACTGAAAATTCACATGCAAGCTTTTTGTCAAGGCTGTGGTATTTGCCCGCAAACAATACCTTTCAGCTAGCTAAAACAGAATATTATGCTATCAGCGAGCAACATGGCTAATGCCTTTCACACAGCTTTGTCTCAACTCCAAAGAGCCACAGAAGTAAAAGCTCATAATAATAATTGAAACAATCTTTGAAAAAATGACTTACCAAGCATGGCAAACAACTCAAATATGTAGAGCAAAATGTTCTGAAACGGCTTCACTTCAGCTTCAATTGGAGCCTATGGTGCTGGGGGCGGAGTCTGTGAATTTACTCTATTGGTGTCATAGCCCCTGTAGGAGTTCAGAGTTAAGAGGTCAAGAGTTAATGTTTCCATTGTAACACCTCCAGATTTGACACAGAAACACTCATTTTTAACACTCGATTTTAACTACTATCATTTTACACCTCAGAGTTACATTAAAAGAATGTGACTCTACTTAGAGTAAATTTAACTCTACTTTTGCAAGAAGACTACTAACACCAAAACATTTAACACTTTTGAATTTGCTGTGTAGAAAGCTAGCTTAGCATGATTCCAAGGATAGAAATTAGGAGCTAGAAATGAACATAATGGTTCCCATTTAGGTTCACCAGCTTGCTGAGGCCTTACTGTGTACTTCCCCTCCAGACAAAAGATAAATAAATTCAAGAAACACAATCATATGCATACGACCCTGATTAAATATATTGTGCAGGGTTACACAGCTGTTTAAGGACTGGCTTAATTTTGTGTAGCTCACAAAATGATTAGATTCACTAGAGAAAGTCATAAGATCATATCCGGTGTCCTGTCTCCCTCCCCTGACCCCTCATTGGTTGTGGCTGATGGCTGCTCCACCCTGACTCTGGTTCTGCCTGAGGTTTCTTCCTGTCAAAAGGAATGCATCGTGTGTGATGTTTCCCATTCTAACTTTAGTTTAACATGTTAAGAAATAGTAAAGCAATTATTAAAGATGGGGTTATGTTACAGTTTTTGCCCGTTGCCTGAACACATTTTGCAAAACTTTGCTCATTGTGCCAAAACCCTAAACACAAGTAAACATGACACAACACTGGGAAATATACCATTCACATCTGCACCAAATTGAAACTCTACTCTCAAAACCTAAACTCTGCTATCAAAACCTGACATTCCTTTGTCAAAATGTAACTCTGTTGACAAAATGACACATACTTGCATCATATGCAAACACCTACAGAGCAGGGGGAACACACTAGTCTACTTTATATAAAGCACTGCAGTCTTTGATTTCCATTGTTCATTCAGAAGGCATATTTTCAGGAGACACATTTGCAAACAACCAAAAAAGCAAATAGGCCTACTCAATATTGTACATTGCAGTACCATGAATTCAGATAAAGCAAAAAAAACAAAAAAAAAAAACAACCCATAATACAGTAATAGAAAAAACACTATACTGTAAACAAAAAATCATGACAATTGTGCATACGTGGGCTCATGGATCCCGCCGTCTGTTGGGGTCTGGCCACAGGACCTCATCAACATCGCAAGCAGTGTCTTCTCCCGCTGGGCACCGGGGAAAATATCCTCTTCCATGTCAAAACCATCCATGGATTGCTGTCACCTGAATGTCGCCGCAGGCCTGTTCCATTGCCTGCAGAAGAGGCATGCAGGCATGTAGTTGGCGGTCATATACACGCCATCTCCAAGCCGAAAAAAATTCCTCTATAGGGTTTAAAAATGGTGAGTAAGGGGGCAAGCATACCACTTCAAGTTGACTGTGGTTGGAGAACCAGGCCTGGACCAGAGCAGCCCGATGGAAACTGACATTATCCCATATCACCACAAACCTGGGCTGATCTGGTCTATTCTGTACAACTATATCATGGAGATCTAGAAATGTGAGTATATGTTGGCTATTGTATGGACCTAGTTTTGCATGATGATGCAGAAGCCGTCGAAGGCTTATGGCGGCACACAATGTGATATTTCCCCCGCGCTGCCCTGGAACGTGCACAATTGCCCTTTGGCCAATTACATTACGACCCCGTCGTCTTGTTTTGCACAGGTCGAATCCAGCTTCATCAATGAAAATGTATTCATGAGGCTGTGCAGCTCCATCCATGGCCAAGATTCTCTGTAAAAAAAAAAAAAAAAAAAAAAAAAAAGAGAGAACATATTACTGTACTACAGTGCTACACATACAGAACCCTCACCCCATCACACAGGTACCTGTGTAGCTCTCAGAATGTATTCATGTGGTACTGATATGGTACATATTCAGCTCGAAGTCCTTTGACCCTGTCACTGTTCCTCTCAAATGGTACTCTGTAGAGTTGCTTCATGGTGATGCTGTGTTTTCCCAAGATGCGTCTGATGGTGGTGATGCTCACATGGTTTATGTTGTTGAACACTTGCCTGTCTGCAAGTATTTTCCGTCGTAGCTGGTGGAGACGGATAGCATTGTCTGCCCTCACTAGGTCCACAACGGCAAGTTCCTGCCGTTGTGTGAACAGGCGTTGGCGTCCTCCCCCAGAAGGTCTTCGAGTCATTCTAGAGAAATACAACCACATATTGTCATTGGTTTGCTTATTTTTCTTACAGTACTTTACTGTATATACTGTATCATCCACTGTACAACACTGTACTTCAATATAAGTAATCATGGTATGTTTCACAGAAACTACCACTTTGGCTGCAAAAGGAGCATTAGCACCCTGCAATACCCTGTACACTTGATATGGTAACTGTAGAACAGTACTATAAAAACCATCTGAGTAGAGTAGAAGGCAGTGAGATGAAGACAGACCTGTTTTCTAGTCGGAATTTTCTTATTACAGATGCCACTGTGAAGCGGCTTAGATGTGGGTGGACTCTCTGCCCAGCTTCCCTCATAGTCAGGCCGTGGTTGATGACATGGTCCACCAAAGTTGCTCTTATATCATCAGAAATATGGGTCCGTGCATGGCCTCTTTGACCTCCTCCTCCTCTTCCTCTTGCTCTCCCTCCATCCATGCTTGCAAAGTTCTTGAAATGGCTAAACTGAGGGCTTTTTGTGGTTGGCTAATTGGTGTTCAGTTTTGCAAGTAAGTGCCTTCAGGTGTATATTTGAGTGGTTGCAATTACCCGATGTGTTTTGTATTTTGGATACATGTGTTTTCCAAATGGCACCCTGAAATTTCATTTTTGAACGAAGTGTCTTATGTATGAAATAGAGTGTAGTATGCAGGACCATGTGTGTTGCATAAAGGAGTAAGTGTGTTGCATAATTGCAACCAGAGTGCAAAGCAGCACTTTTGTTTAAGGTATGGGTACATGTGTTTGAGGTATGGTAACAAAAGCTTCAAGTTGTGTTACTTTAGTATAAGCATGGGTTTATAGTGTTCAAGCAACGAGCAAAAACTGTAATATCTGTGCCAGATTTTATGATAGTCCACAGAGCAACTGTTGAGACAGTTAACTCAAACCTATGAAGGTCAGTCTCAGAGTAAAGCTGCAGAAAAGTAGGACTCATCAATCATCTGAGATGTCGAGCAGGGACTGAGGCAGCGGGACCATCGAAGGGAACTAGTTTAAACTTTAAAATTGTTTGAACTTTGATCACAGTGGGTAGGTGATGCACAACATCAAAAGTAGCCCTGCTTGAAAGCTCCACTGTGATTTTGCTGATCAAACCTTGGAACTGAAAGAAGTGTCCTCCTGGCCTGAGACCCAGCAGGATTCATAATTCAGACAGATTTATAATTGAAAATTACTTCAAATACTAATTAATGGCACAGCAGAGCCAATCTAGAATTGGCTGTCTGGTTTGAACATGCCAGCTGTATAGTTGTTGGTCTCTAATAGGTGTTTAATTAAATATCCAGTGGATTAGAGGAATTATGGGCAATTGTCCCTTAACGACCTTTAACAAGGTCTTGATTAGTGTCTTCAGCCATATCCTGTGGCTAAAATGATCCTTCAATTAGTGATGGAAAGCTCATGAAGAGAGCACGTCACATGATGGACAGCAAGAATGGGATTTTAAAGCCATCACTTTAAAATGAGAGAAAGAAAAGAAAGTTTAGATGGACAGTGATGGATGCGTGTGTTGAAGCGCTGCATTTGAGGATTGTGGCTGCTTTTTGTTGTTTGGTTTCCTCAGGTAGTCTGTAGGTGAGCTAAAAATACATATTTAAAAAAAAAAAAAAGACCGATCAAACACACCCACGCAGATTAATGGTCCCACTACATCAAGCTACATTCAGAAAGGTTAAAAAAAAAACTCAAAAGCTGTTGTTTTTTATAATCTGCTCCAATATGTCAGTGATATTCTTAATGCCTGAGAGCCAGTTTTATATTTAAAAAAACATGTTTTTATTTGGCCATGTAATTTTTGAAGTGTGCTCCGCAAAGGGAGGCCTCTCGCCTTTTGTTAGGAAATGTGGAATGGACACGGGGGACAAATTGTGAAACAGTTTCAATTTGGATATTTTTCAGGACAATAGGTTTTTTTGTCCACATGCCACCTGTGTAAGTCACGTGTTTGTTAGTCTATAAACAACTTAAAACCAGTTGTTCAAAAGACTGCTTTTCATTGATTCTGGCGGGTTGTATTTCCAAAATTTCTCAGGCACATTGTGAGAAATAAATGGCAGAATGTGAGACCTGCTGAAAAACGGGTTCACGATTTTTAGTAAGAATTTTTAGCTCTGGTGTTGTGGATTTCTTATGTTATTATGAAAAAAAAACAACTTCAACAGCCAAGATCTGTCAGAGAAAAGATCAGCCAAGATCAATAACCCAGAACCGCACAGTTATTACAGTTTTTTCTGAATGCTTAAACCCTAACTGGGATTCTTATAGTACAATTTCTAAAACTATTAGTACTTATAGCAAAACCACTCACTGAGTTTGCAAAACTAAAAGCACAAACACTGCTTTGCACTTAGTTTGCCATTTTGTAACACACACTTTGCAAACCTGTAGCTACAATCCACTGCACAGCACTCTTTTTGCAGAACTGTAAACACAACGCACTGCTTTACACTCAATTCCCAAATGATCAACGCATTTCTAGCAAAACTATACACATTTACGGCCATTATTTACACTATTTTGCCAACTGTCTGGCACACTGTCACATGTGAAAACTTTTTTAGATAATTAGTTCACTTTGCAATCAGCCTAAGCACTATAATACAGGTAAGCTCTGTGTGTGGAGTACAATGGAGGGAGCAGGAAGAGTGAGAAGTAGAAGAGGCCGAGCAAGAGGACGTGGAGGTGAAGTAGTAGGATGAAGAGGACGACAAGGACAAGGAGGAACAAGAGGAGCAAGAGGAGAATGAGGAGGGGGGAGAGGAAGGGTAAGAAGAGTATGTCTGTGAAGGTTCTCAGTCATCCAGGTCATCGTAGTCAAAGGAGCTTGCAAAGAAAAGCGTCTGGACTTCTTTACAGTTTTTCTCGATTGCTAAAACACATTTCTTGAAACTACGCCTCATATCCTCACAACTGTAAACACAAATCCATAACATCTCACTCAATTTCCCAAACATCCTATTTCCAGGTCAAAATGAAGCTCTACACCCAAAACTATTCACTCCTGCTGAAAAACCAAACTTTGCCCTCAGACATCAAACACAAGCCCTCAAAAACACACACACTACAACAGAGTTTTGCACACTGGTACAATTAATTCAAAACAATAGTTCCAAAACAAATAGGTTGCTTATGGTTCTCCCCTTCAAAACCCTTGTCACATGATAAACACAAAAGACACAACCAATGTATGTACAGTGGCACATTGTCATTCATGTACTATACAGTACAACACACACCAGAAACATTATCCCACCTCAGCATCTTGTCTTTGGTCTGGGTCGGGCCAGAGAATCTCATCCACATCACAGGCTATATTGGCCCCAGCCAGGCAGCGGGGGTAAAATCCTCTTGCATGCCTGATCCACCCCTGGCATGCATCTACTGATATGTCTAGGCAGGCCTCTTCCATGGCCTGAAGGAGGTGAACACGGACATAAGGTTCTCGGTCATACACTTTCCACCGCCATGCCGAAAATAACTCCTCTATCGGGTTTAGAAAGGGAGAGTATGCAGGCAGAAAGATATTAGAAAACCTTGGGTTATTGGTAAACCAGTCACGAACCAGAGCAGCGCGATGGAAGCTGACGTTATCCCACACAACAACGTAGTGAGGCTGCTCTGGCTGTGCTGGTTCCCTGTAGTCCAGCTGGAACATATGTTGTCTTAAACCATCAAGAAAAGCAAGGAGAAGCATAGTGTTATAGGGTCCTAGTACGCCATGGCGGTGGAGTACCCCTCGTTGGCTGATGGCTGTGCACATAGTGACATTCCCCCCACGCTGACCAGGGACATTTACAATAGCCCGATGGCCAATTATGTTCCTCCCCCTTTTCCTTCTTTTGGTCAGGTTAAAACCTGCCTCATCCACAAAGATTATTTCATGGGGAACAGGCCGTCCTTCAATCTCAAAGATTCTCTGCAAAACACATAACACAGTAGAGTCAATCGGTACCCTGAACCACAGTGCAAGAGTGCTGAAATGGCAGCATAAACTGCCATGCTGTGATGGTACACAATACTTTATACAGTATCAAAACTCATACCTGAACATATTCCACACGTTGGTTTTTCACTCTGTCAGAGTTTCGTTCAAAAGCGACTCGGTATGCCTGTTTCATCCGGAATTGATTCTTTCGGAGGATGCGGTCAATTGTGGAGAGGCTGATGGCATTTATGCCTCGAAAAAGATGATCATCCTCAATCACTCTCCTTTGAATCTCTTGCAGGCGGATTACATTATTTGCAATTACCATGTTTACAAGTTCCCTCTCTTGCTCCTCCAACAAAAGCCTTAACCTGCCTCCACCAGGTGGTCGTCTCTGTGTCCTACAAAAATAGAAGCACTCATTACTGTAACTGTCACACATTCATTTTACAGGCAAATAATGGAAACATACTCAAGACACATAAGTTCAGTAACTTAAACGTTACTGTACAAAGCAGTCTTACTGCAAGTACACCTACCTGTTTTCCTCCCTGAAGGTTCTGATGATGGAGACAACAGTGAAGCGACTCAAATTTGGTTGTACTCGTTGCCCAGCCTCCCTCATAGTCATCCCATGGACAAGGACATGGTCAACTAAAGTGGCTCGAATTTCATCCGAGACTGACTGTCTTCTTGCCTTTGCTCTTCCCCTTCCTTGTCGCCGTCGTTCTCCACCTCCACCTCCTTCACCACGTCCTCCTCCTCCTCCACCTCTCCCTCCTCCTCCACCACCTTCCTGTTGTCCTAGACCACCTCCTCCTCCTCTTTCACCACGTCCTCCTCTTTCACCACGTCCTCCTCCTTCACCACGTCCTCTTCCTTTGCATCTCTTTGGATCCATTGTTTCAAACCTGAATGAGCTGACTTTGGCCCTTTTATCTATCCATCGCAGGTTCTGATTGGTGTGTGCTAAATTTTGACTCCTAGTGTTTCCACCTGGTTAATTGTGTGCTAATTGAGCTCAAGCTATGCTGACTTACAGTTTTTTCTGATTGCTTAAGCACATGTTATGTAACTATTGGCTAATTTAGCAAAACTCTACACACAAATAAAACAACCTGTCACCCAATTATCCAAACATTGTAGTTCTCTTGCAAAAGCAAACACAGCTAGATTAACTCTTCACACCTTTGTAAAAATGGTGTTTCCGTATCAAACAGTACACACAAGCCATCATCTACTAAGCACACAATGCGCCAACTGCACACCGATGGTATGAATACAAAACACATCTGGCGTTTGCCTTCCCTGTGCACAAGGTAGGCTATGTCAGTTTGAGCTCATACTTCTGTCATAGATCCATAAGCATGGAGGGATCCAAACTTCAAGTACTGGTGTTTAGTCAAACACATCAAAACAAACACAAGTGTTTATTTCCAAGTATAGGATTATTTGCAATCGCCATAATGACTATATGGGTTACGTGGTCTGCAGTGAACATGCTTCCTCTGCCCCCTCCTCGTCTTCCTCTTGCTCCTCCTTGTCCTTGTCGTCCTCTTCATCCTACTTCTTCACCTCCACGTCCTCTTCCTCGGCCTCCTCTACTTCTCACTCTTTCTGCTCCCACCATTGTACTCCGCACACACAGCTTACCTGTATTATAGTGCTTAGGCTGATTGCAAAGTGAACGAATTATCTAAGAAAGTTTTCACATGTGAAAGTGTGCCAGACAGTTGGCAAATTAGTGTTAATGATAGCCATACATGTGTATACTTTTGCTAGGAGTGTGTTGGAAATTTGGAAATTGAGTGTTGTGCAGTGAATTGTGCCTACAGTCTTGCAAAGTGTGTGTTACAAAATTGCAAACTGAGTGCAAAGCAGTTTTTGTGCTTTTAGTTTTGCACACTCAGTGAGTGGTTTTGCTATACGTCTGACTAGTTTTAGAAATTGTGCTACAGGAATCACAGTTAGTGTTTAGGCATTCGGTAAAAACTGTAAGTTAACATTATTGCATGCTAGTGCTTTCTAAATGACTACATGGTGTAAGCACTGTAAAATGTAGGGATTTGTGTGTAGAGTTTTGCAGTAACAGTTCACCAAATTTGAGTCATGTGTCAAAGCAGGGAATAGTGTTTATAGTTCAGGGAAATGGGTGAGCTTTTTGAACAATAGCGTTACGGTTTTGAAATTTTAGTTTAGAGGCCTGGTTATAGTGTTTAGGCAATCGAGAAAAACTGTAATATGATGGCTTGTGTTAACTGTTGGATACGAAAATACCATTTTTACAAAGGTGTGGAGAGTTGAGCAAGGGTTATTCGCTTTTACAAGGAAACTACAATGTTTTGCTGATTGGATGAAGGGTTTTCTTATTTGTGTGTAGAGTTTTGCAAAAATAGCCAATAGTTACAAAAAATGTGCTTAAGCCATCAGAAAAAACTGTAATCATTAATTAGTTATGACCAGTTTGTGAATGACAGGAATCATGATAACTATATTCTCGACATTTTTTAGGTATGATTTAAGGCATAGAAAGTTCAGATCTGTCATGTACTGTCCGCATTCAGCAGAAGTTTGTGCTGCTTTTTAGTATTTAAAACATCACTACAGCTAGATACACAACCTCTTTCCAGATCACGTTGTTACATTTAAAAATAAAAGCGCTACCTCTCAAACACTCGCTATAGTTCCCAGCCTCTTGTACAGAAAACTGAAGCCAGTGTGGAAAAAAGTATTTTTGGCCTCCAAAAGCTAAAATGTTTCCTGTCTGCATTAAAAAGGTATCATCTTTCTGAAACTTACTTTTTTGCATAGTGTTAAAGCTCAAAGCTCAGGTGTGACTGGCAGGTGCCAGCACAGAACAATGCAGCTGACAGCTAGGCCTCACCTCTGCCAGCTGGATCACCGGTGTGGACGTGTTGATTGTGTTTGTGCTGCTAAGGCACTAATATTCTTTCTTGCTGCAAGTTACAGCCCACCCAGGAAATCCGTGCTCCTTTTTCAAGCAGGGGCATGTGTCTGTGCATTGCACCCACAAAGTTAGCGCTAACTCTTGAGTCTTAGATGATAACGGAGCCCTTCAACCTATATCATTAAAAAAACAATGACGAGGCTTCAAAATGCCAGATGATGTCCATCTTAAATATACAGTCTGTTTCCATGCATAACCTCTAATGCAATGCAGTATTAAAAGTATTATACACACAACTGTGAGTGCTGTTGTTCTCGTTAATATAATTCATAGGCTGACTTTTTTTTTTCACCACACATCACAAAGGAGTACAAAGGCCTCTGTAAATTTCACTACACCCAAAGAAAATAGCCTTTGGGGGCTTTAACAGAGACCAGCATATCTGAAGCTGTGATGTACTTGAATGCACTGACACATGTTGCATGCACACGTGTGTGTTTGTGTCCATATTTCATGACACTGATACTGACAGGAAGATTTCCCTAGCCTCTGCAGCCTTGGCAGACATATGATTGCTGTAGATCTTCCATCATACACTTGCACGTGCGCGCACACACACCCACACACACACACTCATACACACACTGGCTGGATGGAGATAGGAAGGTGGCTGACATTTGTGGTTCCTCGGGTGAGGACATGGCCTTTTCTACTCATTTCTCTTGGCCAATCACCCAGACTGAAAGGGGAAAGAAAGATAAGGCCTTTTGTTTGGCCTGACAATGTCCTACTGATACTGCCATGGGAGACCATTCAGTGTGTGAGACAGTGTGTGCGCGTGGGTGTGTGTGTTGGGTCTATCCCACCCTTTTAAGACAGGAAACCCCTCTGAGAAGACATTATTACAGGAGAGCATTTGCCATCAGAGCCACCTTCTTTTAAGTCTAACACGCCATCACAGACATACAGTTATATGGTTTAAATGCCACAGATTTTGTCTTACAGCTGCTCTGTCTCTAAGAATTTGTGCTCTTGTGCAACAATCAGCCCTACAATATGGACTGAATAATCAGCACAAGGGCCACATGCATCCTAGCATTAGAAATAGTACAGTTCTGGAAAAAGCATGTACAGTAAATGCCCAGTGAATTGGGACTGGACCTGATATGTAAATGTGCCTGTCTCTAAAACACTTGGCCAACTCTGTTGTTTAAATGTGCTATTGGCTATAAATAAGCATGACAGTCAACAAGAAAGGTTCATACATTTTTCATAGTGCATGTTTGAGGTATATTTTTTCCATTTAAAAAAAGAATTAATGCAACACAATTCAGTGGGCTATATACTAAACTTGAGAATAGAAACAAATTATTAATCGAATACCACCAGTGTTATCGGTCTGGTTGATATTTGGATTGATTGACTGATTTAAAAAGCTTGACACAAGTTACAACATCCCAGGTAGGCATCCTAATTTTATTATTTTATTATATTGTGTTGGCTGATAAAAAGCGAAAAGGTTGGGTTAGTTTAGTTATTGTTAAAGTGTGAAGCAGTCTAAAATTGCAGGGGAAACACAGCCCATGTGGCTTCTTGGCTTATGTTTGACTTCTGTTGTGTCACTGTGTATTATGCTGTGTCTTTACTTTGCACTGTAATGCTGCTGCTGGCATCTTGTGGCAACTGATTCACACTTAGCTGTAGTGTCATCAGTGACAGTGGCTTATTAGAAGAGAAGGGAAAACTCCCTTCATTTGAGTTGCAGTAATAAATGCCTGGAAGATGCAATCAGCGACAGAATATGGTTTAGTTTTTGTTTTTGTCACAAATGTGATTATCACGACTTTCCTTAAAATATGGTGATATAATGTTGAGGCTCTATCAGCCACCACTGATAACCGCTAAAGCAGAATGTACGTGAAACTGAGTTGTCCAAACGCAGCCACGAGCCTTTTCCATCTCGTACCAGCATGCATGAATGCACTGTTCACTGCTGAACAGTGACAGCAGCTCGGTGGTGACAGCACTGTATGATGTGTGAACAATGTTGTTCTGATCTGAATGATTTCCCTGCAGTCACAAATGCTTTATATTTCTGACATTCGGACTCAGCGCGTACAAGGTATCATGTGAGCAGCAGGCATATGGACAGCTAACAGTTTTGGCTCAATACCCCGACTACCAGACTACTACTTCACATCCTTGAGACGCCATGCTGGCCTGATGTCGTCCCATATCGTTAGGCAGCTAGATCTTACACTGTTACCAGTAAATGGTGTTAAGATAGTGTCAGGTGGGAAGGGGGAGTGCACTCATTTAAGGATATTGCTCCCAGAAAAAGGGGCAGCAACCAAATGCAGGAGGATTGATAATTTTGTCAAATTGCCGGCAGCACTTTGAGGTCTTACCGTCAGCTGTCGAACATCTTAAAGAAGATTCTGGTATAATATATGAAACCATCTTCATAATGTATCAAAATTGAATGGCTGGAATACCACTTAAGGTAGTGGTGGTGTAATTGGTACTCAAAAATCTTAATAGTATCATATATCTTGGGCTGGGCTTTTAAAAGGATCTATTGTGTGATCCTGCCTTGATCTCTCCCTCGCTTCCTCGCTCACATACACACTCATGGGATAATGCATTCAAGCCATCATTTCATCTTGGAATTCCCAAGCGTATCGGGACACCACATGCTATAATGATCCTCTGTAAATGGCTTGGTTGGACCGCTAACTTGTGTAAATAGTGCAGGGAGATACTAATGTACTATCTTGTAATAGGGGGGAAATTACCTGCCTATTACAGCTAGACCCTCCGAGAGGGGAGGAAAGGGGGAGGAAGGAGCTGAAAAAATGATGAATGATGGGAAAGAGAAAAAGAGAGGATGATGACACTGATGAAAAAGATGAAACGGAAGCTGAGAAGCAATTGAATGCGTATAGGTGTCCGTTCTGTGTGTGAGGAAACTTTTTAACAGTAAGAAAAATCAAAATAAAGCAGCTGATTGGTCAAAACCAAACAGATTATAAAACAACACCGGGCCCCATCTCCCATACTTTCTCTTCTTTATACTTAGGAATTTTTGTCCACAAGAAATTGAGATTTTGAAAATGTGGCTGATTTATCCAAATAAAGCTTTTTAAAGCAAGCATCCAAGGTCAGAACACCACAGTCCTTCTGTTACTTACCGGTGGCACTGATGTCGCTGCTGTGTTTAAAACATGATGTTATTTCTCCCTGAAGAAATGTTAAAATCTAATATTTGCTTGTGGGCAGATTGCTTTTGGCTGAAAATTAAGGTTCAAGCACAGGTTGTGCTGTGCTTTTTTACTTTTGACTTGCAACAGACCTTCTCGATCAATTTAAATGAAAATGAAAAGGGGAAAAAAGTAGCATTTATAAAGACACTTAATTATAAAAAAGATTGTAGCTGCATTGTTGAACCTCATAATCCAGATTATCATGAACAATCAATACAAAACAAGTGTGGGACAGAGACAGCCAAACAACTGCAGGAAATGGAAATTTCCAACACTAATTATGCAGTAGTATTTGTTACAGCTCCAGAAAATCTCAAAAGCCACCTTCAAAAGACTAGAAATCTGCACCCACCATAATTGGGTACGTAGAAAAGATTTACAAGGTACAATAAAAGAAAAATCTGCAACTCAGCCCATTGCTTTGCTTTGATATAGTACATTATCTTTTATGCCCCATTATGTACCTTTTCTTTCTGATCAACAGCAAATCTGCAACTTCCCCATCTGCCTCAACTTTACACAGACAGCAAACATCAACTTCAGTGTCAAACCCAACAGATTACAAAACAATCACTGAGGATCATCACTGATGATGGAAGCAGGGTCTGACTATAGTCCAAACACCAGGCCATATGGCAAATTGGGCGACGTCGTGTAAGATGTCTTTAGCCTCTGCGTCATTTTCGGCAAAGATGGCGCTGTGATCTGCGAACATCAATTTAGTTGCAGATTGGTCTTCAGTGAAACAGACGGTGGCCATTGGTCAAAAGCCGGCTTGGTCTTCTCCGCTTGACTGCTTATGATGCTTTTTTAGGTGCGACTGAATGATTTTCATCAAGACCTTACCAGCAATGGAAAGAAGGCTAATTCCACGATAGTTCTTGCATTCGCGGGTGTTGCCTTTCTTCTGAAGTGGGATGAGAGAATAGTCTCTCGTCTGTTCTCCAGATCTATTGAATTAGTCCATGAAGTCGAGAAAGGAAGATGTTTCCTCCAGTTTTGATTGCCTCTGCAATGAATTTGTCCTGCCCGGGTGATATCCCATTCTCTAGCGCATGGACTGCATGTTTGACTTCTTCAGTTGTTGGTCTGGCATCTGACATCGGTGCATGTCATGCGTCAACCACTGTTGTTACCATGATATTACTAGGGTATTATATGGTTATGACCTTTCAGGTGCCCTTGATAGGTCAAATGCACTGGAACCTAAGAAAATGTCAGCAAATAGAAAAATGCTGTAAAAGCACACAAAACAATCTTTTTGAGGAGACAATAACCTGAAGGAACAGCTGTGGAAGTGACAAGCTAACAGTAAACAGCTAACAGCAAACATGTATCTACAGCATTATATGACTTATGTGCAGTGTAGGGACTAACACCTTATTAAGTAACGCGTTACAGTAACTACGTTATTATTGTGGTAACGAACACGGTAACGCTAACTTAATCATTACTGGGATTTAGATAGGGTCGCTATTCATTACTTCTTGTGGTGGCTATCGCGGAGCTTCCACAGATTCAGTAACATTAGCAAGTGGTGGAGGCCAACAGGTGGATGAGGGAAAGGGGAGGCAGGAGGAGAAGAGACCCGAGGCGGCCGCTTGTCCGAGTGTCAGGTGTACTGAAGTTATGACCTGCAGTCTATCTGGGTCAGATATGAACCAAGTTAAGGTGGAGTTTATTTTCGTTATGCTGACTTTTTCGTACTGGGTACTAGCTAGCATGACGGAGTTTCTATACAGCTGGGTGGTGCTATGTTACTGATGTTGAACTTTATTTTGTTCATAAGGTTAATTATTAGAGTTGCCAACCGTTCCCTAAAAAACGGAATCGTCTGATATTCAGAGAAAATATTACGCGTTTCGTATTGAGGTGAAAAGGAATGCAGTTTGTCCCGTACTTCAGCTACAATGAAAAAGACACACAGCTGCAGTTATTCTGTCATTACGCTGCACATCTGCCTTTATGATTTTTCCTATAATGGTGGGCCGGTCTCTAGTCAAAACGCCCGGGCCGATTTCTTGTCCCAGTTCAGCCCTGTATGCAGCTCATCTGTAGTCAGTTGTTACCTACATCTTCCTATTCGGAAGGCAGAATTTCCAAGTTCTGAGTACAATCGAAGCACCGCGACTGCAGTTTTCGTGTTGGATGTAAAAAGCGCACATGACGCTGTGACGTAGGCTAGAATCATGGCGGCGGTCAACGACGGTCCAGGCGTGGGATTTCTCTCGTGGAAATATGCACATTATTTTTTCCTTTCTATTGGTACGTGGCACAGTGCACTTGTGGCAAGTAAGCAAGCTAGAAGACTGGCAATCTGGCTGGGTATCCAGTTACGGAAGCAACACATTAACAAGAGAATTCTGAGTAAAACCAAAGTTACTTTCCCTAGTCACTAGTTACTTTTTAAAGTAACGAGTAACTTGAAGTAACTGAGTTACTTTTGATAGAAGTAACTAGTAATGTAACTAAGTTACTGATTTAAAGTAACTCACCCAACACTGCTTATGTGATAGAAAAACACATTACCTCACATCTTTTTCTCCCTCAGAACACTGACAAATGCCTCAGTGCAATCCTCCACATCTTTAGGTTTCAGTCACTTTCACAGCTGTCTGCTCGCATTATTATGTCCCTAAAAAACACTTCCATTGTGTTTTAATCAACTTCTGTTGTGTTTTAATCAACTTCTTTTGTGTTTTGTGTATTTTTGCATCACTGTTCTACTTGTTTGTGGTTGCGGTGTATTTGACCTTTGAGGAACAGAACTTTCATGAAGCAATCTAAAAATGCCAAGTATGCTTACAGCTCCACCCAAAGGTACTACATATATGGAGAAATCTTTATCATTAAAGCCCACAAAGTCAGCATCTGTTAAAAAACAAACACTTTTAGCTCTAATGGTGCTTTCTCTCATTTTAGATGTATTAAATTATGCACTACTATAAAACAAGCCTTGGTCTTTATGCTTTACTTTTAGCTTTTGGGTGTTTAAAGTCCAGCTCTAAGGGAGGATCTATTGACTCAGAGTATTGGTCGAAAAAATATTTGCAAATGTTAGCTCCTGTAGAGGGTCTATAAGTGTTAATTAAACAGCTGTAAAAAGCCATTCATGATGTTTTGGTTAATTTGGGTCTCATTCTCGAAACAACATGCCATGCCTAATGAATCTCCTTTTCTAATCTGGATTTTGTTTGCTGACAAAAATCCAGTCTTTATAATGCCAGCACTATGTTTTGTCATGCGTGTTTACAGAAATTAATTGAAAACCTTTGGAGAGTTGGTTGTAATGCACACTAATTTCCTTCAGCTATTGGTGAAGGATAAATTGGCAAACACTCGCATAATGTGTTCATGTGAATAGACAGTTTAGATCGCTGTTTGTTAACAATATTTGTTTGCTTAGTTATTGTATTCATGGAGACAAATATGAGGCATGTCTTTTTATGCTGCTTCATTTCTTGTTAGTTGTTTGCTATTATGATAACAAGGATCCATTTGATGTCAGCAGGCCTTTTATCTTCAAATGAGCCATTTAAATGTCATTACTGTAGGGCTGCCTCTGTGGTGTGTGTGTGTGTGTTACATTTTTTACAAGGCCCATTCATGTCTTGTCATTTTTCCTACAATGCGAAATTACTAGCATTCACTCTCTGCTGCTGCAACAGTAACAATATTCACTTTTAAATTTTTTTTTTTCATTGTGACATAAATTCAAGCTTTTGTCCATTTTACTCTCCTCAGTTGTTTACTATATAAGCAATGGGCCATAGCATAATGACGCAGGAAATTAGAATCATTATTCACTAATCCAATAGCTTCCTTTTGAGATTTTTAGAGTTGGACATAATCTGTTTTTGAGTTTCCCTTTCATCTTTTCAAAACAGTGGAAGGCTAATAGAATTTTTTAGTAGATTATTCTGGTTATTATCTTTCCACCAGAGCTGGTCTAACAGTCAGTGAGTAGTCATGCTAAAAACTGTTTATGTTATTATGTTGTTTGCAGGACTTTGGTAGGTGGGGGAACCCTAAGACTGGGTGTAGCGGCGAGCATGGGAAAAAGAATTACTCTGAAATAAGTCAGGACAAACTGTGTTGTGAGCTTCAGCATATTTTTCTTCATGTAGTGACTGTGATCAGGTGATGTGTGCTGCTGCTTCACATTCACCGCTCCAGGCACGTGCAGAGGGGGGGGCTAGAGGGGCTTGAGCACCCGCCCCTTTCCTGATGGATGCCCAAAGTGCCCTTTTGTTGAGGCAACTTTTTTTTTTTTTTTTTTTATTTATTTTTTTTAATGTGTGTGTGCGTGCGGAGTCCTGTCTGTGCCCCTCAGCAATAATATTTAACTATTAATCACAGTTTTGCTAAATAAAATCTGGCTTGCATCAGTCACATGATCACATTTAACCAATGATCGCCCTTGTCGGCAGAATGCGCTGGTTACGAGCCGGGAACGAGCTCACAAAGAGCACGCGCATTTTTTGCGGTCCGGAGCTGTAGGAGAAACACAAGTTAACTCAGAGACACAGACTGATGCGACAAAACCAGTAAGTAGGTGTACAGCGTACACTGTAGTGTGTAGCACACAGGAGTATTAGCTTATTACGTACACGTTGGTAAGTTGTCTTGTTGCAACTGACGAACTGAAACAAACGAGCGTGCTGTGTGTGCAACAGCGCGACAAACATTACCTGTCCTTTTATTAACTGCACAAGTAGTCATAGCTGCTGGCTACCTGTGTAAGGCTGTCATGGGTCTGTAGCTCTGTCACTGTTTTAGGGAACATATTTAGTTTTAAAGTAAGTTACAGGGCTTTTCCTGCCTTTCTGGAGGGATTATATTTCACTAAAAAACGATCTAATATGCATGTCCACATAATTATGCATTATTATAATTATAATATATTAAAAAACATGCTGTATTTTAAAGAACATACATTAAGAAGTAGATTATATTAGATTTATATTTTAAATAAGACAAAATTTGGATTTTACAGCAGTAAAATTATTGTATCTCTGCAGTTTAAAAATGTAATAAGCTTTGCCCCTGCACAGAGTGGATAGTGAAACAAATGGAATCATCATAAATACATTATTTCATATTTATTACTTCCCCCTCCTCATTGCTTTATTATTGTAGCTCTAGTAATAAATAATTATGTAAGGATTCTGGATCAGCAACGTGATGCCCATAGTATATACAGTATTCTGAAGAAGGTCTAAAATGTCACTGTGTTCAATGTGCCCCTTTTTAACTTTGAGCACCCGCCCCTTTAAACCTCTCTGCACGGCCCTGCACCGCTCTTTGTGGATTTATCCAACTGAAATATAAACAGATGTTTCATGAGCTATATGCCTGATTTCCAACCCCCACACAGAACAAAGCTAATATAAAAAGTAGAATTCTGTGAGTAAATCAACATCATTACTACAAATATCAGTTGATGTCTGCTACCCTACCAGTCCAACACAGTGCATCACTGTCTTCTTCTTCACAGTACTAAACAGCCTGCATTAAACTGTCTAATATGTTCATACAACCTTAGAATAATACAAACTTAATGTACTTCAGTTTTGTTTGCAAGATGTTTAATAAAATTTATTTAGCAAACCATCATGTACAGCTCAAATATCTGACTCAAAATGCATTTAGGACATTATATATAAGTGCTAGAATGTTAATCTGGAACACTTAAATTCCTGGTTGTTTGGCTGTTATTTACATTTTTAAGTTATACTTTTCCTATTACTTGTATTTGCAGAGAAAACCTACCGGTTATTCATGTTGGTTCAGCTCAGATACATTTTACAACAAGAACAACAGCTGCTGCATTTTTCCAACCATCTAATGACACATTTATTACTAAATTACTCCACAGTGAAGCCGATAATTTACAAATACTAGAAATATGGGCAAGTAACATGTAACCTTAATGCCTGATTAAAAGCTACTTAGTTAGCTAGCAACTAGCTGTTAGCTAATTGCTCTCAAAGTAGTTTGGTAGCAAGCAATTAATGGCATATCGTGCTAGCAGGTAATTAATGTCCATTATGATAAGATGTGTTCAGTGTTTTAAACTCATAGTGGAATACATTCACAAGAATAACATTTCACAAGAATAAAATTTAACAGAGGAGTTATACTGCAGTTCAAAACTGCATTAGAGTACTTGAGTAAATGTATTTATTTAGTTACTTCCACACTGCATGATTACTGATGAGCTCAGGGCACCTGACAGTGCTCACTACTTCACTGGCTTCATGTCTTGCAGTGCTCTAACCTTCACAGAAAGATTGCCGTCTCTCTCTTTGCTGGAGCGGCAGACAAGCTATAGGGCAGCCCTCCCAGTGCACTACTGGTAATTTAGGAAATCCTTACTGGCAGGTTGAAATGACAAGGCCACTGTCTTTGCGTCTGTGCTCTGTAATTTGCTTGTTTTCCACTTCGCCATAGAGCTGACGCACTGCAGGAGCAGGCAAGCCAAAGAGCGTTTTTCTCTCTTTTTCTCTCTCCTACTATCTCGTTCCCTTGCTCACTCGCCCATTTGC
The DNA here is from genome assembly GCF_041146795.1 of Maylandia zebra. Classification (NCBI taxonomy): domain Eukaryota; kingdom Metazoa; phylum Chordata; class Actinopteri; order Cichliformes; family Cichlidae; genus Maylandia; species Maylandia zebra. The sequence continues at coordinate 41,496,000 of NC_135188.1, read as the reverse complement.
TCGGTTTATGCTCTCTTCTATTGTTGTCATTGTGTTATTCAGCTCAGCTCTGCGGCCTCCCGAGTTAAAAAGAAAAACACAGGCCAAAAACACCACAGAAATCAGAGCCTAATGTCTCACAGTGACGAAAAAAGACTGAATGATTGAAAACGCAGCACTCTGTCGGTTTTCCGAGTTTAAAATACGAATGCTGCCTGTACGGTATGTAAAGAATTGAGGATGATTCAACTGACTGTTCATCATTTATCCTCCTTTGATTGTAATCTAAATTAAAAGGTGCCAAAATATCAACATCTAGCTTCATTTTCCCATTTTGTGTAATTGTACAAGATTTCTAAAAATAGCCTGTTTTGTCAACAGAACACCCATATAGGAGAACACGTTTTAATTTTTTTTTTTTTTGTGTGTGTATGCCCCCAAAGTGATATGACTATAGTTTGATAGAGTAGTCTGTTACAGTTAGTTTTCCTAAACTGAATATAAAATCCAGTTCTTACATGAATATAGTGAATATGTAGAAAATGTTTCATACCCTAAAGCTGCAACTCTAACTGAAATCTCTATTAGTAGTAGTGTAGTAGTATATAGATGTGGATTATTTGTTTTGCAACTTTATACAGTACAGAGCCCTAATAGTGCCCAAAATTGATTTTAAACAAAAAAAAAACCCTTATAGTAAACACTTACAGCTTTAAGGAACCATATTGTACATTTTTATGGTATAATACTGTATTTTTCTTTTGATAAATGCAAAGACTAATATAAATGTAAAAGTTCAAATTTAGAAGTGTTTAGAAGTGTACGCCACCGTTTTTTCTTTATACTTTGAATCTTTTACATGTTTGATGTGGTTTCCAGGATTTGCACAGCTCAGATTTTTGAAAGTCTGGCTAGCATGTGTTAAAATGTCAAATACAGCAGCATATCAGTAACCTTGGCGTGATTAGGGCAATTGTCACAATGCTGCTGATAGTTCACAAAAGAGAAGAATCCGAATCCAAAGTGTAGTTATGTTAAGCAGTGATACTGCTCATGGAGATTGCAGTAGGAAAGGCAGTCAAACAGCTGACAGTATCACACTGGAAGCCTCATATTCTCTATGGCATTGTACAGTACTTTTCTTTTCACAGTAAGAAACTGTAAAATAACAGTAACAAGCTGAAAAAGCGATATTCTAGTAAATTACTGTAATCTAACAGTGAGAGTTCATTGTTATTACAGGAATGCAGTTTTAGCCCCTAAAGCATTGAGATGAATACCTGCCTGTAACTATATACAGTTTTTGCATTTGTATCCATTTGAATTTGTCCCTAAATTAAACTTCTGAATTGCAGCAGTTTGGAAAAAAGGAGCGTTGGATACAGGCTTCACTCGTGTACGTACAGTACTCTGTGTGTCTCTGAGTGTGTGTATCAAAAGAACTTTGACAAACAGCTCCCCTGTTTACCATGGCGACGCCGTGGCCTGTGTTCTCTCGTCTCTACGGTAACCGTGGCCCTGAGCTCTCTTATTGGCTGAGCCACTGAACTCCCAGCAAGAGACAAAGGAGAAGGACCTGGCGCTGGTAATTTCTTATCACCAAATCCCATTAGGCTCAGGGTTTTTCAGTTTTTTTTCATTAACCCACACAAAAGTAAAGTGGAAATCACCATACCCAGTCAGCTCAGCCCCTACTGTGAGGCTGACTAGGCCCCCTAATAACATTGCTCTGCTCTAGCTTGTGCTGTATGAATACAAGAGACACTTACAAAAGTACGTTAATAGACTCAAAAATGAAAAGCTTTAAAAGAAAAAAAACAGCATCACTTCATTATCGCATTTATCCAGATCGGTTTTGTGAAAAATTATTGTGGAAAAAAATGGAACCACAGCAGATAAAGTTAATAGACCCCAAATTACTTCATTGATACTGTTAATTAATAATAATTAGTTTGTGTCCACAGATAGTAAGTCATTTATTAATCCCAAAAGAAAACTGCTGTGTTCCATCACAGGCTACATTTTAATTGGTATATTTAATCCAAAATGCCAATTTCTTAATTTTAAGTAATATAATCACAGATTTTGTTGTCAGATAAATAATAAATAAATACAAATAATACACATCAGGATCAGTATAGCAGTCTTGGCAGTAACACAGAGCCTGTGTAAATAAAAGGCTTCAGAGGTGCTTTGTTAAGTCGCAGAAAATAATCTCTGCTTGAACTTGAGACTTTAACCTTTTCATGAAAAAGGCCGTTTACCTGGCAGCAAGGCTTTAACAAAAAGATCCAGTTCTTCAGTAGCTCACCTCACAGCAGGATCTAAAAGTCAGGATATCTCTGCTTCTGCTGACACGTTTTTGAACATTGTTTCAGTCCTCCAAATAAATCTGTCACCAGTAAATTCCCAGCATTTCCCATACAGATATTTGACAGATGCAAAGCTGGTTGTTTTACCTGCTGTTATAAATATGCAAGGTAACTTTCTGATTTTTTTAACATAGTTTATTGTGCGTATCCTAACAACAACATTAGTAGAAGTGACGAAAGTGAAGAGAATATTCTATGGTGCACACTGTGATTTCTCTCTTTAAGCTGCAGGGTTCAGTTAAGGGGATCTCTGGGCTGTTTGCCTGTGTAGTTTGGTCCATTTGAGCTGATGTGCAAGCTGCTGGTCAGTGCCCGACACTGAAATTCCCCAGCATATGCGACGTCATTTCGTAAACTAGCATTTTTCTTTTAAATTTAACTAGGAACATATATTTATTTCTACTCTACATGAAATTTGAAAATCAGGAAAATGGAGAACATAGCGTATGTTTATGTATATGTTTCTGTTTCTATGTACTGGGGCTCTTTCAGATTGAATATCTTTTACCATAATGGAGTAGCATAGATATAACTAATTATTATTTATTCTAACCAAAAGTGTAAAATTCATCACTGAAACTTCTGCAGTAATTAGATTATAGTTCTACATGCAGTAAAGTGACTAAAGAAAAATTAGGACTTCTTATGGAATTAAAATCTATCACCTTTTTGGGAAAGTACATTCAGAGAAGCTTAGAAAATATGAAAGAAGTACCTGTAGTAATAACCTGTAAACTGGATTTTTTTTTCCCTTAACGTTTTAGCTTGTCAAGTCTTCATTTCAGCTCAGCACTCCACTTTCATCTTTCACCTGTCACCCTTCCTGCAGCCAACAAACTGAGCGTGCATGTGTTACAGCTCCAGTTCCACTAGATCTGACACCTCTCAGCATACTGAATGGGCCTGATATACCTAAGGCCGTAATCACTGCACGAGTATGTGTGCTGATAGGTGGTGGTTACGTGTATGTGGTGTGTGTCTGTGTGATAATCGCCGCTATGAAGTCGGATTGACAGACAAAAGCCTAATCGCTCCTCAGCTCCAGCAGCCAAACAGCTCAGAGGAAGTATTGACCCAAAAGCACCATAATCCCCTTCACCTAACACGGGCAATTTCATGTAATACCTGTAATAACACACATTCAGCTCAAAGTAGTCATCAAAAGAGCTTTGAGCATCTGATTTTGAGAGGTGAGCTGTTTGAATAAAGGGGACCTGAAGAGTATATCAATCTGTAATAACAACATTGTGGCCTGAACTCACTTTCTTTTCAGTTCGCCTTATCACCACTCCTCTGAATCACTTCACTCATGTTCTCTCACTCACTTTGTGTCTCTCTGTCTAAATGTGTCGCTCATGTTTCTTTACAGTCACTGTACGCAGCCATGCAGAGGGTTTTTTTTTAAGGAAACATATAGAAACTCACACAGTAAAGATAAGCAGTGCACCAAAGGGGGTCATTTTCATTTTCTATTTGTGAACATGTTTGCAAATTCTTGCCTGGAAGTGACATTTTCATTTTCCCTGGTTCCTGTAACAGCATCAATGCTCAGACAAAGAAGTTGCTGAGTTCTATGGAGACCTAGTGGGTACAAATATCAGTAAAAGATCTTTATCTCCTAATCTAATATGATCTAATCCTAGTGATCATTACTGGACTGCCACAGTACCCACTAGGTCTCCATAGAACTCAGCAACTTCTTGGTCTGAGCATTGATGCTGTTACAGGAACCAGGGAAAATGAAAATGTCACTTCCAGGCAAGAATTTGCAAACATGTTCACAAATAGAAAATGAAAATGACCCCCTTTGGTGCACTGCTTATCTTTACTGTGTGAGTTGCTAGGACTGACAGGGAACACTAGATCAAACATTGTGTGATTAATTCCCATTTTAGTTCCTTTCCACCAAAAACTGCTTACTTGTAAAACAAAATGTAATTTTGCCAATAGTAGCTTTCTATATCGCCAGTTCCTCAAATCTCACCCTGAGCACATGTTAGACATGAAAGAATCAGAAGAAGCTGTGGAGAAAGTTATGCTGCCTGTAACATTGGTAAGCATGTGTCAGTGATGGACTGGGGAGGCATATCCATGGAGTAATGCACAGACCTCTACAAGCTAGGCAACAGCACCCTGACTGCCATTAGGTGTCAGGATGAAATCCTTGGAGCAACTGTCAGACCCTCCGCTGTTGCAGTGGGTCCTGGATTCCTCCTGGTGCTCAACAATGCCCAGCCTCATTGGGTGAGAGTATCCAGGCATTTCCTGGAAGATGAAAGAATTGATACAGTTTTAGTAGTTTAAGGCTCTGTCCTTAGTCTACTTTTATTTTCAGTATATTTCTTCCCTTCAACCAGATCATTAATAGAGATAAAATCACTCACCACAGCTATGCAGATGGCACACAGTTATGTCCCTCCCCCTCAAACAACTCCAGAAGCCTTGATACTGTGTTCACCTGCCTAAATGCTAGCTGTCACATAACTTTACAAAAAAGAGTCATGATAAAACTACAGTATTAGTAATTCGTAAAATTCCAGTACCCTGGCCTACAGTACACTTGGTTCATTGATCAAAGCTGTCAAACTGCTAAAAATCTCAGAGTTATTTTAACACCACGCTCTGATTTGATGCTTACATTACAGTTTTTTACAGACGCTAGGACACATTTCCCAATACTTAGGTCACGTTTGCAAAACTCCTCACACAGTGAGCACAACAGAAGTCTATGTGGGCTAAACTGAGGATCAGTTATCATTGTCTTGGCTCAAAATGCATTCAATGACTACATCTCTCAAATTTCATGAATCATCTTCTCACTCAGACACAACAACTGCCAAAAAGCTTTGTACGGACAGGACATTTTGCATGTGCTTACATACTGTTTTCAAAACTGTTAAACTCATG